>NC_060143.1:311975264-312593702 GCF_021461385.2 Schistocerca piceifrons | reverse complement strand
TACGTACACCAAACAAAGAAACGCTGCAAGACGAGGTGGCCGAGTGGTTAAGGCGTTGGACTGCTAATCCAATGTGCTCTGCACGCGTGGGTTCGAATCCCATCCTCGTCGAATGTTTTAATTCTTTGCGTGGTGACAACTTCAATTAGTCGCAGTTGGATGACTTCGTAAGTAGTAACTCGTTCAAAGACTGATCGTATCACAAATAAGCTGTATAACTGACTGGTCCAGTTTACATTTCGTAAGGACATCTGCGCCGGCTTTAAATTCTATCCATCACTTTATTTATATACGTCCGTGGATGCATTTTCATTATACCATCTTAGTCTACTGTGTTTTGTTTAACATTTCCTGATAATTTAGTTCAGACAGATTTTAATTTGGTTTCACCTTTTATTGAACGTGAAAACTTTTCGCCTGATTCTTTACCAAAGATTCGAAATGTATCGATGACTCGTGTTAACTAAATAATGACTCCACTTTTATGTTTTGGAAATTAACGTAAGTGAAATAGCCAAACACTACAGAAAAGCCGAAATCAACAAGACAGCAACTTACGCTCATAATAACATAAAAACCCTCAAATACAGATCAAACTTAAAAATTCTAGTATAATGAGTTAAGCAAAAAATGTAATTATACCTCGTTGCTACTTGCAAATAAAGTTTTTCCTGTTACCTAAAAGTGCGTATGAATAAGTTTTATAATCACTCTAACAAATTCCTGTAATACCGCAATTCTTCATGCAATGTTTGATTTTGAGCAATATATATATGTCACTAGTACGTATCAACAGGACATACAACGATATAGGCGAAATGAGTGCAAGCTGCAGCTTAGGTAAGTAATTTGAATTTTCCTTCTTACTACCTGTGTATCACAAATTATACACGTAATTTATGCCTGGGATACTGAGTAATGATAACCCCTTGGTAAAGGCAGTCAAAATAATTCTGAAGGTAAAGGGACCAGGTAGCTGGATGAAAGTCATTAAATGGGATTTTAATGTGTGTATCTGACTGTAATATACCGTAAACTAGGAGCACACTACTTAATATTGTGCTCCATATTTCTCACCAAACGGCAATATTTGTAAAATAAAAAAAAAAGATTTAAATACATAAGCATCGGTATTTATGTTGATAATGGGCACTTGCTCTATTTTTAGTGAAAATATACTACTATACCATTTAATATTTTCATTCTTTGGCATATGGTTATAATTTTGAAGACCGTTATGTTGATTTTTATCCTGGGTAATTTAGTGTAGTATTAGCAAAATTCTGCTGTACTTGAAATTGTAAGTGGCTGTGACCAAAGTAGAATCTAGAAAAGCAGTTTCACCGAATTTAGTGAGATTCTCCTTTTAAAATAGTTTACTGTAGAAAATACAAGATGATACAGATAAAATTTCAAATTTGTGATGTATGGCATCTGGCTCTAAATGTAGAAAAATGCAACTTAATGCAGATGAGTAGGAAAAACAAACCCATATATCCGAATACAGTATTAATAACGTGCTAGTTGACTGTCACGTCGACTAAATATCTAGGCGTAGCTTTGCAAAAAAATACGAAATGGAATGAGCATGTGAGGACAGCAATACGGAAGGTAAATGGTCGATTTATGTTTACAGGGAAAATTTAATGAAAGTTTGCATCTGTAAAGGAAACCGAATATAGGACACTAGTACTAGCAATTGTCGATTACAGGTCCGCATCATTCTCATTAAAGGGAGACCTTGAAGCAATTCAGAGGCCGGCTGCTAGATTTATTATCGGTAGGTTCGAACAATATGCAAGTAATATGAAATGTTTCAGGAACTCAAATGGGAATCACTGGAGGGAAGGGGACATTGATTTAGAGGAGCACTATTGGGAAATTTCAGAGAACTGGCAACTGAAAATGACTGCATAACGATTCTACTGTCGCCAACGTGAATTTCGCATATGGACTTTGAAGATAAGACTAGAGAGATTAAGGCCCATATGGAGCCATGTACAGGGTATTTTGCAATTCATATTACACACCTCTAGAGGTTGTAGAGGAGAATTAGTAAATCAAGTTTTACATAGGAACACATGTCAGGGATCAACGACAATACAGAGCGTCAGAGTGAAAGGCGCCGGCATCTGTAAATGTAAAAAAAGTTATAAGCGAAAACCGAATAGTTCATGGTACAGGGACCCTTACTCATATTGAAACATTTATCCCTCTCCACCGTCCTAGAAAGTTTGCAGCAATATCTTGGAATCACCTTGTGTAGACTTACGTTTACAGTCGCCAGTGCCCATAACTAACTCTCCCTATTGTCGTTGGATGACGTTTCTGAGCATGGGTTCCTGTGTAAAGCTTGCTCTATTAAGTCCCATCTACAACATCTAGAAGTGTAAAATGAATTGTGAAACACCCTGTAGACAGTAGTGTCTCCCTCGCTTTGCTTGCGAGTGGAAGAGAAAAGGAAATAATTAGTAGCGGTGCAGGGTGCACAACGCCACGCACCATATTGTGGCTTGCGGACTGTGTACGTAGATGTACTGTTGTCCACCATATTCTTAGCATCAGAAACTCAAGTCACACTGACTGAGCCATCTGCATCTGAGTACAGCCGACTGGGCGTGCGAAGAGTCAGAGCTAGTGCACAGTATACCCTCCTTTTCCAGCAATGCAGGCTACAATTATCCCATGTAGAGGATAGTATAGGCAACGGATGTATTCTTATGGAACGTCTTGTTTTGCAGCATCTACATGGGGCCTCAATTGGGTCCGATTTCCTTTAGGTCTTGCACACCGCTCAAGATGCTGTTTCATCCAGTCCCAAATACCCTCCATGGGGGACAGATCTGGGGACTGTGCTGGCCAGGGGAGCTCACGAACTCCTTCGAGAGCACGTTGGGTATCACAGCATACATGTGGACGTGAACTGTCATGTCGGAAAAGCACATCATCTTTTTGGTGCACGAGTGGTAGTGTGGCGGGTTCAATGATGTTTTGGATGTACAACACTCTTTTCAAAGTTTCCTCTGAAATTACCACAGTAGAAAGACCATTGTAAGATATGATAATTAAATCAAAACCCTAAGCTGTCGACAGGCGCCGATATTCATCAAATGGGACAGTTGAAAATGTGTGCCCCGACTGGGACTCGAACCCCGGATCTCCAGCTTACATGTGAGTCACCGAGGGCACAGAGGATAGTGCCACCGCAGGGATTTATCCCTTGCATGCTCCCCACAAGAACCTCTTTCCCAACTTAATGTCCACACACTACATTCGTAGTGCCCCTGCCCATTACACTTATTACTCGCGGCAGACAATGTTACCGAGTCCCGTAAGAGCACAAAAGAAGGTCAATGGGCGGTTAGCCTTAACTATATGAAGATGGTATCTGTTCATTCGGACATTTCCGAACGCTGGAAGAAATATATGGAAGAACTGCACAAAAGAAACTTGAAGACAATATTGTGGATAGGGAAGAAGTGGGCGAAGATGAGATGGGTCACAACATACTGCCAGAAAAGTTTGACAGAATTCCGAAAGATGTAAAGTCGAAATAAGGGAACTTTATGGTTTGCCACTGACATCGTAATTTTATCACGTACAGAGAAAGATTTGGCAGATCTGTTAAAAGAATGGACAATGTCTTGATAAAAAAAGTTATGAGATGAAGGTCAAAAAAAGCAGAGCAAAAATGATGGTATATTATCGAGTTAAATGAAACCGTTCTGGGAGATTTAGATCATGAAGACACTAAAACGAGAATATGAGGTACGGTATTTGGCCAAAAAATAACTAGCGATGGACACAACAGAATATAAAATACAGACCGGAAAAAGTAGGAAAACATTTCTGAAAACGAGAAATTGGGCGTATTGCCTTTGGATTTTGTCTCGATATCTGGACCGGCGTTTGTTTTATAACTTTTCTGACCTTCTGTCAGAACGAGAACAGTTTGGTGATCTCGGCGTAATGACTGTTTACGAGGGGCTTTCCTAAAGTAACTTTAGTCATTGTTTTCGAAAGAGAAGGTGTTACACCAGGTGATACAAACAAACGCCATATGAATCCACATCCAATGCTGATTCAATGACGGAAGATCTGTCAGCAGAGTGCACACCACGATGGCAGACGGACGTGGGGTGACGAAGTGATCACCAACGGAAGGGCGTAGTGAATGCCTACAGACTGTGTGTGGTGAAGAGGTCAGGTTTCGCCAAATTTTTGGTCGCTGTTGTTGCATATACAGAGAAGGAAGGCCGAGAATGGAGGATGAAAGTCGAAGTGGTCGGTCCTTCACATCCACGAATGAAAACCTGTACTGAGTTGGAACAGGCCATGCGACAGTTCTCTGCATCGCAGGTACTGCGTTTTTCTAGTCTGGTTCCTTCAGACTGATTGCACACTACATCAAATGTCTGTCGATGGTCACTATGTCGAAATATGGTGCAAGGTATGTAATTCATAATGGCATGGTGTATTTGTTTCGGCAATAAAGTTTCGTGCGCAAAACAGTGACGCAAATCACTTTCGGAACGACTTTCATACAAACCGACCAAAAACGTCAAACAGTATCTAGGATTGGCAAACGATGAAAGGCACTCACTCGGAATGTCTGCACACCACCCACATGTGGAAATGTCTCTGTTGAATTAAGATGGTCACTAGGATAACAAACAGTATTGTAAGTTGAGGCAGATACAAAATCGGCCGTGGCGGAGCACTGTGTGAGACTGACCTCATAATCAAATTCGACAACATGCAGTATCTTGCTCTAATAGTTACCACGCCTGTCATGTTCTGGAAACCCACAGAAATCACAAAGATGACAACACCCTTAACAAGAAAGAAGAAAGCCTCAAATTAAAAAGATACTGGGTTCTTGTGCTGCTGGAAACGACCGTTGCAGGTAGAAAGAGGGCAGCACTAATGATTAGGAAAAAGCTCTCAGACGGTGTGAACGCACATACTGTATAATACTCACGGCCACGAGATCGCCAAGTTGTGATATTATTGTGAGCTTTCCGACCGTGTAAATTGCGACCTGTGACGTCAACGTGATGTTTACGGTCACAGATATTTTGGTACTCTGTTTTCCGACCGTCAAAAGAAGCCACAACAGTGACGGAGGCCTTTCGAACCGTTTGGTAACTCCTTCACAGTTTATCTTGTCTGTGGATTGGCTACACACATAGTACATACCTGTAGGCATATTTAAATGTTTTCTATTTATTATTTCCTTTTTATTTCTTATTGTTTTAATTTTACCTTTTTTGTTTCTACAAGGTAACTGCACCAAATTATTAAACTTAGTATCTTATTTTATGAATTTTCACTACTCACTCGGTTGTTTGTAAGAAAGCCAGAGATTTGAAACCCCGAAAATCCTCTGAGTGGTTACATATTCTAATAATGTCTTTTAGCTGATGTCAGTATCGATGTATCTTTTTCTTGTGTTGCGAAGAGGCACCCAATTGAATCTTTTTTTATTTCACATATAGCATTTACTGCTTTTTGTTTCAGCTTACTGAACAGAAAGTTTTCGTTCAGTTGTTTTCGATCTAGTGAGACATTCAGTTTTCCATACCAAACTTTGACAGCATTTGTGGATCTGTGGCACTAATTAAAACATTAAACATTTCAATGGATATGCTATAATGTTCCAGCCATTGCCTGACCTTATAGTCTGCGAATTTCGTGAGGTTTTCTCCACTGGGCGCTTCTTCCATTATTACTATCCACACTTCATTAATACTATTTGGTAGAAGATGTGGCATGGCATCGCGCGTGCGGAAAATCAGTCTTACTTTTTCTCTGTTCCTGTGTTCCTTCGTTAGTTTCAGGTCTTTTATTTTCTACCGCAGATATTGATAGAAGTGAAAATTCCAACTGGAATGGTATGTTTCGGGGAACACTGTTTTCATAACTTTAATTGTAGTCATTTCAATGTCTAGCGCTATTTTTCAATCGAGAAAATTGTATTGTGTATTTTACTTTTGCCTACAAGCAATTTAAATAAAACAGGAAATATTTCGTCTCTTTTTCTGTGCTTCGGGTGTCAACCTGAATGATGTACAGTTGTTTTGGACGACTGTCAAATGTCCCGTTCATAAGAAAAGTACCATTTTCACAAAGGATTTTCTCCCCTTCTTCCCAGCTGAAGTGCACGATTCTTTTATCATAAAGAGACCCATCGTCAGTTTTCAAGAAACAATTACCTTCAGTAAATTTCAAAATGTCTCCAGTCAGCTGAATGACCGAACTAGTGTCAGGATTATGGGTTACCACAGTGGATTCCCTTCATGCTTTAATTAGTGAGGTCTCTGAGTAGTCATAATTCGGCATATATGCAACGAATTCCAAAGCTTTACCTTGATCTTGCAAGTTCCTCTGTAAAAATTTGGAAAACAGGCACTGCCGTTTCTTCGTGGAACCTTTTCCTGCAGTTGTGCATTCGCTTCTTAATTTGCACATGTGCTTCGCAGGTGGGCAAGAGTGTTGCTGTTCATCCATGTTCCTCACACCAGCAATTTTTAATTGGCCTTAGCACTTACTCTATGCGGAATTGGCGCACAACAATCTCATATACTCATATTTTCTGTAAATCTGGTAGCGATGACCGTAATTGAGAAGAGACAGCTTCCCTTTCGTCGTTGCAGTTATTTCAATTACTCACGGTGTTTAGAACCCAAGTATCTTACGGCTACGGAACTATATGGAAACCAAGGCTGTCGGCGAGGGCGCTGTTACAACACATCCGTAGCTGGAGAGACTCTGGAAACCGGCAGTGGCAGAAGGGCTGATCGGAACTACGTGTGGCACCTACAAAAGGGTCGGGGCACCACTATTGGAAAGCCCACGTAGCCAACTTCACTCCTTCGCCAGCGGTGGAAGGTGATTCTTCGACAATGTTAGCCACTGCCGTTTGTGGAACATCAGGAATATCACTACACGAACTTCAGCCGAAGATACCAAGATACAGGCAGTATGTCAGCAGGTGGGCAAGAAAACCTCAACAGTTTTACACTGAGGCTCTGTTAGGGGGATATTTCAGGACTGTACTTGATGAACGACGGCATAAAAGGCCCATTCTCTCTCTCTCTCTCTCTCTCTCTCTCTCTCTCTCTCTCTCTATCTTTCTCACACCTTTCTGTCGTTGTTTCACTTTAAAGGGACCTGACCAAAATTCCTGCAACGTAAGCACCTATTCACCATCAACCAGTCTCATCGTATTTATGACAAGATGGATTGAGCTTTCCTTCGCGGGGGAATTCCAGCTACATGGATAGACTAGGCAACAACTGACAAGCACCTGTTAGACACAAACTCCCTGGCAGGTTAAAACTGTGAGTAAGACGGAGACTTGGACCGGGGACCAGGAACAAGCAGTCACTCCGCTGCGAAACGAAAATTCATCCTAGAAACTGTGAGATATTTTCTATCAACTGAAGAGACATGCATCGAGACGACAAAAGAAAACATCTGAAAGATGTGGACGGCCTATCGACCGGTTGTTTCCCGACACTTGAGTGACCATTGACCTCTGAGGAACTGTCCATCGAAAATGAGGGGGTTTTCTCCCATTATTCCCAGAACTTTAGTTTCAGAGGATATCATTACTAACAATGAAGCACTCATGTGGAGCCTACCTTGTCAAAGACTTGAGGAAATACACACTGAATGCGTGACGATGATGCGTCGAGTGAAAATACCGGCTTGCAAGCTGAAAAGAGAAGAGCAACAAGCTGACGAGTGTCTTAATGTCGACTACAGGTCCTAACGACCTCAGTGACGTGTTGGTACCATCACATATTTTCACATAATAACAATAAAGACATCTACACACAGGTATTCGAAAGGTCTGATGACTGTGGAAACCTCACAAATACAGGTAAATGCATAATCGATGCACAAGTAGTCACTTTATTACGATTTAGAGTTAGTGACCCAAATGTATCCATTGAGTGCATCACCACACTTACTTTTTACCCAAAAAACACGTACGGACTGCGTCCGTCCCTGCGGATGATAAACTTCTACCGACGTTTACTACACCGAGCTACTGAGGTTCAGGCACCAGTCCATGTGGTCTTCACCAGCCACAAAGCTTGTGGTTACACCCCTGGCACTTGGACTGGTGGACTACCAGCAGCGTCTGAGGCCTGCCAGACAAGTCTCGTGCAGGCCATCCTCCGTGTGTCCACATTTGCTTTGGTCTCAGACAAAAATACACATAAAAGAAAACTTCAGTGCTGCGAAATGGCTACGATTAGAGCTATAAAAACGGTGTTCCCCGAAACATCCTATTTATTCTGGTTGTAATTTTGTCTTCAACCAATGACTGAAGAAGAAAATACAAGACATGGAACTAACGAAGGAATACAGGGACAAAGTACGACCGTTTTACAACATGTGTCTGCAGTGCCACATCTTCAACCGAATACTGTTGATGAAGTGAGGGTAGCAATAATGGGGATTGTGTTCACTGGAGAAAAGGTTCAAATGGCTCTGAGCACTATGCGACTCAACTTCTGAGGTCATCAGTCGCCTAGAACTTAGAACCAATTAAACCTAACTTACCTAAGGACATCACACACATCAATGCCCGAGGCAGGATTCGAGCCTGCGACCGTATTGGTCTCGCGGTTCCAGACTGTAGCGCCTAGAACCGTTCGGCCACCCCGGCCGGCGGCAATCGGTAAAGATCCCTTGTTTAGACTTAGATCTTTCGGTACTTGTTTCGCCGTTCGCCGATCTGAGATCAAAATCTTCTTGGTCGGTTTGTAAATAGTCTTTGCGTCAGGACCACCGAGCATAAACCGTAATCGTGCTGACGAAAGGTCAGAAAAATCATTTAACGCCGTTCGAGACAAGACAAAAGCCACAGGCAATACGACGAATTTCTCTTTCTCAGAAACGTTTTGCCTGCTCGTGCCAGTCTGTATTTTGTAATCTCTTCATTTTATCCGTCGCTAGCCATTTTTATGGCCAAAACCTGTACATCCTACTTTGTCTTTCGGTAATCCAGATCCTGGGGTGAAGACTTCATGGTGTTCTTTTTTCATTTTCTAGTAGTGTATTAAAGAAAATGAGAGTACCAACCTTGGAGAGCTCCTAGAATTAACGAATCTCTTGTATAATCTTCCCAGTCTGTGCCACAGAACCACACCCTCTGTAACTAATGCTACGAGTATGAATGGACTAAATTAAACTATTTTAAAAGCAGAGTACCCTTAAGTTCGGTGAAATTTGTTTCTTTTGGTAGCATCCACATATTCATGAGCAGCAGATTTCAAGGGAAGCTCAGTTTTGCAAATACATTAGATTATGCTGGACAAAAATCAAAATAACTTTTTAAAAAAATATTATCATAATGCAGAGAATTAAAGTATTAAATGGAAGTGTGTGTTTTCATTAAAAATTGAACAAATATCCGTTATCGACATAAATACCGCTGCTAATATATGTAGACCTGTTTGAGATTGCAAACATTGCTGACTGGTGACAAATGATGAGCACATTATTAAGAAGACCGCTCGGTTGGTTACAGTATGTTACATGTGGAGACAAATTAAGATTGGGTTTAATCGGTTTTTATCCTGTTATTCAGTCGTATTTACTCACAGAATTACTTTATTTCATAGCTTATTTTCAGTGGTCTATCAATCAGTATGCAAGGCCTAATTTACGTCTATTATCATTTGCGACATACAAGTAGTTATGAGGAAAATTCAGATTACGTAATTTTATAGCATTCTGCACTCATTTTCGCCTGTATGCTTATATGCGATGTTGATGCGTTTATACAAATAATTTATGTAGTACTGAAAGAAAAAACAATATACTCTGCATAAAATCTTGTTACATCGAGAGTTGCGGCATTGTGCGGATTTATTAAAGTGATCATAAAACATTTTCGTACACGTTTTTCTCTAACAAAAACACTTTTTTAACAAATAGCAACGTCATAAAATTACTTTTTCTTCATTAGCTACTTATATATGAACATTTAATTTCGATCAGTATTTGTGAGCTTTAATGTTGATTACTATACCCTAAGTTGATGGCTTGTGAATCTCGACTTTTCTCTAGTGTTTGAGTCCTTCACTTATCTTAATTTTCAAAGCATATAACGCCACGTTTCATTCACTGACTAACGCGATAGTGAGGAAAAAAATGAGACGAGAAATAAGCAAAAGGTGGGGCGGACCAAATTAAAGGTATCTGAAGTGAACTTTGATGTGTAAAACAAAACATAGCGGACTAAGACTATATGTTAATATGCAATGAAGCATTTGCAAATAAAAAAAAGTGAGAAGTAATTTACAGTTGCCACAGATGGCTCCATACGAAATCTGAAGTGGACCAGTTAATAGCACAGTTGATTTGTGGTACGATGAGTCTTCAGGAGAAACTGTGTACGAAGTCGTCCAAAACGCGCCATTTACAAAGCTGTCCCCACGGAAACTTACTTAAAAACATTCGACGAGGATGGGATTCGAACCCACGCGTGCAGAGCACATTGGATTAGCAGTCCAACGCCTTAACCACTCGGCCACCTCGTCTTGCGCCGCACGGGCGTCCAACTACGTGTTTTCTACACAAAGTAAATTTCGTGACGCCAGAACTGATTTGTACAAGTGATCACCACCGTATTTTTTTAACTCTGTGTTATCATCCCATCATTAATAACATGTTCGTAGCCGATGTAACCCAACGAGTAGAGACTGTGACTGGCAGTGAGGTCAACACACTTTATTTTGTTTCGCACAGAGCGCCTAATTGTCATCACCGATTTTGTCGATATCTGAGGTGTATACACGCTTGGCGCCAAATGAAGCACACAGTAATAAGAGTTCCCGATGCTGAAGTGTTTAGAGAAATGAGCATTCTTGGCGAAGTGGGTGCGACATGACACTTTCGTGTTAGCGAAAATTCCACTGAGCGGTTGGCGCAGCGGAAATATGCCTAAATAAGGCTTACTATAATGTATTTATTAATAATTTTATGTAAGATGTGAAAAGGGAAGGTATAAAATATATGGTGGTCGAATTCGTGGGGTAAAATATAGGAATTTCATTATTTCACCAGAATGTGAGAAATTAACAAAAAAATTATACAAAGAATATTTGAGTGATTTAATGAAGTGCAGGAGGACAAATAAATCTAAAATTATACGACGAGATTTTTCCAAGATGAAGGATCGCCATCATGTAGTATTGAAGTGATTCTCTTTCGCCCCCTCTCAACGCACTAGCTACTGTAATCCTGCGGTGTCTATATCGAAAGGCAAAGAATTTGAGCTCGTCTAGAGATAAAGGGAAATCACATCCCGAGAAGAATTCATCAAAATACATTCCAGTGGAGATATTTGGTGAATCAATACGTTACACGTTGTTTGCTGCTACACTGTTCGAGGAGAGAGAATCTTTAATGAATATAATCCAAGTTTGTTTTTTTCTGAAGAAACTTTAAAAAGTCGTCGTTTATAATGCTTGCAAAGCGCAGAGAAAATTTCTGCTTTCGCTGCTTTTTTGGATGAGCATTACACTGGCACATGTAAGTCATCAACTGTAAAACAATAGAAGTTTGTAACTAATTCGATGGTCACGAGTAATCCTTACAGCTCCTACCTTGAAACTTATTTGCAATCGCACGTTTTCGTTGATCTTTCCTTTTGACGCCCTTTATGAAAATAGTAATAAGTGCAATATATTTCGCATTATTGCAGTTTATTTGCAGCGTAAATAACACAAAAATTTGAAATAAAAAGTTTACGCATATAAATTCGACCCCACGGTCCTCTGATTACTATTCTGTACCCGTTTCGATGTGCCAACCAGTGCCTGGATATTACTCTAGTATAAGTGGCTCATGTCTCTCGGCTATGCAGGGTGTTGGGAAAGCTCCGTTACAGACTTACAGAAAGGAGTGAGTATATAATACGCTGTGTATTTGAGGTAGAAGACCATGGTCCGCCAACAACTGCGTCGAAAGTTACTAGCGAAAATCGTTCTGACGCCTCTGACAGTGGAATACACGTACCGGTACTGTTGCTAAGAACGTCATGTATGCAACGTTGAGACGTAGTAGTATGGACCAAAAACAAAGACTAGTAAACATATGCTCTAAAATGCACACCTTAAGAGCTATCAGCACTTTCATCTTCATTAGTGTGAAACATCTCAACTGCGCAAGTAATCGTAGCTCAAAATGTAAGCGTTTTAGACCCCAAGTTTACTGGACTTTGTTCATTTTGTTCCATTCTACAATCTCTGAACGTTGCATACCTTACATTTTTAACAAAAACGTTACCGGTACATATACTTTGATGCTCTGTAGCGCCCTTGGAAGACGTTTCCGGACATGGGTTCCTATTCAAAATATGCACTCGTACTTACTCCCCTCTACTACTTCCAGAAATTTGTAACGGGAATTTTCGAACATCCTGTGTAGAGCTACCACTTCTGTCACTTTCATTTCTGGAAAAGCTCCGGACATACCAGAAATTTTGACGAAATCACTGATGACGAGTAGGCGCGATCCCCATGTTAGGACAAATTAAGAACAAAACATTTACACATTCCTCGACAGAGACCGTTATTGAGTTCGAGAAAAATACAAAGCTACATGGTAAATTGAACTTGATTAAAATAGTAAATAGTTGATGAATGATTATATTACAACCGGTTTCGCTGGGTTGAAGTAAAATCTTCGGGTGGTTCTACATGTAAAGGTAAACATACTTTTAATATATACATTTAAAAAAAGTAAGTACCAGCAATAAAAGCACAGTAGAGTCACATTGATCACCTTCCCCCTCCCCCACCCCCCACCCCACAAATCGTTTACAGTCACAGAATCCAAACTTATGAAGAGTGGAAGTCGTCACCAAATAACAGGCAAATGAATGGAACGAATAGTGCAAGCGATGGGGCACTACGGCAAAAAGAACTGTGGTTAATGTAATAAATGTGGTTAAAGGAGTACAAATAAGGAGTATCAAATAACATACCGTCAGTGGAGCATCTGTCTGACAAACATAGCCCATTAAGCAACACCGTTACTACAAAGATAAAAGCTCCCAGGAGGATAAAATTGTGCAACATTAAAATCGGGAGGGGAGAAGTTAATTAAGCTGTTGGGTCTACATGTACATCGACGAGGAAATTGAAATGTGGCTGAAGGACAAACTTATTAAAAACGTTATGAGGCTATAAACTTTATTTAAGACACCAGAAACTACTAAAAACCGAGGATAAAAAGCAGATAATAGAGGACTCCATTTGTAAAGGTACACCTAGGAACGAGAAAGACAGAGTACTTAACCGCCTAAGATAACTCGAATGTCCAAACCTATGAATATACGAAAGTCACATACCGTGAAGTTGGGTGAAGACAAGATACAGCACTGCAGGCAGCCAGCAGTATACTGAACTGGCGGAGATCGCCATTAGACTGGAGGCGCTAGTGTGCGGTGGAAGACAATTCGTGATAGGCGCGGCGGGATTTTGAACTCCAAATGACATCGTATCTAGATTGCTTGGTTGATTTTGGACGAAGTACCAAACAGCGAGATCATCGTCCCATCGGATCAGGCAAGGATAGGGAAGGAAGCCGGCCGTACCCTTTCAAAGGAACCATCCCGGCATTTGCCTGAAGCGATTTAGGGAAATCACGGAAAAACAATCAGGATGGCCGGACGCGGGTTTGAAACGTCGTCCTCCCGAATGCGAGTGCAGTGTGCTAACGACTGCGCCACCTCGCTGGGCATATCTAGGTACTAAAGAACATAGTAAAAACGAAGGCGTGACTATCATCAGCGTAGCTTTATTGTACTAGTTGGAATGCTAGAAATATAAACTGTGACGGTATAGGGTACCACAAGTGAATACAAAAGTCGTGGGAACCAAGAAATTACGTTTCACTTTTCGAACAATCAAGATTGCTTAGAATACCGCGGAGTCTTAGCTCGATCTGGTTATTTAAAGAATGCAATGTGAGTGAGTTTTTACCGTGAACAATTTGAAGCTCCTCAAGGATGTTGAAAATCAAGCCTTTCTCCTGACGAGGACTGTTACTTCACACAAAAAGATGGGCTGGCAATGGGATTTCCCTTCGCTTTTCGTTTAGCTAACGTTCTCATGGCTAATGTCGAACGTGGCGTCATGGAAAATTTCCCCACCCTACCGAAAAAATGATGCTGTGATGCAGACACGCCAGTGACGTTTTGCTACCCTACGGCAGCAATAGGGTCAATAGTGATCGGTTTTTGGATAAATTAAATAGCCTCCACCGGAATATTCAGTTTACCATGCTACACAGTGTCTCGGTTCACTTCCTTATTTAGATCTCATGATCACATTGCCGGATTCCGTTATGTCCTTTGGCGTTTGTAGAAAACTGACATCTACGGGCTCAGTAATCCACAGTAAGGCAGTTAATCTTCTCAATCATAAAATGGCCGCTTTTAGAGTAATGCTAAACAGGATACATTACGTGTCCTAATCTTGTGAAACATTCGAAAAGGAGTAGTAACTCATTTAAGTCATGCTTTGCGTAATGGCTACAGTGCCGACTTCGTTAGTAATATTAATAAGGACATTTTAATGAAAAGAGGTTCTGATCTGACTGTTCGTATTTATGGCATTACTTTCCAGCCTATAGTTAGCACCTATGAATACCATGGTTGCCATAGGTTTCAGTACTATGGTAAGATTTCAGAGAAGATTGGTGCCAGTCTCTTGGGGGGGAAAAAAAAAAAAAAAAAAAAAAACATCTCCCCTGCGTATTTTATTCCTCAGACCACTGTTTATCAATATAGGCACATGAACGTTCTACAACTTGTAAATTTTATGCGTCCAGTGTTTATGATAACCAACGTGGTCATTGTCAAATGAGGTACCGGGTGATCAAAAAGTCAGTATAAATTTGAAAACTTAATAAACCACGGAATAATGTAGATAGAGAGGTAAAAATTGACACACACGCTTGGAATGACATGGGGTTTTATTAGAACAAAAAAAAAGTTCACGAAATGTCCGACAGATGGCGCATGACAATCGTGTATAAAAGGAGCTGTAATGAGAGAGACGTGACGGGTGAGAGGTACGCCGATATGTTACAGAATCGCATCATCCCCAGCCTGGCTGATAAACAGCTGCTGGAACGTACAATGTTAATGCAGGATGGCGCTCCACCCCATATTGCCAGACACGTGAAAGATCTCTTGCGCACGTCGTTTGGTGATGATCGTGTACTCAGCCGCCACTTTCGTCATGCTTGGCCTCCCAGGTCCCCAGACCTTAGTCTGTGCGATTGTTGGCTTTGGGGTTACCTGAAGTCGCAAGTGTATCGTGATCGACCGACATCTCTAGGGATGCTGAAAGACAACATCCGACGCCAATGCCTCACCATAATTCCGGACATGCTTTACAGTGCTGTTCACAACATTACAGCTATTGTTGAGGAATGATGGTGGACATATTGAGCATTTCCTGTAAAGAACATCGTCTTTGCTTTGCTTTATTTTGTTATGCTAATTATTGATATTCTGATCAGATGAACCGCAATCTATCGGACATTTTTTTAACCTTTGTATTTTTTCGGTTCTAATAAAACCCCATGTCATTCCAAGCATGTGTGTCAATTTGTACCTTTCTATCTACATTATTCCGTGATTTATTCAGTTTTCAAATTTATACTGACTTTTTGATCACCCAGCATATCGGTCTTACTGGTAGGTCTTTTAATACGTTGGAGTTCAAAATCCCGCTGAATCTATCACGTGTTGGAGTCTTCCACCGCACACAATGGCCTCCGGTGTTATCGCGATCCCGGTCACTACAGTACATCGCTGGCCGCCTGCAGTGCTTTACCCTCTCGGCAGTCAACTTCACGGTATGTCAGTGTCGTGTATTGATAGGTTTGGACATTTGAGTTATTTTAGGGGCGGTTCTGTAAGCTGTCCTTCACGTTCCTACACTTGCCTTTCTAAATGCAGTCCCCCGTTATCTAATGTTCATTCTCGGCTTTTACTAGTTTCTGATGTCTTAAATAAAGTTTATAACCTTTTATTTTTTTTGGTCAGCAGTCTTCTGACTGATTTGATACGTCCCGCCACGAATTCCTGTCTTGTGCTAACCTCTTCATCTCAGAATAGCACTTGCAACCTACGTCCTCAATTATTTGCTGGATGTATTCCAATCTCTATCTTCCTCTACAGTTTTTGCCCTCTACGGCTCCCTCTAGTACCATGGAAACTCATGTCATACTGTGGCTTTTATGTGTTGTTTAGTCCGGCTCTGACGTGCTTGTCAACTAGCACTTCCATCCATAATCCAGCCTGTGAAATAGAAATGTCGTTTTATGTAGTTCATTTGCTTAACATTACACTCGCCTGCATAGACAGAGTGTCTGGAAAAGAACTCTCTAGCCTCTCCAGAAGCCTTATGATTTGCCACTGACATCGTAATTTTATCACGTACAGAGAAAGATTTGGCAGATTTGTTAAAAGAATGGACAGTGTCTTGATAAAAAAAGTTATGAGATGAACGTCAACAAAAACAGAGCAAAAATGATGGTATATTATCGAGTTAAATGAAACCGTTCTGGGAGATTTAGATCATGAAGACACTAAAACTAGAATATGGGGTACGGTATTTGGCCAAAAAATAACTAGCGATGGACACAACAGAATATAAAATACAGACCGGAAAAAGTAGGAAAACATTTCTGAAAACGAGAAATTGGGCGTATTGCCTTTGGATTTTGTCTCGATATCTGGACCGGCGTTTGTTTTATAACTTTTCTGACCTTCTGTCAGAACGAGAACAGTTTGGTGATCTCGGCGTAATGACTGTTTACGAGGGGCTTTCCGAAAGTAACTTTAGTCATTGTTTTCGAAAGAGAAGGTGTTACACCAGGTGATACAAACAAACGCCATATGAATCCACATCCAATGCCGATTCAATGACGGAAGATCTGTCAGCAGAGTACACACCACGATGGCAGACGGACGTGGGGTGACGAAGTGATCACCAACGAAAGGGCGTAGTGAATGCCTACAGACTGTGTGTGGTGTAGAGGTCAGGTTTCGCCAAATGCTTGGTCGCTGTTGTTGCATATACAGAGAAGGAAGGCCGAGAATGGAGGATGAAAGTCGAAGTGGTCGGTCCTTCACATCCACGAATGAAAACCTGTACTGAGTTGGAACAGGCCGTGCGACAGTTCTCCGCATCGCAGGTACTGCGTTTTTCTTGTCTGGTTCCTTCAGACTGATTGCACACTAAATCAAATGTCTGTCGATGGTCACTATGTCGAAATATGGTGCAATGTGTGTAATTCATAATGGCATGGTATATTTGTTTCGGCAATAAAGTTTCGTGCGCAAAACAGTGACGCAAATCACTTTCGGAACGACGTTCATACAAACCGACCAAAAACGTCAAACAGTATCTAGGATTGGCAAACGATGAAAGGCACTAACTCGGAATGTCTGCACACCACCCACATGTGGAAATGTCTCTGTTGAATTAAGATGATCACTAGGATAACAAACAGTATTGTAGGTTGAGGCAGATACAAAATCGGCCGTGGCGGAGCACTGTGTGAGACTGACCTCATAATCAAATTTGACGACATGCAGTATCTTGCTCTAATAGTTACCACGCCTGTCATGTTCTGGAAACCCACAGAAATCACAAAGATGACAACACCCTTAACAAGAAAGAAGAAAGCCTCAAATTAAAAAGATACTGGGTTCTTGTGCTGCTGGAAACGACCGTTGCAGGTAGAAAGAGGGCAGCACTAATGATCAGGAAAAAGCTCTCAGACGGAGTGAACGCACATACTGTATAATACTCACGGCCACGAGATCGCCAAGTTGTGATAGTATTGTGAGCTTTCCGACCATGGGATTTGCGATCTGTGCGTCAACGTGATGTTTACGGTCACAGATATTTTGGTACTCTGTTTTCCGACCGTCAAAAGAAGCCACAACAGTGACGGAGGCCTTTCGAACCGTTTGGTAACTCCTTCACAATTTATCCTGTCTGTGGATTGGCTACACACATGGTACATACCTGTAGGCATATTTAAATGTTTTCTATTTATTATTTCCTTTTTATTTCTTATTGTTTTAATTTTACCTTTTTTGATTCTACAAGGTAACTGAACTAAATTATTAAAATTACTATCTTATTTTATGAATTTTAAGTACTCACTCGGTTGTTTGTAAGAAAGCCAGAGATTTGAAACCCCGAAAATCCTCTGAGTGGTTACATATTCTAATAATGTCTTTTAGCTGATGTCAGTATCGATGTATCTTTTTCCTGTGTTGCGAAGATGCACCCAATTGAATCTTTTTTTATTTCACATATAGCATTTACTGCTTTCTGTTTCAGCTTACTGAACAGAAAGTTTTCGTTCAGTTGTTTTCGATCTAGTGAGACATTCAGTTTTCCATGCCAAACTTTGACAGCATCTGTGGATCTGTGCCGCTAATCAAAACATTAAACATTTCAATGGATATGCTATAATGTTCCAGCCATAGCCTGACCTTATAGTCTGCCCATTTCATGAGATTTTCTCCATTGGGCGCTTCTTCCATTATTACTATCCACACTTCATTAATACTATTTGGTAGAAGATGTGGCACTGCATCGCACGTGCGGAATATCAGTCATACTTTTTCTCTGTTCCTGTGTTCCTTCGTTAGTTTCAGGTCTTTTATTTTCTACCGCAGATATTGATAGAAGTGAAAATTCCAACTGGAATGGTATGTTTCGGGGAACACCTTTTTCAAAACTTTAATTGTAGTCATTTCAATGTCTAGCGCTATTTTTCAATCGAGAAAATTGTATTGTGTATTTTACTTTTGCCTACAAGCAATTTAAATAAAACAGGAAATATTTCGTCTCTTTTTCTGTGCTTCGGGTATCAACTTGAATGATGTACAGTTGTTTTGGACGACTGTCAAATGTCCCGTTCATAAGAAAAGTACCACTTTCACAAAGGATTTTCTCCTCTTCTTCCCAGCTGAAGTGCACGATTCTTTTATCATGAAGAGACCCATCGTCAGTTTTCAAGAAACAATTACCTTCAGTAAATTTCAAAATGTCTCCAGTCAGATGAATAACCGAACTAGTGTCAGGATTATGGGTTACCACAGTGGATTCCCTTCATGCTTTAATTAGTGAAGTCTCTGAGTTGTCATAATTTGGCTTATTTGCAACGAATTCCAAAGCTTTACCTTGATCTTGTAAGTTCCTCTGTAAAAATTTGGAAAACAGGCACTGCCGTTTCTTCGTGGAACCTTTTCCTGCAGTTGTGAATTCGCTTCTTAATTTGCACATGTGCTTCGCAGGTGGGCCAGAATGTTGCTGTTCATCCATGTTTCTCTCACCTGCAATTTTTAATTGGCCTTAGCACTTACTCTATGCGGAATTGACGCACAACAAACTCGTATACTCATATTTTCTGTAAATCTGGTAGCGATGACCATAATTGAGAAGAGACAGCTTCCCTTTCGTCGTTGCAGTTATTTCAATTACTCACGGTGTTTAGAACCCAAGTATCTTACGGCTACGGAACTATATGGAAACCAAAGCTGTCGGCGAGGGCGCTGTTACAACACATCCTTAGCTGGAGAGACTCTGGAAACCGGCAGTGGCAGAAGGGCTGATCGGAACTACGTGTGGCACCTACAAAAGGGTCGGGGCACCACTATTGGAAAGCCCACGTAGCCAACTTCACTCCTTCGCCAGCGGTGGAAGGTGATTCTTCGACAATGTTAGCCACTGCTGTTTGTGGAACATCAGAAAAATTACTACACGAACGTCGGCCGAAGATACCAAGATACAGGCAGTATGTCAGCAGGTGGGCAAGAAAACCTCAACAGTTTTACACTGAGGCTCTGTTAGGGGGATATTTCAGGACTGTACTTGATGAATGACGGCAGAAAAAGCCCATTATCTCTCTCTCTCTCTCTTTCTCACACCTTTCTGTCGTTGTTTCACGTTAAAGGGACCTGACCAAAATTCCTGAAACGTAAGCACCTATTCACCATCATCCAGTCTCATCGTATTTATGACAAGATAGATTGAGCTTTCCTTTGCGGGGGAATTCCAGCTACATGGATAGACTAGGCAACAACTGACAAGCACCTGTTAGACACAAACTCCCTGGCAGGTTAAAACTGTGAGTAAGACGGAGACTTGGACCGGGGACCAGGAACAAGCAGTCACTCTGCCGCGGAACGAAAATTCATCCTAGAAACTGTGAGATATTTTCTATCAACTGAAGAGACATGCATCGAGACGACAGAAGAAAACATCTGAAAGATGTGGACGGCCTATCGACCGGTTGTTTCCCGACACTTGAGTGACCATTGACCTCTGAGGAACTGTCCATCGAAAATGAGGGGGTTTTCTCCCATTATTCCCAGAACTTTAGTTTCAGAGGATATCATTACTAACAATGAAGCACTCATGTGGAGCCTACCTTGTCAAAGACTTGAGGAAATACACACTGAATGCGTGACGATGATGCGTCGAGTGAAAATACCGGCTTGCAAGCTGAAAAGAGAAGAGCAACAAGCTGACGAGAGTCTTAATGTCGACTACAGGTCCTAACGACCTCAGTGACGTGTTGGTACCATCACATATTTTCTCATAATAACAATAAAAACATCAACACACAGGTATTCGAAAGGTCTGATGACTGTGGAAACCTCACAAATACAGGTAAATGCATAATCGATGCACAAGTAGTCACTTTATTACGATTTAGAGTTAGTGACCCAAATGTATCCATTGAGTGCATCACCACACTTACTTGTGTTCACTGGAGAAAAGGTCATGGAATTCGCAAACTATATGGTCAATCAATGTTGGAAAGTCGTAGTATACAAAGTGAAATGTGTAATGATTTAGCCAGTGCCACAGGACCACGAATACTGTCAAAGCTTGGCATGGGAAATAAAAAGTCTGAACAAATCAAAAACATTTGAATGAATACCTTCTAATCATTAAGCAGAAACGGGAAGCAGTAGACGCTGAAACGTCCCCTTTGAAAAATTTATACATGACTGTGCTTTAACTGACACACAATATTTTTAGCGCAACGCAATCTGACTTTCAAAAAATCCCTACGAAAGAATGGCCCTGACTAACATTAACCTATACGTTTCACAAATCGCTTACCTCACAAAAATCTTGGTTATTCGAACTACTGCAATACAGCAAGCGCCACTACTGCCAGCTAAATAAAAGATTCAAACTATGGAAGGCACTAACTACTGATAGGGATAGTTAGCAAATGAAAGATATTAATAGAGAACAAACACTGTATTTACCTTAATAGTCATAATATATATATAGCAGGTCATGACAAATTTCAGAACTCCGCCATCTCTCTCCCCACATCCACCACTGCTGGCGGCTCACCTCCAACTGCGCAACGCTACGCGCTGTTCACATCCAGCTGCCGCTGCCCAACACTACAATAGCAGACAACAATGCAAACTAGCCACGGACTGCACATAGCACAGCCAGACATTTTTCATACAGAGTGCTACGTGGCGTTACCAATAAGAATACCTAAACAGCCTACTTACAACGCTATATGTGAAAATAAAAGAGATTCCACCGGCCTCCCTCTTTGAAACAGAGGAAAAAGATACATAGATCTTGATGTAAGATTAAAAGAGATTATTAGAATAGGTAACGGCTCGTAGGACTTAACGATGATTGAAACCTGTGGCTTTCATACAAACAACTGAGTGAGTAGTTTAAAATTCACGAAATAACACGGTAAGTTTAAAAATTTGCTGCAGTAATGTTGTAGAAACAAAAAGGTGATAGAAAAAATAAAAAGAAATTAAAAATAGAAAACGTTTAAATATGCCGACAGATATGTACTATGTGTGAAGCCAGCCAGGATATACCGTGAACGGATGTTCTAATTACAAAACGGTCACCAGAGCTGCCTCGACTTGCGTCTTCCTTTGATGGGCAAAAACCCCCACTGCTAAAATACGCTGAAGCGCCAAAGAAACTGGTATAAGCATGCGTATTCAAATACAAACGTACGTAAATATGCAAAATACGGCGCTGTGGTCGGCAACGCCTATGTAAAACAAGAGTCTGGCGCAATTGTTAGATTGGTTAGTGCTGCTACAATGTCATGTTATCAAGATTTAAACGAGTTTGTACGTCGTGTTACAATCGGCGCACGAGCGATAGGACACAGCATCTCCGAGATAGCGACCACTTGGGGATTTTTCCACAAAACCATTTTACGATTGTATATCAGGAATCCGGTAAATCAACAAATTTCCGACATCGCTGCGACCGGAAAAAGATCCTGCAAGAACGGGACCACCCGACAACTAAAGAGCATCATTCAAAGTGACAGAAGTGCAACCCGTCCGCAAATTACTGCGGATTTCAATGCTGGGCCATTAACAAGTGTCAGCGTGCGAACCATTCAACGAAACACCATCGATATGGGCTTTCCGAGCTGAAGGCCCACTCGTGTACGCTTGATGACTGCATGACAGAAACCTTTGTGCCTGGTCTGGGCCCGTCGACACCGACATTGGACTGTTGATGACTGGAAGTAAATTGCCTGGTTGGATGAGTCTAGTTTCAAATTGTATCGAGCGGATGGACGTGTACGCGTATGGAGACAACCTCATGAGTCGATGGATGCTGCATATCAGCAGGGGACTGATCTTGCTGTAACGGTGTGGTGCGTGTGCAGGTGGGGTGACATGTGACCCCAGACATGTCTACATACGACGTACGTAATTATCCTGTCTGATCACCTGCAGCCATTCATGTCCATTGTCCATTCCGACGGACTTGGCCAATTGCAGCAGGCCAATTCGACGCCCAAAACGTCCAGAATCGCTATAGAGTGGCTCCAGGATCACTCTTCTGAGTTTAAACACTTCTGCTGGCCACCAAACTCCCCAGAAACAAACATTATTGAGCATTTCTGGGATGTCTTGCAACGTGCTGTTCAGAATAGACCTCCACCCCCTGGGTCTCTTACGAATTTCTCGACAGCCCCGTGGGATTCATGGTGTGTATTCCCTCGAGTACTACTTCAGACAGTAGTCCTACATGATATTAGGCAAGTGTACCAGTCTCTTTAGCTCTTCAGTGTGTATGTGGTCGGTGACACCACGCTGACATCACATGTCGCAAAGCACATGGTCGGGAAGACCAAAACACTCTGGAGTCGATCACGCGGCCGTGGATAATATGTATCTTCACACCAACGTCTGAGGACGTTTCCCTTGTCATTAGTGCTGTAATTCTCCTCCGACCGCCTGCAACACTCGTTTAAGCGGCACGAGAAACCGGACTCCGTTTACCGTGAGGTTCTCTTCTTTCTTGTTCAAAATATTGTCTTGCTTGTGAATTTCCAAAACTTTCCTGGACAGAACTGGTGTTGAAGCTCTCCTATAGGGCGAGAAACTGCATGTCGCAGAATTTTCTTAAATGGGCAGTCTCAAGATCCTCTTTGATCTTCTTGGCGATTTGTTTGAGCGATGTTTCGAAAGTGATTTTGGTCACTGTTTTGCACACGAAACTTTATTGCTGAAGACAAAAATACACCATGGCATTATGAATTTCATACCCTTGACTATTTTTCGTGAGTCACCATCAACACAGGCATTTGTCGTAGTGTGCAATCAATTGAAAGAATCACTGTGGAAAGGCCCAACACACATGGTCCGCAGACGTTCGCGGATGGTGGACACGCTGGTTCCTCCTCTGCTGTCACCTCTTCCGTCAATGAATCAGCAAAGAATGTGGAGTAGATTCGTATATCGTTTGTGTCACCTGGTGTAGCACCTTCTCTTTCAAAAACAACGACGAAAGCTACTTTCGGAAAGCCCCTCGTATAGAGTCTACGCCAAGGTCACCGAGCATCAATTGTTCTTGTGCTGGCAAAAGGTAAAAAATTACTAAACAAATGTCTGTCCAGATATAGAGACAAAACCCACAGACAAGATGTCTATTTTCTCTTTTTAATATATTTTCTTGCTGTAGCTGGTCTGTAGTGTTTAGTCTATTTTGTCCATCACATTTGTTTTTTTGCCAAATACCGTATCTCATACTCTAATTTTAGTGTATTTTCATTATCTAAATCCCCCAGCACCGCTTCATTTAACTCGGCAACACAGCATTACACTTTTCTGCTTCTGTTGCCGTTCATCTCACAACATTTTTTCAAGACACTGTCCATTCGTTCAGCTGACGGAATTACGATGTCAGTGGAAATCCGTAAAATGGTTCCAATGGCTCTGAGCACTATGGGACTTAACTTCTGAGGTCATCAGTCGCCTAGAACTTAGAACCAATTAAACCTAACTTACCTAAGGACATCACACACATCAATGCCCGAGGCAGGATTCGAGCCTGCGACCGTATTGGTCTCGCGGTTCCAGACTGTAGCGCCTAGAACCGTTCGGCCACCCCGGCCGGCGGCAATCGGTAAAGATCCCTTGTTTAGACTTAGATCTTTCGGTACTTGTTTCGCCGTTCGCCGATCTGAGATCAAAATCTTCTTGGTCGGTTTGTAAATAGTCTTTGCGTCAGGACCACCGAGCATAAACCGTAATCGTGCTGACGAAAGGTCAGAAAAATCATTTAACGCCGTTCGAGACAAGACAAAAGCCACAGGCAATACGACGAATTTCTCTTTCTCAGAAACGTTTTGCCTGCTCGTGCCAGTCTGTATTTTGTAATCTCTTCATTTTATCCGTCGCTAGCCATTTTTATGGCCAAAACCTGTACATCCTACTTTGTCTTTCGGTAATCCAGATCCTGGGGTGAAGACTTCATGGTGTTCTTTTTTCATTTTCTAGTAGTGTATTAAAGAAAATGAGAGTACCAACCTTGGAGAGCTCCTAGAATTAACGAATCTCTTGTATAATCTTCCCAGTCTGTGCCACAGAACCACACCCTCTGTAACTAATGCTACGAGTATGAATGGACTAAATTAAACTATTTTAAAAGCAGAGTACCCTTAAGTTCGGTGAAATTTGTTTCTTTTGGTAGCATCCACATATTCATGAGCAGCAGATTTCAAGGGAAGCTCAGTTTTGCAAATACATTAGATTATGCTGGACAAAAATCAAAATAACTTTTTAAAAAAATATTATCATAATGCAGAGAATTAAAGTATTAAATGGAAGTGTGTGTTTTCATTAAAAATTGAACAAATATCCGTTATCGACATAAATACCGCTGCTAATATATGTAGACCTGTTTGAGATTGCAAACATTGCTGACTGGTGACAAATGATGAGCACATTATTAAGAAGACCGCTCGGTTGGTTACAGTATGTTACATGTGGAGACAAATTAAGATTGGGTTTAATCGGTTTTTATCCTGTTATTCAGTCGTATTTACTCACAGAATTACTTTATTTCATAGCTTATTTTCAGTGGTCTATCAATCAGTATGCAAGGCCTAATTTACGTCTATTATCATTTGCGACATACAAGTAGTTATGAGGAAAATTCAGATTACGTAATTTTATAGCATTCTGCACTCATTTTCGCCTGTATGCTTATATGCGATGTTGATGCGTTTATACAAATAATTTATGTAGTACTGAAAGAAAAAACAATATACTCTGCATAAAATCTTGTTACACCGAGAGTTGCGGCATTGTGCGGATTTATTAAAGTGATCATAAAACATTTTCGTACACGTTTTTCTCTAACAAAAACACTTTTTTAACAAATAGCAACGTCATAAAATTACTTTTTCTTCATTAGCTACTTATATATGAACATTTAATTTCGATCAGTATTTGTGAGCTTTAATGTTGATTACTATACCCTAAGTTGATGGCTTGTGAATCTCGACTTTTCTCTAGTGTTTGAGTCCTTCACTTATCTTAATTTTCAAAGCATATAACGCCACGTTTCATTCACTGACTAACCCGATAGTGAGGAAAAAAATGAGACGAGAAATAAGCAAAAGGTGGGGCGGACCAAATTAAAGGTATCTGAAGTGAACTTTGATGTGTAAAACAAAACATAGCGGACTAAGACTATATGTTAATATGCAATGAAGCATTTGCAAATAAAAAAAAGTGAGAAGTAATTTACAGTTGCCACAGATGGCTCCATACGAAATCTGAAGTGGACCAGTTAATAGCACAGTTGATTTGTGGTACGATGAGTCTTCAGGAGAAACTGTGTACGAAGTCGTCCAAAACGCGCCATTTACAAAGCTGTCCCCACGGAAACTTACTTAAAAACATTCGACGAGGATGGGATTCGAACCCACGCGTGCAGAGCACATTGGATTAGCAGTCCAACGCCTTAACCACTCGGCCACCTCGTCTTGCGCCGCACGGGCGTCCAACTACGTGTTTTCTACACAAAGTAAATTTCGTGACGCCAGAACTGATTTGTACAAGTGATCACCACCGTATTTTTTTAACTCTGTGTTATCATCCCATCATTAATAACATGTTCGTAGCCGATGTAACCCAACGAGTAGAGACTGTGACTGGCAGTGAGGTCAACACACTTTATTTTGTTTCGCACAGAGCGCCTAATTGTCATCACCGATTTTGTCGATATCTGAGGTGTATACACGCTTGGCGCCAAATGAAGCACACAGTAATAAGAGTTCCCGATGCTGAAGTGTTTAGAGAAATGAGCATTCTTGGCGAAGTGGGTGCGACATGACACTTTCGTGTTAGCGAAAATTCCACTGAGCGGTTGGCGCAGCGGAAATATGCCTAAATAAGGCTTACTATAATGTATTTATTAATAATTTTATGTAAGATGTGAAAAGGGAAGGTATAAAATATATGGTGGTCGAATTCGTGGGGTAAAATATAGGAATTTCATTATTTCACCAGAATGTGAGAAATTAACAAAAAAATTATACAAAGAATATTTGAGTGATTTAATGAAGTGCAGGAGGACAAATAAATCTAAAATTATACGACGAGATTTTTCCAAGATGAAGGATCGCCATCAAGTAGTATTGAAGTGATCCTCTTTCGCCCCCTCTCAACGCACTAGCTACTGTAATCCTGCGGTGTCAATATCGAGAGGCAAACAATTTGAGCTCGTCTAGAGAGAAAAGGAAATCACATCCCGAGAAGAATTCATCAAAATACATTCCAGTGGAAGTATTTGGTGAATCAATACGTTACACGTTTATTGCTGCTACTCTGTTCGAGGAGAGAGAATCTTTAAAGAATATAATCCAAGTTTGTTTTTTCTGAAGAAACTTTAAAACCATCATAGCTATAAAAACTCGGCGTTTATAATGTTTTCAATGCGCGGAGAAAATTTCTGCTTTCGCTGCTTTTTTGGATGCGTATTACACAGGCACGTGTAAGTCATCAACTGTAAAACAATAGAAGTTCGTATCTAATTCGATGGTCACGAGTAATCCTTGCAACTCCTTTCTTGAAACTTATTTGCAATCGCACATTTTAGTTGATCTTTCCTTTTGACGCCGTTTATGAAAATAGTAATAAGTACAATATATTTCGCATTATTGCAGTTTATTTGCAACGTAAGTAACACAAAATTTGAAATAAAAAGTTTACGCGTATATATTAGCCCCACGGTCCTCCGATTACTATTCTGTACCCATTTGGATGTGCCAACCAGTGCCTGGATATTACTCTAGTATAAATGGTTCATGTCTCTTGGCCATGTAGGGTATTGGGAAAGCTCCGTTACAGACTTACAGATGGGAGTGAGCGTATAATATGCTGAATTGGAACCGACGTCCAGAAACGTCATCTAACGACGCTGTGGAGCGTCCTAGTAACATGTGCCGGCGCCTCTAAAAGTATGTATATCCCGGGTGATTCCATCATGTTACAAACGTTCATGGTGATGTAGGAGGATAAATGTTGTAAGTAGCCTGTTTATATGTTTGTATGTTGCACTCAGCAGGATTCAGTAAGGTTCAGTTACTTCAGCAGTTTAAGTAAAAACGTAGAGGTTTCGATGTGTATTTGAGGTAGGAGACCCCGATTCGCAAACCACTGAGTAGAAAGTTAAAATCGCTCTGATACCTCAGACAGTGGAATACATGTACCGGTACTGTTGCTAAGAATGTCATGTATGCAACTTTCAGAGGTGGTAGTACGGACCAAAAACAAAGACTAGTAAAGATGGGCTCTAAAAGGCGTACCTTAAGAGCTATCAGCACTTTTTCATCTTCACTAGTGTGAAATATTTCAATTTAGCAAGTACTCGTAGCTCATAATGTAAGAGTTTTAGACCCCAAGTTTACTGGACTTTTTTGTTCGTTTTGCTCCATACTACCAGCTCTGAATGTTGCATACATTACATTTTTAAGAAAAACATTACCGGTACATATAATCCACAGTCACAGGTATCAGAATGATTTTCGCTTGTAACTTTTGAGTCTTTCGTTTCCGAACCAGAGACTCTTGGCTCAAATTGACATTTACCCATCTCCATCATCTTCGAAAGTTGGTATCATCACGGAATGACTGTGTATATACATAAATTTACAGACGCCGCTGCCTAAAACTTTGGTGTTCTGTAGCGTCCTTGGAAGACGTTTCCGGACATGGTTCCTATTCAAGATATGTACTCCTATTTACTCCCCTCTACTACTTCCAGAAATTTGTAACGGGAATTTCCAAACATCCTGTGTAGAGCTACCACTTCTGTCACTTTCATTTCTGGTAAAGCTCTGGATGTACCACAAATTTGGACGAAATCACTGATAAAGAGTAGGCGCGTTCTCCATGTTAGGACAAATTAAGAACAAAACATTAATACAGTCCTCGACAGAGACTATTATTGAGTTAGTACGAGAAAAAATACAAAACTACACGGTAAATTGAACTTGATTAAAACCGTAAATAGCTGATAAGTGATTTAATCGCAAGCGACTTCGTCGCCTTTAAGTAGAATATTCAGGTGGTTCTACATGGAAAGGAAAACATTTTAATATTAAAGGACCAGCAATAAAAGCAAACGTAAATAAAAGCGCTTACAGTAGTGTCACATTGATCAGCACACGCATAGGTCGTCGTCGTCGTCGTCGTCGTCGTCGTCGTCGTCACCCCCCCCCCCCCCACCACCAACACCTCCACCACCACACGTTTACAGTAACAGAATCCAAATTTATGAAGAGTGGAAGTCGTCAACAAATGAACGGAGGGAATAATGCAAGAGATGAGGCACTACGGCAAAAAGAATCGTGATTAATGTTCAAATGGTTCAAATGGCTCTAAGCACTATGCGACTTAACTTCTGAGGTCATCAGTCGCCTAGAACGTAGAGCTAATTTAACCTAACTAACCTAAGGACATCACACACATCCATGCCCGAGGCAGGATTCGAACCTGCGACCGTAGCGGTCACGCGGTTCCAGACTGAAGCGCCTTTAACCGCACGGCCACACCGGCCGGCTTGATTAATGTAATAAATGTGGATAAAGGAGTACAAATAATGAGTATCAAATAACATACCATCGGTTGAGCATCAGTCTGACAAACATAACCCATTAAGCAACACCGTTACTACAAAGATAAAAGCTCCCAGGAGGATAAAATTGTGCAACATTAAAATCGCGCGGGGAGAAGCTAATTAAGCTGTTGGGTCTACATGTACATCAACGAGGAAATTGAAATGTAGATGAAGGACAAACTTATTAAAAACGTCATGAGGTTATAAACTTTATTTAAGACACCAGAAACTACAAAAACCGAGGATAAAAAGCAGATAATAGGGGACCCCATTTGTAAAGGCAAACCTAGGAACGAGAAGGACAGAGCACTTAATCGCCTAAGATAACTCGAATGTCCAAACCTATGAATATACGAAAGTCACATACCGTGAAGTTGATTGCCGAGAAGATACAGCACTGCAGGCAGCCAGCGGTATACTGAACTGGCGGGGATCGCCATTAGACCAGAGGCGCTTGTGTGCCGTGGAAGAGCACAATTCGTGATACGCGCAGCGGCATTTTCAACTCCAAATGAGCGCCCTAACAGTGGGACATCGTATCTAGGTTGTTTGGTTGATTTTGGAAGAAGTACCAAACAGCGAGATCATCGTCCCATCGGATCAGGCAAGGATAGGGAAGGAAGCCGGCCGTGCCCTTTCAAAGGAACCATCCCGGCATTTGCCTGAAGCGATTTAGGGAAATCACGCAAAACATCATCAGGTTGGCCGGACGCGGGTTTGAACCGTGGTCCTCCCGAATGCGAGTCCAGAGTGCTAACGACTGCGCCACCTCGCTGGGCATATCTAGGTACTACAGAACATAGTAAAAACGAAGACATTACTATCATCAGCGTAGCTTTATTGTACTAGTTGGAATGCTAGAAATATAAATTGTGACGGAATAGGGTACCAAAAGTGAATACAAAAGTCGTGGGATCCTAGAAATTACGTTACACTTTTCGAACAATCGAAATTGCTTAGAATATCGCAGAGTCTTAGCTCGATCTGGTTATTTAAAGAATACAATGGGAGTGAGTTTTTACTGCGAACAGCTTCCAGCTCCTCAAGGATGTTGAGAATCAAGCCTTTCTCCTGACGAGGACTGTTACTTCACACAAAAAGATGGGCTGGCAATGGGATTTCCCTTGGCCTTTCGTTTAGCTAACGTTTTCATTGCTAATGTCGAACGTGGCGTCATGGAAAATTTCCCTACCCTACCGAAAAAATGATGCTGTGATGCAGATACATCAGTGACGTTTTGCTACCCTACGACAGCAATAGGATCAATAGTGATCGGTTTTTGGATAAATTAAATAGCATCCACCGGAATATTCAGTTTACCATGCTACACAGTGTCTCGGTTCACTTCCTTATTTAGATCTCATGATCACATTGCAGGGTTCCGTTATGTCCTTTGGCGTTTGTAGAAAACTGACATCTATGGGCTCAGTAATCCACAGTACAGCAGTTAATCTTCTCAGTCATAAAATGGCCGCTTTTAGAGTAATGCTAAACAGGATGCATGAAGTGCCCTAATCTGGTGAGACATTCGAAAAGGAGTAGTAGGTCTAAGTCATTCAAGTCATGCTTTGCGTAATGGTTACAGTGCCGATTTCGTTATAATATTAATAAGGACATTTTAATGAAAAGAAGTTCTAATCTGAGATCTGTTCGTATTTATGGCATTACTTTCCAGCCTATAGTTAGCACCTCTGAATACCATGGTTACCATAGGTTTCAGTACTATGGTAAGATTTCGGGGAAGATTGGTGCCAGTCTCGTAGCAAAATACATCTCCCCTGCGTATTTTATACCCCAGACCACTGGTTATCAGTACAGACACATAGAAAGTTCTACAACTTATAAATTTTATGCGACTGGTGTTTGCGGTAACCAATGCGGTCACTGTCAAATGAGGTACATCGGTCTGACTGGTAGTCTTTTAATACATTGGAGCTCAAACTCCCACGGCGCCTGTCACGTGTTGGGGTCCTCCACCGCACACTAGCGCCTCCGGTGTTCTCGCGATCCCCCTCAGTCCAGTACACCGCTGACCGCCTCCCCGTACCTTACCCTCTCGGCAATCAACTTCACTGTATGTCAGTTACGTGTTTTGATAGGTTTGGACATTGGAGCTATGTTAGAGGCGGTTCAGTAAGCTGTCCTTCACGTTCCTACACTTGCCTTTCTAAATGTAGTTCACCATAATCTGATGTTCATTCTCGTTTTTTTTTAATTATTATCATCATTTATTTTATGGCCTTCATTGGACCACTCTAGTCAAAAGTACAAAGTTGTAAACAAGTTGTTACACAGGGGTACAATTTGGCTCAACAATAACTTAATATGATACTTAGGTAATATAATTAATAGTCTATTCTTATATGAAAGGTGTTTTGCACTTCTGTCTGCCCAATATTTCTTCATTCTTTCAGTTATTTTCTTTCTTTCTTCATCTGAGACCACTCTTCCTGTACTCCTTTTATTCATTTTCATTTGTAGTCTGGTTTTCGGGTCTTGCAGTATTCTAATTTTATCTGTCTTGTTTTTTAGGTCATCTACTGTAATTTGGAGTTCTTTTATATCTTCCTTAATTTCTGTGATCCATTTAATGTCGCTCTTGCTATTCCACAATTTTTGTATTATATATTTACTAATTCTGTTTTCTCGAATTCTCATCAGACGTCCAAAGAATGAGATGCTTTTCTTCCTGATCGTGCTCATGACTGGTTCTATTTTCTTATGTACTGTTTCATTTGATGCTATTCTCCAATGTCCATTTATTTTTTACTGTTTATTTATACATGTCCTAATTATTCTTCTTTCTATTTTTAGTATTCTGTCAATTTCTGCTGTATTAGTTGTTCTGAAGATAGTTTCAGCTGCATACGTTATTTCCGGTTGTGTAACTGTTTTATAGTGTTTTTATTTTGCATCTATAGATAGGCTTTTTTTGTTGTATGTAGTTTTGGTAATGTAATTTGCATAGTTCAGTTTTTTTATTATATTCTGTCATGATGGCTTCTCATTTAGATTGTATGTTATTATTTCGCCTAAATATTTAAATTTATCAACAATTTTGATTTCCTGTTCTCCTATTGTAATTTTGTTTGCAAGTGGTGGATCAGTTAGCATAATTTCCGTTTTTTCAAATGATATTCTAAGGCCTACTTTCTCTGCTATTTCTTGTAGTGATTTCACTTGTTGCCTGGCTTCTTGAACGGTGTTGGCTAGGAGAGCAAGATCATCAGCGAATCCCAAGCAGTTTAAGCTAATATCATCTTTCGCACTTCCAATTCTTATCATTTTTGGATTGTGCTTGTACCATTCTCTCATTATGTATTCCAGTGCACAGTTGAACAGTAATGGTGATAGCCAGTCACCTCGTCTTAAGCCTGTTTTTATGAGGGATGGTTCCGAAATTTCTCCTCTAAACTTCAATTTTGATTTGGTGTTGGTTAGAGTGAGTTGTATTATTTTAATTAGTTTTGGATGGAGTCCTAGATTTCTTAAAATTTTTAATAATGAAGATCTGTGGAGACAGTCATATGCCTTCTTAAAATCTACAAATGTTATTGCCAGAGGTTTGTTCCGTTTCTTGTAGTATGCCATAATCAATTTTAAACTAATTATCTGCTCTGCACAACTTCTCCATGGTCTGAAACCCCCCTGATATTCCCCTAACTACTGTTCTAATTGCTCCTTGATTCTTTCCTATAGGATCTTGGATAGAATTTTGTATGTGCAATCTAGGAGAGAGATTCCTCTGTAGTTGTCTGGGTTGCTCTTATCTCCCTTTTTGTGTAGTGGGTGGATGATAGCTGTGGTCCAATGTTCGGGGAATCGTTGTTACTCAAATTTTTGTTAGAGCCATGTGTAAGGAGGTCTAGACTGTGTCACTTGCATATTTCCACATTTCAACAAAACCCTGATCTTCTCCACATACCTCTCGGTTTTTACTAGTTTTTGATGTCTTAAATAAAGTTTATTTATATATATATATATATATATATATATATATATATATATATATATATATATATATTTTGTCATCAGTCTTCTGACTGGTTTGATACGGCCTGCCAAGAATTCCTCTCCAGTGCTAACTTCTTCACCTCAATTATTTGCAGGATGTATACCAATATCTGCCTTCATCTACAGTTTTTGCCCTTTACAGCTCCTTCTAGTACCAAGGAAGTCATTCCCTCATATCTTAACAGATGTCCTATCATCCTGTCTCTTCTCCTTATCAGTGTTTTCCACGTATTCCTTTCCTCTCTGATTCTACGCAGAACCTCCTCGTTCTTTACCTTATCAGCCCACCTAATTTTCAACATTAGTCTGTAGCACCTCATCCCAAATGCTTCGATTCTCGTCTGTTTCGGTTTACCCACAGTCCACGTTTCACTACCATACAAAGCTGTACTCCAGACGTACATTCTCAGAATTTTCTTCCTCAAATTAAGGCCGATATTTGATGTAAGTAGACTTCTCTTGCCGAGGAATGCTCTTTTTGCCATTGCTAGTATGCTTTTGATGTCCTTGGTCCGTCTTTCATTGGTTATTTACTGCCTAGGTAGCAGAATTTCTTAACTTCATCTATATCATGACCATCAATCCTGATGTTAAGTTTCTCTCTGTTCTCATTTCTACTACTTCTTGTTACATTAGTCTTTCTTCGATTTACTCTCAATCTATACTCTGTACTCATTACTGTTCATTCCGTCCAGCAGACCATATAATTCTTCTTCACTTTCACTCAAGACAGCGATGTCATCAGCGAATCGTATCATTGATATCCTTTCACCTTGAATTTTAATTCCACTCCTGAACATTGATAGCCTTAGGGAGGTTGAAAGGGTACAGTACCGCCCAACATTGAAAATAGGTACAATATACTTCATTATTTTTGTCAGAGCAACACATTTTTTTTGTAAAAGAACTCAATTTCAATTAATACAGCGAAGCCGGATACCAGTGTGAGAAAGAATGACAATTTATTTATTTAATTGATCACATGTGCACTCCCACAAAGTAAATCCCTACATCGAGTTTGGTGAGATCTGTGAAATTAATGAATGTATGGTCATCTGCTAACCACAGATAGTGAATGTGAATATATGATCATCTTTGAGACGATCCTTTGGCCACCTTTCGTGGGACCAAAGAGATGAAATTTACCTGAGCTTTGAGCACCTGAAATGTGGCTGACCAATACGGTAGCAAGGTGCTCCCCCACTTTGGCAGAGGTGCGAGAGGACCTCGAGAACGGCCATATTTCAGCACTCTGCCGCTGGATCTTGTGCTGTTAAGACCTGTTTTAGTTGTGCTCCATAATGAAAAAAGAGTGGAGACATGGTATGCATGTGAAATATTTCAGAGTAGTTTGAAATAATAATTTCTCTATTTCAGGAACTTTTGTGGGGAGAATTAAATGTCAGGCAGGTAATATTAATGGGATTGTAGTAATTTTCGGAAGTGACCAACGGTCACAATGAAACCACGTGTAGCAATAAGTTGAAATACTTCCGTGTGCTTAAGTTAAGCTGAATTACTAGCGTGTGTACAATAAGTTGAAATATTTAAGAAATAGCGTGTGTACCATAAGTTGAAATATTTAAGAAATGGCGCGTGCAGGACTTGAAATTAGAGACGAGTGCTTCCACGTGGTGAGTACTGTATGAGTCTCAAACTGTGTATGAGACAAAAGATAAAGAGAAGTACTCGTCCATGGTATCAGTTGAGGACTCGCGTGTGTGATGAATACGTTCTTAATATTACTTTGCATGATATGATTCCGTGTGACGCTAGATTCAAACTCTGAGAGAGAAGCAAGGTGAGTCGGCCGTCTATCCAGCAACGCCACTTGGCTTGCATTGCACAGGAAGACGTGCGTATATCTCCAGAGTTCATAGTAGGAAAGTAGAATTTCGAAGTGGGGCAGTGTCGTGTGAAACTGGGATAAATATTAATTGAAGTGGGAAAGCTGAAAGTGATAATGTTGTGACTATTCTCTGTGTAGTATTCCATGTTGTAGTGTGATGTATGTCATGTAATTTGGGTATGTGTGGTTTGCATGGGAGAGTAGCAAGGTAGTTTCAAAAGATTAGTGGGTTATGCTTGTTCCTTCTGTATTGCTCGGTCTGGAGGATAGTTTCGTGATGATGATTGTGAGAGTCGAAGTGTGAGAAATAATAAAAGATCCACCATCCTATCCAGAAAGTGCACTGTAGCGTTAAATCATTACGAGACCATAATATAGAGATTCACCAATGTAAAGCCATGCCCACCGGGCGGAATTTCTCATGTGTTATTGTTGTAGGTTATAGAATTTGTGTGTTTAGGTTAGAGAATTTATCGGAATAAATAAGATAGTGAAAAGAAAAAGATTGGTGGACTTTTCCTTCGAATTGTATGTCATCATGATGTCCCGAATTTATAATGTGTGCGCCATTCATATTCAGTACAGTGGCCACGTGTTGATAAAAGCCGTTAAATAAAAGACAAAAAGAAAATGTGGTATTGCCAGTGCGTAGTGAACAGTCTGAGTTCTGTAAATCACTGATAGTCAGGTTTGCGTTTCCGTTGCGTATTATTCATACAGGAGGATAATTTGTAACTTAATTGTGAGTACGAATAAGAATGAATCCACTCGCTTGGCAGACCACTCATCTTGCAGGCCTGACTGCTTGATGCCACAGTATGAGCAAGGCATGTGGTTGCCTCTCAAGGTTTTCAAAGTATTCTTTCCACATACTCGCTCTCTCCTCTGCATTTAACAGTGCAATTCTCGTTGCACTCTTAATGTTATTACCCTTGCTTTTAATGTCATCGAAAGTTGTTTTGACTTTTCTGTATACTGAGTCTGTCCTTCCGACAATCATTTCTTATTCGACGTCTTCACATTTTTCCTGCAGCCATTTCGTTTTAGCTTCCATGCATTTCCTATTTATTTCATTCCTTAGCGACTTGTATTTCTGTATTCCTGAGTTTCCCGGAACATGTTCGTACTTCCTCCTTTCATCAATCAACTGAAGTATTTCTTTTGTTACTCATAGTTTCTTCGCAGTTACCTTCTTTGTGCCTATGTTCTCCTTCCCAACTTCCGTGATGGCCCTTTTTAGAGATGTCCATTTCTCATCAACTGTACTGCCTACTAAGCTATTCCTTATTGTTGTATCTATAGCCTTAGAGAACTTCAACCGTATCTCGTCATTCCTTAGTACTGCCTTATCCCACTTCTTTGCGTATTGATTCTTCCTGACTAATGTCTTAAACTTCAGCCTACTCTTCATCACTACCATATTGTGATCTGAGTCTATATCTGCTCCTAGGTACACCTTACAATCCAGTTACGATTCTCAGACAGACGCTCCACTGGTGCTATCTTATCTGATACTTCTCGTTTTAAGTTGAACCACACATTAAGTATTAAATTTTAACCATACATTAACAACGGTTCTTTTGGTCGTAGTGCCTCATCGCTTGCACCATTCGCGCCACTGCTCTGCCGGCTATTGTGTGTTGACGATTTCCCCTCTTCATAGGGTTGGACTCTGTGACATCGAACGATGGAGACGTCTCCGTGTACTCATCTATATAACAGTACTCTAAGTGCTTTTATTTCGGTTTACTTTTATTGGCTGTCCTTGGTTAATTTTTTAATGTATAGAATACGAGGATGCTTTCATATATGAACACAGTATAGGTTAAAGTCGTATCAAGGAATTACACACAGGTAGCGCGAGGTGTCCTTGTACGTATTTGTAAGTACATACTTTGCTTGGTCACGCTATATAGACGTTCAGATATGACAGCTGTATATAAATGAAATAAATGTGCGATATTCACGGAAATACAGCAAACATTCCGGCAAACAGAGTGCCTCAGATGATACAGCTGCTATCTGAGGCTGCAGGTTCATCACCATCATGATACCATAATAGAATTACGGAAGAACGTCCAGAAGAAACCGCAAAGAGTGGTTCCTTCGTACATTTGTCCTTAAAATACGAGATGCACTAAATGTCTACAGTTCTCTATCAAACACTCATCCAGGAAGAAACTCCAAATGGATGCACAAGTAAATAATTGTGGTTTTTGATTATTTGCATTTATTACTCCGAATTTATACACACGCTGTATCCCTACAAAAGAATGGCCCTGGCTAACAATAACTTATACCTTACATGAATCACTTTAAAAAAAATTCTTTATTAACACAACAATACTAATCATACATATTTAGCCCACCTCCTAACATGATTAGTGGGCCACTAATTGTTACATAAAACTAAGTTATTGCAGCTTAATGTTACAATTACGTTAGTGAGCTACAGTTTAAGTTAAGTTACTAAAGTATGGTTAGATTCCTACAACAACAATGGGCAGTTTTGTTATAGCTACTTCTAACCTAGAAATGACTACTAACTGCAACGTCACAGGTGTGCCAGTAAAATACAAACCTACTTAGGGTGGCCGGGCTCCTCGAGCTAACCCCGGGAAACATGCCCCTGGCACTGGGCCGGCCATGGTTAGTATTCGCTGCTGTTTCCTGTGTTAGTGTTCTAAACGAAGTCCTACTACTACTAACTTAACCTACGTCATCATTGGTGCTTTAGTCGCAATCGGTGTGATTGACCCCACCCCCCCCTAATCCCGTACGTGGCGGTTTCCAACTGATGGAAGTCGGCCATTCCATGCACAGGCGGTATGGGAATGGGATCAGGTCTTAATCGGTTGGTTTATTAATTTGGTGTCTATTCTTGGTCCCTCAAGTATTCTATTAACACTTTTCGCGATACCTCATCTGCCAGAGCATTCAAAGTATGGAAAGTGTCTTCTTGTCTTAGGAGATTGTATGTCTCGTTATTTGGAAGTCTGTCTCGGAATGCTGTCGCAACTTCGTTGAAAAGAGGGCACTCAAAAATGTTCGGGAGTTCCTTCCGCCGCGCCACAGTCACACTCGGGGGTTGCCCTTTTCCCAAACCGACATAAGTATGTCGGATAGGGTCCATGACCAGTGAGAAAGTGGATGAGTCCTCGTGTAGGTTCAAAATATTTCATGGCCCCGCGTTCTTTAACGTCAGGTAAGAACTGGAATGTTCTTCTCCCCGTTTCATCTTCCTCCCAATTCCTCTGCCACAGTTCTTCCCCTCTGTTTCTTATTTCCCTCTTATCCCCTACTCTCACACCCATAATGTCTATTATTTTTTCCCCATTCCCTTTTTTTGCCCAATACCAAGCTGCTTGCTCACGTATCTTGATGTCTAACGGGCAGAGCCCCATTATGACTAACAGAGCTCCCCCTGGTGATGTCCTGTAGGCCCCTACTAATCTTAGAATCATGTTTCTTTGGACCCTTCTCACTATCATGGCGGGCACGACCCGCGTGAGCCTGTGCGCCCAGACTCCCGAGCCATAACCCACTACTGAGGTCATGATACTATTGTGATAGAGTTTGATGAGATGAGGGGGGAGATGAAATCGTTTATGTCCAATGGAAATGAAGTTATTTAATAATTGGAGGGCTCTCTGGGTTACGGTTTCTATGTGTTTTCCAAAGTTCCATCTCTCGTCAATTATGACTCCCAGATATCGCGCCTCCCGTCGCCGAAGAACTGGTGAGCCATCGATTCTGACAGTGGGATTCCTGATAAGCTGACCTTTTAGCAGTAAGTATGTGGATTTACTAGGAGATATTTTCATCTTCGTGTTAAGGCACCATTGGTGCAGTTTTTCAATGGCCCTTTCGATTTTTGGCTCGATGTCCTCTCAGCTACGACCGCCGACCAGCAGGAGGAAATCTGCGTAGGCTATCACCTCTAGCACTTCTTCACTTTGTTGTAGTCCGTCTAGTAATGGTTCCATATGGATATCCCAGAAAAGGGGCCCCAGAACAGAGCCTTGGGGACACCCCTTGGTAATTACTTTTCCAATTCTCCCGCTAGGAGATGATAGCCAAACCTCCCTGTCCTTACAATAGCTCCTCAGACACCAATAAAGCGGCCCTGGACACTCCTTCTCCCGTAAACAGGAGAAGAGCGAAGGCCACCACAGGTTGTCAAAGGCGCCACTGATATCCACCATGATGCCGACTACGTACTTATGCAGGGTTGAGCCGCAGACCTCAGCCGCCAGAGCGATAGCATCAGATGCCGACCGCCCCGGCCTGAAGCCAAACTGCCTGCTGCTCATCCCACACAGCACCCGGTGAGCCGTCAATCTGTCAGCCAGCAGTTTCTCCAGAAGCTTCCCGAACAGGTCCAATAGGCAGATTGGCCTGTAAGATTTAACTTCAGCAGGATCTTTTTCTGGTCCTTTTTTTATTATTACCACATTCGCGGTTTTACGTCTCTTGGGAAACCTCCTTTGTCTAAGACACTCAGCGTGGGTCAGCGGCGCGACTAACTGGGGTGCCAGAAATTGCACCACCTCAGCCACAATGCCGTCTGGTCCTGGAGCTTTCCCTCTTTTTAGGGATCTTATATGTGCAGCCACCTCCTCTTCCGAGAATGGGTAGACTGCCGTGTTGTTATTGTAATATACTAGATATGCGTCTCGCAGATGCTTCTGGCTTTCGGTTTCTCCATCCGTATTGTCGTCAGGCAGCATAGGCTGGAGAATGACCTCAGCAGTTTCCTGCCAAGGTTCTGTCATCCCATCCCCCCGCCTGACTGTTGATAGCTCCAGAGGAGAGCGGATTTTTTCCCTTACTAATTTATAAGGGAGATCCCACGGATCTAGAGCCAACTGGTTCAACACGTAGCTTTCCCAGCTACGCATTCTCACTTCGCGTAACTCCTTCTGGAATCTTCGCTTGGCCTCCCTGTATCGCAACTGCCATCTTTGCCTTTCCAGCCAGACGACACTGCGCTGGTAGTTCCTTCTTAGCCTTCTGACAGACTGACGTAATTCCTCTAATTCGGCCGACCATGGTGACGGCGAGGCCGCCACGGCCTTCCTCCTGGTTGGTACAGCGGTCCTCACCGCTCTATGTACCGCACCCACCAGTTCCTCAGCTCTTTCATCTATGTCTAGGTCTTGATGTACGTCACCTTCCGGTAAGGCAGGAATGTCGCACTCCCTTGCTAGTAGTTCCCAGTTCGCTTTATTGTAGTTGAATTGTACTTCCCACCCCATGGTCCAGCGGCACTCTCTGTCACCTAAACTGAAGGTTATTAAGTTGCGGTCACTCGTGGTGGCATTGCTTACGACTTTCCAACTCTTTATAAGGTTTGCTGCATTGTGTGATGTTATGGTTACATCTATATTCATGCCTTGTCCTCCTCCTGCAGTGTAGGTAGGAGGATTGCCCGGCCTGTTGGCCACCACGAGTTGCGAAGCCATAAGAAAATCTTCCACTTTTTCAGCGTTTGTGTCTCTGGTGCCGCTGTACCACAGGGGGGATTTTGCATTGATGTCAGCCGTTATGATTATCTTCCGTCCCCGCAACGCCGTGGTAACTCTTGCCAGGTGTTCTAGGTGTTGTTCAATCTCGTCTCCGTATTGAAAATACATATTTATGAGAATAATTACTCCCATCGGGGACTGAAGCTCCACGACGTTGCAGTGACGAGTTGTAAATTGTGAAAGCGTGGTTACCCTCAAGAGTTTGTTTGTAACTACTATAGCTGCTCTAGGATCCTCACCTCTGCTGACAATCTGCCAAGTTGTGGCAGCAAAAGCTATTTTCCCAGCTTGGGAGTACAGCTCCTGTAGGCAAAGCACATCCAGTCTCCTCTCCTCCACCTCTTTGCGAAGCTCCTGCATAACAAGTCGGCTGTTGTGCGTATTTAATTGTCCAATTGTTATCTCAGTCGTCATGGGAAGTATGTGTGGAAGCGGTCCTCCGGCCAGGTCTTACTCCAGTCAAAAGCAATTCGTCCGTTTGCCAGTACGGCCTGTTCATAAAGGTCTTGAAGATCAAACTTTTCACCACGTCTCTCAAAGACTTTTTTCAGTAGGTCTCGCAGGGCTCCGATATCAGTGGGGAGATTCATTGACTTGAGCTGAATTCTGTCCACAGCCTCCATTACCGAGAAGGTTACCTTTCTATCCTCTTCGTGTCCTACACGGACCACATGCCGTAAGGCTGTGGCCAGGGTAATCGGCTCTTCCAGCCTGGCCCGTTGCATCGTGTACTCGATGTTGGGGTACACCCTTACCGGGTCCACAGGTGGCAATCTGACCACTGGAGTGTTCTGCGTTGTGGTTTCAGACTAGTGCTTGTGATAGCATTGTCTTGGATGGGTTGGCTGTCTTTGAATTTTGTCAGGGTTTTTGCAGTCATATGATGCTCTTGCCGCTTCAGATGGACTGTCGGCTTCGTTTCCCGGCGTTGAGGGGCGGGATCTGTGCTCAGTACGGGAAAATCTGTTTGTATACTTATATCAACCATGTAAGGCTCTGTTTGGATGGCCTTGTCTATTGTTACTGTCTTAGTGGCATCCGAAAGCGCCATCAAGAAGTTCTTAAACCTGGTTGCCTTCATAGCGTCCCGCCTCCTCTTGCTCGGGGATTTACGCTTTGGCATCCTGTTTGGTGGGCTGTGATCAGTCATAATCAATTTTGGAAATCAATCGTTGTTCTAACATTCTATATGTTGGGCAATTACGTCCCGAGGCTCCACATGACATTTTCCTGCGGCTTTTACAGGGGATACAGACCGCTGCTGCTTTGCAGTCTTTGCGGTTGTGTCCATTTGTGCCACACTTCGTACAAGCCGACTCCCTGGCACAAAGCCTTAGGATGTGGTCCAGGTCACCACAATTGTGGCAGCGAGGTACCACGATGTAGTCTTTAACGTTGATTGAATGGAATCCTACATACAGTCTGCCCATTGCTGTGATCTTCCTCCACATTGGTGCCGTGACCTCAGCAACGTGATGGACCACAACACGCCCCCGAGGCCCCGTCTTGAATCTCAATTTGAAACCATTTCGAAATTCCTTCTCATTTAGATCATCAAAATTTTGTTCCTTTATTGTGTTCGTCAATTCGTCATCTGTCATTATAGTAGGCACGTCATAAAGGATTATTAAAGGATTTCGTTTTTTCGGAGGTTCACACTTAACAAGTGAGTTTAATTTTTGGTTGTTTAATAGTTTGTCTTTGTCTTCCTCTGAGGCTACTTCCACAATCACCGAGTTTCTGCTACTTACCTCACAACTTCGTTTTTCTGGCGGACACACGTCCAGATCGCCCGCTCTCAAAATTCTGCCATCTCTCTCCCCACCACTGCTGGCGGCTCACCTCCAACTGCGCAACGCTACGCGCTGTTCACAGCCAACTGCCCAACACTACAATAGCAAATATTCCAAAAATGCAAACCAGCTACAGACTGCACACAGCACAGACAGTGATTTTGATATAGAGCGCTACGTGACGTTACCAACATAAAAACCTAAACAGCCTACTTACAATATTCTGTGATTCGTGCTCAGGGCAGAATAAGACCTATGCTCTCTTCATATACCGTCACTACTTCGTTCAAACCATTAAGAAATTAGTGTGAAACTAGTATTTGGAATGAGAGGACACTCCTACATGTAAAGTGATAAAAACTTTGGTTTGATAAAAAAAAAGGAAGTTATTGAAGAATTGCCGAAAAGTGGGGGTTTCACGCTTCTGAAACCGCAGGAGTGAATCAAAGACCTTACAAAGTCGTTCTTACTCAGCTAAAAAGTATGAGATTGAACCACCTTTTCAAAAGCGTGTCACAAACCGAAGTGTTCTTTTAAGACACGACCGCTCAGAGAAGCTCTGGCTGTGAAGGAAGCTAAGCTCTTCAAATACATGTTTACGTATAATGTAGCCTGGACACCAGTACGTTTGGAACAACCTAGTGGTCTACAAGTAGACGTCGATACTGAGTGTCAACAGCAGGGACCTGACAAATTCTTACGGCCTCATCGAGCATATAATGTAAGTGTGGTGTCACCGCCAGACACCACACTTGCTAGGTGGTAGCTTAAATCGGCCGCGGTCCATGTAGTACATGTCGGACCCGCGTGTCGCCACTGTGATCGCAGACCTAGCGCCACCACCAAGGCAGGTCTCGTGGTACGAGAGTGGACTCGCCCCAGTTGTACGCGAACCTAGCTACCGCCCAGTTGTACGAGAACCTAGCTACCGCCCAGTTGTACGAAGCCTTTCTCTCTCATTAGCCGAGAGACAGAATAGCCATCAGCTAAGTTAATGGCAACGAATTAGCAAGGCGCCAGTTGTATCAGTGCCTATAGCTTATGAGTATTCAAAAGAGTTTGTATTACTTCGTTTGTAATATTGGCGACGAGGGAAAAGTGAACTTTTTCTGATTGCTTACATTTAATTGTCATGGCTTCGCCACATTCTCCAGATGTACTGTCCGAATTTTATCGCTTGCAGACTCAGCAGACGCAGGCGTTACTGGATGCCCTTGGACAGCTCGTCCAGGGTCAACGTACCATTCAAACCGATGCGGCCGCCGCCGCTTCTTCGCTACCGCTGCCACTGAACGCTGTTGCACCTCCCTTTCGACCATACGTGGCAGCCGATGAGACGTGGCAAGAGTGGTCTCAACAGTTCACCTTCCACCTTGCTGCCTACAGAATTCAAGGTAATGAGCGGCAGCCGTTTTTGCTTTCTTGTGTCGGTGTGTCCACATACCGTGTGATAGTGAAATTGTTTCCCCGACGTGACGTAGCAACTCTGTCCTACGAGGAAATTGTGTCTGCTTTAGATGCCTATTTCAAAGAAACAGTTAATGTGGTTGCAAAACGGTATACGTTCTTTCGTACAAAACGTACGGCCGGTCAAACTAATAGGGAGTGGGTAGCAACATTGCAAGGACTTACTAGGGACTGTGCCTTTGAATGTGACTGTGGTCTTTCTTATTCAGATACAATGGTGCGTGATGCAATTGCACAGAACGTTTCTGATGTTCGCATACGGGAGCAAATTTTGAAACTAGTTAATCCCTCCCTTCAACAAGTGATAGACATATTGGATAGACAGGACACACTTGACTGTGCTCAGGAATCTTTTGAAACTTCGCCAGCCGTGTGTAACATTAACCGGCCCGCTGGACGCGCTGCGCGGCCCGGTAACCGGGCCTCGCGCACGGACGCACAGCTGCCGCCGCGTGCTAAGCCACGTGTGCCGCGCCAGTCCACAAATGTAGTGAAATCGTGCCCGCGGTGTGCTACTAGACATTCGCGTGAACATTGCCCGTCACGCCAAGCTATTTGCTTTTTCTGCAATAAGAAAGGACATGTTCAAAGTGTTTGCCAGAAAAAGCTCCGATCAGACAATCACAATCATTCCAGGCCCTTTGCTTTGCGCCGGAATCGAACCAAGGACACTCAGGCTCGTGGACCTTCGCCTATGGACATTCATGTCGTTAATTCCACTTCGTCCAGTGACACTTTCTCTAACTGTAACTGTGTTAGTCCCACAAAATCTGTGCGTCGACGTCGCCGGAAATCACGTCAATTAGCAAGTGATTCTGTACCAGTGTCTGTTCCAATTGCACAAAACAGTCGCTCTTGTCGTCAGCAGAACAATAAACTTTTTGTGGACTTAGACTTTGAAGGCAAAGTGATACCATTCCAGCTCGATACCGGAGCTGCAGTTTCATTGCTCAATCACGACACATACAAACAACTGGGCGCACCTCCGTTGCGTGCCGCAAATGTTAAGCTAACTACATATTCCGGACAGAAAATTCCTGTGTTAGGACGGTGCAGCCTTCTTGCGACATACCAGGGACAAACAAAACTTGTGTCATTTTACGTTCTTCGTTCTTCTTCTGCAGTGAATTTGTTTGGTCTAGATTTATTTCAGTTGTTTAACATGTCTATTGTAAATCAGGTCCTATCAGTGAATCAGACTGTGCCTACAGACAGTGTTTCTCGGCTGTGTGACGAATTTGCAGACGTTTTTGCACCGGGCTTAGGTTGCGCTAAAAACTATGAAGCACATTTAGAACTGAAGGTAAACGCGCAACCGAAATTTTTCAGGGCGCGCAATGTTCCCCACGCATTGCGTGATGAGGTCGCAAGAACGTTACACGATCTCGAATCACAGGGTGTAATTGAACGTGTGCAAGCTTCTCTCTGGGCCTCACCCTTAGTAATTTTGCCAAAACCTTCCGGAAAATTGAGACTTTGCGTGGACTTCAAGGCCACAGTGAATCCACAGCTAGTGACTGCTACTTTTCCTTTGCCCCGCCCGGAAGATCTTTTTGCTAAACTGTGCCCGGGAAAATATTTTTCAAAGTTGGACCTAGCCGATGCGTACTTGCAAATACCGGTGGACGACGAATCCCAGCGCGTATTGGTGGTTAACACGCATCTTGGATTGTACCGCTTCAAAAGACTGCCATTCGGGTGTGCATCCGCCCCTGCCTTGTTTCAGCAATATTTACAAACTATTTGTGCGTCGGTCCCTACTGCAGCAAACTATCTGGACGATATAGTGATCTCCGGACAGACAGAAGAAGATCATCTTGCGAATTTACGAACATTATTTCAGGTCTTGCGGCAAAATGGTCTTCGCTTGAGGAAGGACAAATGTGTGTTTTTTGCTCGTGACTTACCATACCTGGGACATGTCATTAATGCCCAAGGCATACATCCAAGTCCAGAGCACCTCCGTGCCATACACGATTTGCCTTCCCCTCAAAATCTGAAACAGCTACAGAGTGTGTTGGGTAAAATTAACTATTATCATAAATATGTGCGCAATGCCTCTTCCATTTCAGCTCCGCTTCATCGCTTACGCCGTAAAGGTGTTCCGTTCGTCTGGACGACGGAATGCGAACGAGCCTTTCGCCAGTTGAAATCGGCGTTGCTTTCTAATACTTGCCTTACGCCATTCGATCCCCAGAAACCCCTTTTGTTGATGGTCGATGCATCGGATTTCGGGATCGGTGCTGTGCTTGCGCACAAAGTTGGCTCCCATGATCGCCCTATTGCCTTTGCGTCCAAATTGCTCTCGTCTGCGCAAAGAAATTATTCACAGATAGAGAAAGAAGCTTTGGCTCTAGTGTTTGGTGTTACTAAGTTCCATGATTTCTTGTATGGTCGTCACTTTACCATCATCACAGACCACAAACCTTTGACATCGCTTTTTCATCCGACCAAGCCTGTACCTCCACGTACAGCGCAGAAATTCATTCGCTGGTCTATTTTCCTCTCGCAGTACCGCTACGATATCTGGTATCGGTCCACTGCTAAGCACGGAAACGCCGATGCGTTGTCCCGTTTGCCTGTTGCTGAGGATACAGCATTCGATTCTTCCGAACTTGCTTGCATGTTCATTGATTCGGAAACCGATGAAGTGGTCGAATCGTTTCCGATTGATTTTCGTCGTGTCGCTACAGCCACAGCTGCTGACCCTGTCCTTGCTACTGTTTTACGTTTTGTTGCTACGCAATGGCCTTTGTCAAAGTCTCGGATCGAGGATCCGTTGGTTCACCGATTTTTTGCTCACACGGAGAGACTTTTTGTTCGACGTGGTGTTTTGTTGTTGCGTTCTGATAATGATCAGTCCAGAGTCGTGGTCCCGCGTTCGTTACAGTCCTCTGTTTTACGGCTTCTTCACCAAGGACATTGGGGTATAGTGCGAACGAACCAACTTGCTCGTCAGCACTGTACTTGGTTCGGAATCGATGCTGCGATTACGAATATGTGTTCTTCGTGCCCGGCGTGTGCCGAACAACAGTCCGCACCACCGCGGAAAGTCTTTGCGTGGCCAAAAGCCATTTCCCCTTGGCAACGCTTGCACATTGATTTTGCTGGTCCATTCTGGAATGCTCGATGGTTGGTTCTGGTCGACGCCTTCAGTAATTTTCCTTTTGTTGTCCGGATGTCTTCCACGACGTCCTCCGCCACCATCCAAGCGTTGTCTGCTATCTTTTGCATTGAAGGTCTTCCGCAGACTATTGTTTCCGACAATGGCCCACAATTCATGTCCGCAGAATTTCAGTCATTCTGCCAGGCCAATGGTATTCAACATCTGACATCCGCGCCGTTTTCGCCTCAGTCCAACGGTGCCGCTGAACGATTGGTCCGGACTTTCAAGTCACAGATGTTGAAATTGAAAGAGTCGCATTCTCGGGAGGACGCATTGTTGCTCTTTTTGTCTTCGTATCGCTCTCAGCCCCGAGATGGTCGCTCGCCGGCTGAGTTGCTCCACGGTCGTCCTCATCGCACCTTGATGTCTTTGCTGCATCCGCCGCGTCAGGTTCCTGTGCAGCGGCAGACTCCTGCTTTTGCTCCAGGCGACGTTGTATTTTATCGCAACTATCGCGGTTCACGGCGTTGGCTCGCGGGGCGCATTCTTCGCTGCCTCGGCCGCGCGATGTATTTGGTTTTGGGTGCCTCTGGTGAGGTGCGTCGGCATCTCAATCAGCTGCGCCTCTGTCGTCGCTCGGGTTCTGCCGCTCCGCGTCTGCTTTCAGCGACGGTGCCGTCCGGTCAGCGCCCTGGGGACCCATCTACTGGCTCGCCTCATCCCCAGGTGTTACCGACGATGCCTTCCATTTTGCCTGATGGCGACGCGCCGCCGCCGCCGCAGCAGCAGCAGCCGCCGCCGCCGCCGCTTGTTCTCCCGCCGGCGCCGCCCGCGTTCGACGCTTCGTTGCAGCCGCCAAGCGCCTCCCAGGGTCACGCGCCGCCGGTCGCTTCCCGTGACCAGCTGTCCTCCGCCATGGAACTCCCGCCCGCTCCGGACCACATGACGTCATCGCGCGTCGGCTACCCCGACGCCATGGAAATCGACCCTTCGGTCCCTCCTGTCTTATTACGGTCGCATACACCGCATGTTGACGTGCACCCTGGACTAGTTTTGCAGGCGTTTCCTAGCTCCCCTCGGACCGGATGGCCGGGTGCGGGTGGCACAGCCTCGCCTGTTGTTAGGCTCCCCACCTCATCGCATACGTCAACATGTGGTCCTCCCCACGGCGGGCGGAAGCCTCATCTCACGACCGTTCGCCGATTTGCGGGGGAGGAATGTGGTGTCACCGCCAGACACCACACTTGCTAGGTGGTAGCTTAAATCGGCCGCGGTCCATGTAGTACATGTCGGACCCGCGTGTCGCCACTGTGATCGCAGACCTAGCGCCACCACCAAGGCAGGTCTCGTGGTACGAGAGTGGACTCGCCCCAGTTGTACGCGAACCTAGCTACCGCCCAGTTGTACGAGAACCTAGCTACCGCCCAGTTGTACGAGAACCTAGCTACCGCCCAGTTGTACGAGAACCTAGCTACCGCCCAGTTGTACGAAGCCTTTCTCTCTCATTAGCCGAGAGACAGAATAGCCATCAGCTAAGTTAATGGCAACGAATTAGCAAGGCGCCAGTTGTATCAGTGCCTATAGCTTATGAGTATTCAAGAGAGATGTATTCCACGAACTCAATAAAAGATAAGTACTAAGCATCTACATACTTTTCTTCTTATTCATTTATAAGTTCTCATGTTCCAGACTTCACGCCCGTCTGCTTTATGCCGTGCGTGCACTATCGGCCACAGCGTTAGTCTAGCATTCCTTTTCAGCAATCCACTTCACGGTGTCGGTCCAGCTACCGACACAACAGTAAGTGTTTTGTAATATGAAACCTTTTGAAAGGTAAAATCACGATTGTTTTGAAGATAACTAATTCTGGGGTTATATTTTTATAGCTCCTCCGAATACTTTATGAAAAATTTGCAAACTTTGAGGAACTTAAACAGTGTTGTTGTCAAGGCGAAAGTAATTTCTGTTCTAGTATACCACTTAACGAACCAATATCCAAGACCAACAAAAAGAAACTTCCTATGCTAAACAACACAAGGAAGGGACGAAAGCTTACCATGTTCTTTTTGTGGTAGAAATGTACTTCCTCCCCATTTGTCTTTTTTGTCATATAATTTCAACTGTAATTTTTTTCTAATGTACATTCTCTATACTGATTAAATTTGGCATCACAATGTTATTAGTTACACTCGATTGGAGTGCTTTATGCAGTTTTCGTAATCTTGAAAGCTGAAGTCTCCTCTCCTTAGAAATGTACAAAATGTGACTAACCCAGTTTTTCCTATGGGCTCTTCATATGTGTACAACGATTAACTGAAATATCTGTATACTGTATGGGAGAACCATTGTCTACTGATGTACAGCGTTTCCAACATACAGCAGTTCATAACTGAGGAGCAGCTGTGTGAATTCTTGGCAGAAATAGTGCTCTCGACGTGTGAGAGGCAGCTTAGCTGGTCTGTCGCAATCATCATTTGCTCGAGTATCATGTCGTTTTTGGAAACCCAGAATCTACTATGTAGGAATCAACATGGATTCCGGAAACAGCGATCGTGTGAGACCCAACTCGCTTTATTTGTACATGAGACCCAGAAAATATTAGATACAGGCTCCCAGGTAGATGCCATTTTTCTTGACTTCCGGAAGGCATTCGATACAGTTCCGCACTGTCGCCTGATAATCAAAGTAAGAGCCTACGGAATATCAGACCAGCTGTGTGGCTGGATTGAAGAGTTTTTAGCAAACAGAACACAGCATGTTGTTATCAATGGAGAGACGTCTACAGACGTTAAAGTAACCTCTGGCGTGCCACAGGGGAGTGTTATGGGACCATTGCTTTTCACAATATATATAAATGACCTAGTAGATAATGTCGGAAGTTCCATGCGGCTTTTCGTGGATGATGCTGTAGTATACAGAGAAGTTGCAGCATCAGAAAATTGTAGCGAAATTCAGGTAGATCTGCAGCGGATAGGCACTTGGTGCAGGGACTGGCAACTGACCCTTAACATAGACAAATGTAATGTATTCCGAATACATAGAAAGAAGGATCCTTTATTGTATGATTATATAATAGCGGAACAAACACTGGTAGCAGTTATTTCTGTAAAATATGTGGGAGTATGCGTGCGGAACGATTTGAAGTGGAATGATAATATAAAATTAATTGTTGGTAAGGCGGGTACCAGGTTGATATTCATTGGGAGAGTCCATCAACAAAGGAGGTGGCTTACAAAACACTCGTTCGACCTATACTTGAGTATTGGTCATCAGTGTGGGATCCGTACCAGATCGGGTTGACGGGGGAGACAGAGAAGATCCAAAGAAGAGCGGCGCGCTTCGTCACAGGGTTATTTGGTAACCGTGATAGCGTTACGGAGATATTTAACAGACTCAAGTGGCAGACTCTACAAGAGAGGCGCTCTGCATCGCGGTGTAGCTTGCTGTCCAGGTTTCGAGAGGGTGCGTTTCTGGATGAGCTATCGAATATATTGCTTCCCCCTACTTATACCTCCCGAGGAGATCACGAATGTAAAATTAGAGAGATTAGAGCGCGCACGGAGGCTTTCAGACAGTCGTTCTTCCTGCGAACCATACGCGACTGGAACAGGAAAGGGAGGTAATGACAGTGGCACGTAAAGTGCCCACCGCCACACACCGTTGGGTGGCTTGCGGAGTATAAATGTAGATGTAGATTCTCAGATAACGGCAGTGTGTTGCAAGCCGACGCGGGAGGCGTGGAAGTTACACGATAAGCCCAAGGCGTTGATATGTGGGGATGTAGCTCAGTGGTAGAACGTTCGCTGTGTATGTGAAAGGCCCCGCGTTCGATACCATGAATCCCCAATCATCTTTCGTAATGAACTTCCAACATTAGTCAGCAGCATTAAAATATTGATCACACAAGGGCAGTGCGTGGATTCGAAATCTCGGAACTACACGAACACGTGCTTACAATGTAAATCACTCGTACGAAAAACAGATTGAGAACTGCGCGTCTTAGCACGACAAACATTTTAATAACAAACTATTCAAGATGTAGGGGAGCAGTTTTGGTAGCACGAAGAAAGAAAATATGTATTTAAAGCCACCAAAAGCACACACACATCAGTGTCCCCACATATTGCTCTATTTCCATCTTCTTAAAATAACTGCGCTATCTGAACAACTTACCAAATAGCGTTTCATAGATATTCAAAGTACAGGTGTGGGGATTTCAAAAAAGTGGTCAAAACAAAGTGGAACAGAACAATGTGCATATCTGACTGATGCCGTTTTTTTCACATTCAACATCACTTCTGTATTCAGGCAGCCCAGCATCGAACGCCATACTAATTATATTAACAATGATATCGGTACCCCAGTATCATAACCTCCCGTCTGCCAAGGATACTGTAGTATATGCTTGTACTTCAGTGCAGAGAGTTGATTATATAGCACAGAGTGAAATCAGATGATGAAATAAAGATCGCGTAAGTCTACTTGTTTTTCACATTTTAGTCGTACAAAAGGAGGGATACTTCTTATGTGGAGCATCTGTTTAATAAAGAAGTATACATCAACAGGTTGAAAATATTTTGTTATCATCGGTGTGTTTTAGTCCTATTATATAGACATTTTGTTTCTTCGTGTTGCCGAAATTCCTCTCTTCGACCTCGAATAGGCGTTCATTAAAATCTCTGGCGTGATAAGAAGTGCAGTTTTGCACGCAGATGGCTGATACCACTATTTTTGGGATGAACGATTTTTATTCTACGCATATTTTCGTGGGATTCTGAGCGGTCAGTATGACAAACTTCCCTTGCCAGAAATTACAGATTATTAAGTGCGAATTATTTGCATGGGTACTGATGCCGTTATCAATGCTTGGGTATTGTTCCTGACTTCGTGAGTCGCGTAAAATCTGTATTATCAACTGTATATATTAGAAACACTTCGTTTGAGACGGTACGTTTCAGAATCCTCTGTGAGAATATAGGACAGTTGAAATTAAGTGGATATTTAAAGTGCACAGCTACTGTACTTGATACAGCTGCAAAAGGCTAGAGGACGTGGAAAAAGAGTTCGCATTCCACTTCAAATGCCACCTTGATACAGGTCCCGGTGGAGGTTCGAATCCTCCCTCGGGCATGGGCGTGTGTGTTTGTTCATAGGATAATTTAGGTTAAGTAGTGTGTAAGCTTAGAGACTGATGACCTTAGCAGTTAAGTCCCATAAGATTTCACACACCACCTTGATACAACAAGTAAATTATCTCATTTAGGAGCCAGCCACACTATCATGCTGTAATTCAGCCAGAACGTCTGTGCTCTCCGAGATTTGTTGCGTTAACGAAGAGAAACGTAAGATATTCACAAAGGAATACAAAAGATAATTACTAAGACGAGACTGACGGACTTACAAGCGAATGAAACAGAATAAATAGAGGATTAAAAAGTGAAATGTTTCCTTTCTTGCAGTACCGTATTCCTTTACAAAGTTACGAATCTCAGGTCCGATTTGACTGGACGTGGACACGACTCGGTTTTTAAGGGGGAGGGAATGCATAATATCAATGTTCTTCGCCGTCGTTTGTAACGTGGTGGTATCGGCGGCAGACGCTGGATCCTTAGGGCGGGTCGCCTCGTAGCAGCGGCGGCGAGTCGGCTTCTGTCTGCGGTGTCTCGGCTTCGCTGTGAGCTCCTGGACCGGTCTCCACCATGAGCGTCCACCGTGGGTTGGATAGCCGAAGTAACGATACACGGTGCCGGGGGGCGGACGTTAGGCAAGGAAACTGCTATTCCAGCCGGCCGGGGCGGCTACAGTCTGGAACCGCGTGACCGCTGCGGTCCCAGGTTAGAATCCTGCCTCGGGTATGGATGTGTTAGGTTAGTTAGGTTTAAGTAGTTCTAAGTTCTAGGGGACTGATGACCATAGAAGTTAAGTCCCATAGTGCTCAGAGCCATTTGAACCATTTTTGCTATTCCCAGTCGAGTGTTTCATTCCCAAGCACCGAACTCTATGGATTTGTACATTTAACTTGGAAAAGGAAAAGAATAAGTCACAACGTGACGATGAACATCAGACTGGGAGTATCAGATTCAAAGTCAGCAGACTAAGTAGGCTAGGAGTCAAAGGGCCTCCTCTAGATTTCGTGCTGTCTCATCGACTCTCTCTTCACTCCGCATTGCTCTCCTTAGCTCACAGACTCAATTTTCTTTCTCCGCTTGGCGTTGTCATTGGCGGACTACATTCGCAGGGCCACCCTGTGACCACGTCTCCCAGTGCAGGGTGGAAATTTTCTACCTTGCTTGGCCTGATATTTGACTCATGAGCTGGCGTTTATCACATATTCACTGTAGAGGCTATTCTCAACGTCCGTCACACATTCTCCCGATGTTTTTCCGCACTCCTTAGTTTCTGCGAAAGCAGCCGCACAACATTTTCTTTTAACGGCTGTCTCTGTGAGAGGCCTGGACCGTTTTCTGTTTGCGCTTCGTCTAAGAATCTGCTGGTGTTCGTGATTTATGACCAACGTTCTTAATGTCCTGCGAATTCTTTTTCTTTTTTAAGCTGGATGACTCTTCTTTCGCAGTTTCATAGTTTTGCACACCTTCCTGTGCGAGTTCTTGGCACGTTTGTCTCTACACTCCATCTCAGTTCACTTAATTGACTTTTGTAAATAATAGATTTCAGCAATCAGTTGTCCTTTGGAATTTTTATTGGCAGATCTAGATTTCAGTATTCCATGAACTGTGCACAAAGCCAGACCAACAGGCATTACATGCATTGGCCAAAAAAAGGATAGTGCATTAAGAATGGCTAGGTGCTAGCTGAAATCTAGATCTGCCAATAAAAATTCCAAAGGCCGACTGATAGCTGAAATCTATTACTTACAAATCAAAATAACGGTCGCTGCGTGCAACAGCTTCTGAATGGAGGGTAACCTGAGTAATTGACTTTGTAAATTATAGGGATTATTTGGAATCTATTACATTATCGACATCGGTATTCGCGACTGGAAACATCAGTTCCCTCTATTTTTTTCGAATTTTCACGTAAAGGTCTTCGCGGACGGGATAAATTTCTAGTAAGTCAGTGGTTCACAGCACTCTCAACCTCACTAAAGTTTCGGGTTTCTAGACAAGTAACTTCCAGTCTATATCTTCGGCATTATGATGTGCAAGCGATCGGTAGCATACTGCTACGTGCTTGATATCGAAAAGTACCGTGAAAATGGTATGATATTCTGACAAAAAATGTGAAATTAGATGTGTTCTTGTAATCCCAGAGTCTGGAGATCGTCGTAGAAAGCAAGCAAACATGCACGTCGGAGCCAGAAACAGTAATGCCTCTGTACCGAGGGGAAACGAGTCCGTCTTTGTACAACAGTATTCGCGGTATATGTACTAGTGTCTGGCGGTCGCTACTGCGTGTCCTATCGTTAGATACGGATAGATACAGCACGTCGATAGTCGGAAGGGGAATGAAAGCTTTTTTTTTACATAGAAAATTATGTGCGCTATAGATACTGAGATTCGTTACAGAACCACAGTCGTAAAGAGAAAACTTACCGAGTACGTTGCTCGGTGTCAGACTGCGGCAGCAATCCTAATATTTAATTGTAGCTACACTGATAATTATGTCTGGTTCCCTATATTTTTGTGAGTCTGGAGATGGCCGTTGAAAGCGTAGCAGCAAGCCAGCAGGTCAGGGCCGGAAACAGCATCTCAGCGGAAGCCTTTGTTCCGAGATGGGGCTTCCCCATCCTTTATACACCATTTCGGAGAGTCCAAGAAAGCTACTGGCTTATGACGATTTGGCTCGCGGCTCCCCCTGGTAGGGCGAATAGTGAACTAATACCCATTTGCCTTCGGGACCGCGTGTGTCGCGTGTATACTGTGCGGAAATTTGAGAAAATTCAATACGAATGTTTACGCTTGGAGTATCGATAGCGGTCCAACCGCTACAGAAGGCAGATAACCCTCTGGCCGGACACGATGAGCTACACCACTCGGCCACCTCGTCTTGCTACGTGTTTGTTTATGCTACTGATTTTGTGTACGTAAGTTTCATTAAGACATAATTCATTTGTACAAGCGATTGCCACCACATTTTCTCTTAACTGTGTGTTGCCATCACATCAGCAATGATACATTGGAGATGAGTGAATGGCAGTGAGGACAACACACTTCGTTGCGTTGCGCGCTTATTACTAGTCACCCCGGGCACAAAATCAAACTCACAGAACTGGGGTCTTCAGATCGCCAAGCGTTTAGAAAAAAATAGTATTCTTGACGCCGGTCGCTAGCAACATGAGCCTTTTGTTTTGGCATAAATTCGAAACAGGAGCTGGCGCTGTTTTCAATTTCTACATCACTTACACAGCAAAATGTTCAGTATGTTCTACGCTTCAATAAATTCATAAAAGGCATGAGAAGGAAAGGCAGTGGTAGTTGTGGTGGACGATTCCGTGGCAGATATAGGAATTTCGTCATTACTTAATCACAGTCTGGGTAACTTACAACAACCTTGTTTAAAAGGAAATTACTGTTGTGATGTAGTGTTCCCTCAAACAGATGGACGGCGTCGCACACCGTCAGCGCCTCCCTGTCTGTCGATGTCTCGCTAAGGACCACACTATGGCACGGATGATGACTTCTCTTCTGTTGTAGCGTGTGCCACGAAGAGGGTCCTCCGTTTTGGCGAACGGCTCGTAATCGCATTGACTGATATCGGGTGAAATACGTTGGGTGTTGTAACATCTCCCATTCCCAGGTACGCAGAAGCTCCTGCACGTGGTTCGCCGTGTGACACGATGCATTGTCATGAAGCACGACAGGATGCAGTGCCAGGAGGAACAGTGTAATGCGCTCCGACCACTTGCCATTTCAGTCTCGATCTATGCACGACGTTCATGTTTCCCAAACACATTGTTAGATCGCTTGAACTGGACTTGCACACTTTCAGACAGTGCACACAGCAGCTGACTCAGACACAGCCGTCGCCACCCACTGCACTCACAAAAGTGACGTGCTACAAGCTGCAGACAGTGGGGATCCCGAGGCCCACGAGAAAGACAGGCCGCGCCGCGTACGTCATGAAGGTAGGCCTGAACTCGTCCGTTCGCTCAGCTCAGCTTTTCTAAACCTGTGAACTCGCAACTGGGGGCGTACATACTAACGAGAATCACATCTTCTAATGGAATATGCTATTATGAAGTCTTACTGATTAACAGTACTGCAACAAAATTTAAATTAAGATAAAATTTAATTAAGATATAAATGGCATAACAGCTTGTTTATAGCATGTAGTCTCTTCTGCTTAACAATCCTTATTTCATACAATACTTGGTGCCATCTACAACCGATAATCATCTTGGCACGATTTTAATTTCATTGTACCACAGAACAGCCGTAACAAATTATAAGTAAGCCGGTGGGCTTCCGATCATTGTAGGACAAATAACAGCAAGACTCCATAATAGCGGATTCCAGTAGAAGATGCACACTAAAATCGTGAGGTCTATAGTTCTCCAGCAAAAGTATCTAAAAGAATTTCAAGAATTTATGCAACATTCACCCAGTAATGATACTCTAAATGGATGCACAAATAGAAAGTTACAGTATTTAATTATAAACATTTACCACTCAGAATTCATACTGTATACTGAATGGAAGAACCATTCTACAGCGTAGCATTTCCAGCACAAGGCAGTTCATAGCTAAGGAGCAGCTATCTGCATCCTTGACTGAATGAGGACAGGGGACATGGGAGAGTGAGCGCGCACTTTCCTGGAATGGGGTACCGTTCTGTTCGCTCACTGTCGCAATCGTTCTCAGATAACGGCGATGTGTTGTAAATTGACACGGGGAGCACAAATGCCACGTGCTGTGTATGTGGGGATGTAGCTCAGTGTTAGCCGACACGGTAGCTCAGCGTGTTCGGTCAGAGGGTTAGCTGCCCTCTGTAACAAAAAAACTGAGTTAATAGATCAACAACGAACTTAAAAGGGTGTCTTACGACGTCCGCCCCGATCAGATTCAACGAACAAATACGAACAAAATGAGATAAAAAAAGTGGTAGAGCGTTCGCTTTGCATGTGAAAGGCCCCGGGTTCGATCCCCGGCATCTCCAACCAATTTTTACAACGAACTCCCATCGTTAGTCGACAGCATTAATAATTAATCTCTCAGGGGCAGTGCGTGGATTCGAACGCTCGGAACAACACGAACACGTGCTTAGAATGTAAATAGCTCATCCCAAAAACAGGTAGAAAACATTGCGTCTTACCTCCACACACACTTTAGTGGTCAGCTATTCAAGGTCTAGTGGAGAAATTTCGGCAACTCGAAGAAAGAAAACATGTATTCCACCGAAAGCAGACACACCTGTGTCCTAACTTATTGCTATAATTCCATCTTCTTAAAATAACAGCGCTGTCTAAACAACTGACCTGATAGTGTTGCACAGCTGTTCAAAGTACAGGTGTGGGGATCACAAAAAAATTGGTCAAAGCAAAGTGGAACGGAATACTGTGCTCATCTGAATAAAGCCACTTCTTTCCGCATTCAACATCACTTATGCATTCAGGCAGTATCAAACACTACAGCGTTTATTTTAACGATGATATCAGTATCGCAATGTCATAACTTTATTTTTGCCAAGGATATTGTAGTATAAGCTTCTACTTCGGCGGAGAAAGTTGATTATACAGCACAGAGTGAAATCTGATGCTGAAAAGAGGATCGTGTAAGTCTACTTGTGATTTTTTACATTGTAGTCCTACGAAAGCAGAGACCCTTCTCACGTGGAGTTTCTATTCCATAAAGAAGTACACATCAACAGGTTGACAATACTTTGTTGCCTTCTGTGCGTTTAGTTACTGTGTCTATCGTGGTAAGAGCCGCAGTTTTGCATACAAATGGTTGGTACCACTATTTTTGGGATGAGCGATTTTTATTCTAACCACATTTTCGTGGGGTTCTAAGCGTTGAATGTCACAAAGCTCGCCTGTCAGAACGTACAGTTTATTAAGTGTGAATAATTTGCAAGAGTACAGGCGACGTCATCAAAGCTGGGGTATTGTTCGTGACCTTGTGCCGTAGTGTGAACTCACTGTTTTATCAGCTTCAGATATTAAAAACGCTTTGAAAGAGCTAACCTTTGGCCGCCGTTTGAGGAGATACGTTACAAAACGCGTTGCGAGAAAATAGGACAGCTGAATTTACGTTGAAATTTAAAGTGCACAGCCACGCGACTTGATACAGTTACAAATGGCGAGAGAACGGGGAAAATGCGTTCAGCTCCCACTTTACATTCCACCTTACCTACAACAAGTAAATCGACTCATTTAGGACCCAGATTGCTGTAATTCAATCAGAGCGTTTGTACGGTTCGGTATTTGTTATATTAACATTCTGAAGAGAAACTATGCTAATGGAGGATTAAGAGGGATAGTTGTTGAAATCTTTCAACTCAACAATTAAATAAATAAAATGGAAGCAGTCGTGATCGCATAATATTTTTTTTTATTTTTAGGCAGTACACCACCAGCCGCAAGCAGGAGGGCTGCCATACGCCACCGAATCCGGCAGACATCTACTGTCTGAAGATGGTCTTATAATGAGATCGAAACCGGTCAACACAATAAAAAAAAAAATTACGAGATCAAGGCTGCCTCCAGTTAATTTATAATAATTATAGATCTCTGTTTCGTATAATAAGAACTATTTTCCTTAAAATGTTCAACAATCAAATGTGTCAACTACTTCTGCACAGGCCTCAATAACTCATTGGAACGTACTGTAAACATAAAAATTTTTGCTCTATTGCTTGAAATGACAAGCAGATACTAATGAGATCGCACCCCTCGCCAACAATTGACTATACGATCTTTAAATCAAACAGTAAAAGTTTGGTAGATTGAGTGACTGATGTGCGAATGGAACAGAATAATTACAGGATTAAAACATACAATTGGTTGCGTAGCTGAGGCAGCCATACCACGGTAATTGGAATTCTCAGTCGAGTATTTCATTCCCAAGCACTGGACCATGCGGATTTGTACATTTAACATGGAAGAGAAGAGGATCAGTTACAAAGTGACGGTGAACATTAGGGTAGGAGTAACGATCAGATTCAAAGTTAGCAGACTATGAAGGCGATGAGTGGGAGAGCCTTCATGTCCTCTTGCATTCGCGCTGCCTCAGTGACTGTTTCTCCACTTCTCATCACTCTCCTTAGCTCACGGACTCTTCGAATTTTTTCTGCTATCGATATTGTCAATGGCAAACTAACTGTCCAGTACCATCCAACGACTGATCGCCGTTTCGTAACCACGGCTCCCGGTGCAGGGTGGAAATTTCTTATCTTGCTTAGGCTCATGTGTGACTCGTGAACTGGCATTTTTCTCTCATGTTCACTGTAGAGACTGTCCCCAGCGTTGGTCGCACACTGTTCCGAAGTTTATCCCGCAGTCCTTAGTCGCTGTGAAAGCATCAACATAACACCTCTTTGTAACGACTGTCTCTACCTGAGGCCTACAGTCTTACGTTTTACTGAGAAGCTGCTGGCGTTCATGACTTACGAGCAGTCTTGTTACTGTCAGACAATCTTTTTTGTTTTGTTTTTTTAAGCAGGCTGACTTTTCTTCCACAGTTTTGCAAACCACTCTGTGCTAATCCTTGGCGCTTTTGTCTCTACAGGCCTTCTCAGTGCCTTTGTCAGTCCATGAATTCTCGTCATTTCTTTCGAATTTTTAAGACAGGCCAAAACTGCTACTGCCACCCAGGAGTTTCACACACTTCCATGTGTGCGTTCTTGATACTTTTATGTCTGTAGTTTGTCGTAGTATCTGAAGGGGTCCATGAGTTATCGAACACTCCTAATTGTCTACCAGGCCCATAGCAAGGTGTCCATTCTGAAATGAGCCTAGGTCATCTGCCAGCCTATGCCGTCTTGTGGTTGCAGAATGAAGTCGACGTCCCACTCTCCATCCGCGCCGGCCAGGGTGGCCGAGCGGTTCTAGGCACTACAGTCTGGAACCGCGCGACCGCTACTGTCGCAGGTTCGAATCCTGCCTCGGGCATGGGTGTGTGTGATGTCCATAGCTTAGTTACGTGTAAGTAGTTCTAAGTTCTAGGGGACTGATGACCTCAGAAGTTAAGTCCTGCAGTGCTCAGAGCCATTTTTTCTCCATCCGCTTCTGACTTCAGGAGTCAGCGAAAGTGGTCACAGACAAAGAAAGGTATGCTACTGCTCCATGCATGACTCTTAAAGCTTTTCGTGTGGAACGTTGAGAGTCATGGCAAAGTGGCCCGTCTATGTCCACTTTCCCTGCTGCACACCCACACTTCATAAAGAATAAAGAAACTTCACTCCCAAATAATGACACAAATACTTCAGTGACTAATGTGAGATTTTGAGGATATGTTACTTTCCAGTTGCGCTCAAGCATGTCAAGTCCAGTCGACTAAATACACGAATTGTTATCCTTAATAAATCTATATACAGCATGCACAGATAAATGTTAAAACAAGTGTACAGTAGCTGAGGAACACAAATCATACTGACCATGGTGATTAAGTTACAGATCTACATTAGACAGATGCAAATCAAACAAGAAACCATTCACAGTAATACTTTTCACCATGGAGATACACGTCACAAATGAAAATACTCTATAAGTATACATACGAGACACACAGAATTAGGATGTGTGCAACTAAAACTGATAACGTTCATCCACTGTTATGTCATTTCAACGGTAGGAACACACAGCAAGAGACACAGATTTAAGACATGTGATACAAAAGTTGACTTTACACGGTAATGATGTTCATCAAAAAGCTCTATATAATAGATGCAATGAGGTTATCTGTCCCAGTCACACAAAAATAACTGTTGATGATATACACTCTTGGCCAACCAATTTGATTCACAGGCAAGACGACGCATGCTAGAATTGTCAAATGTCAGACAGCCAACTCAGAACAAATAAGTTCACCATCATGACACACAATATGTCTGAGGTGATATGCAGTTCCACTGTCGGTACAGTTGGAAACTGCCGTTGGCTCTTAGTCCACAACAAGGTACAGACCACAAGTCTTATTCACTAGGGAAAGACCTGAAGTTCTCTGCCAGGGGAAGACCAGAAGACGAAGAAGGCAAAGAATTATAATCACTTTCCACGAAGCCTCGGTACAGGAGCAGAGTCAGCTGAAAAAAAAACCACCTCCACATTGTATAAACCAATCGAACTAACCGCTATTCATTGAATCCCCCCTCTTAACTGTTCTAGAGGCTGGTTAGCCAATCCAGACATAGCACCGTTTATCGGGAGAGGTGCCAATCAGTGACTCTAAATTTCTCTTGTCTGAAAGAAGATAATTTTAGACTAGGGAGGCGTCATTCTCACGGTAAGCATGGCCATGTTATGGCAAAAACATCTACCTAGACGGGACTACAGTCTTTCATTTATGGAGAGATAAATCTTTTTGGACCAACCGTTTCCAGTTCCTGTAAGAAGGCTGCTGAGCTTCCCAGGCAGTCGTGCCCATGAAATGTATATTTTTCCTGCTCGCTAAAACAACCCGGCGACTTTACGGTTCTAGGCGCTACAGTCTGGAGCCGCGCGACCGCTGCGGTCGCAGGTTCGAATCCTGCCTCGGGTATGGATGTGTGTGGTGTCCTTAGGTTAGTTAGGTTTAAGTAGTTCTAAGTTCTAGGGGAATGATGACCTCAGAAGTTAAGTCCCATAGTGCTCAGAGCCATTTGAACCATTTTTTCGACTTCACGGCATATGGGGGCGGGGAGGGGTGGGGGGTGGGGGTTTACAGTCCTGCTTCCAGTAACCACATACACCAGCCTCTCTGTCCATATCGTCTCAGTTTCTAACATGAGAATGCACGGAGTGTTATGACCTTCCCACCATTTGCTCAAAAGTTCAGTTTACAGCCGTATCCCCACGTACTTTCTGCCAACTTGTGCGACAGACTGCTACCTGGCTCAGGTAGGAGATTTTGCTGGTAACGAAGTAGTCAGACTAATGTCCTTGTCATATCGACATCTGAGGGCTTCATCCATTGTTTTGCTTTGTTTTTGTTTTGTTTCGTTTTAGGGTGCAAAAACAACTAGGGTCATACGCACCCATGTTATAAATGCAGAATACAAAGACAGGAGCTAAAAACAACTACACGTTAATCCCAATCATAGGAAGAAAAGACAGCTAGAAACGGAGACATGTAGATGAGTCTATAAAATACGCCATAGATAAATGGAGGTCATCAACTAAAAATTAAATGTCCTTCGCCATATTGCTACGATGGACAAAAAGTAAATGCGGTCGACAGACCACGTGTCTTTCGCTAAAACAGCTGATAATGCAGACGGCAAACACAAACGAGAATGTAAGTGGTTACAAAAAGGACATACCATAAGGAAATGGCGGACCATCAAAGGTTGAATGCAATGGGTACAAAGTGGTGGGGGAGCACCACTTAACAAATGGCGATGGCTAAAAAGACAGTACAACCTAGCTAAAACGATCTCCTCATGGCGAGAGGATCGAGAGGAGGTCGTCCTAGCCACTGGGAGAGGTTTCATAACACAGAGCTTGTTCCCATGACGGAAGGACCAGTGGTGATGCCAAAGTGACCAAGCTACAAGGACTGCATCCTTGGTAGTGGCGTCAGCAGCCTCGTTTCCTGTCAGACCGACGTGACAAGGAACCCACATAAACATCACAGTGCCTCCATCAAGAGTGAGCAAGTGACAACTTTCCTGGACCCATTGCACTAAGGGATGGACAGCGTACAGAACACAGAGGCTTCGAAGGCACTGAGAGAGTTGGAGCAGTTGACGCAATTGACAAGCCTGTGTCACCGGATGCACTGCATGCCCTGGTACAGGGCGAAGAACTCCACTGTAAATTCTGTGCAGTGTTTCAGAAGCTGATACCGAAGAAATGAAGATGGCACGCCCGACACCACAGTCATTCCGAGAGCCATCAGTGCACACAAAGTTCCGTGCGAAGGTCGTGAAACTAAAGGCGATAGAGGGAGGCTGGAGTAGAGTCCTTAAGATGTGAACGAAGGCCAAGGTGAACACGGGCAGCCACACGAAGCCAGGGGGTGAAGGGTTCACACCCCCAGGCAAGGAGCAGCTAGCGTGAAGTTAAGCCGCTGGAGCAAGAACCAAAAGCAGACTCCAAGAAATAACAGAGAAGAGGGACGCGCCGCATACTGGCAACCAAAGGAGTCATCCAAGAAGGAGGTATAGGATGGGTGGCCACGTATGGCAGAGAAATAGCACGCATTTCTGCTGAGGAGAAAGTCAAGGCAGTAGGACAGCAGTAGTTCCGCAGCTTCGGCATACCAGGATAGTGTAAAAGGTGCCAGTGGCCTAACGGATGCCACTATGGTGCGTTTTATTGAGACGGAATAAGTGGGATGGACGTGCAGATGCATAAACGAAACACCCATAGCCTAGATACGAACGGAGTAAGGACGGGTACAAACGGAGGAGGATGGTTCGATTTGCTCCCCTGGAAGTACCACTGAGGGCACGTAGGGCATTGACAGGCCGCTTACGGCGGGCTGCCTGGTAAGACGTGGGAGGATCAAGAAAGTTTCCTACCGAGCATGAGCCCAGGCATTTCGTAGTTTTAGCGAACAGAAGAGCAAATGACCCAAAATATAAAGACGGTGGAAGAAACCAATTGCGCCGCCAGAAATTCGTACAAACAGTTTTGTCAGTGGAAAAACGAAAGCCTTTGTCGATGCTATACGCATAAAGACGATCGGGACATCGCTGAAGACGCCAGGTCCGTGGGGAACTGCAATAGATGGCAAAATCGCCAATGGAAAGGAGCTGGAGATGCCTTGCTCGAGACAGGCCGTTATAGGGTTAACAGCGATAGCAAAGAGGATGACGCTCAGGATGGAACGATGAGGCACACCGTTTTCCTGGATAAAGGTGTCAAACAGGGTAGAACAGACACGTATCTTGAAAACGCGGTCTTTTAAAAATTCCTGAAGGGAACGGGGAAGATGGTGACGGAAGCCCAACATGTAGAGAGTACAGAGGGTACCAGCCCACCATCAGGTGTTGTATGCTTTCTCCAAAGCGAAAAACACGCAGTCTGGTATTTCCGCAGAAAACCATTCATGACATTGGTGACCAAAGTGACCAGACGGTCAACTGCAGAACGGCGAGCTCGAAATCCAAACTATGTAGTGGTTAGTAAATTGCGAGACTCGAGTCACCATACCAGCCAGGCATGAATAATACATTCCATCAGCTTGCAAACACGGCTGGTGGGAGAAATGGGTCGGTAAGTTACAGGGCTTAGGTATAGTTATGACAATGGTTTCACGCCAGTATCTGGGAAACGTGCTCTTTGCTCAGATGCGGGTGTATGTATGAAGCAGAAAGTGCTTGCCCGCAAGAGAAAGGTGCAGCAATATCTGAATGTGTTCTGTGAAGTTTGGAAGGAAGGAGACGAGGTGCAGAAATAAGTCTGTGATGACGGGGCGTTAGTCGTGCTTGGGTAACTCAGATGGTAGAGCACTTACCTGCTAGAGGCAAAGGTCCTGATTTCGAGTGTCGGTCCGGTACACAGTTTTAATCTGCCAGGAAGTTTCATAGCAGTGCACACTCAGCTGAAGAGTGAAAATCTCATTCTGGAAACATCTGGATGTGAATATCATCTGGCTCTGTGGTGGAGGATCAGGATTAATTGAGAGCATGATCTAGCTCCCTCACAGTAATGGCAGCATTGTAACACTGAAGACTGTGAGAAGTGTATCGCCCGAGCTTCCTCTGCTAGTTTCCGATGGAGGAAGGCATGGAGATAGTTGGAGGAGCTCCAAATCTCGGCAAAGTGGCGGCCCAAGACGCTGGAGATCCACGATGAGTTCGTCTGCTACTGTCAGGTCAGAAATTGGGGGAATGGACCTTGGTCCCAGAGAACCGTCAGCGCTAGGCCCAACGACGGAAGAGGGTTCAAATGGTTCAAATGGCTCTGAGCACTATGGGACTTAACATCTGAGGTCATCAGTCCCCTCGAACTTAGAACTACTTAAACCTAACTAACCTAAGGACATCACACACATCCATGCCCGAGGCAGGATTCGAACCTGCGACCGTAGCGGTCGCGCGGTTCCAGACCGTAGCGCCCAGAACCGCTCGGCCACACCGGCCGGCCACGGATGAGGGGGGTGGAACAGTTAAAAGAACTAATGAATGAAATCCAGCTAGCTTTTTTGCTATCGCAAAGAATGCGATGACACTGTGCACGCATATTTTTATAATGAATGGAGTTTGATGTCATAGGATGAATGTTAAAAACTCGGAGAGCACGTCTCCGTGCACGAGTAGCGTGGGGTATGCCTCAGTCCAACAGGGGACCGAGACACGGCGTGGAAAAGAAGAAGTGCGGGGAAAGGAACGTTCTGCAGCAGTAAGGGTAACGTTTGAAAGATATTCTACAGGGTCGTCGCAACTGTGGAAAAAATATTCGTCGAAGGTCGCCAGGGAGGAGTAAAGCCTCCAGTCGGCCTTTATAAGGTACCATTTGGGTGGTTTGTAGGTGTGGTAGGAGTCAGCAAATGGACAGCACGTTAGAAATGGTCACTCGAGCGTGTGTCAGAGGAGACGGACCACTCAGGATGATGGGCAAGCTGGCCTGTGCAGAAGGATGGGCCCAAATGGGCATACTTCAGTCTCCAACCAGCAGAAAGGGGTGAGGTAGCTGCCCAATAAGCGGGTGGAAGCCTGCCCTGGTGACATCGAATGAAGGAGGGATGTAAACGGTACAAAGGAAAAAGATCAAGTGAGGAAGGAGAAGGCTAACAGCAACAGCTTAAAAGCCGTTAGTCATGGAGTCCTGTATGAGCAGCATGACTCCTCCATGAGATGGACTGCCGTCCTCGGTAGAAGGTCAAAACAAACCAGCAAGAGATGCGAGAGCTCACCGCAGGCGTAAGGGCCCAATTTTGTTTCCTGAAGGCAGAAAACAAGAGGGCGCTGCGATTCTAAGAGCAGCTGTAAATCCTCTTTGTTGGATCGAAGACCGAGAACATTACATTGGAGGAGAGTCATGACGAGGAAAAAATGAAGGGGTGTCACTTTGGTGGTTGCACAGTGCCAGCCTTCCAAGACTCTCTGCTACAGGGCACCGAGGCAGGACAATCGTGCTCCATGGGGTCTACAGAAGCGTCAGAATTCTCCTTCTGTCGGCCTGCAGAGTCCTGGGCGGAAAAACGGTTGGTGGTGCTCACTGCCGACAAGGAAGTCGGCCAGGTGAGGGTATCACGCGGTGACACTGTCGAAGAGCATCTTCGAGTCGGTGAAGGTGAAGACCATTTGCCTTTGTTTGACATTCTGGAGCCTTTCCAGTTAACAGAGAAAGACTCAGATGTTGGTTGGCTGGAGGGACGTAGGAAATCTTCAAGGGAATATTCCTTCTGCCCTTTCCGGCCTGCCTGCCTGGAATGTAGCTGGTGACTTCGCCCCATGACGCGAAAGTTTTATGGCGTGTTCTGGAGGAGGAGATGGGGGCGCTAACATGATGCTGGGTGATTTCACAGCTGCAGTGCTAAATTTCAGGTCGCATGTCCGCGTGGCCAGAGATGTAGCAAGAACAGTACTGTAGGTGCCAGATGGTAGAATGCAGGGTTTCCGATTAGCCAACAACTTGCGAGCGATCGGACAAGGGACTTTTTCCTTCACACAGATCTCCTGGACAGTCCTCTCTGAGCCGTCACGGATCGCTATTTAAATCTGTTTGCTTTTTTAAACCACGCGCCTTCTCAGGACTCGCCGCGATGTCAATATCGAGATCGGATTGGAGTCTCTGGTCGCCGCATATCTTTGGAGAGTGGGCTTCCCGCGCACCGTGAGGCGGACAGGAGGAGGAAGAAGGGGGTTGCTGTGAGTTAGCTCTGGATTTTGCGTGAGGAGCGACGTCGGTGTCGGAGGGCAAGGCCTTTTGGTCGGTGGGCCCCGCAAAAGCAGTCGGTTGGGGACGGAACGCCGTGAGCTCGAAGATCCTAGTGTGGAGGGCCGGTGTTGTCCCGATGGCGATCATCGTGCTGTCCTTCAAGGGCTGGAAAGTGATTTCTTGATTCTACCCTTGGATTCCGACGAAGACTTACTGCAAGTTTGGTGTACGAGGTGAACATAAGACTCCTAGAAAGGTGCATGTTGGTGGCGCGTATAACAGACTAGTGAGTGGTGTAAGCTTTTTGTCTGTTTAGCTGCTTTCAAGTAAATTAGTTTGGATCGAAGGTGGAACCAAGTGAAGGACCGAATCATTGCTTGTCTTATTAAGAAACCTAAGTCGGCCTCAGCGTGTTAAACTCTGTTATCTACGGTTATAACAATTGACACTCTTGTAGTGCCCACGAGTGAACTTTGGAGGTACTGTTAAGTGTTTGTAGTAAGGGAAAGATCGACTGTGGAGCTTTCATTCGGACAATTATGAATCGTGTTAATTGCAGTTCACTTCTTATGGTGTTTTACGATTCTACTTGTGGCGAAATCGCCAATAGGATTTTCATAATTTAGCTTGGGACGTCATTTGGTGTGGCCCTCCCAAGAGTGTAAAGTCCCAAATGTTTTCTTACTATCTTGCTGAGGTTGCCTTGCAACAGCTGTAGATTTGTCTCTTGTCTACCCGGCCGCAATGCTGTTTGGTGCGGTGCGGTGCGGTATAGACGAAGTGTTCAGTAGTACCGCATCTACTCCCTCACCCGTTTTAAGATTTGCGAGCCGCATCCACATCGATGTATAATCCCAGTATGCAGTCTGTGTAAGTTGGTTTCTCCCTTTTAACGTTCTGTACCTCGCAGAAAATATTTCCCGTGCCGCATGTGATCCTGAAGGAGAGCACGGTGCACAACAGCGCTTCTCCACGGCGAAATAAAAAGATATGTATTGTATATTTTTATAATGGGTGTAATCACTGAGATCAAGAGTTGATTTGTGTGCTTTTTATTTATCTTGAAAGGAAAAGATTAAATACCTGGTTAATTATAACATCTATGCCTCATTATTTGTCATAATTCTGCGGCCCTGTGATAGTCAGGCACGAACCCACCAAAGAGCGGTAAGGGTATTGGGGCGGTTTCCCATTGTTACCTGCCTTCATGTCTTCTGTTGGCATGGAACACATCTCTTGTCTGCCATGTATGTGGTTTTCACAGCGGAACTGCTGGCCATCTATTCTGCCCTCTGTTTTATGAAACAGGCATCCTTCACCCAAGTTTTGTTTTGTATAGACTCAATGTAAGGCCTTCAGGCTATCACTCAGTGTTTTTCCCGCCATGCAAGATCCTCTCGCTGATCGTGGTGATGCAGCTTGTTCAGTTGATTTCCTTTGGGACCCTGGCCATGTTGGTATCCCAGGTAATGAACTTTTTTGTGACCTGTTTGGGGGGGGGGGGGGAGAGGCGACCGCCTACCCAACCCTCCCCGCCCCCCTCATTCTTTGTGACAACGCTAGGGGCGGATTTAGGCATTTGCATCAGATCTCCCATTGCTGAATCGTGGGCTGACTCTTGGGAGGCTACCCGCTGGTCCAATAAACTTCACGCCATCAAGGAGACTCCCACAATGTGACGTTCTTAGTTCTGCCCCTCATGGCGGGAATGTACCATCCTCTGCCGTCTTCGTACTGGCCGTATTCGGTTGATCGATGGTTTCTAACTCTGCAATGAGCCGCCGCGCCTCCCCCACCCCCACCTTGAATCTCCCCTAGAATTAGCTCCTGAGTTAGCACAGTCTTTCGTTATGGAAGCCTTGACCTCTGAAGCACCCCTGTCTAACTGAAACTGAACACTTTGGCCTGCAATAACAAGGGCCACAAAGAGTTTGTTGGAGTGGCGTTGTACTGAAGAAACTACTGATTTTTTGTATTGCACAGTTTCACTTTTATGCTCTACACTAGCACTACAGGTCGGCTCACAATGAACAATATACATTTGAAAGTTCGATATACGTGGACGTGTGTTCTGATCGGAAGAATTTGTCATTTGCAGACAAACAGCTTTAATGTGCCCATTCGTACCACATGCAAAACAAGTCGCGTAACGCGAAGGACACCGGTCACATTTGTGACATTTGAAGAAATGCAGGCAAGATTTTACTCCGGTAGATTTACGGCCTGGTTGTTTACGTGGTGATCTGCTGTGTATCCGATTGGGCCGCTTAGTGTTAGCCTTCGAAGTTGCAGTGCAAACAAGTCAGTGACACACGTATACACTTTATTGCGCTGTGATAAGTTGTACAGCACTGCTATCTCTTGGAGCTGCGGCACAAATGTTCCCTGCCTGAAAACTATCAACGACACTGTCTCACCAGTCGTGAAAGTCAGTAATTGGAATTCAGTAATCTGCAAGACGTATTGCAACATGTTGTCAGGGTATTTTAAGATTGGTTCACGGACTCTGCTATCTGCTATGTTTTGAGTAATAGCGTCACGAATCATCAAATCAGTATAGTATTTTCCACATTCACACTTCAATTTTCACCGTCTTGTGGGCTCCTGAAAATCTGTCACCCATTACCTGTACGTTTTACCAGGTTGTTTTTTGAACCTACAGAATTAAAATCTGGCAGCCACCACACTGATCTTGGTTCAACGCTTGAATACGCTCTGGAGGCAACGGCGAAGGTTGTGCTTCTTGTGGCACTGCAGTGGCTGATGGAGTGTGATTCCATGTCACAATTCTTGACATCTACGTTTGGATGAACCTATTCGTTAGTTCCGTAAGCTAGTCCATTGACTGTATCTGTAACTGAAGAAACTGGTTTAGACTGAGCGGTGCTGCCGGCAATGTTTGCGCTTGTGGCGCCGCTAATTGTGAGACAGGCAAATGAGGGATTGGGAATGGTGGGTGTGACACGGTATACAAATGCTAAAAGACACACACACACACACACACACACACACACACACACACACACACACACAGGACACAAGAAATCCTAAACGTAACTTATGAACTGTGATAGTGCAGCAAGCAAACAGCAAAACCGAAGAGCACAATCTGTAACAGAAAATTTTCTCAAGCAGGAAAAGTTAACAAACAAGCAAGCTAGGAACAGCAAAGTGACAAAGGAAGTAATGCAGCACAGTGAGTTCGGAATTCTCATTACCAGATGAAATGTATGAGTGGTCTGGGTAGAACGGCTCGTACACATCATACTGTGACAGTGTCAACCAAGTCAGTGTCAACCAAGTCAGTGACAAACAAGTCAGTGACAACCAAGTCAGTGACAACCAAGTCAGTGTCAACCAAGTCAGTGTCAAACAAGTCAGTGACAACCAAGTCAGTGTCAACCAAGTCAGTGTCAACCAAGTCAGTGACAACCAAGTCAGTGACAACCAAGTCAGTGACAACCAAGTCAGTGACAACCAAGTCAGTGACAACCAAGTCAGTGACAAACAAGTCAGTGACAAACAAATGAGTGACAAACAAATAAGTGACACAAAAATATAAACTTTATTGTGCTGCGGTAATTAACTTAAGTTGTATAGCCACTTGTTGGACGTGCTTGCGGATAGATAGAACTAAGCAGTGGTCTGTCAAGGCGTGTGTTACTGAATATAGTGCAACAAAAATATGTCCGTCCTGGAGGCCACACTGTCAATCACTGCAGCCCCCATGCGAAGGCCATAGGCGACTTCAGTTGCAGAGCAAGTTTCGTAGGCTGATCTCCACTACGAACTGTGGCTACAAACAGCTCCGTACTGGAACTGTCGTACGGCAACGCTGTCGTGAACCTGCCGTTGCTGCTTGTGGCCGCGCTTATCACAATGGCGGCACGGAGGTTGCTGACTGGGCTGTGCTTGAGGTTAGCGGCGAACCTTGAAGCGCCGCCCATGGCGCCAGTGGGAAACTGTCTCAGTGCGCCATCTCCAGTTGCGTCCCTTGTCAGGACACAACAAAATCAATATAACTAATTTACAAAAATGTAACCACATTCCGAAAAAAGGAAGTATTAAATGGCATAGTATATTTTCACTAAAAATAGAGCAAATACCGGTAACTAACATAAATACCAATGCTAATATATTTAAATCTATTTTTATGTTAGACTTGAGAAATTATGAGCACTGTATTAAGTAGACAGACCTCCTACTGTACAATATCTTACACATGCATACAAAAATTAAAATTACATTTAATCAGTTTGATCCCATTGCTTAGTCCCATTTACTTTTAGAATCCACCTTCCTTCAGTGATTCATAATTAGTATTCAAGCAAAAATTACTTGTATTATCATTTGCAATATGCTGTTCGTTAGGAGTAACATTCTTCTCCTTCTTCTTCTTCTTCCGTCATGCATTAGGCCTTTCCTCAGCCTGTTGCAGCTATACCTGATCCTTCCATCGTTTCGCAGGTCTTGCAGTGCAACTTTTACCTTGGAGAGTACATAGCCAAAAATGTAGTGTTAACCTGATTTGTCCATTCGTAACAGATGGGATATACATTTTTGTCGGTATTCGTCAACCTTACTGTTTATATCGAAAATATTTAATTCTTCCTGATATCTGTACTTCTTTTCTAGTCTAGCTTGGTGTATGCTCCTATGTACTTGAGGAATTTCATTTCATTAACTTGTAATGTTATTTTATCTTTCTTTCTCATCACACAAGATTAATTTCCATATAGTAATGTTGGCACTGCCATAACTTTATAAAATTTTAGATATCTTTCTGTTCTTACTTTACGTTGGAGGGCTGTTCTGATAGTGCCATTTAAGTAGTTAAATTTCTCAATTTTGTCTTTTTCATCTAGGTTTCCCCTGTACGACAGCATGGTTCCTAGAAATTTGAATCTAGCTATCTTGTTGTCTATAATTATTTTTGGATTTTTTCCACAGAAAGCCATTGCTTTTGTTTTTGCATTGATGTTGACATATTGTGTATCTGGCATGTTTGGTATAGTTCGTAGGCAGCTCCCTGCAGTCCATCTTCATTATTCGAAATCAGCACTTGGTCATCGGTGAATAACAATGTCATAATGTAATCTTTTTGGTTTAAGTTATATGTATAGTTCTTCAGTTTCATTCTCCATTGCCGTATAATGTCGTCAATATGTATGTTAAAAAGCAGTGTAAAGAGGCTGCAACCTTGTCGAACTCCTAAATTAATAACCCTTGTTGTTTCTTCATTATCCCCAATTAATAGGATTCTTGTATTAGCATAGATCTTTTGAACTACCTGTACAATGTGTATTGGTATACCTTTTCATGTTATGATATCCCACAATAGCTGTCTATTTACTTTATCAAAAGCATTTACATAATAGACGAAAAGGATGCTTTTTTCTTTACTGAATTCCTTATGTTTTTCTATAATTTTCCGTAGCATAAATATGTTGTTTTTACAGCTTCTCCCCTTTCTGAATCCATTTTGTTCTTCTGACCGCAGGCACTCCGTTGTGGGTTTTAGTCTTTCAGTTATTATTCTAGCATAGTCCTTATACGCTGTATTTAATCGTGATATGCCTGTATAAGTTCCAGGTTTTGATCTGTCTCTTTTAAATATTGGTTTTATAAATGAGATCTTCCATTCTTCTGGTATTTACGATGTTATCCAGCAAACATTCAAAAATCTGAGGAACCTTTTTTAAATGCCGCTGAAGAACAATTCATTACTTCGCTGTTAATGCCATCACTTCCTACTGCCTTTTGGGTCTTTGTATATCTGAGAGCATGTCCTAATTCTTGGATTTGTTTCAAGATCTTCATCATTTTCTGTGTTCATTTTATCAGTCCACATTTGCTTGTAATAATGCAGCCAGTCTTTTTGTTCCCTATTACACTGATATCTGCCACATCATTTTCGCTGTTATTCAAGTGTCTTACCATTTTCTATGCAAGTGTTTGTCTCCCATGGACATCGTTTTCGATGCTGGCAACAAAGTTCTCAATCGTCTCGATGGAACTTTCTGCTTAGTTTATTCACTTCTGCTGTATGCTTCATTATTCTCCTGAGTTGGGTTTTGTAGATTTTTTTTATATAGTTCTCTCTTTACTTCAACAGCGTCCTCAGTTTCCTTTGTTCGAATCATGTTGCCTTTTTTCTTCTCCCTGTGTTTCGTTTTGTCTAAAGCGTCACTGGCTGCAGTTCTTAATATCTTCTTAATCTTTTCCCACTCATCTTCAATACTCTCTGATTCTGGAACTACGCCTGTTATTGTGTGTAATCATATTTGATAAAGATTCTTGATTGACTCCTGTTCTAGTAAGTAGACTTTATATACTTCACTTGGTTGTTCTGAGGATTTTTTATGTGTTTTATGCCATCTCTACTTTCGGGCAACTTTTGCTTGTAGCAGGAAATGATCTGTGTTAATGTCGTGCCTTCTATATACACACACGTCCTGAAACAGAACAGATGTTTTTTGTGTAAGTCTACAGGCTTTCGTGGCCGTTGTCACTGAAGTTAAAATCTTCTGGGTCATTAGGGCGCGTCATGTTTCTTCTAAAATGTTCGACGTTTCGACCCCTCTGCTCGGATCTTCCTCAGGATCTTTTGGTGGCCTCTGTTCTAGCAGTAGTGGACACCAAAAGATCCCGAGGAAAATCCCAACAGAGGGGTCGAAACGTCGAACATTTTAGAAGAAACATGACGCGGCCTAATAACCCAGAAGATTTTAACTTCAGATTTTTTTGGTTTGCCACGAAGTAGTCAATTATTGTTCTAAATCCTTTGGCGGACGATGTGTGTTTGTGTATCTCTTTGTGTTTAAATAAAGAGTTTAATATTCTGAAGTTGTTGAAAGTTCCAAAATTTCTTAACATGGTTCCATTGCTGTTGACTGTAGTCTCTCCAGCATAGCCAACTATATTATCTGTCTATCCATCCCTTCCTATTCTTGCATTGTAGTCTTCGCCAGTTACAATATAGTCATTCTTATTTACCCTAGCTAGTGTTTTCTGTAGATCTTCATAGAACGTCTCGCTTTCCTTCGCTCTCCCTTCCTATGATGTATACACTGCTATACAGGTTAGATATCCTCTAGAAATCTTGCATCTTATTCTGCATATCCGCTCGTTTATCCATGCATAGCTTTACAATATCTTTGTCCATTTTTTATTTATTATTATGGCAACCCCAGATTGTGCTCTTTTGATTTGTTCTACTCCACTGTATATCATAGTACAATTTCCTATATCTTAAGTTCCTTTCATTTCCTTTTTAGTTTCTGTGATAAATGCTATATCACAACTCCTCTCTTCTGATATTTTATGTAGTTCTCCTTCCTTTGTCGATACCCCTCTGACGTCCCACGTTAGTAAGTTTACATGTTCCGCTATAATAAAATCTTTAACCTTTTTCATTTTACGGTTCGTCGAGTGGTTTTCCGTCCGCCATTCCCTACGTAGCTTGCCAGTAACTTTTATTTCGTCTGGCCGCCTTACGGGGGCTGCGCACGTATAGTTGGATAGTGGGGCTGCCACTTCAAGGCCCTCCAGCGTGCCTGATTTTCTTGTAAGGGTTTACTCCCCTAGGAAAGCTGGCTTCTCTATGCCTCTAGAGCCCTCCCTGGCCTACGTTGTGGGTCACACTTCACCTGGATCCTCTGTCAAGGCCTGTCCGACTAGGGTGACCCTGCTGGTAGCTACGCTACCGTGGGCACAGCCCTTGACTTCATCGAAGCAGGCAAACCCTCACGCCCCATTAAGCCGTCGTCGCCTGGGAGAGAGGAGTAACTTTCAAGTAACGTAATTAAACTGGTCTGCACAGATTTTCATGTATATGGTCTTATGCCCTGTTGATATGTTTATACAAATAATATATGTACCAGAATGAGATTTTCACTCTGCAGCGGAGTGCTAGTTCTGCAAGGTTCGCAGGAGAGCTTCTGTAAAGTTTGGAAGGTAGGAGACGAGATACAGGCAGAAGTAAAGCTGTGAGTACCGGGCGTGAGTCGTGCTTCGGTAGCTCAGATGGTAGAGCACTTGCCCCCGAAAGGCAAAGGTCCCGAGTTTGAGTGTCGGTCGGGCACACAGTTTTAATCTGCCAGGAAGTTTCAATACATGTACCGGTGATACAAAAAACAATGTATTCTGCATAAGATCATACATTATGTTTGAATCTCAGCGTTACACAGATTTATTAAAGTAACGCAATTATAAAATTTGTTCGTATGACTTTTGAAACAAAAATACTTTATTTACTAAAAGCAGTGTGCACTTTTTGTAAAAAAATACTTTATTTACTAAAATAAATGTGATATAATTACAGTTTTTGATTAACTCATTATACTTGAATCTTAAAGTTTCATCCGCATTTGTTTTTTTTATGTTAGTTACTATGACCATAAGTTATCTTGCCGTTCTCGACTTTCCTTTAGTGTTTGGGGTTTTCACTTACGCTAGTTGCCAAAGCATATAAGGTAATGTTTAACTACTCGTGTAATATGAATCATTGATATATCTTAAGTAGGTAGCAAAGAATAAGGCGAAAAATAAAGTGCTGAGATTTAATAAAAGGAGAAATCAAAAGATATCTGAAGCACATTATGAATAAATGTTAAAGAAAACACAATAGACTAAGATGATACGTTCAGATAAAATGAAAATGTATCCTCAGACGGAAATTAAAAAAGTGTTTAAGTGAATTTACAGTCGGCGCGGATGTGAGTTGGACCAGTTAGTTAGGAAGCTTACTTGTGAAGCGATGAGACTTTGAACGAATTACTATTTACGAAGCCATTCAAATGCGTCTAATATAAGCTGTCCCCATGCAAAAGGTATTTAAAATCGTTCGACGAGGATGGGATTCGAACCCACGCGTGCAGAGCATATTGGATTAGCAGTCCAACGCCTTAACCACTCGGCCACCTCATCTTGGAGCACATGTGTGTTATGCTCTGTTTCTGTATACGTAAGTTTCATTACGACAGAATTATATGTAGAAGCGATTGCCAGCATTTTTTTTCTTAATTGTGCTACCATCACATCAGCAATGATATACTGCATATGACGTAAGTCAGTCAAGTGGAATGAGTGATTGCCAATGAGGACAACAACAAACTTCATTGTGTTCCGCACTTACTATTAGTCACCGGTGCTTTGCACAAAATGAAACTCTCAGAATTGGGAGCTTCAGATGGCCAAGCGTTTAAAAGAAAACATTGTTTCTGGTGCCAGTCGGGAGTGACATGGCCCCTTTCTACTAGACTAAATTCCAAGGAGCAGTTGGCGCTGTCGAAAGAGTGAAAAACGATCATCATATGAAAAATTTATTTATTTTTAATTTTCAACATTTACGTCACTTACACTGCAAATAAACTGAAATAATGTTAATTATGCTCTACTTTCTAATTATTTCAGAAAAGACATGAAAAGGAAAGGCAGAGCAAGTTGTGTTGGATGAGTACGTGGCAAAATACAGGAATGTCGTTACTGCTTGCTCAGAATGTGGGTAACGTACAACAACATTATTCAAAAAAATTTTGACTATTGTGATGTAGTCTTCCTTCACGCAAATTGAAGTAATCGTACACCGTCAGCTTCTCCATCTTTGTCGATGTCTCACAAGGACCGTCCTATGACATGGATGATATCTTCTCTTGTGTTGTAGCGTGTGCCAAGAGGAGGTTGCTTCGTTTTGGTGAACGGGTCGTAATGGCACTGATTCATATCGGATGAATACGTTGGAAGTTATACTGTCTCCCATCCCCGCGTACATTGACACCGCAAGGTATATAGTTTTCCAGCAAAAAGTGTCTAAAAGAACTCATGCAACGTTCACCCAGTGACGATACTCAGAATGGATGCACAAGTAGAAAGTTGAAGTATTTAATTATTCACATTTACTACTCCGAATTTATACGCAGGCAGTTTTTGAAGGTGATGTGCGTGCTGCAAGGTCATTTTTTGATTAGATGCGCACGTCGTCGAATTTTCCGGGATCACACGACTATGAATCATACGACTATATAACGTCTAATGAAATATATGTATACTGCTACGGAAATCATTGTCTAGTGTCCTGTAGCGTTTCCAGCAAACGGCACTTAAGAGCAGCTAAGTGTATTCTTGGCTGAAAAAGTACAGCGACGTGTGAGAGTGAGAGCACGCATTCCTGGAATGCGGCACCGTTCTGTTCCCCCAACTGAGTCACGATCATTCTCAGATAACGGCCGTGTCTTGTAGTTTGGCTTGTGAACAGTAATGACATGTGATTTATGTGTGGGGATGTAGCTCAGTGGTAGAGCGTTCGCTTTGCATGTGAAAGGCCCCGGGTTCGATCCCCAGCATCTCCAACCAATTTTTATAAAGAACTTCCAACTTCACTCAATAGTATCAGTAATTTATCTGACAGGGGCATGCGCGTGGATTCGAACGCTCGGAACTGAACACGTCCTTGCAATGTAAATCGCTAAACCCAAAAAGATAGAGAAAACGGCGCGTCTTACCACGATACACATTCTAATGTTTAAAAATTAAAAAGTCTAGGGTAGCAACTTTAGTAACGTGAAGTAAGAAAAAACAGACACAACTAAATGTCCTGCTATGTTTCCATCTTCTTAAAATAACTGTGCTATCTGAATAAGTGACCTGACAGTGTTGCACAGCTCTTCGAAGTGCAGGTGCGGAGATTTTAGAAATGTGGGCGAAGAAAAGTGAAACAAAAGTGTGCACATCTGACTAATGGCGCTTGTTTTTCAAATTCAACATCACTTCTGCATTCAGGCAGTCCAGTATCAAACGCTGTACTAATTATGTTAACGATGCCATTGTTATCCCTAAATCATAACTTCCCATATTCCAGGGATACTGTAGTATATGCTTATACTTCGGTGCAGAAAGTCGATTATATAGCACAGAGTGAAATCCGATGATGAAATGGAGATGACGTAAGTCTACTTGTTTTTCACATTGTAGTCATACAAAAGCACGAATCCTTCTCATGTGGAGCATATATTGCATAAAGAAGTATAAATCAACAGGTTGACAACATTTTGGTCCTATTCTATAAACATTTTGTTTCTTCAGCTTACCGAAATTCCTCTCTTGGACCTCAAATAGGCGATCATTAAAATGTTTGTCGTGGTAAGACGCGTAGTTTTGAATGCGAATGGCTGATACCACTATTTTTGGGATGATCGGTTTTTGATCTAGGCATATTTTCGTGGGTTTTTGAGCGTTGAATGTAACAAACCTTCTTTGTCAGAATTTAGATTATTAAGTGCGAAAAATTTGCAAGAGTGTAGATACCGTTATCAACACTTGAGTATTGTTCATGACCTTGTGCCACAGTGTGAACTCACTGTTTTATCAGCTGCATATATTAGAAATCCTTTGAAATATCTAACCTTCGGCTGTTATTTGAGAAGATACGTTACAAAACTCGTTGCGAGAAAATAGGAAAGCTGAAATTAAGTTGAAATATAAAGTGCACAGCAACGCGACTTGATACTTGATACGGATGCAAATCGCGAGAGAGTGTGAAAAATGAGTTCATATTCCACTTGACATTCAACATTATATACAACAAGTAAAACCACTTATTTAGGACTTAGAGTGCTGTATTAAGTCACAGCGTTTGTAAGAGTCGGTATCTGTTGCATTAACAACCAGAAATTATGTTGAAAGGGTACAGTACCGCTCGACATTGAAAATAGGTACAACATTCTTCGTTACTCTTGTCAGAACAACATATTTTTTGTAATAATAACTCAATTTCACTTAATACACTGAAGCCGGATACCAGTGTAGGAAAGAAGGACAATTTATTTATTTAATAGATCACATGTGCACTCCCACAAAATAAATCCCTACATCCAATTTGGTGAGATCTGTGAAATGGATGAATGTATGGTCGTCTGCAAACTGCAGATAGTGAATGTGCAATATATGATCATCTTTGAGACGGTCCTTTGGTCACCTTTTGTGGAACCAAAGAGATGAAATTTATCTGAGCTTTGAGCGCCTGAATTGTGGCTGACCAATACGGTAGCATGGTGCTCCCCCACCTCGGCGGAGGTGCGAGATGACCTGAAGAACGGCCAAGTTTCAGCACTCTGGCACTGGATCTTGTGTCTGTAAGACCTGTCTTAGGTGTACTCCGAAGAGACAAAAGAGTGGAGAAAATGGTATGCATGTGAAATACTTAAGAGTAGTTTGGAATAGTTATTTCTCTATTTCAGGAACTTTTGGGGGGAGAATTAAATGACAGGCAGGTAATATTAAGGGGATCGTAGTAATCTTCGGAAGTGGCCAACGGTCACAATGAAACCACGTGTAGCAATAAGTTGAAATACTTGCGAGTGCTAGTACTAAGTTGAAATACTTGCGAGTGCTAGTACTAAGTTGAAATACTTCCGAGTGCTAAAGTTAAGCTGAATTACTGGCGTGTGTACTATAAGTTGGAAATATTTAAGAAATGGCGTGTGTAGGACTTGAAATTAGAAATGGTTCAAATGGCTCTGAGCACTATGGGACTTAACTTCTGAGGTCATCAGTCCCCTAGAACTGAGAACTACTTAAACCTAACTAACCTATGGACATCACACACACCCATGCCCGAGGCAGGATTCGAACCTGCGACAGTAGCGGTCGCGCGGTTCCAGACTGTAGCGCCTAGAACCGCTCAGCCACTTCGGCCAGCTTTGACATTAGAGACGAGCACTTCCACGTGGTGAGTACTGTGTGAGTCTCAATCTGTGTATGAGACAAAGGATAAAGAAAAGTACTCGTCCAAGGTATCAGTTGAGGACTCGCATGTGTGACGAATATGATCTTAATATTACTTTGCGTGTTATGTTTCCGTGTAACGCTAGATTCAAACTCTAATACTCTGAGAGAGAAGCAAGGTCAGTCAGCCGTCTATCCAGCAACGCCACTTGGTTCGCATTGCACAGGAAGACGTGCATATGTCCTCCAGAGTTCGTAGTAGGAAAGAAAAGTTACGAAGTGGGGCAGTGTCGTGTGCAACTGGGATGAATACTAATTGAAGTGGGAAAGCTGAAAGTGAAGTGATTCTAACGTTGTGACTATTCTTTGTGATGTATTCTATGTTGGTAGTGTGAAGTATTTCATGTAATTTAAGTATGTGTGGTTTGCATGGGAAAGTAGCGAGATAGGTTCAGAGCAGTGGGTTATGCATGTTCCTTTTTGTATCGCTCGGTCTGAAGTAAATTTTCGTGATGATGGGTGTGAGAGTCGAAGTGTGAGATATTGCAAAAGATCCACCATCCTATCCAGAAAGTGCACTGTAGCGTTAGATAATTACGAGACCATAAGATAGAGAACCACCAATGTAAAGCCATGTCCACTGGGCGGAGTTTGTCATGTGTAATTGTTGTATAAAATGTAATAGTGTGTTTAGGTTATCTTTGAATCATAATAGAATTTATCGGAATAAAAATGATAGTGAAAAGAAAAAGATTGGTGGCCTTGTTCTTCGAATAATGTGTAGTCATGATATCCAGAATTTATAATGTGTGTGCCATTCATATTCAGTGCGATGGCCACGTGTTGAACAAAGCCGTTGGGTAAGAAAGAAAATGTGGTATTGCCAGAGCGTAGTGAACAATCAGAATTGTGTAAATTCCTAATAGTCAGAAGTGCGTTATCCGTTTCCGTTGCGTAATATTCAAACACGAGAATAATTTGTAGTTTAATTGTGGGTACTAGAGCTCATAATCAGTCATTGAGGTTACTCTTGAAATAAGAATAAATTTACTCGCTGGGCAGACCACTCATCTTGCAGGCCTGACTGCTTGATGCCACAGTATGAGCAAGGCATGTGGGTGCCTCTCAATGTTTATAGAGGAATAAAAGAGACAGTTATTGAAATCATTCAACTCAACAATCAAATGCGACAACCCCACATTGCCGACTGGTGAGAAATTATGAGCAGGGCATCAAGTAGACTATCCTATTACTTCACAATTCGGCTGTACAAATTAAAATTGCGTTTAGTCATTTTCATCCCGTTTATGAGTCTCATTTACTTTTAGAATTACTTTATTTAAACGCATTTTTTCAGTGCTTCTTCTTCATTCAGCATCCTAGGCACAAATTACGTCTATTATCATTGCGATACGCACGTAGTTAGGAGTAAAATTCAAATCACATACTGAAATTCTAGTTTGCACTTATTTTCGCCTGTATGGTTTTATACCCTGTTGATATATTTGTGCTAATAATATGTGTGGCACTGAGACAAAAAACAACATTCTCTGCATAAAATCATACGTTACACAAATTTATTGAAGTGACTATAAAATCTGCTTGTGCGCACTTTGCTGTGACAAAAATACTTTATTTACATAGAACAATGTGATTTAATTAAATTTTTTGATCAGCTCATTATATTCGAGTGTTTAAGTTTAATTTATACTTATGAGTCTTTGAGTTAGTTACTATGACTGTAAGTTTCTGTCTTGCCAGTTTCGACTTTTTTGTATGAGTCTTGCACTTAATTTAATTTCCAAAACATAAAGGCAACGATTCATTATTCAGTCAACAAGAAACACAAATAAGTACGAGGGCAGTTCAATAAGTAATGCAACACATTTTTTTCTCGGCCAATTTTGGTTGAAAAAACCGGAAATTTCTTGTGGAATATTTTCAAACATTCCCGCTTCGTCTCGTATAGTTTCATTGACTTACGACAGGTGGCAGCGCTGTACGGAGCTGTTAAAATGGCGTCTGTAATGGATGTGCGTTGCAAACAACGGGCAGTGATCGAGTTTCTTTTGGCGGAAAACCAGGGCATCTCAGATATTCACAGGCGCTTGCAGGATGTCTACGGTGATCTGGCAGTGGACAAAAGCACGGTGAGTCGTTGGGCAAAGTGTGTGTCATCATCGCCGCAAGGTCAAGCAAGACTGTCTGATCTCCTGCGTGCGGGCCGGCCGTACACAGCTGTGACTCCTGCAATGGCGGAGCGTGCGAACACACTCGTTCGAGATGATCGACGGATCACCATCAAACAACTCAGTGCTCAACTTGACATCTCTGTTGGTAGTGCTGTCACAATTGTTCACCAGTTGGGATATTCAAAGGTTTGTTCCCGCTGGGTCCCTCGTTGTCTAACCGAACACCATAAAGAGCAAAGGAGAACCATCTGTGCGGAATTGCTTGCTCGTCATGTGGCTGAGGGTGACAATTTCTTGTCAAAGATTGTTACAGGCGATGAAACATGGGTTCATCACTTCGAACCTGAAACAAAACGGCAATCAATGTAGTGGCGCCACACCCACTCCCCTACAAAGAAAAAGTTTGAAGCCATACCCTCAGCCGGTAAAGTCATGGTTACAGTCTTCTGGGACGCTGAAGGGGTTATTCTGTTCGATGTCCTTCCCCATGGTCAAACGATCAACTCTGAAGTGTATTGTGCTACTCTTCAGAAATTGAAGAAACGACTTCAGCGTGTTCGTAGGCACAAAAATCTGAACGAACTTCTCCTTCTTCATGACAACGCAAGACCTCACACAAGTCTTCGCACCCGAGAGGAGCTCACAAAACTTCAGTGGACTGTTCTTCCTCATGCACCCTACAGCCCCGATCTCGCACCGTCGGATTTCCATATGTTTGGCCCAATGAAGGACGCAATCCGTGGGAGGCACTACGCGGATGATGAAGAAGTTCTTGATGCAGTATGACGTTGGCTCCGACATCGACCAGTGGAATGGTACCGTGCGGGCATACAGGCCCTCATTTCAAGGTGGCGTAAGGCCGTAGCATTGAATGGAGATTACATTGAAAAATAGTGTTGTATAGCTAAAAGATTGGGGAATAACCTGGTGTATTTCAATGCTGAATAAAACAACCCCTGTTTCAGAAAAAAATGTGTTTCATTACTTATTGAACTGCCCTCGTAGTAAGTGGTTACTCAAGAATCATGCAAAAAATAATGTTCACATTCAATAAAAGTCGGGAACCAAATGAAAACATGTCTGCAGTAAATTATGATTAAATGGTACACGAAACATTATACACTAAGATAATATGTTAAAGTTTAATGAAAACTGGTCGAAAGAATTTACAGTCGCCGCAGATTGTTCCATACGAAATGTGAAGTGGCGCAGTGAGCAATACAGCTTATTTATGAAGCGATGCGACTTTGAACTTGTTACTATTTATGAAGTCATCCAACTGCGCCTAATTTAAGTTGTCGCCACGCAAAGAATCAAAACATTCGACTAGGATGGATTCGAGCCCACGCTTGCAGAGCACAATGAATTAGCACTCCAGAGCTTTAACCACTTTTTTTTAAGCTATGCAGTTTGTGTATGCAGCGTATCTGTATCCTCGCTTCTTATTTTGTGCACGTAAGTTTCGTGACGACAGAATTCATGTGTACAAGCGATCACCATCATATTTTTTTCAACTTTGCGTTACCATCCCATCGACAATGACATTATCGGGGACGCTGTAGCTCAGTCAGTTAGGGTGTATAACTGCCGATGAGGACAATAACACTCTTAATTGTGTTCCGCATTTACTAGGGGACAGCGTCTACTTGTCATTACCGATTTAGTCCAAGGGTATGGTATATACAGGCCTTGGTCCGAAATGTAGGCTGACCAGATTTCAGAGAAAGAAAGCTGGGAGACTTTAGTTTACACTTTGTACCTAACTTAATTACTACACTTAGGCTTAGCTTTCTTATCGGCTATATTTTGAAATCGATAATAGGCCTATGACAGCTCAAAAACACGTAGCAAGAATGTATACTCATTTTGGAAAGGAACATGTAGGTGCATTCTACAAATAAGAAAAGACGGAAATATACACTCCTGGAAATGGAAAAAAGAACACATTGACACCGGTGTGTCAGACCCACCATACTTGCTCCGGACACTGCGAGAGGGCTGTACAAGCAATGATCACACGCACGGCACAGCGGACACACCAGGAACCGCTGTGTTGGCCGTCGAATGGCGCTAGCTGCGCAGCATTTGTGCACCGCCGCCGTCAGTGTCAGCCAGTTTGCCGTGGCATACGGAGCTCCATCGCAGTCTTTAACACTGGTAGCATGCCGCGACAGCGTGGACGTGAACCGTATGTGCAGTTGACGGACTTTGAGCGAGGGCGTATAGTGGGCATGCGGGAGGCCGGGTGGACGTACCGCCGAATTGCTCAACACGTGGGGCGTGAGGTCTCCACAGTACATCGATGTTGTCGCCAGTGGTCGGCGGAAGGTGCACGTGCCCGTCAACCTGGGACCGGACCGCAGCGACGCACGGATGCACGCCAAGACCGTAGGATCCTACGCAGTGCCGTAGGGGACCGCACCGCCACTTCCCAGCAAATTAGGGACACTGTTGCTCCTGGGGTATCGGCGAGGACCATTCGCAACCGTCTCCATGAAGCTGGGCTACGGTCCCGCACACCGTTAGGCCGTCTTCCGCTCACGCCCCAACATCGTGCAGCCCGCCTCCAATGGTGTCGCGACAGGCGTGAATGGAGGGACGAATGGAGACGTGTCGTCTTCAGCGATGAGAGTCGCTTCTGCCTTGGTGCCAATGATGGTCGTATGCGTGTTTGGCGCCGTGCAGGTGAGCGCCACAATCAGGACTGCATACGACCGAGGCACACAGGGCCAACACCCGGCATCATGGTGTGGGGAGCGATCTCCTACACTGGCCGTACACCACTGGTGATCGTCGAGGGGACACTGAATAGTGCATGGTACATCCAAACCGTCATCGAACCCATCGTTCTACCATTCCTAGACCGGCAAGGGAACTTGCTGTTCCAACAGGGCAATGCACGTCCGCATGTATCCCGTGCCACCCAACGTGCTCTAGAAGGTGTAAGTCAACTACCCTGGCCAGCAAGATCTCCGGATCTGTCCCCCATTGAGCATGTTTGGGACTGGATGAAGCGTCGTCTCACGCGGTCTGCACGTCCAGCACGAACGCTGGTCCAACTGAGGCGCCAGGTGGAAATGGCATGGCAAGCCGTTCCACAGGACTACATCCAGCATCTCTACGATCGTCTCCATGGGAGAATAGCAGCCTGCATTGCTGCGAAAGGTGGATATACACTGTACTAGTGCCGACATTGTGCATGCTCTGTTGCCTGTGTCTATGTGCCTGTGGTTCTGTCAGTGTGATCATGTGATGTATCTGACCCCAGGAATGTGTCAATAAAGTTTCCCCTTCCTGGGACAATGAATTCACGGTGTTCTTATTTCAATTTCCAGGAGTGTACTTTTTGTTGTAATGAACTCAATATTCACTCCTGGAAATTGAAATAAGAACACCGTGAATTCATTGTCCCAGGAAGGGGAAACTTTATTGACACATTCCTGGGGTCAGATACATCACATGATCACACTGACAGAACCACAGGCACATAGACACAGGCAACAGAGCATGCACAATGTCGGCACTAGTACAGTGTATATCCACCTTTCGCAGCAATGCAGGCTGCTATTCTCCCATGGAGACGATCGTAGAGATGCTGGATGTAGTCCTGTGGAACGGCTTGCCATGCCATTTCCACCTGGCGCCTCAGTTGGACCAGCGTTCGTGCTGGACGTGCAGACCGCGTGAGACGACGCTTCATCCAGTCCCAAACATGCTCAATGGGGGACAGATCCGGAGATCTTGCTGGCCAGGGTAGTTGACTTACACCTTCTAGAGCACGTTGGGTGGCACGGGATACATGCGGACGTGCATTGCCCTGTTGGAACAGCAAGTTCCCTTGCCGGTCTAGGAATGGTAGAACGATGGGTTCGATGACGGTTTGGATGTACCGTGCACTATTCAGTGTCCCCTCGACGATCACCAGTGGTGTACGGCCAGTGTAGGAGATCGCTCCCCACACCATGATGCCGGGTGTTGGCCCTGTGTGCCTCGGTCGTATGCAGTCCTGATTGTGGCGCTCACCTGCACGGCGCCAAACACGCATACGACCATCATTGGCACCAAGGCAGAAGCGACTCTCATCGCTGAAGACGACACGTCTCCATTCGTCCCTCCATTCACGCCTGTCGCGACACCATTGGAGGCGGGCTGCACGATGTTGGGGCGTGAGCGGAAGACGGCCTAACGGTGTGCGGGACCGTAGCCCAGCTTCATGGAGACGGTTGCGAATGGTCCTCGCCGATACCCCAGGAGCAACAGTGTCCCTAATTTGCTGGGAAGTGGCGGTGCGGTCCCCTACGGCACTGCGTAGGATCCTACGGTCTTGGCGTGCATCCGTGCGTCGCTGCGGTCCGGTCCCAGGTCGACGGGCACGTGCACCTTCCGCCGACCACTGGCGACAACATCGATGTACTGTGGAGACCTCACGCCCCACGTGTTGAGCAATTCGGCGGTACGTCCACCCGGCCTCCCGCATGCCCACTATACGCCCTCGCTCAAAGTCCGTCAACTGCACATACGGTTCACGTCCACGCTGTCGCGGCATGCTACCAGTGTTAAAGACTGCGATGGAGCTCCGTATGCCACGGCAAACTGGCTGACACTGACGGCGGCGGTGCACAAATGCTGCGCAGCTAGCGCCATTCGACGGCCAACACAGCGGTTCCTGGTGTGTCCGCTGTGCCGTGCGTGTGATCATTGCTTGTACAGCCCTCTCGCAGTGTCCGGAGCAAGTATGGTGGGTCTGACACACCGGTGTCAATGTGTTCTTTTTTCCATTTCCAGGAGTGTATTTTCTGTAGTGTTTAGTCACTTACTAGCTACTTACATACAATTTGTTAATCCTGAAAACTGTGGAATATTACTAATCAGTAATCATACACAAATTATACATTTCATACTAAAATTTAAGATGTGATTTGACTGCAGACTGTCAAGGCAAGTGCGCATACATGCCGAACAATATTCAGTATACGCTGCTAACACACACCGCATCGTTCACACTCTTCACAAAATTAACTCCTTTATGGCTCCAGTCCCATTGCGATAAATAGTTTAAATGATACCGCTTCATCCCTGCTTTGGTATTGGCTTTACTTGACTCGAGGCCCATAATGTGAAAGGTAGACAAAGTTAGAGGTGGTGATAGGTAATACCCGCTTTTCTTTTCAACATATTTGCTCTTTTCCCAGGCATAAGACGAGTTAGAGGAAATGTAGTTGGCTTACAGTGAGTTTAGTGAAAATATATCTTTCTATAACTTTCTACTTCCAGGAAACTTGTTTTTCATAAATATTTAAGTAAGTCAAAAATATTATTGCAGTCCACACATTATTCCCCACCCCACGTCGCTCTCCCCCCCCCCCCCTCCCCCAAAAAAAAGCTCTCGCTAGTGTATCCTGTGAAGTCCATTTTTATCGTCAGGCAAACAATTTACTCTCATCGAGAGAGAAAAAGCAGTCATATCCCGAGAAAATTGCATCAAAGTACTTTCCGTTACCAATATTTGGGCGAAACAATGCGTTACGCGTGCTTTGCTGCCACATTCTGCGATGACAGAGAACTTGTAAACCACGTCAGTTTTTCTATAGAAATTTTAAAACCATCATGCAATTGTAAAAATGCGCACAGTACATGTAAATCATCAACTGTAGAACAATAAAATTACGGTATCTAATTTTACATATGAAGTTCTCATGTACGTCACACAATTCCTTCCTGGAAATTTAATGTCCCAGATATTCGTTGGCCTGCTCGTTTGATGCCTTTTATGAAAATAGTTTGCCCCTTTTTCTCCGAAGTAATAAATACAATCTATTTCTCATTATTTCCATTTAGCAGCAGTGTAAGTAAGTAAAAATTGAAAATACAAAAGTTAAACATTAATGCAGTCCTCAGTAGAGAACATTATTGACTTATATGTACTTTGCTTCGTGGCCCTATACAAACACTCAGTTGTGACAATTGTAGATAAATGAAATAAATGTGCAATATTCCAGAAGATACAGCAAACACTTCAGTAAACAGAGAGCCCCGTGTAGCCTCAGAGATGATGCTTGTGCTACACGAGGCTGGAGATTCATCATCTTCACGCTCCCTTAATAGAATCAAGCAAGTAAGTTTGGAAGAGAATACGAAACATGGATTCCATGGTTTGTTTGTCTCTCAGTTCGGAAACATCCCAAGCCTTCCATACCTAGTGCTTATAGAAGAAATGGTTACCATCGTAAAGCTCTTCTTAAGAGATGAGTGTTAAAACCATGAAGTCTATATTCCTCAAGCAGAAATTGTCTGAATGAGTTTCTAGCATTTATACAACATTTACCCAAGAACGATAATCCAAAGGGCTACACAAGTATAAAGTTAAAGTTTTTTGATTATTGGCATTTCTCACAGGTTGTACACACACGCGGTATTTGAAGGTGGTATACGCGCTGCAAGGTCCATTATTTTGATTAGATGCGCATGTCTTCAAATGTTCCGAGATCATCCGACTGACGACTATATATGTGAACAACGTTTAACTGAAATATCTGTATACAGCGTGGGAGAACCATCCTCTAGTTATTTACTACGTTTCCAGCACACCGCAGTTCGTAACCTTCGGGAAGCCAAGTGAATTCTTGGCGGAACTAGTGCGGTCGACGTCTGAGAGGCAGCGCAGACATTCCTAGGATGCGGTGGCGCTCCGTTTGCTCTGCTTGTCTGTCGCAATCGTCCTCAGAAGCGTTGAAGCGGGGGACTAGAATCAAGTTACCAATCTTCCGTTTGTATTAACTGAGCTGTAGCTTCATGGTGTAACAGTCGTTTTGCATGTGAAAGGCACCGGATTCAATTCCCGTCATCCACAACCAATTTTTATAATCAACTTCCAACGTTAATCAATAGCACTAAAAATTAATCTCACAAGGATACGCCTGACTTTGAACACTCAGAACTGAACTATTAAGTGCTTAGAATATACACTGAAGAACTAAACGAACTGGTACACATGCCTAATATGGTGTAGGGCCGCGCGAGCACGCAGAAGTGCCACAACACGACTTGATATCCACTCAACCAATGTGTGCAGTAGTGCTGGAGGGAACTGATAACATGAATACTGCAGGGCTGTCCGTAATTCCGTAAGAGACGAGGGGTTGGAGATTTCTTGTCAACAGCATGTTGCAAGGCATCGCAGATATGCTCACTAATGTTCACGTCTGGGAAGTTTGGTGACCATCGGAAGTGTTTTAACTCAGAAGAGTGTTCCTGGAGCCACTCTGTAGCAATTCTGGACGTGTGGGGTGTCGCATGGTCCTGCTGGAATTGCCCAAGTCCGCCGGAATGCAAATGCACATGAATGGAAGCAGCGGATCAGGCAGGATGCTTACGTACGTGTCACCTGTCAAAGCCGTATTTAGACATATCGTGGGTCCAACATCACTCCAACTGCACGCGCCCCACGTCATTTCAGAGCCTTCACCAGCTTGAACAGTCCCCTGCTGGCATGCAGGGTCCATGGATTCATGAGGTTGTCTCCATACCCGTTCATGTCCATCCGCTCGATACACTCTGAAACGAGACTCGTCTAACCAGGCAACATGTTTCCAATCGTCAACAGTCTAATGTCGGTGCTGACGGGTCCAGGCGAGGCAAAAAGCTTTGTGTCGTGTAGTCATCAAGGGTACACGAGTGGGCCTTCGTCTCCGAAAGCCCATGTCGGTGATGTTTCGCTGAATGGTTCGCACGTTGACACTAGTTGAAGGCCAGCATCGAAATCTGCACCAGTTGGCGGGAGGGTTACACTTCTGTCCTGCTGAATGATTCTCTTCAGTCGTTGGTCTTGTTCTTGCAGGATCTTTTTTCTGGCCGCAGCGATGCCGGAGATTTTATGTTCACCGGATTCCTGATATTCAATGTACGCTCGTGAAATCGTCGTACGGGAAAATCCCCTCTTCATCGCTACCTCGGAGATAATTTGTCCCATCGCTCGAGCGCCGACTACAACACCATGTTCAAACTCACTTAAATCTTGATAACCTACCACTGTAGCAACAGTAGCCGATCTAACAACTGCCCCAGTCTCTTGATGTCTTATATAGGCGTTGCCGACCGCAGCGCCGTATATCTATGTATTTGAATACGCATACCTACACCAGTTTCCTTGGCGCTTCAGTGTAAATAGCTCCTCCCCAAATAGAGCGAAAACTAGGCGTAGTGCAGTTTAATCGCAGTCTGCTCCCAGCAGTGGCGAGGCGAGCCCGCCTTGTTTGCGTCTCGCCTGTTGTGCTTCTTGCGAGCGAGCACGCGTTTGTTTATTTTCGCGTACTAGTTTGTATTCGTGTCACAATTCACCGACCATCGTGGAGTTTTCCTGTCGCCAAGTCGCGATTGAATTAACGTAGCCTCTGCATCATGAACGACCCAAAGCGTACGAAGCTGAATAGTTTATACGGGACGAAATGCACCTTCCACCGCGAGATGTTCTCGGAATTTAGAATGAGATTTTCACTCTGCAGCGGAGTGTGCGCTGATACGAAACTTCCTGGCAGATGAACACTGTGTGGTGTACTCGGAATTCGTTTTTCGATCCTCAGTACCACTGTACTGACGTTCTGCGGCGCCATGCTAACTATCTCAAGCTCCTGTACTGTGACGGCCTCCGTGCGTTGCGGGTTTAAGAACTCCCACTTAACGTGCCGTCGAACGTTGTCGTGGCCGCCTTTAAACCTTACGACAACGTCGTCAGTCACGCTGCTGAAACGTGTAAGACGTTCAGACTACTACCGTGTTCTCAATGCTGACCGGCAGACATAGACTGAATTGTGGAAGCACGTGCCTTCCAACTTGACTGCAGAGGGGTCGTCATGTACTATGGCCAGCCGCACAATTGTTCTGGTTTTGATCAGGAAGGCCATGTCCGTTCTGAATGTCTCCGACGTAGACTGATTCGTCGCCCTCCCTCCAGTGCCCACAGTGTTTATACGAGGGCTATCCACAAAGTACATTACGTTTTGGAATTAAAAATAAATAAAGTATTGGAAAATTGTTTTATTATATACAGATGAAAGCCACAATTCAATACTACTTTTCTACATGGTTGCCATTTAAATTAACGCACTTATCGTAGCGATGGACGAGCTTGGAAATCCCTTCGTCGTAAAATTCGGCCGCCTGCGCCTTCAACCACGTGGTTACCTCCTCTTGAAGCTGTGCGTCGTCGTCAAAACGCCGTATAGCCAACCACTTCTTCGTTGTTGGGAATAAGTGGAAGTCGCTCGGTGCCAGGTCGGGACTTTACGGCGGATGAGGAAACAACTCCCACTTAAAAGATTCGAGAAATTCAAGAGTGGCATTTGCCGTGTGGGCCCGAGCGTTGTCGTGAATCAGCAAGATCTTTGAGCCCAACTTTCCCCTGCGCTTGTTTTGTATTGTTCTCCTGAGGTTGTGCAGAGTTTGGCAGTACCTTTGAGAGTTTATTGTAGTGCCTTTTTCCAGGAAATCCACAAAAATCGTATTTCTACCGGGTTACTGACTAACCACGTGGTTGAAGTCGCAGGCGGCCAAATTTTACGACGAAGGAATTTCCAAGCTCGTCCATCGCTACGATAAGTGCCTTAATTTAAATGGCAACTATGTAGAAAAGTAGTATTGAAGTGTGGCTTTCATCTGTATATAATAAAGAAATTTTCCAATACTTTATTTATTTTTAATTCCATAACGTAATGTACTTTGTGGATAGTCTTCGTATTATGCGTCCGCGGTGGGGCTGCCTGCTGCGGCCCCTCAGTCAGTCGGCTCCGACGTCGACTTGTTTCGACAACGCGATGGACGTTTTGCCTGTCTGTCCTACGCTGCCACTGGACGAAGTATCAACGAACGATGACCGCCAGCAGACGCAAGCCGTCCGTCCCGAATTCATGAATGTTGATCGTGGGCTGTACCGACCTCCGCTTTTCTGACGTCTGGCATCCGGCATGGTAGAAAGCAACGGTCGCCGCGGAAACGAAACAAACCAGGCTGTACTACTCCTGATGACTGCTTCCATCGGATGAGTCCACAGGTTGACGACCCTCCTACTCATGACGCACTGTGCTCTGACACAGAGAAGTTGCAGCATTAGAAAATTGTAGCGAAATGCAGGAAGATCTGCAGCGGATAGGCACTTGGTGCAGGGAGTGGCAACTAACCCTTAACATAGACAAATGTAATGTATTGCGAATACATAGAAAGAAGGATCCTTTATTGTATGATTATACGATAGCGGAACAAACACTGGTAGCAGTTACTTCTGTAAAATATCTGGGAGTATGCGTGCGGAACGATTTGAAGTGGAATGATCATATAAAATTAATTGTTGGTAAGCCGGTTACCAGGTTGAGATTCATTGGAAGAGTCCTTAGAAAATGTAGTCCTTCAACAAAGGAGGTGGCTTACAAAACACTCGTTCGACCTATACTTGAGTATTGCTCATCAGTGTGAGATCCGTACCAGATCGGGTTGACGAAGGAGATAGAGAAGATCCAAAGTAGGGCGGCGCGTTTCGTCACAGGGTTATTTGGTAAGCATGATAGCGTTACGGAGATGTTTAGCAAACTCAAGTGGCAGACTATGCAAGAGAGGCGCTCTGCATCGCGGTGTAGCTTGCTCGCCAGGTTTCGAGAGGGTGCGTTGCTGGATGAGGTATCGAATATATTGCTTCTCCCTACTTATACCTCCCGAGGAGATCACGAATGTAAAATCAAAGAGATTCGAGCGAGCACGGAGGCTTTCAGACAGTCGTTCTTCCCGCGAACCATACGCGACTGGAACAGGAAAGGGAGGTAATGACCGTGGCACGTAAAGTGCCCTCCACCACACACCGCCAGGTGGCTGGCTTGTTGGCTTCCTCTCTGTTCTGACGCTGTCTGTGGGCGTGCCTCTGATAGTGTCCCACGGAACCAGCCCAGTGAGAAGCCTGTCCTCCTGGGCGGACGACGTCGGCGATGACGATGAACGTTCTGGAGGAGTGCAGAGCGATGGAAGGCCTTGGTGATGTCTGCTCCCTCCCCGCCACAGTGGTGTGCCATTCCAAGTTTGAATCGCCCATCCTCCTGTCGATGGTGTCTTTTCAGACCTATTACATAGCCACGGTGTGGCCGTGCGGTTCTAGGCGCTTAAGTCTGGAACCGCGTGACCGCTACGGTCGCAGGTTCGAATCCTGCCCCGGGCATGGATAAGTGTGATGTCCTTAGGTTAGTTAGGTTTAATTAGTTCTAAGTTCTAGGCGACTGATGACGTCAGAAGTTAAGTCGCATAGTGCTCAGAGCCATTTGAACCTAACATCCAAAAATTGGGTGTGGGGCTTCTTGCACACAGCGCTACAACTTTGCGTATAGTTGCTGCTGTCCAATGCTTAGGACTTGATTGTGCGAGTAATCTGCGGCGCACGATTGTCCACAACTGCCGGCGCCTATTGTCCCAACTACGAGCTGGGTTCCTAGAACATCGTTTCGAGCCCTTGATCTTCTGCAGCGGAGACAATATGTAAATGTATATTTGGCGTGTGGCACGGACACTTCCTATTCCGCCGCATGTTAGCGGCATTCGGTTCATATGTTTGCCACGGCTTGCTGTTCAAGATAAAGTACGAGACCCTCACCGTCCCTTGGTTAAGGGGTGGTTTAGGTCTGTATCATATACCTGACAGATCTTTAGCCCTTTTTGTCAAAACTAACATGGTGTTGTGGCGCCGTTCTTCTACGTGCCTTACTATCCTATTGCTGGAGGCCCTTTCACCACACTCTCTGTCAGCAACTACTCCGCTTTCGGACATCCCGCAGCCCTTCTTTTACTTCCGCCCATTTTTTCTCGAAATAAGCCACGTCCATACCGCGATATTGCGAACGCACTTGGCATCCCAGAAGGTGATGTATGGCTTTCTTCAGGAGCACAGCTCACCGAATGTGGTTAAGGGGCAGCAACCCCTAGTCGACTGGCGTGTCATCTTGATACTGAAGACCAGTCTGCATGGTATCTTGCTGCCAATGGGAAGCAAGTACGCCGATCACGGCCTCACGGGATTCACCTACATCTACATACATACTCCGCAATCCACCATACGGTGCCTGGCGGAGGGTACCTCGTACGACAACTAGCATCTTCTCTCCCTGCTCCACTCCCAAACAGAACGAGGGAAAAATGACTGCCTGTATGCCTCTGTACGAGACCTACTCTCTCTTATCTTTGTGATCTTTCCGCGAAATGTAAGTTGGCGGCAGTAAAATTGCACTGCAGTCAGCCTCAAATGCTGGTTCTCTAAATTTCCTCAGTAGCGATTCACGAAAAGAACGCCTCCTTTCTCCAGAGACTCCCACCCGAGTTCCTGAAGCATTTCCGTAACGCTCGCGTGACGATCAAACCTACCAGTAACAAATCTAGCAGCCCGCCTCTGAATTACTTCTATGTCCTCCCTTAATCCGACCTGATAGGGATCCCAAACGCTCGAGCAGTACTCAAGAATAGGTCGTATTAGTGTTTTATAAGCGGTCTCCTTTACAGATGAACCACATCTTTCCAAAATTCTGCCAATGAACCGAAGACGACTATCCGCCTTCCCCACAACTGCCATTACATGCTTGTCCCACTTTATATCGCTCTGCAATGTTAACGCCCAAATATTTAATGGACGTGACTGTGTCAAGCACTACACTACTAATGGAGTATTCAAACATTAGAGGATTCTTTTTCCTATTCAGCTGCATTAATTTACATTAATCTATATTTAAAGTTAGCTGCCATTCTTTACACCAATCACAAATCCTGTCCAAGTCATCTTGTATCATCCTACAGTCACTCAACGACGACACCTTCCCGTACACCCAGCATCATCACCAAACAGCCGCACATTGCTATCCACCCTATCCAAAAGATCATTTATGTAGATAGAAAACAACAGCGGACCTACCACTCTTCCCTGGGGCACTCCAGATGATACCCTCACCTCCGATGAACACTCACCATCGAGGACAACGTACTTGGTTCTGTTACTTAAGAAGTCGACTGGCGTGTCATCTTCACCTCGCAGACATTCCGTTGTGTGTCACCTGCGATGTTTTGGACACTGACGAGCATCGCCTGTTGTGCGGATGGTTGAGAGAGGATATAAAATGTAGACTGGCGATGGGAAAAAAGCGTTTTTGAGAAGAGAAATTTTTTAACATCGAATGTGGCTTTTCCTAAGGTATTTGTCGGTAGTGTATATCACCAATTTAGTATTGGAGGGAAGTGCGGGGTAAAAGTTGTAGAGAGAGACAAAGAAACGAATAGAATAAACAGATTCAGAAGGAGGTAGGTTGCAGCAGTTATTTGGGATGAAGACTCTTGCACATGATAGAGTGGTGTGGAAAGCTGCATCGAACCAGTTTTGGGACTGAAGACCATGACAAGTATTTATTTTCGGAAGTTGCAAGAAAAGGACTCAATCACTTAGTCAAATTAGTGGTTGGTAATTGTTTCGTAACTTATCTCCGATTTATTTTGCAAGACAAAGTGTCCAAAGGTCTGTAGTGCAGTAGTTTATCTGGACTACGTGGACTGTAGGCCATCCAGGCTACCGAAAATTCAGAAAACTTGGAACGACATGGGTTGAACACCGTGAACAAACACATATTTCACATAAATTTTGACCAGATATTGAAAAAAAAGTCCCAGTGAACTTTAAATAAAATAATCAGTAAGTTTCTTTTGAGCCATATGTATTTGGTGAGCAGCTTGATGGCACAAGCGGCTCGCCAGCCTCAGCTGGGCCTAAGCTATATTGCTCATCAGTAAGGGATAGTTACCATGTTTGAATCTTAGCAGGGAGAGATAGAATCCACGGGAACGTATTGGCTGACGCTAAAAGAGAGGAGTTGCACAGCACGAACGTTTACTATAAAAATTTCGGGTGAGTACGAACCGGGAAAGGGGTGGACAACATATTACTTCTCGTGAAGTGACCACAACGAGAAAATCCGAGAAATTGTAGCTCTTAGGGGGTTTGCGGACAATTTCCGCGCACACGGAAAGGAGAAACAGATCGTGGTCCGCGGCCCACTGTAAGGTGGCTTGCGACGCATAAATGTAAATGTTTTGAAACAAATCATTATTTTGTCCAGTTGCGATGTTACATCTGTATGTGTCGTAATGTTTTCCCATTGAGTGCCAACTTCGTCAGATACTACGTAATCGCTACCATCATTATACGGAGATGAGCAACCTGCGATAATTTCGTCCCCAGTGACCATCATTTTGGAACAAAACTCTTCAATTTACTGCCGATTATTATTCTTCCAATACCACACAGTTGAAGTTCTAATGCCAAATTCAGCAGTAACGATTTTGAATAGTTATCTTTGTCTATCCTTCGAAGTGCATCTTTTTGCCCACAGTCACTACTACCTCCTGTCCCTTTGATGTCGTTTTATACTCACAACAAACGTGAGCGATACGGTATTTTAAAATGCTATGTTAACTCATCAAGTGACATAGTTCAGGCATACGTGTATGGCGGTTGGCTGAACTTAAATTTTTAGTATTTTTCGTCGTCGATTGTTTCTGCTGTTAGTTCGGGAGTACCAAAAACTCTACAATTTCTATTAAAAAAGTGTACTTTTGAGTGCTGGATAACCGAGGTTCCATCGTCCATCAATGTATGTAGAGCACGACCGTGTATTCTTAACCGGATATACATTCATATACATCATGTATTATTGATATGGAACACTGAAACTATGATGAATAAAAGTTTCCAGGTTTACCATGACTGGTTTCGAATCACCTAGCGACTCATCAACAGATGGTACACATTTCTAATGAATGATTTTTTGAATAAATGGTATTATGATATGGTCCAAATATTCATTAAAATATGTGCCATATGATGAATTACTAGGCGGCTCGAAACCAGTGATGATACGGGTAAATGAAAACTAAACCATTACAGAAGGTGACTGCTCAGAGTTATTTCTATAACCCTTTAGAATCAGAGAACCGTTCAAATGTAAGCTAACATGTGCGTTATTGGAGATGAATATTGTACTTTTTTTTTTTAACCAAAATATTTATTTCAGAAAAAAAGTAAGAAACAACAAATAAATTATCTCTATGGTTGTGAATTACACGTTTTCATATTAATTTTGTTCATCTATTTATGGTATTTGTTACTCTTATTTATTTTGTAAGACATGCTGTCCATTTGCTAATTTTCCTTTCATTCTTTTCGTTTTTAAGCACTTCGATAAGTTTTTCCTATATTCGTTACTGAGCGTAGTCCATTTTCATTGCTATATGGTTATGTCCAAGTTTGTTGTGGCAAATAATGACACGACTGGCATTTCTCTGATGTCACAGAGCTATTCACTTGCAATGTGCATACACACAAAACAAAAATGAGCATAGTTATTTAGGTACTGATTACATTAAGTTATATACATTTAAATTACATATTGCATTTACGGCATTAAAGGGTGGTAGAAATAAAGGAGGTCCGGTTTTAGTTCGGCGTTTAAGCATGCATCACATATTATTTACATGGAAAGACAGATCTGACAGTTGAAGGACGAAGGTGAAAGTAGAGATGAGTGCAAAGGTTTATTAGTACATCTTATGACTTTGTGGCACTTAGGAAGGGAAAAGAACACTTTAATATGTACCTGTTATTCCGGTGGTGATTGGGAGGTTGTAGCACTGAAACACTACACCCTAGGGTGTTCACACAGATAAAACACTTTCTTTTTCTTTTTGCTGCATTTCTTAAAACACTTTGGCGCACTTCTACTTTCAATTCTTTTTGGATTTGTACTATTTCACTTTTATCACTGCACTGCACTGTGGAGGTTGCTGTGGTGCTGTGGGGAGGCTCGCTGGTGTTCACGTGCCGCCGGGGAAGACGTCGTCGATGGCTGCCTGCAGGGGTATCCGGAGGAAGTTCTGGAAGTTCTCGTCGTACCGCCTGTTCTGCTGGGCTTCCTTATGTTCCTCCCAGAGGTCCATCAGGAAGTCGACGTGGTCCGTCTGCCGCTTCGTCACGATGGCGTGGCCTGTCATGCCGAGGATCCACAGGGTTGCCAGCCTTTTCGGCCTGGGAAATGGTTTGATGTCGGGCGCAGTGATGACTGTAGGTGTTATAGCTCGCTGGTCCGTTCTATTTATTTTTGACACAATTCTCTGGCACGTTTCCCATATGCTGACCCCGTTTTTACATGTGAAGCGGTGCTCTAATGTGTCGACACAGTTGCAGGCTTCACATTCATCTGAATCTCTCAGTTTGATCTGGGCTAATTTTTCGTTTGTTGCTACCGTCCTGTTTACTATTCGGTACCAGCTCGCCTTCACGTGCTTTGGTAGCGTGGTTTCCGTGATGTTTTTCGATATTTGTGGCCAGTTGTGATTTGGGAACTTGTTTTCTATTTTGTTTCTGGCAGGCCTTCCCCTCAGCGCCTTGTATATTTTCCTCGCTGTCCTGTGACTGGGATTTGCCACGGTTGTCAATGCATAGCTCTTGTCTATGTAGTATTGTCTTACGTGGCAAATCTTATACGGGATGTGGCTCGTGTTTATTGGCGTTTCTTCAGATGCCGGTTTCATTCTTCTTATCAGTGCTGCTGTGATGCTTTCTGGGTGCTTCTCCTTGATTTCCAGGGTCCTTTTTAGTAGAAGCGCCGCACATTTCGTTCTTACTTCCACAAGACCGAGTCCTCCTTCCTCTATCGGTAACGAGCATGTTTCCTGCGCCACTTTGAAGATTTCTCTTCGCCACAGGAGGTAGTATACGGCTCCCGTGATTGCCCTAGCTATTTCTTTGGGTAAGGTCAGGATCTGTGCCAGGTAATAGGCTTTCGCTAGGATCGTTGTGTTTATGAGGTCTATTCTTTGATGTAGGGTTAGTTGCCTGTTTGAATGCACTCTCGGGAGGCCTCGTATTACATGTAGTGCGTTCCTTCAGTTGTATGTTGCCATTTTTTGTGGACAAGGCTGCATGAAGATGCCGAGTACTTTGTGGTTCTCGACTACTTCATACCACTGACTCGCTGCATTTATCTGCTTATTCCCAATTGGCAGTAGCACTGTTTTCTTTTTGTTTATTTTTGCACCTAACGCTTCTTCAAAAGTGTGCAGTATTTCTTCCACCGTTTTTATTTCTTCACGTTGTTGGATGAAGATTCCCATGTCATCTGCGTAGGCTACGCAAGCCACTGTTTTGTTTTCCACCGTGTAGCCTGCTATGCTATTGGCGATCTTCTTCAATAGCGGGTCTAGTGCTACTGCAAAAAGGGCCATTGACAGGGGGCAGCCTTGCCTCACTGACCTGTTAAGCTCTAGGTATTTTGTTGTCCAGCCGTTTATGGCTATTCTGGATTTGCCATTCTTTAGTAGTTTTTCGACGATGCTGTTGAATTTTGGTCCGAATCCTAGTCTTCTTAACGTCTTCATTAAGTAGCTGTGATCGATCCTATCGAAAGCCTTGTTGAAGTCTACGGATATTATTGCTGCTGTATTCCTGTTGGTAGCTGCATGTGCTATCACGTCTCTATAGGTGGAGGTAGCGTTAAATATACTTCTACCTGGCACTGCACACGTCTGCCACGGACTTACTGTTTTGGTCATTGTAGTCTTCAAGTTGCTTGCGAGGCATTTGGCTATTAATTTATAATCGGCATTCAGGAGCGTGACGGGACGGTAGTCTTCTATTCTTCGGGCTTTTTTCTGTTTCGGTATGAGTATGATGGTCCCATCCGTGAGCTTGGCTGGTATCTCTGCTCCGCCTAAGATCTCATTTACCATCTCCGTCACTTTCCCTCGGATTATGTCCCAGTACTCGATGTAAAACTCGGTCGGGATGCCGTCGGTGCCCGGTGATCTTCCTTTGGCACTACTCTTGAGGACTGCTCTGACCATCTTCGTCGAAGGTCTCCGTCAGTTTTGTTCTGTCTGCCTCCGTTAGCATCCGTGTTGTGTTTTGCAGGATTTTTGTTACTGCTCGTTGTTTTATTTCTTCTTTTTGGAAGAGTTGTTCGAAGTACGTCTCTATGTGTCTTTTAATTTCTGGTTTTGTTTTGAGAGATCGCCCTTCGCCGTCGCACAGTTCCTTAATGGTCGCCGGCCGTGGTGGCCACGCGGTTAAAGGCGCTACAGTCTGGAACCGCGCGACCGATACGGTCGCAGGTTCGAATCCTGCCTCGGGCATGGATGTGTGTGATGTCCTTAGGTTAGGTTAGTTCTAGGGGACTGATGACCTTAGAAGTTAAGTCCCATAGTGCTCAGAGCCATTTGAACCATTTGAACCTTAATGGTCTTGCTCGCCGCCCTTTCCCTCTCCCTGTTGATGTGGTGCAGGGTAGCGGGCTCGTCCTCCACTTCGCCGTACGTTTTACTTCTTGTGATTACTCCCCTCAGTTGCTGTTGTTTGATCAGTAGCATTTTTGCTTTGATCCTCCTCACCCTAGGCAAGAAAGATTGGTCGTCTAACGGCGCATTTAGGGCATCTTTCAGGCACTGTTGATAAAAGTCGGCAGTGTTCTTTCTCCAGAACGCTTTTTCGGCGCAGAACCGAATTAGCAGTCTTCTCAGCGCTGGTTTCGTGCGCGTAATCCACCAGTCTATTGTGGTGCTGTGCTCTGCTCTCTTCGCCAAGCATTCCTGCCACGTGGCTGCTATCTCCTTTCTCAGAGCGACGTCTTGCAGGTGGTCGGTGTTAAGCTTCCAGGAGCTTCTTCCCGCCGCCGTCTTCTCTGTTTCCAAACGGATGCTGCACTCGTAGCAGGAGTGGTCGGAAAACATGACTGGACAGACCTCCACTCGCGATATTTTGTCTGCCAAATCTCTGCTTACGTAAATTCTATCAAGTCTGCTTCTTCCGTTTCTGTAGAAGTATGTGAACTCTGTGAGTGCGGGATTTTTCACTCTCCACGAATCCTCCAGTTTTAAACGTTTAACAAGTTCTTGTAATTCGGCGCACACGTTTGCCACTGGGATCTGATCCCCTTAGGCGGTCACACAATTGAAGTCATCACCAATTATGATATTGTTGTTGTTGTGTAGGATAAGTTCACATATTTCTTCATTAAAGAAGTTGCTCCTGGCTCTCTTGTTGTTTGTGCCTGACGGTGCATATACGTTCACAACTAACGTGCCCTCTATTTGGATCGCAATTCCTCGGCCGTTTGATAACATCTTGGGTTCGTCAGTTTCTATTCCATGTCTGACCATTATCGCGGTGCCGCACCTCGATTCTGGGTCTATGTTTGTCTAGATGTCGAACCCCGGTATCCGTTCTATCGACGTCGATGCCACTTCTTGCAAAAGCGCTACGTCTGCGGCTCTGTGTCTTAAGAACTGTGCGAGGGCGTCTATCTTTACTGCTGTAGTCATTTTATTTACGTTGCAAGTGATTATCTGGTATGAGTTTTTTGCCAGTCATTTCTATTGCCCGTCAGAGCTGTCGTCAGAGTCCGTGTGCTGCAGCTGTGGCCGGTCTGGCCCGCTTTGTCTCCTCTCCTGTGAGGAACTGGAATTTTGCCTTTTCCTTTCCTTTTTGGTTCCTGTTTTGTTTGCCGTTTTGTTTGTCGTTTCTGTGTCTTCTTCTGTGTTCCGTTGTTTCCCCTTTGCTTTTTCTCCGCTCCTCTTCTTGGAGGTGGTTGCGGCGACGTCATCTTCTTGGTTTAATTTCAGTATCTTATTAAGTTGGTTCACATTTTCTCTTATCTTCTGCTCGCGTGCCTGTTCGTGTGTGGCTGGAGTACCACTTTCATTTTCTGCTTTTTCAGTTTCCATCATTTCTATTTCTCGTTCTGGTTCTTTTTCCTTTCTCGCTTGCTTCGCCAGCGTTTTCTGTGTACGCGCCGTCTTGGGCTGTACTTGCTGTTCGGCCTCGTCCGAGCTGCCGTCGCTAATCTTCCTTTTGTCGGCGCTTCCGGGTGCTGGCCCGGCGGCCGGCTCGGGGCCGGGGGTAGCCGGGGCAGCGGGCTGGGGCGCGGGTTCTGTGGCCTCCTCCTCCTCCATTGTGTCCTGCTCGGCTGTAGCGGCGGCGGGGCCCGCGGCGGCAGGCTCCTTGCCGTTACTGTCCTCTCCCTGTGGCTGCGGGGCAGCGTCCGCTATTCTCAGCGACGGAAAATCTGCGTTGAGATTCATCATCGCGCCTGCGTACGTATTCTCTCTAGGAAGCTGTACCGGCCGTTTTCGTGGGCAGTCGTTCCTCATGTGATCCGTGGCATGACAAATGGAACACGTCTGAGGTTGGCCTGTGTACGAGACGAAGCCTCTGTGCCCGCATACGTTGATGAACGACGGAATGTGTTTCCTTAGGTCCATTTTTACGGTGCGCACACCCGAGTCTACTTGAATGCGGTATGCACTCGACCACTTGTCTCTCGATATCCCGAAAACGTTTCCGTATAGTCTGCAGGTTTTTACAATTTCTTCGTCAGGGACTTCGAAAGGCAGATTGTATATTTTTATATTCCTGATTCCGTAACCAGAATGCTGGATCGTGACGTCACTTGTGGTTCCGTCCCTATGTTTGAACTTCCAGATGCCCCTGTTTAGATTTACTACTCTATCAATTTCCGCGGCGTTTCCGATTTTTACAAACAGTGTGTTCAAAATAAAGTCCAATTTTAGTCCCTCGATTTCCTCTACTGGTACTTTCACATCGTCAATGATCCAATTGTGAATTTCAAACGCGTTCGGTCTTTCAACATTCTTATCGAAAGTACACTGAATAGTGTCCCTCCTGTTTGTCGTTGATGCCATGTTTTCCAAAAATAACCGGTCAATAAAATAAAGAACTTATACTCGCCAAAGCAGCGACGGCGGCGGCACGCTGTCCACCTCGGGCAGCGGGCGCGGTGCGGGGTCGGTCTCGTGGCCGGCCGGCGACGGCGGGACGGCCGGGAAAATCCTCTGCTACCTGCGACGCACAATAGCGAGCGGCACACGTGTTCACAGGCGGGCAGCCAGCCAATGGTCATTGACGAAGATCTGCACAGTTAGTCGGAGGTTGATTATAAAATTTAGTTGGAGATGCCGCGGATCGAACCCGGGGCCTTTCACATGCAAAGCGAACGCTCTACCACTTTTTTTTTTTTTTCATTAAAACATTTATTAAAAAAAACAATGTTACACATTCCAAATACATACATGAAGTTATTTAAACAAGACGGTTTGATCATTTCAATTACGCTGACGTTAAGGAAAGACAACAGAACATTGTGTTACTGACTAAATTACCAGAAAGAATTACGTTAAACATCAAGAAAAAAAAAAAATTTTAAAGGCATTTAAACTTCAACCTGAAGAAGTAAAATCTGCACTTTGAATTACATGAGCTGCAATCTTTACAGAAGCATAATTTCTTTATGATGGATATCAACAAGTTCGTGGGATAATTTTAAATATAAAACAATTTAATAATCATATTAGGCAATTTCTGAAATACTTGAGAATGGCGGAAAGGAGATATATATTACATTTATCAGATAGAATCTCATGGTTTTAACCAATCGATAAGGACATTTCTATAAAAACTGTCTATTTCCAAATTTCTAGTATAACCAATAATGCACCTTCAAGGTATTGTGTTTTGACACTATTAGACACACACCTCAATGTCACATAAGTTCTGTACATTAGCTTATAAATTTCAAACACTACTCTCTGAAGTAGAAAAGCACACATCATACATGTACTGTAAAATCGTAAATAGTATCCTTAAGGTAACTACAATACATCATTGTCAACACAGCCTTCTTTTTTATATTAACCAATGCCCACTCTTTCAAATACAATTTTTAACATATTGCCGAACTTTTTCTTGTGATTCGAATAGCTTCTAATTTTGTGGAACTCACACAGCATGTATACCTTGAACTCTATGAGGCTATCGGATCCTAATTTGTTAAGGACGTAGTTAATAAAGTTTCCCAGCAACCAGTACACAGCGTTATTTTTTGCTTCTGGGAAATAGCGTGCTTCAGGCCTGTGTATCAATGACAGCGATATATACTCAGGGGATGTTCTTGTAATCAGAGCTATTTGCTCCCGGATCCACTTCCAACTATTCATGTGACCACTGCAAGTATATCTATGAATTACTGTGTCAACTAGATGGCATTGTTGACATAAATTTGTTTCACAGAGTCCGATTGCATGCAGTCTTTCATTGGTGCAAACTATGTTGTTAACCGTCTTGTACCATGACGTTTTTATATTAGACGTGAGCACATTAGAACTAATGTTCTTCCAAATCTCAGTCCACTCAATGTTTGGAAATTGTCGTTCTATTTTGTTCCTTCCTTCGCTTTTCTTTCGTTCCCGCATTATGGCTCTCGATGTTAAGTGTCGGGACTGCCTGAGTTCGACACTGACATAACTAAACTCAACATAGAATATCCTCACGTGCTGTAAGCGACTGTTGATATTCTGCACGTCAATCGGGGGAAGTAGGCTTGGAGGTTTAATGATCTCGAAAAGTTGGCTGGTTATGCTTTCTCGCGAGTCTCTTACTAAATTAACTTGCCTTTTGATAAAAAGAGCAGAGGCTTTATCCGTTATATCAGTTAATCCTAGTCCACCATTTTTAGGATCTAAAGTGGCTACTTTAGCAGGTACTCTGAACACTTCACCTCTCCACAAAAAGTTGGTGATTTTAGACATTATTCTCCTCGCTATCATTCTCGGTATTGGAAACAGCTGGGCAGTATAATAAGCCTTAGCAAGGATGCATGAGTTGATATACTGTGTTCTTTGAACTTGGTTCATATAACGGGTTAAATTCTCTACAATGGCTCCTTGCACTTTATCTGCTGCAACTTTCCAATTTAAAGCCGTCATTTTCATAGGGCATACTGTCAGGGTGATCCCAAGTGTTTTATGTTGTGGGACTAATTTTGCCCACTCGACGTTTATATTATCAAAACCTCTGAGATTTAACATCTTACTTTTTTTTTCGTTTGCATTGGCTCCAGATGCTCTACAGTACGAATCAATCACTGTTGCTAGCGTGGTTACCTCATCATTGTTCCTTATAATGACCCCTATATCGTCAGCATAGGCTCTTATAACGGTTTTATTTCCTGATAATGTTAAGCCTTTTAATCTAGCATTGACATGGCGGAGGAAAGGTTCCAGCGAAATGGCGAAGAGCGACATGGACAGAGGACTTCCTTGAGGAACACCTCGTTGTATTTGCATCGGCCTGGATTGTTGACAATTCACCGCTATTTTAGCATTTATTCCAGTTGCTATGTTCTTAATCAACTGTATGACCCTATCGTTGAAACCTATTTTCTTCAATGTCTGTAGAAGATATTCATGATTTACTACATCGAACGCTTTATAAAAATCTAAAAACAATAAAGCACACTTTATGTTTGTTACCGAACCATGGACCTTGCCGTTGGTGGGGAGGCTTGCGTGCCTCAGCGATACAGATAGCCGTACCGTAGGTGCAACCACAACGGAGGGGTATCTGTTGAGAGGCCAGACAAACGTGTGGTTCCTGAAGAGGGGCAGCAGCCTTTTCAGTAGTTGCAAGGGCAACAGTCTGGATGATTGACTGATCTGGCCTTGTAACAATAACCAAAACGGCCTTGCCGTGCCGGTACTGCGAACGGCTGAAAGCAAGGGGAAACTACAGCCGTAATTTTTCCCGAGGGCATGCAGCTTTACTGTATGATTACATGATGATGGCGTCCTCTTGGGTAAAATATTCCGGAGGTAAAATAGTCCCCCATTCGGATCTCCGGGCGGGGACTACTCAAGAGGATGTCGTTATCAGGAGAAAGAAAACTGGCGTTCTACGGATCGGAGCGTGGAATGTCAGATCCCTTAATCGGGCAGGTAGGTTAGAAAATTTAAAAAGAGAAATGGATAGGTTGAAGTTAGATATAGTGGGAATTAGTGAAGTTCGGTGGCAGGAGGAACAAGACTTCTGGTCAGGTGACTACAGGGTTATAAACACAAAATCAAATAGGGGTAATGCAGGAGTAGGTTTAATAATGAATAGGAAAATAGGAATGCGGGTAAGCTACTACAAACAGCATAGTGAACGCATTATTGTGGCCAAGATAGATACAAAGCCCACACCTACTACAGTAGTACAAGTTTATATGCCAACTAGCTCTGCAGATGACGAAGAAATTGAAGAAATGTATGACGAAATAAAAGAAATTATTCAGATTGTGAAGGGAGACGAAAATTTAATAGTCATGGGTGACTGGAATTCGAGTGTAGGAAAAGGGAGAGAAGGAAACATAGTAGGTGAATATGGATTGGGGGACAGAAATGAAAGAGGAAGCCGCCTGGTAGAATTTTGCACAGAGCACAACATAATCATAACTAACACTTGGTTTAAGAATCATGAAAGAAGGTTGTATACATGGAAGAACCCTGGAGATACTAAAAGGTATCAGATAGATTATATAATGGTAAGACAGAGATTTAGGAACCAGGTTTTAAATTGTAAGACATTTCCAGGGGCAGATGTGGACTCTGACCACAATCTATTGGTTATGACCTGTAGATTAAAACTGAAGAAACTGCAAAAAGTTGGGAATTTAAGGAGATGGGACCTGGATAAACTAAAAGAACCAGAGGTTGTACAGAGATTCAGGGAGAGCATAAGGGAGCAATTGACAGGAATGGGGGAAATAAATACAGTAGAAGAAGAATGGGTAGCTTTGAGGGATGAAGTAGTGAAGGCAGCAGAGGATCAAGTAGGTAAAAAGACGAGGGCTAGTAGAAATCCTTGGGTAACAGAAGAAATATTGAATTTAATTGATGAAAGGAGAAAATATAAAAATGCAGTAAGTGAAACAGGCAAAAAGGAATACAAACGTCTCAAAAATGAGATCGACAGGAAGTGCAAAATGGCTAAGCAGGGATGGCTAGAGGACAAATGTAAGGATGTAGAGGCTTATCTCACTAGGGGTAAGATAGATACTGCCTACAGGAAAATTAAAGAGACCTTTGGAGATAAGAGAACGACTTGTATGAATATCAAGAGCTCAGATGGAAACCCAGTTCTAAGCAAAGAAGGGAAAGCAGAAAGGTGGAAGGAGTATATAGAGGGTCTATACAAGGGCGATGTACTTGAGGACAATATTATGGAAATGGAAGAGGATGTAGATGAAGATGAAATGGGAGATATGATACTGCGTGAAGAGTTTGACAGAGCACTGAAAGACCTGAGTCGAAACAAAGCCCCCGGAGTAGACAATATTCCATTGGAACTACTGACGGCCGTGGGAGAGCCAGTCCTGACAAAACTCTACCATCTGGTGAGGAAGGTGTATGAGACAGGCGAAATACCCTCAGACTTCAAGAAGAATATAATAATTCCAATCCCAAAGAAAGCAGGTGTTGACAGATGTGAAAATTACCGAACTATCAGCTTAATAAGTCACAGCTGCAAAATACTAACACGAATTCTTTACAGACGAATGGAAAAACTAGTAGAAGCCAACCTCGGGGAAGATCAGTTTGGATTCCGTAGAAACACTGGAACACGTGAGGCAATACTGACCTTACGACTTATCTTAGAAGAAAGATTAAGGAAAGGCAAACCTACGTTTCTAGCATTTGTAGACTTAGAGAAAGCTTTTGACAATGTTGACTGGAATACTATCTTTCAAATTCTAAAGGTGGCAGGGGTAAAATACAGGGAGCGAAAGGCTATTTACAATTTGTACAGAAACCAGATGGCAGTTATAAGAGTCGAGGGACATGAAAGGGAAGCAGTGGTTGGGAAGGGAGTAAGACAGGGTTGTAGCCTCTCCCCGATGTTGTTCAATCTGTATATTGAGCAAGCAGTAAAGGAAACAAAAGAAAAATTCGGAGTAGGTATTAAAATTCATGGAGAAGAAATAAAAACTTTGAGGTTCGCCGATGACATTGTAATTCTGTCAGAGACAGCAAAGGACTTGGAAGAGCAGTTGAATGGAATGGACAGTGTCTTGAAAGGAGGATATAAGATGAACATCAACAAAAGCAAAACAAGGATAATGGAATGTAGTCTAATTAAGTCGGGTGATGCTGAGGGAATTAGATTAGGAAATGAGGCACTTAAAGTAGTAAAGGAGTTTTGCTATTTGGGGAGCAAAATAACTGATGATGGTCGAAGTAGAGAGGATATAAAATGTAGGCTGGCAATGGCAAGGAAAGCGTTTCTGAAGAAGAGAAATTTGTTAACATCCAGTATTGATTTAAGTGTCAGCAAGTCATTTCTGAAAGTATTCGTATGGAGTGTAGCCATGTATGGAAGTGAAACATGGACGATAAATAGTTTGGACAAGAAGAGAATAGAAGCTTTCGAAATGTGGTGCTACAGAAGAATGCTGAAGATTAGATGGGTAGATCACATAACTAATGAGGAAGTATTGAATAGGATTGGAGAGAAGAGAAGTTTGTGGCACAACTTGACCAGAAGAAGGGATCGGTTGGTAGGACATGTTCTGAGGCATCAAGGGATCACCAATTTAGTATTGGAGGGCAGCGTGGAGGGTAAAAATCGTAGAGGGAGACCAAGAGATGAATACACTAAGCAGATTCAGAAGGATGTAGGTTGCAGTAGGTACTGGGAGATGAAAAAGCTTGCACAGGATAGAGTAGCATGGAGAGCTGCATCAAACCAGTCTCAGGACTGAAGACCACAACAACAACACCGAAGTTATAGCAATGATATCCCTGAATTCCGCTAGATTTTGAAAAATGGTTCTGCCTTGCGCACAGTTCTGATGTTGACTAATAATTTTATCTGTAAGGCATGAAATTCTCTTGTTTATTATTCTAGCTATTAATTTATAATCAGAATTCAGCAGTGAAATTGGACGAAAATTATTTAAATCTTTTTTTCCATTATTTTTGGGCACCAGAACAATTTTACTCTCCTTAAACTCAGCCGGAATCATTTTACCCTGAATAAACTCATTTACAATGTCCGTGATTTTCGCACCTACTATTGGCCAGTAACGGATGTAAAACTCTGCTGGCAGACCATCCGGTCCTGGGGATTTTTTTGGTGGTGAGGCGCACAGAGTCTCATACACGTCTTCTTCACTGACAACCTCTAGAAAATTTTCGTTGTCATCTTCTGTCAGCTGTGGGGCTAGGATGTCAAGGAATTCTTCCAAGGAAGCATCACTACTTTGATGTACAGAATATAGCTCGCAATAGTAGCGATAAATCTCGTTCATGATATCGTGCTGGGTTCTGAGAGTCGTACCGTGTTTTGTTCGAATTTCATCAATAAAAGTCCTTCTCCCGTTTTTCGTATGCTTCACTAAATGATATAGGGAAGTAATTTCATCTTCTGACACCGAATTTGCCTTCGATTTTATTTTCAACCCTTCCATTTGACTTCTCTTGATATTAAGTAACTTGGCTTTGACTTTTTTGATGTCTGCTATCCGAAGTGAGGAACCTGCGGAGACTTGATCATATAGATCTCTCAAAACGGAATAGTAATACTCTATAGTGTATTTCATTTCCCTTGCGCTCTGGGCACTGTATTGAATAAGAACTTTCTTCAACTTTGGCTTTGCCATTTTAACCCACCAGTCAATGGCAGTGGCATATCTACTACTGGCTCGCAGGCATATTGCCCATGTTTCTTTAATCAGATCTTCTAAATCATGATTTACTAACAAGGAAGTGTTCAAATTCCACTGATTCTTGAATCGGTGAACCGGCTGTCTTTTTAGATTTATGCAAGCTAAGACACTTGAATGGTCTGAAAAGTACGTAGGAATGGTTTCTACTTTTGTCACGGAAGTTTCAAGATTTTTAGAAATATATAGTCTATCAATCCTGCTACGTGATGTTGCCGTGACATAAGTGAACTCAACAGTGGAGGGGTATTTGATTTCCCATATATCTTTTAATTCTAAACCAGTAACTAGTAGTTTTAGTTCACTTGAGAAATTAAAATTAGGTAACTGATCTTTTCGGTTTAAAACACAATTAAAATCACCTCCTAGTAATAACTGTCTTGGCGATTTCCTTAACAAGTATATCAGGTCATCTTTGAAGAAACGTGCCCTGTCAGCTCGATGAGAACTTCCTGAAGGGGCGTACAAGTTGATCATAGTCACATCGTAGATATTTAGTCCTATTCCCCTTTCGGATTCCAGTCGTTCCACGTCGCTTACTGTAATCCCTTCCCTCACCAAAATAGCTGTTCCAGCACTTGTTTCGGGAGACACATTTATGTAACTGACAAAGCCGGGAATTACCAACTCCGAAACTAGAACTTCTTGTAATAGGGCAATATCAGTCGCGGATTCGTACAGAAATTCCTTAAGGGCCGATAATTTCAAACCGGTCGTGATTTTATTTATGTTTATAGTGGTGACAGAATAAGATTGCGTCATTGTGTTTTCACTATGTAGTTGTTTTGATGAACTAATTTAGTTTCCTTTGGTTCAGGGTTCAGCTAAGCTGTAACAGTTTTCTCGGAAGGCTGAACATGGAATAACACTTCCATCTGTTTATTAGTTACTGTCCCGTTTTTTTCTGCTTCTGATGTTTTCTCTTGTAACGCAAGCAGAATGATTTCCTGGTAAACTTTCTGATTTTTCCTCCAGTGATTCGTGTACGACCGTTTCGGACTGAACATTCTTTGGGCTTGGGTCGCCCCTACCGGATTTTCCCTTCCCTTGGTTACGAGCTACATTCTCATTTGGTTGCGTCGGTATTTTACTTCGCGGCTTATCTGGAGCAGCAGCAGACGCTTTCGCAATTTCCGTTGCCGGCGCCTGCCCTGAGGTGTTGACCGTGATTTCAGTTTGGCCACCACTTCCTCGTTCTTTATTAATTTCACTCATTTTCTGATCGAGGGAAACAAATGGAGACTGCAGTTTTGCAACCTCTCCCTGAATTTGTTTATTATCAGATAGATTCTGATCTTTGCAATCGGCTACTGCACCTGTTGTTTCTTGCAAATTAATGCTGTTTACATCCCCTTCATTTTCTGGTACCGTATGTGTATTATCTTTCTGTTCATTAGTTTCCATTCGCATTTTGCCTTCAGGTTCCTCTGCCTCCTCATCGCACTGTTTTTGCTTGCGTAGTGAGGGAGTGGGACAAGACAGCTCGTCCTCTGAACAACTATCACTTATCTCCAGAGGTCGTTTTTTCGGTTGCGTTTCAGTTTCACGAGTAGTGGCAACAGGGTTTCCTTTTGTTGTTAACGGGGGAAATTGACTGTTATCGTGAAGGGACACATCAGTTTGGCCTGCTGCGTTAACATCCTCAACCAGTTGTTCCGGGCTATTCTTTGGTAACAGTTCATTTAAGGTAAGCTTTTGACGCTGTATCAAATTACTTTTAAGAACAACAGTTCGCCGCGGACATTCCTGTCTGAAGTGGCCGGTTTCGTTACATATATGACATGTAGCTTCCTGACCTGTATAAACAATTTGTGCCTTACACCCACAAACAGTTATGTGAGACGGAATATTCGTCTTAACGTCCATCTCTACACTGCGGACACCGTTAAAACACTGCAGTTTAAAGCGAGGCGACCATCTTTCATTTGCAATTGATTTAACGTCTCCGTAGTTTGAAAGAGCTTCCTTAATCTTATCATTTTCAATTTCAATGGGAAGATTCAAGACACGAACGGTTTTGTAATGAATGTCCGCTCTATAGATGGAAACCTTACTTTTATAACCATTTCTATGCACAAAATCTACTTCATAGCCTCACTTTCGTAACACTTTATCAACAGTCGAAGCACTGATTAACTTGACAAAAACACAGTATTTTTCCTGATCTAGTTGCCAGGTATGAACGGTTTCAGAATTTAGTCCAATTACCTGTGTAATCCAGTCATCTATTTCCAGGGATGTCGGCTGAACAGGACGGGATTCCTTGTCAAACGCAAATACCAGAGTATTCTTCCTGAGGTTTGTAGCCATGGTTAATTCAGCGAAGCAATTTCGGTTAAACAACCGAAATTCCACGTAGCAGCAGCAAGACCAGAAAGAGCGATCAGATCACAAGGAACAGGAACGAACACGGAGATTAACGGACGGACAGCACTCGGCGAAGCACAAGTACAGCGATGTAAACACTGAAGCGCAGCGCAACAGTTAACAGCGGCCACTCGCGAGCGCGGCTGAAACGGAACTAACACTGAGCTACATCCCCTTACTGAACGACTCTCTTCCTTTCCGGTTAAGTTATTTCTCAGCAGTCCGCTTACGTAAAGTGGTGACGCATAGTTAGGCAACCGTCCAGCGCCGTATACCAGGGACCCATACGTAGCCTTCCGCAGAAGCAGCGCGCGTCTCGTTTCCCAAGAATGAAATTTCACCAAGCTAATAGGAAGTTTGTAAATATTTTATACAAACTATCTCTGCACCAACAAGAGCGTAGATATCTGATTTAAACTAAGGTATTTCACTATGAACAGAAACTTCAGGTACAATTTAAAATATTAAGCACGGCTGTAAATTTAACAACTATACGGCAGTAAACTTAGGGAGGTTGAAAAAAATAAAGCTGTCCAGTATCAAATAAAGGTTTATTGGAACCTTTGTTCAAGTTTTAAAACAATCTGCAGGAGGCGTAAAGGACACTGAAACATCATACTATGCTGATACAGTACATCGAATACAGCCATACCTCTCTTGTCGTATGACACGATATTTCAGCGCAGAGTCTTTTTGCCGTCTTCAGGTGCATATTGTCTAAAGCACAGCGAAATCTTCTGTTTAAGGCCCCCACATGCGCTTGCGTGGCGTAGCCAGAATTTGTCGCGCTCACGTTGCTTGAGTACATGCGCGTCTGCTGGAAGTCAGTGCGCTAGTTCGACTGCGCTTCGTGGTGAAAGTTCACCTCATCGTACCAGGTCGCAGAACAATGCCGGCTGCACAGAGCACGAAGTTTTTCTGTGACAGGATTCCATGCACTATCTAACTGGAAACCGACGTCCCGGTTTGTAAGGGCCTCAGGCAGTCGTATTTCCACTAAATCTTTGATGATGGAGATAAAGAAGTGTGAAACATTGGTCACAGTTTTTGTTTCATTGTTAAGGGTCTTTCATTAGGAGTGATACTTTTTAAAATTTGAAAAAAGAAATGCCTCTCTACCTATCAAAGTAAATTGTGCTTTGTTTTGAAGGTTAAACATTGCAGTTATGTTCTGAACAAAATATCGTACAAATGTTCACCGAGGCTTTAAATACACTGATGCACAGGGTGATTCCAATTGTTAATCTCTCTGTCCAACGTTAGTGGCATAATGTCTGCGGCAGCCCAATGAATGTCCGCCTCCAAATGTTCCAAAATTCGTGGCTTGTCAGCATAGACCTGGGCTTTGATGTAGCCCCAAAGTAAAAAAAAAAATAAAATAAAATAAAAATAAATAAATAAAAAAATAATAAAAAAAAACCATGGGTGTTAAAACACACGACCGTGGTGGCTAATTCACATCTCCACGTCTTGAGATGAAAAATTCTTCCTCAACAAATCGAGCATACCTGTAGCATCAATGTGCGGCACATAACGCCGTCCTGCTGGAACCAAACGTTTTCAGTAGCAGTGGTACCCAGTTCTCGCGACAGAAATTCGTGTAACGTGGATCTGTAGCAGCTACCTCTGTATGTGTCGTAATGTCTTCCTATAGAGCGCCAACTTAGTCAGAAAATCCATCATTGCTACCATCAATGTACGCAGATGAAAAACCGGAGATAATTTCGCCATCAGGTTCAAATGGTTCAAATGGCTCTGAGCACTATGGGACTCAACTGCAGTGGTTATCAGTCCCCTAGAACTTAGAACTACTTAAACCTAACTACCTAAGGACATCACACACATCCATGCCCGAGGCAGGATTCGAACCTGCGACCGTAGCAGTCGCACGGTTCCGGACTGCGCGCCTAGAACCGCGAGACCACCGCGGCCGGCTTCGCCATCAGGGATCCTCACTTTGCAACAAAACTTTTCAATTTCTTGCCGATTCTCCGACACCAAAATCAGCAATAATATGTTGAGTAATTCTCTGTATCCAACCTACGTAGAGCACCTTTTGGTCCATGGACGCTGCCGCCTCCTTTCTCTTTGATGTCGTTTTATACTCGCAACTAACGGGGAAATACAGTACTTCACAATGATGTTAGCTTGTTGATTCTGTGTCAGCATTCGTGAATAGCGATCGGCTGAACGTAAATTTAATAACTGTCTTCGTCGGTTGCTGCTGCTGTTGCTTCCGGAGTACAAAAAAAATCTACAGTTTCTATAAATAAGTTGTTTCACTGGATGCCTGATAACCGAGGTTCCACTGTCCATCAAGGTATGTAGAGAGCGTCAGAAGCTAACATTGTTCGCAGATGATGCGATTGTCACTAAGAAAGCAGTAACGCGAGAACACAGTATCGATTTGTAGAATGACCTGCAGCGGAATGATTAACTTTGCAGGCTCTGGGAGTTGACCATCAGTGTAAATTAATGTAATGTATTGCGCACACACAGGAAAGGAAATCGACCACACTATTTACAACAAACTGTTGGAAAATATAGGCTGACAATTGTTGAACAATGTGAAAAGATGCATAGATTACATGGAAATTAGAGCATGTAAACATGGCTACAGATTTTTGGATTTACGTTATGATATGTTCGATATGCCTGCCATCATTGCCAATGATGTGGCGCAGACGAATAGTGAAATTCTGCATGACCCGCTGAAGTGTCTGAAAATCGATACTGTCGATGATCTGGATGGATGTTTTCAGCTCAGCAATGGTTTCGGGGCTATTGCTGTACAGCTTGTCTTTAATATAGCCTCTCAAAAAGGAGTCGCATGTGTTCAGATTCGGAGAATATGGCGGCCAATCGAGGCCCATGCCATTGCCCTCTGTGTACCCCAGAGCCAGAATGCCGACCCCAAAGTGCTCCTCCGCGACACGAAACACTCTCCTGCTTCGAAGGGGTCGAGCTCCGTCTTGCCTGAACCACGTGTTGTCGAAATCAGAGTCACTTTGGCTAATAGGGATGAAATCAAAACCTTCACGTACCATTTGGTAGTCACTGTGCCATCAAGGAATATCGCACCGACATTGCACACGACACACCCACCAGTTGAGAGTGAAGAGACTTCTCGATCACGAAATGCGCCAATTTTGCTTATTCACAAACGCATTCAAATGAAAGTGGGGTTCGTTGACAAACCAAGCCAACATACGCAAACTAATTCCCATCAGGCCCCACGTCCAACCGTGCAGTTTAAACGTTCTAACGCAATCCGTTCAGAAGTTATGACGATTTTATTTCATATACTTCAATAAGTTTCACCATCTGTCTAGGAGTATCTATCCAAAGCGAACTGAAGTGGGATGACCATATAAAACAATTAGTACGAAAAGCCGATACCAGGCTGAGATTCGTAGGTAGACTCTTAAGGAAATGTAATTCATACACGAAGGACGTGGGTTGTAAAGCGCTTGTGCAACAGATTCCTGAGTATTGTTCATGAATCTGGGATCCTTACCAGGTAGGACCAATAGAAGAGATAGAAAAGATCCAACGAAGAGCGACACACTTCGTCACGGGATCGTTCAGTCGGCGCAAGAACATCATAGATATACTCAATCAATTCTAGTGGCAAGCGTTAAAAGAGTGGCGTTGTGCATCACGGAGATACTATTGAACTTTTGAGAGAGAGCTTCCCAAAATGGGTAAGTCAATTACTTCTTCCACATGCATCTCACGAAATGTCCACAACTTGAAAATTCGAGAAATTGGAGCTAACACAGAGGCTTACCGACAACCAGTGCTCTCACAGACCATTAGCGACTGAACAGGGTAGGGGGCTTCAGTTAGTGGTACCAGAAGTATCCTCAGCCAAACACTATCAGAAGTTGTACGGAGCAAGATGTACATGTAGACCAGAATCTTCCATTTTCATCCAGACATACAAATAAAACTTTTATTCACTGTGAATGTTAAACACTGCGAATATGATGCTTCAGTTTTTATTTATCATGACCGTTTCGAATCGCTTAGCGAACTATCATCAGACTGTAGTCCGCCCTGGTAGCTGAGTGGTCAGCGTGACAGACTGTCAATCCTAAGGGCCCGGGTTCGATTCCCGGCTGGGTCAGAAATTTTCTCCGCTCAGGGACTGGGTGTTGTGTTGTCCTAATCATCATCATTTCATCCCCATCGACGCGCAGGTCGCCGAAGTGGCGTCAAATCGAAAGACCTGCACCAGGCGAACGGTCTACCCGACGGGAGGCCCTAGCCATACGACATTTCCATTTTTATCAGACTGTACACATTTCTATTAACGATCTTATGATGTACATAATTATCGGCACATTCATTGCTTACTTATTTCATTTTTTTTATCTTACCATACCTACAAAACTGCTACAATGCTCCAAATATTCATTAGAAATGTGTACCATTTGATGAGTTACGGTCATGATAAATAACAATTCAAGTACCACAAAAGACCACTGGCGGAGTTATTTCCATAACCTTTTACAATTGGATAATCGTCCAAATATTGTCTGGCATGAAGTGGATGTTACTAGTCACTGGCGGAGTTATTTCCATAACCTTTTACAATTGGATAATCGTCCAAATATTGTCTGGCATGAAGTGGATGTTACTAGTGATGTAACACTAAGACAGAGAAGTTGACGATAAAATTTAATTGGAGATGCCGGGGATCGAACCCGGGGCCTTTCACATGCAAAGCGAACGCTCTACCACTGAGCTACATCCCCGGATGGAACGTTGAGATATCTTTCCAGTCATACACGACTCAGTAGGTCGCTTACGTAAGCCGCTGAGGCGTAGCTAGGCAACCGGCCAGCGCCGCATCCCAGAGATCTATAACCTTCCTCAGTGGCCCTTGATACACACACAGCGCACGTCTCTGTTTCTCAAGAACGAAATGGAAGGCATCTCACTTATTTATGTGGGTTTTCATCTTTGTAATTATCTTATACAAACTTTCTCTGCATCAGCAAGAATGTGGGTATCTAAACAAGGGGATGTCCGGTACGAATAGAAATCAGATACACCTTAAACGTGGCTGTAAATTCAGTAAGTGTACGACTGTAAACTTAGAGAGGTTGAATCAAATCAGCCAGCCACTATCTGATAAAGGTTTATTGGAACTACTGAACTATGTTCCTACAATTTTAAAATACTCACTTCTGATGAAGCCCCTTTTAAAACTGTCGAAACCTAGTTCAAGGGTTTCAATTCTCGTTTTTTTGTTGTTTTTTTTTGTTTTTTTTTCAAGCTGTGAAAATGCCAGGTACGATTTTTCTACAAGTTGTGGCGGGAAGAAAAAGGTCCAACCGGAAACTACAGTTCCCTTCATTTGTCCTTGTATTAAAAATATTTGAAGTGTCTCTGCAGTGACATACGTCATGGCAGGAAACTGTTGAACCAGTTTATTATGGGAACGAAACGAATTACACACATTTCATACAAATATTATTTTGGAATAAGTCACTGAAAGTTTACCTCTTTTAAGCAATAAGCTCTTGTGAAAACCTACACGGCGATAAGTAGTCGTATTCCATTGCTGACTGTGAGAGCCCGAAGGCCAGGTTCAGCCGCCTAACTAGAAAAGTGTTTCCTATTCTTTGCCCACAATGACACCTTTCCCCCGCGAAATGTAAGAGTTCTGTACATCAGTGTACCTGGTAAGAGTAGGTGACAGAAATGGGTGTGAGTTTAGTGTGCTGTGTGTGTGTGTGTGTGTGTGTGTGTGTTAGAAGATGAGAGAAGGGAGAGGGTGAAACCTGGTGCCGGCACATAGTCTACTCTCGAATAGAACCTGTGGGGCCACAAAGCTTACCAGGTGTAGAGGTATGAAACCGGAATTTAGTTGCAATAATTACTCGTCTTTTGTTTGAAACTGATGAACAATATTTTATTCATAATAACCTCCATTGCTATATATACATTTCTTCCACCTCTCCGGCAGGCTATTAATGCCACGCCAAATAACAGTTCTTCTTTTGAAGCGAACCGGTCAGTTAACTATTTTAGTACATTTCCATACGAATTGAAGCGTAGTTCAGCGAGAGCGTGTCCGAGTGATGCAAATAGATGATAATCGGACAGAGCCAAGTCTGGAGAATACGCCGCATGCCCATGTATTTCCCCACTGAAAGCCTCGAGCGTTTCCCTGACCCGTTTGGATGTGTAAGATGGGGCGTTATCATGGTGCAATATGACTTTGTGTTGCCTTTCTTTCATATTCCGGTCGTTTTTCACGTAATGCTCGAGTTACATAGATCATTTGTTGTTGGGAGCGATCTATGTTAATGGTTTCACCAAGTTTTAGCAACTCATAATAGATGACACCATTCTGATCCCACCAAACACAGAGCATTGTCTTCTTTCCAAAGCGGTTTGATCTTGCAGTGGATGTCGATAATCTGTGTGGATTCACCTATGATTTATGACGCTTAGGATTTTCAAAATATATCCATTTTCATCACCTGTCACTATTCGGTGGAGAAACGACAGTCTTTCGTATCTGGCGAGCAGCATTTCACAAGCGGTCTTTCGATATGCTTTCTGTTTTTCATTCAACTCATGCAGAACCTTTTTTTCCCACGTCCTGCACCTTTCCCATAGCTTTCAACCGAAGGGAAACGACTTTCTGCGTCAAATTCAATTGTTCCCCGAGTTGCTGTTGGGTCTGAGTATCATCTTTATCCAATAAGGCCTGCAATTCGTTGTCTTCGAACTTTATAGGTGGTTTCCCGCGCTCGTCGTTTCTCACGTCGAAATAAACACTTTTGAATCTTCTGAATCACTCGAAACACTGTGTTTTGGCAAGAGCATGTTCGTCGAAAGCTTCAGCAAGCATTCGATGCGATTCTGCAACAGTTTTCTTCAAATGATAATAGAAAACATATGCTGTCCGCAAATCGTAGTTCGTAGGCACAGAACTCGACATGTTTACAGGTCTGAAACAGATACCAATGTAAAAAAGGTTTGTGCCAGGTGGGTTCCCAGGAGGTTGACAGTGGCTCACAAAGAAGCAATTAAAACGGTATGCAGCGAACTTTTGGAACAGTATGAGAATGGTGGAGATGAATTTCTTGGAAGAATTGTGACAGGTGATGAAACATGGCTCCATCATTTTTCACCAGAGACGAAGAGGAAATCAATGGAGTGGCATCATGCAAGTTTCACCCAAGGAAAAAAATTCAAAACCACACCTTCCGCTGGAAAAGTTACGGCTACGGTGTTTTTCGATTCCGAAGGACTCTTGCTTGTGTACATCATGCCAAGTGGAACCACCATAAATTCTGATGCATATGTGACGACACTGAAGAAACTTCTTGCTCGACTGAGTCGCGTTCGATCACATCGGCAAAATCACAATGTTTTGCTGTTGCACGACAATGCACGGCCACAAGTCAGTCAAAAAACCATGCAAGCGATCACAAAACTCGGATGGACAACACTGAAACACCCGCCTTACAGTCCTGACCTGGCTCCATGTGACTATCATCTCTTTGGGAAACTGAAAGACTCTCTTCGTGGAACAAGGTTTGAAGATGGCTCCCTTGTGCACGCTGCCAAACAGTGGCTCCAACAGGTTGGTCCAGAATTTTACCATACTGGTATACAGGCGCTGGTTCCAAGATGGCGTAAGGCAGTTGAGAGGGATGGAAATTATGCGTAGAAATGAAAATATTGTTCCTAAAGGATGTATCTACACACTGTAAAACTTTCCAACATGTAGAATAAAAGATGGATTTCAAAAAAAGGAGTGTGCATTTCTTTTGGAGTGAACCTCATATTACTGTCATTACTATTGCCATTCCTATTGTTATCATTATCATTGTTAGTGCCAGCAGCAGCTGTAGTAGTAGAAGTACAGACATATTAACTTTATTAGTTCATAATCAATATTATTTACTCACACTGGCACTATAGACACTTAAATCATTCGTCATATTGAAATTGTTATTTATTATGTAAATATGATGTCAAAAAAGTACTATATGCACAGAAAGCTGGGCCACATTAAAAGAGGGCCTGATGGCACTAGTCAGGTTAAATACATAAACAAATAAACAGATAAATAATATTCCTGGGATATATAGGTTTCTTGAGGCAAATATTAAATTATATAGTTAAATTGCAGTTACTATTTATTTTTGTTAGTGCCTTTTTGGGTGTTGTGAACAATCTTCTATATGAGTCCTAATTTTTAAAGGTGATGTAATCTATAAAATCACTCATCAAAATGAACTACATATTTAAAGATATAGCCATTTGCTTAAATAGAGAACGAAATTATATAATTACTTTTTTAAAAATCTAACACTTTGTTAACTCAAGCTGTGTTCAAGGTAATTATAATTTTATACATTACAGTGTAACAATTAACTGTTTAAAAATACTAATTTAACTTTAGTATGTAATAAAATTTGTACTTAATACAATGAAGATATGTTTCTCATGATAATTTTAGATAGATAACATGTATAGGTAGGTTTATAATGAAAGCTGTTAATTGCAGGATTTACTGAGTTAACATATATGTTCAGTCTCAAATAATTGTGCATGGTAAGAAATATAAGCCAACTTCTTACACTTTTGGTGACTTCACTGTCAATTATAACAGGAAATTTCGTTTGATTTTCCTTCTGTCTGATTCTTAAGCTGTCCCTCAGGAATGGTGAAACCCTAGTTAATCGAATTCTTCATATGTGAACCTGAGGTATCTCTATGGGTATCCTGAGTACACAACAGTATCAAATAGGAGTTTCACCATTTTGCCATTTGTATCTGCTTCTGCCTTGTTTCCACGACAATTCTATTACTATTAACTTGCAGATCTTTCTCATCAGCCAAGCAGACCCACTGTAAACTATCTGTAATACATTCCATGTTTGTTGCCTATCCATATTAGGATGTTAAACTATTGTATAGATATTGCTTACTATAATCCCCTCAAATTTTTATACAAAATGTGCATCATTACTTTGCAGAGACTCTCAAATTTATGTTTTGTTTCTTTCCTTCTGGGTTTTCCTGCATTCTTAGGTGGATAAATATCTTCCTTTGTAGCAGTTGTTTGCTAACATAGCCTTTCATCTGATTACACACTGATGAGTTAGTTTGAAGTGTCAGTCTTTGTTAGGTATTAATCACCCTTCCACATATGATGCTCTGAAAGTTGACATGTTTGCAGAAACTTTATAAAATTTCACCATATCTGTGCAATCTTCACTGGGCCCTTATTTTATTGCCCATATGAAATGATGTACCAGGCTAGCGAAAAAAACAGTCGGATGTCAGCTACAGCCAAATGCAAACTATGAGAAGGAAGATTATGTTTTTGAAGCTAGTGTTCAAAGATATTCTAGCACAGTTACTATTATTGACATGTTATTAAATTGTTGGAAATGACAATGTAACGTATTGTGAATAGAATTCTATATGAGCACCAAGGCTGCTGGAATAATGTGTGGCCGCTAAATTGTTTGGCTGTTGGCTGTCTATGGGAGCAACGATACAACATTACCCTCTGTTCGTTTATCATTTATTGATATTATCTTAGTGTAACGCACCTATACTTAATTTAAAATAAATATTCCCACTGGCGATTATCGCATACCCCTAAATTTACTACCGGTAGTTCCTACTGAATATGCAAATTAATTATATGTAAAAATTGAAATCTAGTTAATTTTAGGAAAAAGGCATCGTCCAGTTTCTTGATTGATTCACAATGTTTAAGAATTGTTTCCAGTAAGATAATCTACAGTTTCCTATTATGATTTGTTGTTAATTCACTCTCCAAAACCACAAAGTAATGACCTTTTCCTCTTCTGCAAAGAACTTGTCATTAATTCTGGACCACCTTTTAGACTGCACTGAAAATAGAAATGCTTTCTGTAAGAAGGCGTCTCAGTCGCTTATTCAACAGAAATATAAAAAGTATTTCCTTTCGAGCTGAAAAGAAGCTTGTAGAGGCACTAATACACCTCACCCTTGACTATGGTGATGCTGTCGTCCAAGGACTTTCGTACGAAAGCTCACTCAGGCTAGAATTGGCGATGAATGCTTGTGTACAATACATTTGCGATGCAACCTATTTCACCCATATCACCACTGCCTACTAACTATTATAATGGCTGTGTGCCGACAAGTGTAGAGACTATCATACTCTATGTTTGCTCCATCGTCTTCTCAATCGTTGCGCTCCCTCTTATTTATCTTCAACTCTTACACTACTATCTGAACAGCATATCAGAAATACTCGTTCTCAACAAAGTCAAATCCTCTCTGTACTATCACAGAAGACTGCCATGTTCTCTCAATCATTTTCTATACCAGGAACCCGACTTTCCAACGACCTTCCTCAAAAATTCAGCGAACTTAAATTCCTCCCAGACTTCAAAAAGACAGTTAACGACCAACCTTTGGTTATAACAACCGTCTCTCCCACATGCTAGTCTGCAGCTCACTCTCGTCAGCCCCTCCTCCATCACAATTTTTCCTTCCTCCATGCTGGCACAGTTTCTTATTTAAATTCTGTTCTTGCCTAAGAGCCACTGTCACTGTCATTTCAATCTTTTCCTTTTTTTTATTCCTTCCTTTTCTGCAGTACTAAACATGTATTCAAAGGTCATAAATTATTCTCCGTTATTGCTAATGCCCTTTATTAGTATTATTATTATCATCATTATTATAATTCGCGTCAGCTACCATTTACATTGTTATTATAATTGTTGTGGATTAAAATTATTATATTATTATTATTATTATTATTATTATTATTATTTCTGTGAATGTTTTTGAAACAGTGAAATTCCAGGTTGGGTTACCAGCAACATAAGAAAAAGACAGTGTAAGTCAGTGTAAAGATGGCATATTGGGTTGCAAACAGGCGCAATGAAAAGAGACTTTCACATTAGCTTTCAGCCAAACACTCCTCCAGAAAAAAAAGGACTCTCACACACTCACTCACTCACACACACACACACACACACACACACACACACACACACACACACATATATATATATATATATATATATATATATATATATATATATATATATATATAAGTACTGGGCCCTTTAAAAGCTACAGAAGGCAGAAGCGTGGCTGAACAATAACATCCTCGCCCACCTGACAGAGCAGATGTACATATTAAAAATGTAATTCACAACTGCAGAAGAAGAGTCTGCGAAGATAAGACACTTCCTGTTTCCCAAATTTCTAAAGAGGAATTTCAAGATTTGAGAGATAAACGTTTAAAATTCGTCGCAAATATGCCAGATTATGAGAACTCAAAGACTGCACTGTGTAAAGCAAGAAAGGAAACTATTGGCACGATCCTGAACCTTGGCATTTGTTGGGAGGTCCACATGAGGGAAGATATTTTGAAATTAACTTTAAACAATAGTTTCATGAAAGTTAACTAATGGTGTTCTCTTGACAAAAGAAGTTTGGTGTTCGGTTACGAAGAAGTGGAGGAAACTTTGCGTGAAAATGGAACTGTTCTTACGGAAGAGACGTTTGACGGTTGTTCGAAAGAGCTCAAACAACTGTACAACATACACGTTGACATATGAAATATAGAAGAAGGGAAGAGTCTATTTGGTGTTTTTTGTGCTTTGTTCCCAGACAAAAATCAAAATATATATAAAAGATATTTTTCTGGATTAAAAAATAAGCTGCCTGGATGGTCATCGTAAACTGCAGTGCTACACTTTCAAATGCCTACAATTAAAGCTATGAATACAGTGTTGCCCGAGATATACCTCTGCAGTTGCAATTTTCACTTCATCCAAAATCAGTGGAAGAAAATGCAAGAACTTGGATCAACAGTGGACTACAGATATAGAGAGAGACTCAACTGTTTTTTCGCGTGTGTACTACATTGGTGTGCCAAACAGTGCTGATGAAGTGTGGTTAGTAATAATGAAGGAAATGTCCACTGGAGAAAAGGTCATGGGTTTCGTAGACTATGAACACTCAATGGCTGGGGAAAGTCCTACTACATGAAATGAAATGTGTAATTCTTTTTTTAACAGTTACACAGCATCACCAATGCTGTTGAAGGTTAGTTTAGGAAATTAAACTCCCGAATAAATCGAAAACATTACCCGCCAGGATAGCCGAGAGCAGTAACGCGCTGCTTCCTGGACTCGGGTAGACGCGCCGGCCAGGATCGAATCCGCCCAGCGGATGAACGACGAGAGCCCGTGTGCAGGCCAGCCTGGATGTGGTTTTTAGGCGGTTTTCCACACCCCACTAGGTGAATACCGGGCTGGTCTCCAAGTTCCACCTCAGTTACATGGCTCACAGACGTCTGAACACATTCGCACTATTCCATGGATTACACTAGACGGAGACAGTTGGGGCACACTAATTCCTTCCTGGGGGGTAAAGGGTGGCGACAGGGAGGGCATTTGGCCACCCCTTAAAATTAACATCCCACATCCGATTAACCAGCGGGCCCCGCCAGTCGGAATTAATGCTTGGAAAGAGAGAATAAATCGAAAACACTCCGACCATGATTCATTCTTGTTACTTGAAGGTCGAGCGCCGCCACACTTGCTTATGTTATAGTCTTTTCAGCTTCAAAGGATGGCAAGTAAAAAATGTACAAAATCAATATACAATTTTCAGTTTCCGTTCCGTTAGCTTTTCAACCGTGGACTTTCCGCCCTGTGACGTCAACGTGAGTTTCCGATCAAAAATATTGTAGCCGAGGGTTTCCTGACCATCAATGAAAGCCGCAACAGTGGAGAAGCTCTTCCGACCGTTTTGCAGCAAGAACATTCCTTATATTTCATCCAGCCTTAGGGGTTAACATGAACATATTACATAGGCACTTTTTAAATTTTTCCCTTTTTTTCAATTCTTATATTTTTGTATTTATAATTCTTTTCTTTCTGCGATATTACTGCAGCAAACGATTAAACTTTTTGCGTTATTTCGTGAATTTTAATTTGGCACTCAATTTTTTTTTAAAGAAAGCCAGACATTTTCAACATCTTGTTAAATCCCCGAGACGTTACGTATTCTTAGAATGTCTTTTACTCTTTTGTCAAGCTCTACGTAACGCTTTCTTCTTTTTTGAAGAGACAGTGCAGTGGAATCTTTTTTTGATTTCAAAATACAACATTTACTGTTTCTTCTTTCAGCTTATTTGTCAGAAGGTATAAGAGATGTATAATTAACGAGACTGACAGCACCGCGCTGTGTTATTCTACTTACGCAGACTGGCGCGTTCATCCCTTCCAGAAGGTCAGTCGAAGTTTCAGCTCCGTGCAGTCATCAGGTGATTCTTGAGAACGCCATAAGTAAATCTGTGTCTTTGTTGTGTGTTACGAAAATGAAACAGCGGAATTTAGAGCAACGTTATGCCATTAAGTTTTGTATTAAACTTGGGGAACCAGCGATGCGATCCTTGAAAAGTTGAAACATGTCTATAGGGAACATTCCTTACCAAGAGCACAATTTTTTGCTGCTAAAAATCATTTTAGGAAAGCGAAGAACACGTTGGAGATGAATGTTGTTCAGGGAGACCTTCAGCTCCAGAAACCGACTAAAACGTCGTACTTATGCGTGCTCTTATGAGGTCAGACTGACGTTCAACATAAAGGATGATGGGTGACATGTTAAAATTAACCTCTGTCACCGTACATCTAATTTTAATCGAATAGTTGCGCATGCGGAAGGTTTGTGCCAAAATGGTGCCGAAAAACCTCACAATCGAGAAGAAGGAAATCGAAGAAACTTGTGCGTTGATCTTCAGAGCACACCCAATGACCAGGAATGGTTCAGTCGTGCGATCACACGTGATGAATCCTGGATTTTTTAAGTACGAGACAAAGAGGCAAAGTGAGGGGGAATGGCACACTGAAGCATCTCCTCGACCGAAAGGAGCTCAAATGAGCTAATCAAAGCTTAAAATAATGCTGATATACTTTTTTGACAGTAGGGGTATCATGCATAACCAATCAGCTCCTCCCGGACAAACTGTCAACCAAGATGTCCTTCAAAGACTCAGAAAAGAGGTGAATCGAGTGAGACCGGAAACTGCATCACGACAGTCCCCTACGTCACATGGCCATTTCTATCAAGGAATTTTCTACCTTAGGAGGCATTCCTGTTGGTCCACAGCTACACTATTCATCTGATGTGAGTCCTTCTGACTTCTTTTCTTTTCCCGAAATTGAAGAACTTCTTAAGAGGGCATCATTTTGGGACTCTGGAGAACCTTCAAAAGAATGTGGCCGACGTGTCAAAGGCCTTACCAGTTGAAGCCTTTCAGATCTACAAAGACTGGAAACAACGACTCCGCCGGTGTATAGCTGGCGAATGAAACAGCTTTGGAGGGGACAATATTCTTGTTTGAAGAAAATGAAAACTTTAGTATACAAAAAACAGTATTGTTTCTTTTCTCACACACCTCGTACGTCCGGTAGCTACTTGACACTCCTCCGATGCTAGTTGCCAGCATGCTGGCCTCTAGAACTACTTCGCAGATTTTCCTCTGTAAATGTGCATTTTTAAAATTCTCAATAAATGTTGGAGGGTTCCACGGAGGGTATTGCCGACTGGCGGTATTAGAGGGACCCTTTGGCGTTGTATTCAGGTCAGTGTCCTGCCCCTCTGTCACCACGCCACAGCAGGGCGTGAAATAGGAGAGCTGAAAAAGCATAACCATCATTTGGTGCTTCAGATTGCATCAAAATTTTGTTGAATGGTTTTGAATGGTCCTGTGTTGCTCCTAGAAAGGGATCAGGCCACGTTCAATGAGGATGTAGCCCTATAATATCATTAGAAACGGTCTGAAACGTCCTCGGGTTGTCAGCAGTGTCAAGGGATGTGAATAACGTGGTCCTGTTACTGATCACACTGAGAACTGTCGCTTCGACGAGAAAACGGATGGTTTCATTGACGCCCTTTAATCCACCGCTCGCCAACCCATAAGAAAACAGCGTGATTTCAGCGCTGGATGTTGCCTTTCTGACCTCCATCTTACTTCCGTCAAAACAAGGGGTGAAATGTGAGTAAGAGGAGGTGTGACGACCGTGGCGTTAGGTGGAATTTTGGGGAAATTTCGTGCCAATGTGACACCATTAGTCCACCTTACAAGTCACACGTCCTTCAGAGTTCTGGCTTTTTTTCCCGCATGTGTCGACACCTTCCTCTATGAAGCGTCGTCGACTCTGTGGGTGATGTCGCAGGGCGTCACGCTTTAGCACCATTACGGAGGTAGTTGGTAGGCACCTTTCAGCCAAATTTCAAACTTATGCGTCACAATGTGAAACAATTACGCGGTTCATACACTACTGGCCATTAAAATTACTTCACCAAGAAGAAATGCAGATGATAAACGGGTATTCATTGGACAAATATATTATACTAGAACTGACATGTGATTACATTTTCATGCAATTTGGGTGCATAGATCCTGAGAAATCAGTACCCAGAACAACCACCTCTGGCCGCAAAAACGGCCTTGATACGTCTGGGGATTGAGTCAAACAGAGCTTGGATGGCGTGTATAGATACAGCTGCCCATGCAGCTGCAACACGATACCACAGTTCATCAAGAGTAGTGACTGGCGTATTGTGACGAGCCAGTTGCTCGGCCACCATTGACCAGACGTTTTCAGTTGGTGAGAGATCTGGAGAATGTGCTGGCCAGGGCAGCAGTCGAACATTTTCTGTATCCAGAAAGGCCCGTACAGGACCTGCAACATGCGGTCATGCATTATCCTGCTGAAATATAGGGTTTCGCAGGGATCGAATGAAGGGTACAGCCACGGGTCGTAACACATCTGAAATGTAACGTCCACTGTTCAAAGTGCCGTCAGTGCGAACAAGAGGTGACCGAGACGTGTAACCAATGGCACCCCATACCATCACACCGGGTGATAAGCCAGTATGCCGATGACGAATACACGCTTCCAATGTGCGTCCAACGCGATGTCGCCAAACACGGATGCGACCATCATGATGCTGTAAACAGAACCTGGGTTCATCCGAAAAAATTACCTTTTGCCATTCGTGCAACCAGGTTCGTCGTTGAGTACACCATCGCAGGCGCTCCTGTCTGTGATTATCGCGTCAAGGGTAACCGCAGCCATGGTCTCCGAGCTGATAGTCCATGCTGCTGCAAACGTCGTCGAACTGTTCGTGCAGATCGTTGTTGTCTTGCAAACGTCCCCATCTGTTCCCTTAGGGATCGAGACGTGGCTGCATGATCCGTTACAGCCATGCGGATAAGATGCCTGTTATCTAGACTGCTAGTGATACGAGGCCGTTGGGATCCAGCACGGCGTTCCGTATTACCCTCCTGAACCCACCGATTCCATATTCTGCTAACAGTCATTGGATCTCGACCAACGCGAGCAGCAATGTCGCGATACGATAAACCGCAATCGCAATAGGCTACGATCCGACCTTTATCAAAGTCGGAAACGTGATAGTGCGCATTTATGCTCCTTACAAGAGGCATCACAACAACGTTTCACCAGGCAACGCCGGTCAACTGCTGTTTTTGTATGAGAAATCGGTTGTAAGCTTTCCTCATGTCAGCGCGTTGTAGGTGTCGCCACCGGCGCCAACCTTGTGTGAATGCTCTGAAAAGCTAATCATTTGCATATCACAGCATCTTCTTCCTGTCGGTTAAATTTCGCGTCTGTAGCACGTTATCTTCGTGGTGTAGCAATTTTTAAGGCCAGTAGTGTAAAAGTGATCCTTTAATACTGTTGCGCAGCACAGCAATGAAATAATAGTTGCGTCTGTAGTCGACGCCAAGACACCGTGTCTTCGCTTTATGTATGTTCAGGTGAAGCAAGCCAGGGAATGCCAGGAGCATTTTTTCTTTTTAAGTATAAATACGCTGTGTGGTCGCCGAAGTGCAGCAGGAGAATCTCAGCCAGAAACTGCAGCCAAACGCTGCAGCCAGCCACGTCGCAATATTGCAACACGCCTCAGCCCGACGCAGCTTAAAGTGCGACCTGCACGGTTCGTGTTTTCCACAAGGCTAATACCAGTGCTCAAAACGGCAAGCGCTGGAGCTGATCCTAGTTCACAAAACATTATGAGTCTATCATAGTTATACAAGTAAAACAACAAATAAAATTCCAGGATTTTTAAGCTCTCTTTTATTTAGTACTACATAGAAATAACTGACAAAATTCTTAGCAAACATAACTAACTTTTACAATGATCTGCTTGGCATAGCTTGCATACCTTGAGCGTATATAAGAGAAATAGGTCAGAACTATCTTTAAATCAAGTATGAATATTCATAAATTCGCCTTTTACATACCTTCTTTTCGTTGTCCATTGATACTGTCTTTCGTCTTTGGCGCAATTTTGTCTGAATGGATCAAACCTCCGCTTACAGAAATGATTTAAAGGTACTGTTTGGTTTTATATACGTCTTTCAATGTAATGAAATAGGTTCTTTCTTTCTGTCTTGCACATTTTAATCATCACTTTCAATACTCCTCAGTTCAGGGTGCATCCAATAGGCACAAGGTCAAACTTATAACTCATACATACCACTGACAATATTACATTAAAGATACTGCATCAAAGTTCTCCCATGGAGTATAATCTAGTGGTTACAAGAATAACATTTGAACAGAAAAGAAGTTCATCTACAACACAGTTTCACTTTACTGTTTCCAAAAGTTTCAACGTTTAAATTTCCGAACAGCCGCAGGGCACCTACAATTAAACAAGAAAGAAATAAAATAAGAAATTAAGAAAGTCTACCGTAACGACTGGACTGAACTGTCAGAAAAAGTTAAGGAACTAATAAAACTGGAGCAACCACTGAGAAAAAGGTGGAACATGACATGTGACAGAGCCATAGAAGACAGAATACAAGCCTGGAAAATTTTTAACAGTCATAGGACTCCCGAGAAGTTGGAAGAATTCAGCGGGATACAGGAGACCACTTTGAAAATAATCCGTAGAGAAAAAAGAGGTTATGAAAACAACAGATTGAATGAAATAGAAGAGGACATCAACAAAAACAACACACGAAATTTTTACAGAACATTCAGAGAAAATGACAGGATACCAACCACCGAGCTTATGCTTCAAAAGAAAAGACGTAATACTGGAGACAAACCCGAAAAAGAACTGAGAAATACTAGCGCAATACTTCGACACACTACTAAACTGTGATAAACCGATGCATATCGTAGATTCCAGACCGCCAACACAAGAGAAGACCGTGAAAATAATGAAATCACTGAAAAATAACAGGGTATCTGAAGAAGATGGACTAATTGTGGAAATCTGGAAATTAGACCGCGAATACTTCAATGGGGTAAAGAAGGAGAGACACAAAGATAGAATCGTCAACTAAAATGTCTCGCCTTTGCCGATGATATAGCCATCGCAACAAATAACAGAGAAGCAGCCAATGAAGCTCTAGAGATACTACATGAAATTTCAGGAAAAACAGGACTACAAATCTCATAAGAATGAAATCCACAGACACCCACCCACTGGCGAGAAAGTGTGGAAAGATAACACAAGTAGATAGTTTGAATAACCTAGGAGAGCCTATACAGAAAATAAGACTGAAAGCAACATCCAATGAAGAAAGGATCACAAAACTACAAAAAGCATACAAACTTACATGGAACCATTACAACAAAAAAGTATTTCCATCAATGTCAAATTATGACAACAGTACAGTAACTTTACCAGAGGCCTTTTATACCATAGAAGCAACAGTAATTAAGGGAAGAACGAAAATCAAGGAGATGGAAAAACAAGAGAGGAAAATACTGAGAAAGATCTACGGGCCACTTCAGAAAGAGGAGATCGGGATAAAGAATCCGACAAAAGAATTGTACGAACAGACAGAGACGACTACAAACAACATCGGAAAAAGGAAGGCAAAGTTCTACGGACACGTACATAGGATGGACGAAAATAGATTGAACAAGAAGATTTTTAACTTGGTGACAACTAATACAGTGAAAAGCAACCGCGTAAAGAACACCATGGAAGACCTCAAGAAACTGAATATTTCCACAGAAGACATGACAGACTGGGATACCGAAGAAAAAATCAGTGAAGAGAAACTTCAGCAAATGCCCAAAGAGAAGAAAACTGGGACGAAGTGGACAGAAGAGAGGAAGAATAAACACGGTGAATGTGTGAGAGATTTGTGGGAAGAAAAAAAGAGACATAAAGAAGTGCAGTGAAAATTAATTTGTTTTAGCGCTCTCTTAATGGGAAATTAAAGTTAATAATAATAATAGATGCAGACGTAACCAGCTACACAAACAAACACAAAACTTTGAATGAACATGTTTTGAGTGTAAATACAACTTTACACATTTTTTTATATCAGTACGAGCATCGTTCAATAAGTAATGCAACACTTTTTTATTGGCCAGCATTGGTTGAACAAATGCGGAATTTGCTTTGGCACATCATTGGACATTCCCGTTCAGCCCCGTTAGTTCCGATAGGTAGCGGTGCTGTAAGTAGCCTTCAAAATAGCGTCTGTAACGGAGGTGCGCTCCAAGCAGGGAGCATCGCAGATATTCATAGGCGCTTGCAGAATATCTACGGAGACCGGGCAGTGAACAGAAGCACGGCGAATCGTTGGGCGAGACATCTGTCATCATCGCATCACGGACTCGCAAAACTGTCCGATGTCCTAGGTGCCCGCCCCGCCGCACACAGCTGTTACTCCTGCAATGTTGAAAAAAGCGGACATTCTCATTCTAGGTGATCAACGGATCGTAATCAAATACCTCGCTGCACAACTGGACGTCTCTGTTGGTAGTTCTGACACATCGTCCACCAGTTGGGGTACTCAAACGTGTGTACCCGATGGGTTCCCCGCCGCCTAGCAGAAGACCATAAAGAACAGCGTAGGACCATCTGTATGGAATTGCTTCCACGTTACGAAGCTGATCGTGACTACTTTTTGTGGAACATCGACACAGGCGATGAAACATGGGTTCATAACTTCGAAACGGTAACAAAATAGCAATCCAAGGAGTGGCACCATACCATCTCTCCTCCGAAGAAAATGTTCAAAGCCGCACCAAAGCCGCACCATCACGACAATGGACTTCTGTGACTATGAAGAGGTTATTCTGTTCGACGTCCTTCCTCATGGTGCAACAATTAACTCGGAAGTGTATTGTGCTACGCTCAGTAAATGGAAGAAAGGAGTCAGCGTTTTCGGCGTCACGAAAGTCCAAACGAACTTCCCCTTCCCCATGATAACGTAAGTCTTTACCAAAGTCTGCTCACCCGAGAGGAGCTCACCCTACAACCTGGATCTCGTACCTTCCGATTTCCATTCGTTTGACCCTATGAGGGGTGCACTCCGTGAGGAGCAGTAGGTGATAGGGGATGGCGTTTATCGCAGAAAGAAGTGGTTTCTATCATATCGGTTATTTCTTATCCCGCTTTAACCGGACTGTTAAAATCGCTCAAAATAATCGGTGTATGAAATAACCGGCTTCCAGTTTTTTGTTCCCATTAGTTACTGTAATAAACGTAGAAATCTAAAAAAAGATTGAACAATTGTGATGTCAGTTTCAAGATACATAGACTCAAAATATAGAATTAAATAGGTGAATAAAAAGAAATTGACTTCGTCCACAGTGCACTGCAATTGTTGAAAAGTGATTGAATACCACAAAAAAGTCTCCAGTATATACAGGGTGGTCCATTGATCGTGACCGGGCTAAGTATCTCACAAAATAAGCATCAAACGAAAAAACTACAAAGAATGAAACTTGTCTAGCTTGAAGGGGGAAACCAGATAGTGCTATGGTTGGCCCGCTTGATGGCGCTGCCATAGGTCAAACGGACATCAACTGCATTTTTTAAAAAAATAGGAACCCTTACATCTTCGTGTAGTACGTAAAGAAATATAAATGTTTTAGTTAGACCACTTTTTTCGCAAATATCCTTCAAATTTCCCCACAAAAAGAAATCCGGGGACGTCAGATCCGGTGAACGTGTGGGCCATGCTTCGACGACCAATCCAATTACCATGAAATATGCTACTGAATACCGCTTCAACCGCACGCCAGCTATGTGCCGGACATCCATCATGTTGGAAGTACATCGTCATTCTGTCATGCAGTGAAACATCTTGTAGTAACATCGGTAGAACATTACGTAGGAAATCAGGATACCGAGCACCATGCATAGCACACGCCCGTTGGGCGTTTTGATCACATTAGCCATACATCAACACGATATCGACCTTTACCGCAATTTGTAAACGGCCCATTTTAACACGGGTAATGTATCACGAAGCAAATACCGTCCGCACTGGTGGAATGTTACGTGATACCACGTACTTATACGTTTGTGACTATCTATCAGCCATCTACCATGAAGCGAAAAAGGTGGTCCAACTAAAACATTCATATTTCTTTACGTACTACACGAATATGTAATGAAAATGGGGGTTCCTATTTAAAAAAACGCAGTTGATATCCGTTTGACCTATGGCAGCGCCATCTAGTGGGCCAACCATAGCGCCATCTGATTTCCCCCTTCAAGCTAGACGAGTTTCGTTCATTGTAGTTTTTTCGTTTGATGCTTATTTCGTGAGGTATTTGGCCCGGTCACTATCAATGGACCACCCTGTATATACACTGTATGGCACTCAAGTAAGTATATAAAAACACACTCGTATTCGAATGCAACGTTGTGTCAAAATTTCAAAAGAATCGGTGAAGATTTTACGATTTTGTACGAACTAACACGTTCATTTTTATTTAGAAAATGTAGGTTTATTCATTCTCAAGTTATGAATGATATCTCTGCCTTACAAGTGACGTGAAACTTAATGACGTTAACCAAGGTCGAAAGCAGAGAGATCGTAAAGATATTAGGAGAGATGAGCACCGATGTTGTCGCAGAGAGTTTCAACCAGCGCCATCACCAGATCGCCCTTTACCCACAGTGTAGCGGTGGAACTTCTCACGAAGTTCCATGAAACTGGATTCGTCGCAGAGAAAAACTGAAAGCTGGTGTGTCAAAACCAGCTCGGGGTCAAACAAGGTAAACTACTGTTCAGGCATCCTTCAGTTAGACTCCAGAACGCAGCACTCACTGCATCTCGCAGGAATCTGGGTTTAGTCGTACATCAATCATGAGAATTTTGCGCAGCACATAAAGGAGAAATAGGTGTATCGGGTAACAACAACATTACAACACGCTGGTTGATACGATGGGTACACATTCTAGCCTTCACGTGCTTTACGAGCATTTGCCTTGTTCTCTGCAGAATGCAACATATATCGAGAATGAATAAAACTATGCTCAAAAGCTAGGCACCATTGTCTTCCTCGTACGATTCTCTAATAGTTTGATATGACACAAAATTCCCTTTCCATCTGGAAAAGACGAGTTGCTTCCAAATGGTGGCTTCCAAAACGGCTGCTGTGCTGGTAACAAAGTCTTTGTAGTGACGAAGATTTCTCTGCGAAATGCTCACTTAAATTTAGCAGACAGTGTAAATGTAAAGTGGAAAATGTAAAGTAAAACTCAAACCTCGTAACGGTTGGAACTCTGAAACACTCCAAAATCTGTGAAGGTTAGGCTATATGGGCCGCCTTTAATTCTAATACTTAGATTTCATGTGGAATCGACATTTTGGAATAAGTAAGTATAGAGACAGCTGAGAAGGTGCAATCACTGTCTGAAACCGGGCAGAGGGGGCGTGTTCTTGTATAGATGAGAGTTGTAAATTCTTACACGAAGTTAGTGTAGGTTATGGCGCGACGCTGCAGCGAAACCGTCAGTAGCAGTGGGCAGCCGACGGCCGGGAGGAGATGAGCAGCCATCAAAGAACCTCCACACAAAAAATTATTACAAAAAAAGTGTTAAATGAACCTACTGTCCTGTAATTCCCATATATATTACAAATGGGGAGGTTTATGTGTGAGGATGTTTGTTATTCCTTCTTGCCGAAACGGCTGGACGAATTTGAAATGGAATTAGCTTACATCATGACTCACAGACTATGAATTAACACGTAGGCTACTTTCAGAAGTGTGTAATATAAGATATTTATTGATGTGATAATATAACCCCGAATGTGGAACAATAATTACTCTTGGAAAAAGCTTTTTACTCTTCGACTTTTGAACTGAATGTATTTGTGAAAATGTTTTTATTAAAAAATTGTTAAGGCTTTCGTGGCCACTTGTTGACAAACTGCCTATTGGCTTCTGTCTCGGGTTCTTCGGCTGACGTTCATCTAATGATTTTTCTGACGTTTCGCCAGCACGAGTGGCTGGCATTGTCAAAGCTTCACCCTCCATTGCCGGTGGTGAACTGGAACCGAGCTCGCGGCCGCAGACTATATGTACCTGGCGCGCCAACGTCCGAGGGCTTCTCCGCGGTCATTTCCGGTGCAGTTCTCCTCTTGCTACCTGCGACGGTCGTTCGCTGCAGTACGGGAAACCAGGATCCGTTTACCTTAAGGCTTTCCTCTTTCTTGTTCAAACTATTTGCGTGTTTTTGTATTTCTACAGCTTCTCTAAACAAGCGCGGAAGTTCTGGCTGTAGAGAAGCACTATCACACGCGTACCCTGACACGCTTCATACACCCTCCAATGGTAGTGCTGCCACCTGGCGTGTGTAAGTGGATATTACTCATTGACGTCGAACATACATCTACATCTACATATATACTCCGCTAGCCACCAAGCGGTTTGTGGCGGAGGACACAATTAGCGCCAAATTCATATTTCCCCCCCTCCACCCCTCCCCCCCTATTCTCCACTCGCAGATCGCGCGAGGGAAAAAACGACTGTCTGAATGCCTCAGTACGAGCTCTAATTTCCCTTATCTTTGAATGGTGATCATTGCGCGATTTGAAAGTGGTGGTAATAATATATGCTCTACATCATCGGTGAACATCGGATTTCGGAATTTAGCGAACAGCACATTCCGTTTAAAGCGCCTCTTATCTGCAAGTGTGTCCCACTTCAAGCTTTCTATGAGATTTGTAATGCTCTCGCGATGGCTAAATGTACCAGTCGCGAATCTTGCCTCTTTTCTTTGGACCTACTCAATCTCTTGAATTAGACCCAACTGGTAAGCGTCCCATACAGACGAACAATACTCTAACGTATTGTAAGTTATTTCCTTTGTTGAAGGACTGCATCGCTTCAGGATTCTACCAATAAACGGCAATCTAGAGTTTGCCTTACCCGTTACTTGTGTCATCTGATCATTCCATTTGAGATCATTTTGAATAGTCACACCCAGTTACTTGACGGATGTTGCCGCTTCCAAAGACTGGGTATTTATTTTGTACTCGTACATTAACGGGGATTTTCGCCTTGTTATACGCAGTAGGTTACACTTACTAATACTGAGAGATAACTGCCAGTCATTACACCATGCATTTGTTTTCTGCAAATCCTCGTTGATTTGTTCACAAATTTCGTGTGATACTACTTTCCCGTAGACTAAAGTATCATCGGCAAACAGTCTAATGCCGCTGTCAATACCATAAACCAGATCGTTTATGTAAATCGTAAAAAGCAGGGGACCTATTACGCTGCCCTGGAGCACACCTTAACTTACGCTTGTTTCTATTGAATTCACCCTGTTCAGGACGACTTACTGCTCCCTGTCTGTTAGAAAACTTCCTATCCAACCGCATATATCATCGGACAGACCGTAAGCGCGCACTTTTTGGAGCAAGCGACAGTGCGGAACTGAGTCTAACGCCTTTCGAAAGTCGAGAAATATGGCATCAACCTGGGAGCCGGTATCTTGTATATCATGCACAAAGAGGGCCAGCTGTGTCTCGCATGACCGCTGTTTCCTAAAACCGCGCTGGTTTCTGCAGATGAGCTTCTCAGAGTCTAGAAAGGTGATTATGTCTGAACACAATATATGTTCCATGATTCTACAACAAATCGATGTCATTGAAATTGGCCGGTAATTGTGTGCATCCAATTTTCTACTCTTTTTATAGATTGCTATGACCTGGGTCTTCGTCCAGTCCCGTGGAACTTTCCGCTGTTCCAATGATCTCTGATAGATGGTGGATAAGAATGGTGCTATATTTGTAGCATAGTCAACATATAATCTTATGGGGATACCGTCTGGGCCAGGTGATGGTCACATTAATCACGCAGAATTTAATGTTATGTATAACTTATTTATTGAGCGTATGTAGTGCAAATGGATGTATTAATGTTTTACCTTTCTGCAGACATGAGCTAGTATCTACAGGACACTCAATCTACCAACACAAGAGTTTGACTGAGGTAGTACTAGCTTTAAGTGCTTTTCGCAGTGGAAGAAAGAATGTGTCAGCTTATCCCTGACGCTAATTGGGCCCAGTCTCCCTTATTTTGCAGCACTACTACTTGTGTCGAGAATATACAACACGCGCTTTAGTTTTCTTTTTACAGTTGAAGCTTTACGTAAATGAGTTTCAGTACGTCAGATTATAGCTTTCTCTGAAATGTAAGTTACTCTCGGACATTCTGAACATGGTAACAAATCTTCATTACATGCTTCAACTCGTTCTCAAAGAAACTCAATGAAAAGTCAATATAAATCTCTTTTATCAGACCATTTTTAACACGTTTTCATTTGGTGGCTTTCTTGTCTGTTTGTTCGGCGGAAATTTTGCAAATTGACTTTAAACTAGCTTCCCGATAAGCTAAAGACTTGAAACTTTCAATTAAATTCAGAACTGAGTGGAAATGAAATCTGAACTTGCTTTCGTTTCTTGTGTGTCGTGAAGGATATATTGTTTACCACTACCATTTCCCGATGATTTAAAAAACTGAAACTTTCAGCACAGCTCAGAACTCGATGACAATACAGTATTAACTCATTTTCTTGTACAGTGTGTGGCAGATTTTATTTTCTGTAACACTGCTTTCCTCTCCTTTTTGTATTCCACTTGCAAATTTTCGTGGTAAGAACAGTTGTTAGTCAGTCAGAATTGAGCTCCATTCTCTCTAACTTTTACCCTTAGAGGTCTTTTCGTGAGACATTCACAGGAGTAAGTAAGGTATTGGTTGACACAGGGAAGAAGAAACCGAAGTAATCCTGAAACTTGCCACATGTCTCTGTTGTAATCTCATCAAAATTTTGAAATCGATTGAAAAATTTGGGACACACAATATTATAAACCAGAAAATAATTATTTAAATAAGAAACTTGTTAATATAATACGTTATTAAAATTGACTGTAGAGTATAAAATATTTTCTCCTACCCCATAGAGGTGCATAACCCAATTCAGACTATCCTGAATATTTGTCCTAGCGAATTTTCAATAGCTATGGAAATACCTGTAGAGCGAAAAACGTGGAGCGCATGGAGTATATAATTGATGCATGAATAGTTCACCTGCTTGCTATTATCTAGTGCATGCACTCCACGTTTTTCGTTTAAAACCCTACTAGTATTTTCATAGCAATTAAAAATTCATGAGCACTAATTTAACGACTATCTGAATGGGGCTAGGAATCTGTATGGAGCTAGGATAAATTAATTTATACTTTTAAATCTGTTTTAAAAGTGTTATATTACAAAGCTTCTAATCTAAATGATTATTTCAATTTCAATCTCTTCTTTTGCAGAACAAGTAATGCTGCCACATTTATTGCTTGATCGGCTTTCGTTTTGCGTGTCATGTTACAATGAACACACCACAGCAGTTGCCGTCGGAGCACCTATTAAACCGTGTCTGAACACACACTTACCGTTCCCTCGTTCAGCAGGCATAGTGAACCACTCTAGGCGCCGGATTAAATTACGCTCGTGGTGTGAAGCGGCCCCTAGGGGGCGCTAACGAGCGTCTCGGGCTGCAGCTGCTCGTCCCAACGGCACCATCCCGTTTCAGCCACACTACCTTGTAAACATACCCTGAGGGGGCTGAAAACGAGCAGCGTCAGACAACATTGACCGTAAATTTGTATCTTCTTCCGAGTCTCATGTAGAACGTTTTGTAACGAAGTTCGCGCCACTGCTGCGTCACTGTAGTCCGCTTAGCTTGCATAATTTTACACTACTGGCCATTCAAATTGCTACATCAAGAAGAAATGCAGATGATAAACGGTATTCATTGGACAAATATATTATACTAGAACTGACGTGTGATTACATTCTAACGCAATTTGGGTGCATAGATCCTGAGAAATCAATACCCAGAACAACCACCTCTGGCCCTAATAACAGCCTTGATACGCCTGGGCATTGAGTCAAACAGAGCTTGGATGGCGTGTACAGCTACAGCTGCCCATGAAGCTTCAACACGATACCACAGTTCATGAAGAGTAGTGACTGGCGTATTGTGACGAGCCAGTTGCTCGGCCACCATTGACTAGACGTTTTCAATTAGTGAGAGATCTGGAGAATGTGCTGGCCAGGGCAGCAGTCGAACATTTTCTGTATCCAGAAAGGCCCTTACAGGACCTGCAACATGCGGTCGTGCATTATCCTGCTGAAATGTAGGGTTTCGCAGGGATCGAATGAAGGGTAGAGCCACGGGTCGTAACACATCTGAAATGTAACGTCCACTGTTCAAAGTGCCGTCAATGCGAACAAGAGGTGACCGAGAATTGTAACCAATGGCACCCCATACCATTACGCCGGGTGATACGCCAGGATGGCGATGACGAACACACGCTTCCAACGTGCGTTCACCGCGATGACGCCAAACATGGATGCGATCATCATGATTCTGTAAACAGAACCTGGATCCATCCGAAAAAATGGGGTTTTTCCATCCGTGCACCCAGGTTCGTCGTTGAGTACACTATCGCAGGCGCTCCTGTCTGTGATGCAGCGTCAAGGGTAACCGCAGCCATGGTCTCCGAGCTGATAGTCCATGCTGCTGCAAACGCCGTCGAACTGTTCGTGCAGGTGGTTGTTGACTTGCAGACGTCCCCATCTGTTGACTCAGGGATCGAAACGTGGCTGCACGAGCCGTTACAGCCATGTGGATAAGGTGCCTGTCATCTCGACTGCTAGTAATACCAAGCCGTTGGGATCCAGCACGGCGTTCCGTATAACCCTCCATATTCTGCTAACAGTCATTGGATATTTACCAACGCGAGCAGCAATGTCGCGATACGATAAACCGCAATCGCGGTAGGCTACAATCTGACCTTTATCAAAGTCGGAAACGTGATGGTACACATGTCTCCTCCTTACACGAGGCATCACAACAACGTTCCATGAGGCAACGCCGGTCAACTACTGTTTGCGTATGAGGAGTCGGTTGGAAACTTTCTTCATGACAGCACGTTGTAGGTGTCGCCACCGGCGCCGACATTGTGTGAATGCTCTGAAAAGGTAATCATTTGCATGTCACAGCATGTTCTTCCTGTCGGTTAAATTTCGCGTCTGTAGCACGTTATCTTCGTGGTGCAGCAATTTTAAATGCCAGTAGTGTAGGTTGGTGCGTAAGTTCGTAGCGTTTTTGTTTTGCATGTTGGTATTTCAGTTGTTGTGGGTTATTTATCGATTGCAATTTTTTAGTTGTAGTTCACTGAGTTTACATATTGTCATTTTGTCATTTGTAGATAATAAGTGGAACTGTGGAGGCTAGTAAATGCAGTGCCAAGTGGAGAAATTAGAACATTTTCGACATATACTTCTCTTTGAGTACCGTAGAGGGCTCACACCGACGGAGGCAGTCAGAAACATTTGTGCCCTGTATGGGGATGGACTCGACGGAGCACGGCAAGAAAATGGTTTTCTCGTTTTAAGGAGGATCGTTTTGACATTAGTGACTCCACGTTCTGGAAGACCTTCAGGGTCTGATGTAAATCGTTTCAGCGCTTTAATCAACAATGATCGACGTCAGCGTACTAGAGAATTGACAAATGTGACAAACTGTGAGCTTTCTACCATCGTGTGACATTTGCATGCAACGGGGAACGTTCAGAAATCTGGTTTATGAGTACCGCGTACTCTAAGCCAAAATCACAAAAATGAACCGGTGGTCATATGTGCTCACTCTGCTTGCTCGTCATCAGTTGATTCGTGAACAACATTATTCATTGCTAGCCTGTATCGTTAGTGGTGAAGATAAATGGCATCTTCATGCTAACGTAAGGAAAAAGGAAGGAATGGCTGAGCCCAAAAAAAGCAGCAGCTCCTTGTAAAAAGACCAGTGAATATCCACAAAAGATAATATTTCGCTTATAGTGACCTACGGTGTGGTGTGCTACGAACTGCTTCCCTGAGGTGTAGCAACTGAGACATCTTGCAGATGTAATCCAAGAACAATGACCAGGAAGACCGGGGGGAATTATACTGTACCACGATAACGCTCGCTCGCATTCTGCTAGAGTGACAGAAAACATCATGCAGGAGTGGGGATGGGAAGTTGTTCCGCACCTACCTTATTCACTTGATCTTGCGCACTCAGATTTTCACGTTTTTCCGCTCTCTATCGGACCACCTTCAGAGAATTTTCAACATGTCCCCAATGAAGTACATCAACGCCTGTTTGCAGCAGGGGTGTCCATTTAATTATCATTTCATTTCTAGCAAAGCTGCGTGGTCATCTACGGTAACTGTTCTTTCGAGAACAGATACTGCCGTCATATATATAGTTAAAATATGGCGTCCCGGCCATTGACCTTCTTGTGCGAACGCACACGCTATGCCCGAACCCGTACGGGACTTGGTAGATTAATCTGCCACGAGTAATGAGTATGATGGGCAAACATCTATAAGGCGCACTACGAATGTAGTGGTGTGGACATGTTGGAATGTGAGTCTCACGGCGAGCGTGCAAGGGATAAGTTCCTGCAGGCGCATTGTTCTCTGTGCCCTCGCTGGCACAGATGGGACAGTCCGCTGTTAGCAGCGGTGGGGCAAGGTCGTCGTGCTTGTGTCCCCCTGTTAGCGCACCGCGCGCGCGAGTGTTTACTGTTTACCTTCCGCTGCGGCGAGTGTCACGCGTCCGTGTCTCGGTAGTGCCATGGCGCACTCGTATCGCAAGTCCACAATTAAGATCACATTTCAAGCGGACTACGCAAGAACTCGAGCACTTGACATTGAACGTTTCATCCGGGAAGAACTTCATATTGCACCTCAAGACATCATTGGGATCCACTTTTCTATAATACAAAGTGTCGTCTACATAAAACTGATCAATGAAAAGGCGTGCACTGATGTTGTGTGCCGACACGCTCAAGGACTTAAATTTAAGCATGCTGTCGGTCACATACGAACTGTCACGATCGACCACGCTGGATTAGGCCTTCGCGCTCTGAGGGTCTTCGAGCTGCCATTCGAAGTCCCGCCAGATGTTGTGATGACAGCTTTCAAATCTTACGGCAACGTGCTAAGCCACTTGGCTGAAAAATGGCAAACGTTTGAGACGTACCCCGTCTTAAATGGAGTGCGACAAATTAAGATTGAACTGACGAAGCATGTGCCATCCTATTTAGTAACTGGCAGCTGCAGAGCCATTGTCATGCACGACGGACAACCGCGTACTTGAGCCGGCTGTGGCCAGGAAGGACATGTCCGATCGGCCTGCATTCAACGCCGACTGGCTCAGACACCGGTTGGTGAAGTTCCATCCCCGGCGACGCCTACTTCACTCCCCATCACGTATGCAGCGGCTGCAAGCTCAACAGATGTTGCTGCCCAGGATCGTAACACCATATTGCAGTCAGTGGTCGATGACAGTGTGGTGGACAGCATATCCCCCTCTACGACGTCATCGGCAGACTTGCCTCAAGACGGTGATCAATTGTGCCACCGAAACGAGCCTAAAGAGAAGATGGAAGTAGAATTCGAAATTGTCCCGACCTCTGCCTTCCTACCAATGGAGACCGCATCAGATGATTGTCGCCCGCACTCTGACACAAACAACATGTCCGGAAACAACGATTTCCTCGAAAACGCAAGAAACGGCGCCATACGCCTTCCGATGATTGCCTGCTTCGGATGTGTGACCTGGACGAACATCCGGCGTCGGACGACACTCAGGATTCTACCACCACAACTCACCCTTCCCATCACGATGCTACGGCGGATACAGTTTCTGAGCCTCGATTTGACAACATGACTTCTGCTACTGAACATACGCGCGAGCGCCCTACTGACAGCACTAATCAACAGTTACCAATTGCTGCACCTGATTCTTGGGCAGATGATGTCGAGGATGAGCCACAGCACCAGGACGATGCCGAAGGCAGAGATGCTCCCTCGGCTGTACCCAGCACCAACCAACCACGGTGACTACGGCTGCATCGCCAGCCAGTGTGGGGCCGCCCCCGCCGCCTACACCTGGCCTCCTACACAACCCAGTTGCCGACCTGGCTGACCATTAACATCAACAACATACGTGCTCGACATAAACTAGCGATGCTACAGGATCTACTCAACGCAGCAGACATCGACATTGCGCTCCTTCAAGAGGTGTATGTCGCAGACTTCAAGGAACCCTATGGCTACAAGACTTGGGTCTCACATGCGTCTGCGAATGGCAGTGGTGTGGCGATCCTCCTCCGCGAAGGTATATCCGCAGAAGACGTCGAGTATCTCCCTGACGCCAGAGGCATGGCTCTTACTATCCAAGGAGTCAAACTTATCAACATCTATGCACCGTCAGGATCTGGTCGGCGTCGCGAACGATCCGCGTTTTTCACTCATACAATCACGCCCCTCTTTATGGGCTGTTAGGACGCCTTGATAATCGGAGGGGACTTCAACTGTAGCCAAGCACCGAAGGATCAGTTACCACATCATTCTCCCTGCGCAGAACTCACGACAGTTATCAATAATCTTGAATTGGTGGACTCGTGGGAACATGTTTGTGGCGATCGGCCCGGATTTACTCACTACACCAGCCATTCCTCCAGCCGCATCGACCGGATTTGCATCTCGCGCTCCATAGCTTTGGGGACAAGAGCTGCCGAAGTTTGGCCCACAGCTTTTTCTGACCACGAGGCCTACATCTGCGCTATTACCCTCGGCCGCCAGAAGGTATGGCAGTCATGGTCCTTGAAAGTTGAACGTCGCCCACCTAGTTTCTCAGGAATGCCGCCGCCTTATAGAGAACACGTAGGCACCTACCAGTCTACACTGTCGTGGTGGTTACCCTGCGCCAAACCAGCCCTTCGGAAGACCTAGATAGGCTACGGCCGAGATGTTGCAGCATGGAAGAGACTACCATGAACTTTTATTACAGCATCTTAAGGGAATGTACAACACTGCCGTACGCACCTGCACGGCAGGTGACGGTGAACCTTGCCAAGGCACAGATCATCAGATTAACACGTTGCCACCTTGCGGGTGCTATCTTCAGAGCGCGCACTCAAGACAGAGTGGCACAGGAGGAACCGTCCATGTACCACGTCATTGCAGAACGACGCAAGATACTGATCCAAGCTATCACGACGGAAGACGGACGACGCCTTGATACCCAGCGCGACATAGGAAACGCCCTTCATGCTCACTGCACTAGGCTGTACTCGGAACATCGACATGCCCCAGAGGTTATCGCCGAAGTCTCTGAACTCACCTCCGACAGCGGCGGCGGATTTGACTGCAGATGTAACGGAAGAAGAAATCATTGAAGCAATACAGGCTGGGGCTGCTCATAAGTCCCCGGGACCTGATGGCCTTCCTCTCGAATTTTACCGGACATATCAACAATTGCTGGCACCAGCATGGACTGATATTTGCCGCGATCTTATGTCTCCCACGACGCAGATCCCTGGGGCTTTCCTAGAAGGACTGATTGTGCCCATACACAAACCAAGAGGCGGATCCAGGATCAGTGACTATCGGCCCTTGACCTTACTCAACAGTGACTTGAAGATTTTCACCCGGCTTCTGGCGCACGCCTAAAGCGATCAGTACGATGTGTTGTGTCGCAGGATCAGGCATCGTTAGGTGGTGACCATAATATTCGCACTGCATTGTGCCGATATAGAGATATGATCGCGTTAGCCAAAGCTCGCCAACTGCCAGGGGTTTTGGCCTCACTCGACTTTAGCCAGGCCTTTGACAGAGTTGACCACACATTTTTGATGGAGGTACTGCGACACATGGGGCATCCGGACGTCATAGCTAAAGGACTGATGCGTCTCCTACGCGGCACGACGTCCAAGGTGTTATATAATGGCCGTCTCACGCCGCCGATACAGTTCCAGCGATCGGTGCGACAAGGCTGCCCTCTTTCAGCGATATTGTACGCCCTCGTCTTGGAACCACTCCTCTGCGGCCTCCGACAACGTCTGACTGGGATGTCCCTTGGTGGACACACTTTTTGCTGCACTGCCTATGCGGATGATCTGGTACTCCTTCTTCGCAATAATGACGATGTTTGTGCAGCACTGACGTGGGTGGCGACCTACGGCGCGGCATCGGGGAGCCATCTCAAAATCACACGCCCTGTCTATAGGCAGAGGCCTACCCGACGAGAGCGTCGCACCGCTACGAATCAGTGACACAATCCGCTGTCTTGGCATTGATTTCACATCTGACATGAAGCGTTCAACAGCCCTTAACTACAGGCGTTTATTGAATCAGATGAGAGCAGGGATAAGTGACCACCGTCTGAGACATCTAGACCTCCTGCAACGGACGCGGTATGCTAACGTCTATTCGGCGTCACGTATCCCCCATTTTGCACAGATACTCCCGATACCACCTACCCTGGCTCACCGCATGTTGGCAGTTTTGGGATCCTTTGTTAATACGGGCATGTTATTTAAGATTCGTTACGAGTCCCTAACCCTTCCGAGGAGCAGAGGGGGTTTAGGCCTTTGTCATGTTCAGAACAGAGCGAAGGCCCTGTTCGTCAGCTGTCACCTGCAACTGTGGCGACGAAGTCCGACGTGCCTCACAAGTCTCTTACTGGAAGCCGTACGACCAATCTCACTCGCACCCCCTGTGATGCTATCGGACATCCCAGCACCTTTCTTCTACATTAGCCAATTCTTCCTTGAATTAAGCTACATCCGCACCGCGCTACTACCCACACGCTTGATGATGACGAGGGCGATATATGCTGCCATGCAAATGAACAGGACGCCGAATGTGATTGAAAGCAAACACCCCACTACAAAGTGGCGCGTTGTGTGGCAGGCAGTGAATGCCACCACCCTTGATACTGACGTGCAATCTGCATGGTACGTAACTGTTAATGGGAAACAGTTGTGCCAGTCCCGCCTACATCACATCCAACTCGCTGATTCACCCTTGTGTGCCACATGCCAAGTGATTGACTCGGATGAACATCGTTTCGAATGCGGGCCGGCAAAGGACGTTTGGTATTTGGTGCGTCAGATATTGGCTTTTCTCACACGCACGACTCCCGACAGGATAAGTACCCGATCACTTCTTTTCCCCGATAAGATTTATTTCCCAAGAGCTAAAACGAACTCTGCGACGTGGATCAGTGGCCACGCTGTTCACTACCTATTCGGTAATGGCGAAAAGACAGTACCCGATTTTTGGTATTACCTCAACGAACGACATTGTCGATCGTCAAGAACCCTAAATATAGGCAATATTTTTCTAATTTTCTTTGGAGCGCATTCCATAATCCGCCTCGCAGCTGGATTATCGATGACATGAGAAGACAACCATAGCACCTCTTCCCAGTTCCTTTTTTTATGAGTTTGAACAAACAACGGAAACAACACAGCAACGAGAAGACAGTCATCGAAAAACTCGCAGCGGGCTATAGTATGGAGCATCCTTTGTCGTAACGGGACGACTTGCTATTATTCTGTTTATGTAGCCGAAGTGGAACGGCCTTCCTTTTATCCATTTATATAAACACAAAATAAAAAAAAGTGGATAGAGCGTCTGCCATGTAAGCAGGAGATCCCGAGTTCGAGTCCCGGTTGTGGCACATATTTTCAACCTGTCCCCAACGAAGTACATCAACGCCTATTTGCAGCTAGAGTGTCCATTTAATTATCATTTCACCTTCAGAGAACTTTATTTCCGATGACAATACATTCGGAACATGGCTCGACGAGTTCTTCGCCGCAAAACCAAGTGAGTTTTACAGTCGCGGAATCATAAAGTTACTCCAGCGTTAGAACACTGTTGTAAATAGCGAATGAGAATATATCACTCATGATTAAAGTCTCTTGAATGTGTATCTTTGTGTTTATTGAACTTATGGGAAAGAGCTGCGAACTTATGTACCAACCCACTATAATGCGTTCATAAAGAGCACATTGCTGTATCAAAATGATAATCGTCTGAGTAAGGTGACTGACAAAACCGCCTGAGACGGCGCTGTGATTAACTCATTCGGCAGGATCGGGCTAAAATCCCCGCCACGCCATCTAGACTGAAGTTGTGTATTGTTTATCGAAATCTCTTAATGCAAGTACCTCACTGGTTTCTTCGGGAGGAACACATCCATTTTCTTTTCCGTTATGGTTAGGTTCCAACGTGTTCTTGCTTGCAGTGATCCCGTCGTCGGTGGTACGCTTAACCTAAAGTTACAATGCTTTGACCGGCCAGGGTGGCCAACCGCGCGACCGCTACGGTCGCAGGTTCGAATCCTGCCTCGGGCATGGATGTGTGTGATGTCCTTAGGTTAGTTAGGTTTAAGTAGTTCTAAGTTATAGGGGACTGATGATCTCAGAAGTTAAGTCCCATAGTGCTCAGAGCCATTTGAACCATTTTTACAATGTTATGCCTAAAGTTGTAACTGCTAGCACAATGACTTCATGATTTTTGAAAGTATCGTATATTAAGCTTAATTTTCATAGAAATGTAACAACCCACTGCTATAGTCCATGTTAATATAGGCTACCTCACAAGAGTGAAACCACCCTACTAAAATAAAATCAAGTGGATAAACAGAAATTTAAAATCAAGTACTATGATATATGCTTGGCATCACTCAAGTATGGGGACGATCTAGAGTAACATGAAATACAGAAGTAAAAATTTCACCAGCGAAGATCGCTAATGTTTATTTTATTTACACTGAGATGACAAAAGTCAGAGGGAACCTCCTATTATCGTATGGGACATCCTTTTGCAGGGTGTAATGTAGCAACTAGCGGTAGTATGGACCCTTCAATCGTTAGAAATCCTCTGCAGAAATAATAAACCATGGTGCCTCCATAATTGTGAAAGTGTTGCCGGTGCAGAACATTGTACACGAACTCATCTCTCGATTATGTCCCATAAATATTCGATTAGATTCATGTCGGGCGATCTGGGTGGCGAAATCATTCGTTCGAACTATTCGGAATGTTCTTATAACCAATCGCGAACAGTTATGGCCCGCGTCCGGCCATCCTGATTTAGGTTTTCCGTGATTTCCCTAAATCGCTCCAGGCAAATGCCGGGATGGTTCCTTTGAAAGGGCACGGCCGAATTCCTTCCCCATCCTTCCCTAATCCTATAAGACCGATAACCTCGCTGTTTGGTCTCTTCCCCCAAACAACCTACCAAGTTATGGCCCGGTGATATGACGCATTGTCATCCACAAAAATTCCATCGTTGTTTGGGAACAGGAAGTCGATAAATGGCTGCAAGTGGTCGTCAGGTAGCCGAATATAATCAGTTCCAATCAATGATCGGTTTAGTTGGACCAAGCGACTCCAGGTAAACACAACCCACGCCATTATGGAGCCACCACTACTTTGCACAGTGCCTTGTTGAAAACTTGGGTCCACGGCTTCGTGTAGTCTGGATCGCAGTCCAATCCTACCATCATCTCTTACCAACTGAAATAGGAAGTCGTTTCGCCAGACCATGATTTTCCGGTCGTCCAGGATCCAACCGATATGTCACGAGCCCAGGAGAGGCGCTGCAGGGGATGTCGTGCTGGTAGCCAAGGCATTCGCGTCACGCGTCTGCTACTATTAGCCCATTAACGCCAAATTGCGCCGCACCATCCTAACGGATACGTTCGTCATACGTTCCACACTGATTTCGTGGCTATTTCTCGCTGTGTTGCTTGTCTGTTAGCACTGACACACTACGCAAACGCCACTGCTCTCGGTTGTTAAGTGAAGGCTGTCGGCCACTGCGTTCGTGGTGAGAGGCAATACCTCAAATTTGATATTCTCGGCACATTCTTGATAGTGTGGATCTCGGAATTTTGATTTTCCTAACGATTTTCGAAATGTAAAATCCCTAGTTCCAACTACCACTTCGCGTTCAAAGTCTGTTAATTTCCGTTGTCCAGCCATAATCACGTCGGAAACCTTTTGACATGACTTACCTGAGTACAAATGACAGCTCCACCAATGAACTGTCCTTTTATACCTCCGGTACACGATACTATCGTCATTTGTATATGCCCATATAACTATCCAATGACTTCTGTCACCTCAGTGTGTGACGACTGGTTTCGGCAAATCTAACTTGCCATCATCTATTGTAGCTTACAATCATAATCGGGTCAGATGTAATAAGGTGAAGGTACATATTTTTACAGAATAGATACAACAACATACCTCATGCAAATACACCTCAATAAATCTCTATATTATATACAATGTATAATGTCAAGTGGTAACACGTCATTCTAAAAACATGAAAAGTGTGATACATCGGCATGTCAGTAATAAAATAAGATTTACATAAAATGCCATGCTTGTTGCACCGACTGCACAAGCTCATAGTCACACAACAGATAAAACAAGGTTGAGGATCGCATGGCAAAAGCAAACATGTTGCGAAGTGCCAGCAAGTGGCACTGTACTAGTAAACATACATGAATATAATCGTAACATATAAAGTCTAAGGGAGAATTCACACCCAAAAGATACGAAAAAACAATGCAATATATACATTTTTGTATGTAATTATGGAAAGTAAGTAACCAAACGAGAGTATATTGGAATAAAAAATTCTTTTTCTTAATTAAAAACTATTTAAAATTTTTTGGATTACAATTGTTACAAAACTATAAAAGGAAATATTGTATGTCAATTGTCCTAACCTATTGCATATAATATCAAAAACGGTATAGGATAAGTATAACGTGAAAAATATATCACCACTCAATAAGCTTACAGAAGCTGACTCGATGTTTTGGTGATAACAATACAGAACAATGAACGAAATACATGTAATGTAGCAAAAGAAAGGGAACAAACAAAATATTGCATTCTTAGAATACCATCCACAGATCACTGTATTTTAGACCAATGCCGAAATCGGTCATCATAACTAAAATTATAACTAGCGACCTTGGCTGGAGAAGTTTCTGCCTCTGTATTACAAGTGGAATGACAATCAAAACAGAAGAAATCTATTTACAGTGCGGCGGTGAAGTTTCTCACGAAATTCCGCTTGCAGACAAACCGAAAGCTGTAAACGACTACGGATGAAGCATCTGCTTCTGCATCCTCATCTGTACTACACAAGTCACATCACGGTGTGTGGCGGAGGTTACTTTGTGCACCACTCTCACTCCTCTGATTTCCTGTTCCAACGGCTAATAGTTCGCCAGAACATGAATTATTGTTGATGAGCGTGTCAGCTCGAATCCCTCTAATCTTACCTTAGTGGTCTTTTCCCCAGATATATACAGGGTGGTCCACTGATCGTGACGGGGCCAAATATCTCACGAAATAAGCACCAAACGAAAACAGTACAAAGAACGAAACTTGTCTAGCCTGAAGGGGGAAACCAGATGGCGCTATGGTTGGCCCGCTAGACGGCGTTACCATAGGTCAAACGGATATCAACTGCGTTTTTTAAAATAGGAACCCCCATTTTTTATTACATATTCGGATAGTACGTAAAGAAATGTGAATGTTTTAGTTGGACCATATTTTTCGCTTTGTGATAGATGGCGCTGTAATAGTCACAAACACATGGCTCACAATTTTAGACTAAGTTAGTAACAGGTAGGTTTTTTAAATTAAAATACAGAACGTAAGTACGTTTGAACATTTTATTTCGGTTGTTCCAATGTGATACATGTACCTTTGTGAACTTATCATTTCTGAGAAAGCATGCTGTTACAGCGTAATTACCTGTCAATACCACATTAAAACAATAAATGCTCAAAATGATGTCCGTCAACCTCAATGCATTTGGCAATACGTGTAATGACATTCCTCTCAACAGTGAGTAGTTCGTCTTCCGTAATGTTCTACATCTGCATCTACATCAGCATACATACTCCGAAATCCACCATACGGTGCGTGATGGAGGGTACCTCGTACCACAATCTTCTCTCCATGTTCCACTCCCAAACAGAATGATGGAAAAATGACTGCCTATATGCCTCTGTACGAGCCCTAATCTCTCTTATCTTATCTTTGTGGTCTTTCCGCGAAATATAAGTTGGCGGCAGCAAAATTGTGGTGCAGTCAAAAAAATGGTTCAAATGGCTCTGAGCACTATGGGACTTAACTTCTGAGGTCATCAGTCCCCTAGAACTTAGAACTACTTAAACCTAACTAACCTAAGGACATCACACACATCCATGCCCGAGGCAGGATTCGAACCTGCGACCGTAGCGGTCTTGCGGTTCCAGACTGTAGCGCCTAGAACCGCTCGGCCACTCCGGCCGGCTGTGGTGCAGTGAACCTCAAATGCTAGTTCTCTTAATTTCCTCAGTATCGATTCACGAAAAGAACGCCTACTTTCCTCCACAGACTCCCACTCGAGTTCCTGAAGCATTTCCGTAACACTCGCGTGATGATCAAACCTACCAGTAACAAATCTAGCAGCCCGCCTCTGAATTGCTTCTGTGTCCTCCCTCAATCCAACCTGATAGAGATCCCAAACGCTCGAGCAGTACTCAAGAATAGGTCGTATTAGTGTTTTATAAGCGGTCTCCTTTACCGATGAACCACATCTTCCTAAAATTCTACCAATGAACCGAAGACGACTATCCACCTTCCCCACAACTGCCATTACATGCTTGTCCCACTTCATATCGCTCTGCAATGTTACGCCCAAATATTTAATCGACGTGACTGTGTCAAGCGCTACACTGCTAATGGAGTATTCAAACATTACGGGATTCTTTTTCCTATTCATCTGCATTAATTTACATTTATCTATATTTAAAGTTAGCTGTCATTCTTTACACCAATCACAAATCCTGTCCAAGTCATCTTGTATCCTCCTACAGTCACTCAACGACGACACCTTCCCGTACATCACAGCATCATCAGCAAACAGCCGCACATTGCTATCCACCCTATCCAAAAGATCATTTACGTAGATAGAAAACAACAGCGGACCTACCACACTTCCCTGGGGCACTCCAGACGATACCCTCACCTCCGACGAACACTCACCATCGAGGACAACGTACTGGGTTCTATTACTTAAGAAGTCTTCGAGCCACTCACATATTTGAGAACGAATCCCATATGCTCGTACCTTAGGAGTCTGCAGTGGGGCACCGAGTCAAAAGCTTTCCAGAAGTCAAGGAATATGGCATCCGTCTGACACCCTTCATTCATGGTTTGCAAGATATCATGTGAAAAAAGGGTAAGTTACGTTTCGCAGGAGCGATGCTTTCAATGTTCGCACATGTATTGACAATGCGCTGACGCATGTTGTCAGACGTTGTCGGTGCATCGCGATAGCAAATATCTTTCAACTTTACCCACAGAAAGAAATCAGGGGGCGTCAGATCCGGTGAACGTGCTTCGACGACCAATCCACCTGTCATGAAATATGCTATTCAATACTGCTTCAACCGCACGCGAGCTATATGCCGGACATCCATCATGTTGGAAGTACATCGCCATTCTGTCATGCAGTGAAACATCTTGTAGTAACATCGGTAGAACATTACGTAGGAAATCAGCATACATTGCACCATTTAGATTGCCATCGATAAAATGGGGGCCAATTATCCTTCCTCCCATAATGCCGCACCATACATTAACCTGCCAAGGTTCGCACTTGTCGCACCCATCGTGGATTTTACGTTGCCCAATAGTGCATATTATGCCGGTTTACGTTACCGCTGTTGGTGAATGACGCTTCATCGCTAAATAGAACGCGTGCAAAGAGTCTGTCATCGTCCTGTAATTTCTCTTTTGCCCAGTGGCAGAACTGTACACGACGTTCAAAGTCGTCGCCATGCAATTCCTGGTACATATAAATATCGTACGGGTACAATCGATATTGACGTAGCATTCTCAACACCGACGTTTTTGAGACTCCCGATTCTCGCGCAGTTTGTCTGCTACTGATGTGCGGATTAGCCGCTACAGTAGCTAAAACACCTACTTGGGCATCATTTGTTGCAGGTCGTGATTGACGTTTCACATGTGGCTGAACACTTCCTGTTTCCTTAAATAACGTAACAATCCGGCGAACGGTCCGGACACTTGGATCATGTCGTCCAGGATACCGAGCAGCATATATAGCACACGCCTTTGGGCATTTTGATCACAATAGCCATACACCAACACGATATCGACCTTTTCCGCAATTGATAAATGGTCCAATATAAGAGAGGTAATGTATCACGAAGCAAATACCGTCCGCACTGGCGGAATGTTACGTGATACCACGTACTTATACGTTTGAGACGATTACAGCTCCATATATCACAAAGTCAAAAAAGTGGTACAAATAAAACATTCATATTTCTTTACGTACTACACGAATATGTAATAAAAATGGGGGTTCCTATTAAAAAAAACGCAGTTGATATTCGTTTGACCTATGGCAGCGCCATCTAGCGGGCCAGCCATAGCGCCATCTAGTTTCTCCTTTCAAGCTAGATGAGTTTCGTTCTTTGTAGTTTTTTCGTTTGGTTCTTATTTCGTGAGACATTTGACCCGGTCACTATCAATGGACCAACTTGTATAGGGGGAAGCAATATGTTGGCTGTTTTTTCTAGAAACGTATGCTTTCGGAACTTTAATGTAAACCACACCGTGATGCAGAACGCCACCCTTGCAGCGTTTGCCACTTCAGTTGGCTGAGCATTCCCGTGACGCTTCCGCTCTTACTAAATAAACCTCTGACAAAACTGACTACTTTTCTCTGGACCTTGTCTATTTCCTCTTTCAGTCCTATCTGGTACGCATAGCTGACTGACTACTAATATTAAGTTATTGGTTCAACGAGTGTTTTGTAAGCTGTCTTCCTTGTGGCGGACTACATTTCTTGAGGATTCTTCCAATGAACCTTGAGAAATGCTGATAGTTGTGGCGGTGTGGGATCTACCAGACATTTACTTCAGAACTGTGGTTTCCCCCCCTGATATAGACCTACACTTAAGAAACACAACAACGCTAATTAATTCAATTTTGGCCCTGTTGTGGACCTTAAGTTGGCACTTCCATGTAAATCAACACACATCTTGTGAAATTTCCCACAAGTGAAATTAGAATTGCAGAATTAAGTGAGTAAATGGGTTATTAATGTTAAAATCAGGGAAGTTTCAGTATAACCAATACATTTATTTATCTAAAAATATGTGAAAAATGATGTTTGGCACAATAAAAATAAAAAGAAAGTTCAGAACAATGAATCACATTTATAGGAACTAAAGTGTTTAGCTGGCAATGCTGATATGAAAAGGGATCCTGTTAGAATACTCTACAGTGTCACCTAGTGGGAGTAATATGCTATCTGACCAATTTTACTCCGCGAGACAGTGATTTTGGAGAGTTATCGGCTGCAGTACATGCAACAACCGAACAGCTGCTGCCGCTAAATCGGAAACACGCTCGGTGATCGTAGAGCGAAACAATGGAATTCCCTAAATGCCGGAGCTACGAGTATACAGGGAGGTTATAAGTCACCTTTCCCGATTTAACACGTTATAAGACGGAAACTAACTACCATATGAGTACCAAACTTGGTAGCATTAATGCCAAGGACAGGGTGGAGAGAAATGATGCACAATAAATTTATTTGAAACCTTTTAATGTGCTTCAGCGGTACATCGTACCATTACATACCGATAACATTACTCCTAGAAAAGGGCCTCAATATGGCACCATCAGTGTCCAGAAGAGTCTGAAAGCGCAGGATTGCATTCTAAACAGCAGAACCAAGCATGTCGGTAGGTATGCTGGCTACCTCTCTTGATACACTGCGCATCAGATCAACACATGTGTCAACGTTTCCCTGGTAAACCATCTTAAGGTAGCCGCACAACCAGAAATCACACGGAATGAGATCGGGTGATAGTGTCGGCCAAGCATTTGGAAACGATCAGCTGATAATCCGACAGTTTCCAAATGTGTTTAGGAGAAGCAGATGAACATCACAAGCGATGTGCGATGGGGTCCCATCTTGAAAACTGATGAGTTCAGTGCGATTGTCCCCTGTGGATCCAGTATGACGTACTGGCGAAGCATTCGCAGTAACGTTGGCCAGTCACACTGCTCGTCTTTGGTCCTTGAGCGCCAACCTGCTCGAAAAAAAAAAAAAATTGAGCCATTGATGAACGTAGCCGTGAACCCACATCATACGGTCGCACGTTCACCATACAGAGGAAATTCATGCACAGTGACTGGAGATGTAGATCCTTGGACTCGACGATTCTGAATTTCACCTCACCCGTCAGAGAAAAATGAGCTTCGTCTGTCCATTGGATGGTTCAGTGCCAGCCTTGTCATCTTCAGTCCTTGCGAGAATGTGAAGAGCGAAGTCAACACGACGTTGTGCATCCTGCGGTGCAAATTGCTGTACGATATTGATCTTGTGTGGATACCATTTGAGAATGGTTCGAAGCACCTTCCGTGCAGTCGACCACGGGATGTTCAACTGTCGTGACACAGTATGCGCACTGTGTGACGATCGGGAATTGCGCGCAGCGTTGTCAGACATAGCAACAACGATTTCATCAACCATTTGTGGTGCAACCGGTCGTCGGCCTGTTCCCGGAGCGACGCCTAGTTCTCCAGTTGATTCGAACTTCATCATCCTCCGTACAACAGGTGGAGAAAGAGGACCCTTCCGTTATACTTTCAGCCGGCGATATACTCGAAGTGCAGCTGCAGCATTACTGTTGTTTTAATAATAGAGCTTCATCAATAATGTCCTGCTCCTTTTGTCCAAGATCATATTGACACATTAACAAGTGCACCGCGACTGGTCAGATGTGTGAGACTGAGGGTTCAAATGGCTCAAGGCATTATGGAACTTAACATCTGAGGTCATCAGTCGCCTAGACTTAGAACTACTTAAATCAAACTAACCTAAGGACATCACACACATCCATGCCCGAGGCAGGATTCGAACCTGCGACCGTAGCAGCAGCGCTGAGACTGAGTCATGATGACTGACCGCGTCACCTGGTGGCCACAGCTGAAACTAGACGATGTTGCTGTGACACAAGGAAATCATGCACCCCATACTCTGGAAATTAATGCTACCAAGTTTGGTACTCCTAAGGTAATTATTTTCCGAGTTATAACGTGTTGAATACTTACTTAGCACTCTGTCTTCAGGCCACGAGTGGCCTACCGGGACCATCCGACCGCCGTGTCATCCTCAAGGGAGGATGCGGATAGGAGGGGTGTGGGGTCAGCACACCGCTCTCCCGGTCGTTATGATGGTATTCTTGAGCGAAGCCGCTACTATTCGGCCGAGTAGCTCCTCAATTGGCATCACGAGGCTGATTGCACCCCGAAAAATGGCAACAGCACATGGCGGCGGAATGGTCACCCATCCAAGTGCCGGCCACGCCCAACAGTGCTTAACTTAGGTGATCTCACGGGAACCGGTGTATCCACTGCGGCAAGGCTGTTGCCTATAACGTGTTAAATAGGGGAATTTTAATTACAAGCATCAGATATTTACCACAGACTGCTGCCGTTATGTGAACTTGGTGCTCGGCACTGTGATGAGATGGATATCTGCGACAATGACCACCTGCACTCGGAGACGAACGCCGAACTCTGTCGTCGCCACGGATTTTCGCTTCGGCTTCACGCCACCGACTCTTGAGTTCGGTTTCTCGCCACCGATTCCCCTCTAAATCTCCTTACCGAGCGCATTGCATTCCCAAATTACTCCACGTGGATTCCACCAAAAACGTATATCAACCAACAGAAGGTGACGGTATATTTCCATGCCAATCGCATAAACAAACATTCCCGGTTCCTCTCCCTCCAGCAGACGACAGAAGTCGCTCTCCCATTAATGTTATTTCCCACCACTGTGTTAGAGGTGCCTTGTAACGTCATCTGACGTCACCGTCTGATTTACAACCACAATGCTCGCTTGCTGTGCGCTCGAAAAAAAAAAAAAAAATGCTATCTACGTGGGCGCGTCCAGATTTTATTTCGAAACGAAACTTCCGCAATGCTTGCAGGTACGTATCTCTGAAGCCAAGCGTTCATCCATTCCGCCCTCAAACGCAGAGAGAGTCTGAAAACAGTCGTCTTCGGGATTAAAACTTTTGGAAGGCGCCACCCCGGCGTCGGGCGTGACTCCTGTTGCTTACTACAGAGATTGGCCGGCTATTGGATAATGGAGACAGCCGGCGCTTACAGCCGCCAACATGTGCCACTCGGCCAAGCTACTCACTCCTTGTATGAGGTCAGCTTTGAGTGAAAGAGCCGCCCAGTTCTCACCTTGGAAGACGTATGCTTTGCCGGCGATGGGCGAGGCATGACAGAATCTCTCACCAGAGAGCAGTTTGTAGTTAGTTGTTGCTTGTCGCTAGTCTGCGCTTGACCGCGCGAGTCGATAGTAGTAGGAGTCGGCTTGTGTCGGCTGTGTGCTCTGCTCGCGACTCTGGTCAGGACTCTGGAGGATGAGTATTGTTGTAGAAGGTAAAGAAGCAGCCTTGCGCATGTTTGATAATGTATGTTAATTGTAATTTAATTTGTTCAAAGAAATGCCCCAATAATAATTTTTATAATATAAAGCAACTCTTTTAAAGAAAAGCATTCATTTCAATTTAAAGAATTTCCAATGCATTATCAGTGCATTCAAGAACCAAAAAAAAAAAAAAAAAAAAAAAAAGGAAAAAAACGAAAAAAGAAAGAAAATACGCCAGCATTGCACGAAGCTGTGTGAAAAATGACTAATTAAGAGCAGATATAATTGCAGTTTTATTGAAGTAAGAATTTTTTTTTGCTTTTTTTATTCAGAATACAGGGCCGAAGGTCAGCGCTGCTGTCCTTATAAATTTATCAGGTTACAAAACTCTTTTATTATTTTTGGTGTTTAGGAATTTTTCTGTTTCGTACTTGACATAAAATGAGAAAAGAATTTTGTGGTAACATTAAATGTGAATGCATTTCTGCACACAGACTATAAATCGGAGCCAATTTTGTTCAAAGGTTACATTAAAATCAATTTTGTTCAGCGATTACAATATTAAGAAAAATTCATTTAATCAATAATATTTTTGTGGGGAGGTTACACTTGGCTCCCTTTCCATTTTCATTTTTCAATAATATTTTTGTGGGTAGGTTACACTTGGCGACATCCGGCCAGGATCGTATTTCTTTGTGAATCTTCTGAGAAGTAGTCATATATCTGCTCTTAATTACTTAAATGTAGTTTGCATCTGGCGCAACGCATTTACTAATTTGTCACTCTTTCTTTCACAGGTCATCGGCAATTTGTTGCTCTTTGTTGCATTTGTGTTTGTTGCATTTTGCATTGTGTTTGTTTCATTTGTGAATAATTTTGATTAGTGAAAATGCCGCGAAAAACTGTTAACAGTACATCGCGATGTGTAATGAGTGAAATAACCGACTCGAATAATTTGACCGACAGTACTTGCGACACGCAGTGTAATGATGACAATCCTCCATTTACAGACAATCAGTGCGTACCGACCACTTGTAATGATTTTTATCCTAATGATGAACAAACGAATTCAATTGTGTCCTTTGTTAATTTAACGACAATTGATGACATGGGACGTTCTGTTACAATGAACGCTGCCCAGCTTGACACACCCGGGTTGCAAAATTTACGTAATGAACATGCAAATTTTTCTAACGAAAATGAACAATGTACTCAAAGTACGTCAAATTTATTTGATTCTGATTTAGTGACTAACAGTGCACATCCGATGTGCAAACCTTTTCAAGAATTACAGAATGGCCAAATGGTTACAGATAACGTGACAAATGCAAATACACTAACACACAGCATAGAAAATAGAGTCGCTAATTTTGAGTTGGACCAAATTATGGCAGTATTGCTACAGTTAAAGAAAGAACATGACAACAATCACAAACAACTTAGCGAAAATTTCAAACAACAACTTAATGAAAATTCCAAACAACAGAATGAAAGACAAGACAACAATCACAAACAACTTAGTGAACAGTTCAAACAACTTAATGAAAAACAAGACAACCTTAATGAAAAATTAGACAACAATTCCAGACAGCTTACTGAACAGATTACAGCCGTTGCCGCGCAGTGTCATGATACTAAAGAACAATTACGTGAGGAAATTGAGGCTTGTGCTAGGAAAAGTAGTGAAGAAATTAGATCTGTTGCTCAAGAATTAAGGGATATGCAAACAGCTACAACAGAATCACTTAGAGACGAAATTAGTGCAGTCGGTAAACAATGCTCTGAAAAAGCAACACAGTTACGCGACGAGTTTAAATTAATGACAACAGAACTTTCGCGCACACTGGATGCAAAAGTAGACGCGAAATTCGACCAACAGAACAGTCAAATTGACAAACGTTTTAATTATCACCTACAAAACAGTGAAACGCGTTTCCGTAAATTTATACAGGAACAGAATAAAGCAAAGCGACAAGTTATGGAAACAATTACCGCACAGAGACAGGAAGATAAACGCAAATTGTTTACGAAAGCAAAAACATAACGTAGACAACAATATTGCTACTGTATCAGAAGAAATTAATACAATCAAACAGTTGAACACCGAATTGCGTGATGAAATTTCCGATCTTAAAACAAAAACAGATACACACACAGTAGACTTTCAGACAGTGACCGACAGACTTGAACAATTTGAACTAATTCAGGATCCCGATGTCATCAAAGCTGACGTTAAAAAATTGAACGAAACCACACGTAAAATACAAAAACAAATTAATGCTTGTGACACTAAAAACGACGATCAGGTAAAAATACTGACTGAAAAATATGATGAATTGGCCAGTCGTATTGATGTTATCGAAAGTAATAATGACAACCAATCAGACGATACTTCACCGATTTCGTTTAATCAAACACCTGAATTCCAAAATTTACAGCAGACGACCAGTGAGATAGATTCGTCCAGTAATACATTACCTAGAAAATTGTCGACTTTACAGCAAGAGGTGACAGAGATAAAAAATATTTCAGTCAATAACACGTCATAGCATTCGGCACATTCCGAATATTTGTCACACTCACACAGCTAGTATAATGTAGGTAATTTATAGAGAGTACGTGACTTAGATTCCAAACAATCACAGACAAATAGATTCTCATACAATCCTGAACCTGTTCAAACGTACAGAGATGATAATTTTGATTACAAACATTTTCTATCAGTGAGAAAATTTAAAGTACACTCCTGGAAATTGAAATAAGAACACCGTGAATTCATTGTCCCAGGAAGAGGAAACTTTATTGACACATTCCTGGGGTCAGATACATCACATGATCACACTGACAGAACCACAGGCACATAGACACAGGCAACAGAGCATGCACAATGTCGGCACTAGTACAGTGTATATCCACCTTTCGCAGCAATGCAGGCTGCTATTCTCCCATGGAGACGATCGTAGAGATGCTAGATGTAGTCCTGTGGAACGGCTTGCCATGGCATTTCCACCTGGCGCCTCAGTTGGACCAGCGTTCGTGCTGGACGTGCAGACCGCGTGAGACGACGCTTCATCCAGTCCCAAACATGCTCAATGGGGGACAGATCCGGAGATCTTGCTGGCCAGGGTAGTTGACTTACACCTTCTAGAGCACGTTTGGTGGCACGGGATACATGCGGACGTGCATTGTCCTGTTGGAACAGCAAGTTCCCTTGCCGGTCTAGGAATCGTAGAACGATGGGTTCGATGACGGTTTGGATGTACCGTGCACTATTCAGTGTCCCCTCGACGATCACCAGTGGTGTACGGCCAGTGTAGGAGATCGCTCCCCACACCATGATGCCGGGTGTTGGCCCTGTGTGCCTCGGTCGTATGCAGTCCTGATTGTGGCGCTCACCTGCACGGCGCCAAACACGCATACGACCATCATTGGCACCAAGGCAGAAGCGACTCTCATCGCTGAAGATGACACGTCTCCATTCGTCCCTCCATTCACGCCTGTCGCGACACCACTGGAGGCGGGTTGCACGATGTTGGGGCGTGAGCGGAAGACGGCCTAACGGTGTGCGGGACCGTAGCCCAGCTTCATGGAGACGGTTGCGAATGGTCCTCGCCGATACCCCAGGAGCAACAGTGTCCCTAATTTGCTGGGAAGTGGCGGTGCGGTCCCCTACGGCACTGCGTAGGATCCTGCGGTCTTGGCGTGCATCCGTGCGTCGCTGCGGTCCGGTCCCAGGTCGACGGGCACGTGCACCTTCCGCCGACCACTGGCGACAACATCGATGTACTGTGGAGACCTCACGCCCCACGTGTTGAGCAATTCGGCGGTTCGTCCACCCGGCCTCCCGCATGCCCACTATACGCCCTCGCTCAAGTCCGTCAACTGCACATACGGTTCACAGTCCACGCTGTCGCGGCATGCTACCAGTGTTAAAGACTGCGATGGGGCTCCGTATGCCACGGCAAACTGGCTGACACTGACGGCGGCGGTGCACAAATGCTGCGCAGCTAGCGCCATTCGACGGTCAACACCGCGGTTCCTGGTGTGTCCGCTGTGCCGTGCGTGTGATCATTGCTTGTACAGCCCTCTCGCAGTGTCCGGAGCAAGTATGGTGGGTCTGACACACCGGTGTCAATGTGTTCTTTTTTCCATTTCCAGGAGTGTATTTAAAAATGACAGAACACAGATTCACCCCTTGGATTGGATACAACAATTTAGCTTTGCTTTTCCACCGACTTGGCCTATAACGCACAAACTTGAATTTATTTGCAGTTTTTTGGAAGGCAAACCGGCGACTCGTATGAGACCGATCGCGAGGCAATGCTATTCGGTAGAAGAATTTCAGAATGCTTTTCTGTCAGCGTATTGGTCGAAGACGACACAGCGCGGAATTAAGGATCGATTAATTAGTTTACCAAATTATGAGAACTCAAATTTTTCCACTGTCACGCAATTTTTTGAGCACATGGTCCAACAAAACCAGTACTTAAGTGAACCATACAGTGAATCTGCACTTATTCAATTATGCATTTCTAAATTACCACGATCGTTAAGAGTGTCACTTTTAACGGGTCAGCAGAAAGAAAATATTTCGGCATTCAGAGATCTGTTACAGCTTTTGGAAGTGCAGCAATCGGATTATTCCTATATAAACAAAAATTTTTCATATAATAACCAATGTCAACAAACATACAGCAATTACGATCAGCCACGTAATTTCCATAGAAAAGCTAATAGACGCTTCAGGGACGATAACCACCAGAACTTTAATAACAGACAAAATTTTAATTATCAGTATCGACAAAATTATCAGCAAGAGGAACCACATTTTGGTAACAATAGACGTTTTTCCCAGCAACAGCAACAAAACCAACCGGTTAGCATACCTAACCAACAATGTAATGTACAAGGTCAACCAAGCTTTAATGTTTCGCCGCGTACGAGTGTAGCGTCGCCCCCAGCAAATAGTAACGCACAGCAACAAGGGAATCAGTACGTACAGAAGACACACTACTTCAATTCCTATCACAATACACCGTATAGAAATGATTATCACGACAGACGTAAAAATAATGAGCACAATTTTCAGCGTACATTTAATAACAGTCGATCTTATCAGCAGCAAGAAGATCAGCAACAACATATTATCTTGAATGAACCAGACAGTAGGTATCATCCAGAACGTAATACGTCTGGAAGAAAAAACAGAACAGTTCAAATTGTTGAAATGCCGCAGCATCGTCCTGAGAATAATAACACGTCAGATAGAATTTGACTAGATACGGTACAGGTCGCATCTTCCAGCAACGCAAGCACTACTTTTGACACGCAGAATGTTGTTCATGAAAATGTTATTACTTTTGACGATATCCAAGATACTCTTTTGCAGGAAAGACCAGTTGTTCAAAAAACCATTTCACACCCTGTCATCGAAGTTAAAATTGGATCATCGAAATTTTCAGCAGTAATCGATTCTGGATCACCTATGTCAGTTTTAAATGAAGAAACTTTCAACGAGTGTAACAAAGAGAATACCTATCTTACGTTACCATTAGGCCAAAACGAAAGTAAAAGGAGCAGTATCTAGTAAAGGAGTAGATGTAAAATTACAGACACATTTATCATTTTGTATTGCAGGTCATACATTTCACTCAAATTTTTGGATTGTTCCCTTATTGACAACAGACGTTATTTTAGGTACCAATTTTCTGGTACAACACGATGCCATTATTGATTTTTAGAATTCCTATTTAATGTTGAAGGATGAAAATGTACAACTGGCTTCAGAATTTCAGCACTCTTTATCTGCAGAAGAACAAACAATTAATCGTACAGAGGTCATTTCCGCATTACGTAACATAGACTGTAATTCCACATTGTTCACAGATACGTACGTACACAACTATAATACTCCAGACGAAGCAGAGTATGACGTTATACAGATGATTTCTGATAAAGTTAAACCGAGCTGCGCAAATACAGACGACGAACGCACGCAACTACACAAAATTCTTCTACAGCAAGCTCCAGTTTTTGACAACGTTCCTGGTACTATGTCCGGTTTTATGTATGAATTTCAAGTTAAACAGCACGACACATTTAAAGCCAAACATTATCCCATTCCGTATGTTCACAGAGAACAACTAAAAAAGGAATTGCAAGCTATGCTTGACCAAGGAATTATTGAACCGGCAGTTAGTCCGTACATAAACCCGCTCCATATTGTTAAGAAAAAAAACGGCTCACTTCGCCTCGTACTTGATTCGCGTCACATCAATGAAATTATTATTAATGAAACAGATCGCCCACAGACACTAGAAGAACTTCTACAGAAATTTCATGGTACTGGTATTTATTCCACATTAGATTTGAAATCGGGATTTTGGCAAATTCAGCTCCATCCGAACTGCAGAAAGTACACAGCATTTCTGTGTTTTGGTGACTGTTATCAATTTTGTAAATTACCGTTCGGTTTAACTATTTCTTCAGCAGCTTTTATTCGCACTTTGAATACAATACTTCCGACAGAACTTAAAGACAGAATCACAACGTACGTAGACAACATTCTTAATGCAGAAGCTAACTGGTCTGAACACAATCTGATCCTTGAACGACTGTTGCAAACTTTTCGTGCACAAGGACTCACAGTTAATCTCAGTAAATCGCCCTTTGGTAAAACTTCTATAAAATTTCTTGGACATGTAATTTCAGCAGAAGGCATTACGCCTGACCCGGAAAAACTTCAAGCTCTACGTGACATTACTGTTCCTACGACGAAGAAGCAACTACGCAGCTTTTTGGGCTTAATTAACTTTTTTCGTAAATTTATTCATTACTCTGCTTTAGACACCCCTAGATTATGTCAATTGACAGGTAAAAACACTATTTGGTCCTGGGATAGGCAAGCACATTCTGAATTTCTAAACCTGAAAGAAGCCTTGTTGAATGCACCACTTTTATCGCACCTAGATCTTACCAGAAATTTTTCCATTGCCACCGACAGTTCCAACACCGCTTTGGGCGTACATATTTTTCAGGAAATTGAAGAAGATCGTTGTACAGTAATTAAAAACATCGCTTTTGCAAGTCGCATTCTGTCACCTGCTGAACGAAATTATTCTGTTACAGAACTTGAAACATTATGTGTTGTATGGGCTTTTACCAGATTTAGGCATTTTCTTTATGGAAGACACACTACCGTTTACACAGATCATAGAGCGATACAATTTTTACTTTCGGCTAAATTTACACACGACAGATTAAGCAGATGGAAACTTTATTTACAGGAATTTAATTTTACAATTGTTCACATTCCCGGCGCACAAAATATTGTAGCAGACGCACTATCCCGTTCTCTTGACAACAATCAGCAAGACATCGCAACCAACTTCTGCAAAGCAAATTTCAGCGTCATGTACATTCAACAAGTTGCATTTGAAAATTTTATTTCGTCGTCATTACAGGACATAGCACAAGAGCAGAGTAAAGGTAACGTATGGAAAGAAATTAAACACCTTTGGCAAGATGGGAATAATGTTACCATTAGAAACCATTACACTGTACGCAATGACATTCTGTTTCGCCGCTCTCATCCTGACAGCAACAATTGGTTATTATGCATTCCTGACGAACTTGTTAACAAATTAATCTGGTATACTCATTTAAGTTACGCACATTACGGAGCCAGAAAATGTTTTCTTATACTGAGACAGAACTGTTATTTTACCAACATGGAGAAACGTATACGACGAGTTTTAGCGTCATGTAAAATCTGCCAGAAAGCTAAATCAGACACGACTTCACACATTCCTCCATTACATCCCATTGTACCTGTTAAATTGAGACATATGGCCGCTGTAGACATTTTTGGTCCGATTCCCAGAACTAATAGAGGTTTTTGCTGTATCTTTGTCGCTGTTGAACTCACTTCAAAATTTGTTACCTTCACTCCGTTACGCAAAGCTACTGCTAAAACTGTTTCGAAAGCATTTGTAAAACATTTTTTATTTCATGTACGGCATGTGTTGAAAGTAATTTCCGACAATGGACCACAGTTTCGATCTGCTATATGGACACGTATGTTACGAGCTAGAAACATTTCTCCGATCTATATATCCAGGTACCACGTTTCTTCGAACCCTTGTGAACGATTAATGAAAGAAATTGGCAAACTATGTAGAATATACTGCCATAAAAGACATATTGATTGGGACACACGCATACTCTCATTCCAAGATGTAATTAATTCCATACCGAATGAATCTACTATGCTATCTCCGTCTGTTATACTGAAAAATGTTAAACCACCTAACAAAATTAAAGAATTAGTAACCTTTCCTACATCTCGTCGACTACGACACCATGAAATAATTGACATTGCGCTGAACAACATCAAACGTGCCGCAGAGCGCCGGAGAAGACAGCAAAAACAGGTTTGTACACGGCGTGACTTTCACATTGGACAGAAGATATTAGTACGTACACACTATTTATCCAATAGAGGAAAAGGTAGGTTTAGTAAATTTGAACTTCTATACGCAGGTCCATATCGGATTCGCAGCATTCCTCACCCCAATGTAGTACACGTCGAAACTTTGAGAACCAGAAAAAACAAAGGGAACAAAACCATATCCAACATCAAACCTTTTATTGAATGAAGATACTTTATGATTTATCACACTTTAATGCCATTTCCTAATTTTTTTTATGACCACTTATGCAATTATATTCACATGAACACTTACTGATGATTATCGTATTTTTTCTTGGCAAGTGCTCGGCAATGTAAGATTAGCAGGTCGCTCTTCTTGTCGTTACACATCAGACCGTGCTTATTTTTCCAGATGAACTTACACATTTACGACCACTTATGCAATTATATTTATGTGACTACTTACTGATGATTGTCGTATTTTCTCTTGGCAAGTGCCCAGCAAGGTAAGGTTAGCAGGTCGCTTTTCTTGTCGTTACACATCAGACCGTGCATATTTTCCATTTTTATGTATGTATAATTGTTTTCCTGTTTTGTTTGTTTGCACTATGAAATATTTAAGATATAACAAACACCAGCTGACTTTAACATTTTTGCCATATGATATCTCAACATCGTGACTACTTTACTTTTTTTTTCTACTACATTGTGATACACTGTGTACATTTTTGCTTCTGAACACTGTCGATGTTTTTGACATATTACGTTTTCTGTCATGCTATGCTGTATGCTCAATTATCTTACTATAAACCAGTTTTTATTTAGTGGGTATATGATTTAAATGCAAGACATTAATCTTTGTTCATCATTTTCAGAAAGCAATAACGTGTAAAAGAAATAAATTAAACAGAAGTGGGAATTTCACCTTCGGAATAAACGAAAGACGATGCAGTACCTCATGACGAAGAGTAAATGGATCAGAATGAACAAGTATTAACAAGAATATACTACACACATCGTAGAATAGCAGTCTTAACTAATTTTTTCTTTCAGAATACGAGGCGATTGATGCAGGCTGTCAGACAGAACTACACATCTTAGTTTTTTATTGATGAAATACGCTAGAAATAAGAATAGTTGTATAATGAATAATGAAGTGACCTTTTTGCAGATGATAATGAATGGTGATGTATAATGATGAAAAATATGATACTATGGATAATGAAGTTTTTCTTTACAGGTGATGATAATAATGGAGATATGCTAATATGGATAATGAAGTTTTTTTCTTTGCAAATGAAAATAATTATGAAGTTTATATATTTACTGTTAGTTAACAGATGCTATGTAGTTATTTAAGTATTTGTTGCAGTTCGTTTTGACAGTATGTCTTATATCGCATGGTATGATGACTGAAGGTTTTGGAAAGGACAGCTAGAGAACATATATATTTTTTATACACATTTCAGTACCTGTTTATTCGAAGTTCACTACTTTTCAGCATAATATGCGTTTCTTCTTTCAGTTTAATAATCCATTTTGTATATTTTGCAGGAGAAATTATTCATGAAATTAATGTGCTATAAGCAGTTGTTCATTAAACCTATGTCATTTATGAATGTGATCACATATACTCTACTTGTTTCATAACTTTGCTACAGCTGACTCATGATGAATGACGTTACACATCTTCATTTGCAGCAATGACTCAAAAGCAAATATTGTTATCCCCCAGTAATTAATTATCGATCCTAACGTAATGCATTGCGAGCACAAAAAAAATGCTTTGTAACTGGCCAATGAATGCCACTGGTTACTGTAATAAGATGACCTACGATGCCAATGATTGCTATAATTAGATTGATTATGTATAAATGCTATGCCAATAATTAACTCATTTTGAATGATCACTTCTGAATAATGCATAAAAAAATGCTTTGTAACTGGCCAATGAATGTCACTGATTATTGTAATAAGATGACCTATGATGCCAATGATTACTATAATTAGATTAATTATGTATAAATGCTATGCCAATAATTAACTCATTTTGAATGATCACTTCTGAATAATGCATAAAAAATGCTTTGCAACTGGCCAATGAATGCCACTGATTACTGTAATAAGATGACCTATGATGCCAATGATTACTATAATTAGATTAATTATGTATAAATGCTATGCCAATAATTAACTCATTTTGAATGATCACTTCTGAATAATGCAAAAAAAAATGCTTTGTAACTGGCCAATGAATGCCACTGATTACTGTAATAAGATGATCTATGACGCCAATGATTACTACAATTAGATTAATTATGTACAAATGCTATGCCAATAATTAACTCATTTTGAATGATGACTTCTGAATAACGCATAAAAAATGCTTTGTAGCTGGCCAATGAATGCCACTGATTACTGTAATAAGATGACCTATGATGCCAATGATTACTATAATTAGATTAATTATGTATAAATGCTATGCCAATAATTAACTCATTTTGAATTATGACTTCTGATGGTTTGTAACTGGGCAATGAGTACCAATGTTCTCTGTAAACAAATAATTATTCTGTAATACTACATACATGGTACAGAAATGTTCAGTAACTGGGCGATGAGTGCCACCAATTACTCAAATCAGTTGTTAGACTAGTGTAATTCTCTATGAAGACTACTATGTGACTTAATGTCCTTCACCTTCTGACCTAATTACCAGAAATTACTGCAATATCCGTTTGTCCTGTCTATCCTCATGATCATGGAGCACTATATTTGGTTTTTGCACTAATTCTACGTTGGTGCACTTTACAAGAACATGGTGTTGACATGACATGCTGTCCACCACCTTGAGCGATGGAGATGTTATTATGGTCCCACTGTTTGGTGTACCTAGTGTACTAGCAAAATGATAGCATGAAATATTGTTAAGTCATTTCAGTGTCTTGGCCACACTGATTAACACTTCAAGGAAAAGAACTTCAGATTGTCTCACTTGGTGTTGTGCTTCTGTAGAAAGATATGGACTTTCAGTGAAGCTGCATGCTACCTAAAGTGCTACAACCATGACGCAATCCTTCCCTTTCCTATCCTACTTCTTGTAAAATAGTAAAAAAAAAAGTATATACAGTGCGTGTGCACTTTTGTCATTTTTGTCGTTTATCAATATGATTTGTACTCATTATGTTTATTTGTTGTAAAAATGCTAAAGAGTTGTACAGTGCATGTGCACTTTTGCCATTTGTTAATATGTTTTGTACTCATTATGTATACATTTTGTCATTGCCTGATATGTTCTGTACTCAGTGCGTGTGCACTATATTTTATTTCATGTTCTGCACCTATATATATGTATATATTCTGTGATTGTAAAGTTAGTTAATTAAGAAAAATTTGTTGCTCATGGCAAGTCCAATTGACTCACCATCGCTGCCAAATTTTTGTGCCCCCAGTGGAAGGTTATGTAAGACGTACGCTTTGCCGGCGATGGGCGAGGCATGACAGAATCTCTGACCAGAGAGCAGTTTGTAGTTAGTTGTTGCTTGTCGCTAGTCTGCGCTTGACTGTGCGCGTCGATAGTAGTAGTCGGTCGGCTTCTGTAGCGAGTCGGTAGAAATCTGGTGGAGTCGGCTTGTGTCAGCTGTGTGCTCTGCTCACGACTCTGGTCAGGACTCTGGAGGATGAGTTTTGTTGTAGAAGGTAAAGAAGCAGCCTTGCGCATATTTAATAATGTATGTTAATTGTAATTTAATTTGTTCAAAGAAATGCCCCAATAATAATTTTTATAATATAAAGCAACTCTTTTAAAGAAAAGCATTCATTTCAATTTAAAGATTTTCCAATGCATTATCATTGCATCCAAGAATTAAAATATATATACGCCAGCATTGCACGAAGCTGTGTCGAAAAATGACTAATTAAGAGCAGATATAATGGCAGTTTTATTGAGGTAAGAATTTTTTTTGCTTTTTTTATTCAGAATACAGGGCCGAAGGTCAGTGCTGCTGTCCTTATAAATTTATCAGGTTACAAAACTCTTTTATTATTTTTGGTGTTTAGGAATTTTTCTGTTTCGTACTTGACATAAAGTGAGAAAAGAATTTTGTGGTAACATTAAATGTGAATGCATTTCTGCACACAGACTATAAATCGGAGCAAATTTTGTTCAAAGGTTACATTAAAATCAATTTTGTTCAAGGTTACAATATTAAGAAAAATTCATTTAATCAATAATATTTTTGTGGGGACGTTACACTTGGCTACATTTCCATTTTCATTTTTCAATAATATTTTTGTGGGGAGGTTACAGCCTGCTATGTGGACGGGTGGACCTCCTCTGAACACTTGCCCCCTTATCGCGCTCCGAAAACATGGTAATGTGCTTCCCTCTGCACATAGCAGCATCAAAACAGGCCAAGCAAGTAATAGTCAAATGGAGGATGGACCGGAAATAATCCGAATAATCAGAGCAACTGCATGCCGACCCTATACGTGCTCAATCACTGTTAGAATAAACATAATTCCTCACAATATTGATAATCAACCTCATAATGATCATAATTGTGAAAGGGCGGAGTTCCAAATGGACCTGCCGTCGTTCCACTTCAGATCGTTCCGTACACATAACCCTAGTTATTTTATGGACGTAACTGCTTTCAGTAATTGCTCTGCAATTTTGTAATCGTACAATACAGTTTTTCCCTGCCTATGTATTCGCGACACACTGCATTTGTTTATGTTGAGGGTCAACTGTCACTTCGTGCACCATGCGTCGGGCCTCTGCAGGCGGTCCCACCGAAGTTGTGACGTCACACTAGGCGAACGCTCGACTCCGTGCGGTGCCCACGAGAAATCAATTTTAATTGGAAAGGTTCCCATTAAAGATCTTAATTACGTCGTGTGCTCGCGAGAACTTGCATGCACTTAAATACGCAGTGAAGAACTATCAAAATTCTCTGAAATAGTTAAATCGCTCACCACCGGAGACGGCTCCTGGCCCTCGTAAGACCTGCAGTGTCATGTGCTGTGACGCACGCACCACAGCCTGTTTTTCTCGTAGACCTCGTCTGCAGGTTCTCTTGCAGTACGTCACAGTTTTCTACCATCGTGACTTCCATATATAAAACAGCATCATCCTCGAATGGAATCGTCGAACTGCCGATGTTCAGACCGAGCGACGTGGCGCAGTGATTAGCACACTAGACTCGCATTCGGGAGGACAACGCTTCAGACCCATGTCCGGTCATCTTCATGTAGGTTTTTCGCGATTTCCCTAAATTGCTTCAGGCAAATGCTGTGACGGCTGAAAGGGCACGACCGCCTTCCTTCGCCATCCTTCCCTAATCCTATGCGACCGATGACCTCGTTGTTTGGTACGATTCCCTGAATCAATCAACTAACCAAAAAAACTTGGTCATTTGCATATATTGTGAAAAGTAATGGTCCTATAATTCTCCCATTGAATATTTCTGCAGTTACTTCTGTGTCTGAAGATTCCTTTCCATTAAGAATGACATTCTGTGTTCGATTTGATACAAACGCCTAAATGCAGCCACACGCCTGGTCTGATACACAAGTTTAAAAACAATGAGACAAGTAGACTTTGTAGTGATCACCACTCAGAAATGTGTGCTTGTGTGCTGTCACTGAAAAATAGTTCAAATGTAAATGTATCTAAATCCCCACTGGTAAATTTTGAATTGTTTTTGCGGAATGTGGATTCCTTACTATACTGTCTATCAGACAGTAGCAAACAGTTAACAATTCTGGTGACTTTAATATACTGTTTCTAAAAGATTTTGATAGGAAAAAATTTAGTAACCTTATTTTCATCCTACAATTTGATCCCAATTATTAATTTTCCAACAGGGGTGGATAAAGACAGTACAACAGTAATTCAAAAAGTTTTGTTTGGTGTAGCTCGAAGCAAGAGAAAAACCTTTTACACATTAACAAATGCTCTCTCTTATCATGATGCACAGTTAGTTAGGATAAATAAGATAGGGTTCTTAAAAGAATCACTGATTGGTTTTCCGCGAATGACTTCATTCTCAATTTTAAAAATACAAAACATATTCAGTTTTGCACTTCAAGGCGTACGACAGCGATGAAAAGCGTAACGTATGGTGGGAAAAATACAAATAGAGGGAACATTTCAAAAATTTTAGATGTCTGTGTTGATGAAAATTTAAACTGGAAAAAGCACATTTTGCAATCCCCACGGCCACTTAGTTTAGCTACTTAGAATCATTGCAAATCTTGGGAGAAACAAATCAGTAACACGACATGTTTTGCATAGTCTCAGTCAGTAATGTCATACGGAATAGTCTCCTGTAGTAACTAATCCTTAAGAAAGAAAATCTTCACTGTTCGAAAACGTGCTGTAATAATAATATGTTGTGCTCACCCACGATCATGTTGTAAAGATCTATTTAAGGAGTTGGACATTCCGACTAATGCTGCATAGTATATTTATTATCTCATGAAGTTTGTTGCAAATAATCCACTGCAATTCAAAAGGAACAACGATGTACACAATTACTATACCAGAAGGAAGAATTATGTTGATTACTCGACATTAAGGTTGTCTGCAGCAGAAAAAAAGTGCATAATCCTGCAACTAAAATATTTCTATTATTGTAACTTGTAGAAGGCATTGGGCAGGAATTAGTAACACACATCTGAATGTTAAAAAAATTAAATTAAGAAAAGTTATGGATGTCCAGCTTGTAACCATATTTACAAGTTAATTTATGATGTGAACGTAAAATGACTCGTCCCACATCATTATGGTTTACTGTGCAAATGATCCATAGAAGATGAAACTAACAAACGATCTGTGCCGTACGCTGGTATTTTGTTCATAAGGCGGCGGAGCTGAACTGTATTAAACGTCTTTCGGAAGTCAAGGAACACGGCATCAACTGGGGCGCCGGCACTCACTACTTTCTTGGTCTCGCCAACGAGTGGAGCAATCTGGGTTTCATACGATCGTTGTTTTCGTTCCCCCTCTCAGTTCCTATAGGGCAAATCTTCGATCTCCAGAAAAGTCATAATATGCAAGCATGAAATATGTTCCATAATTAAACAACAGACTGACATCACAGAAGTAGGGATGTAGTTTTGTGCGTCTGTTCACCGACTCTTCCTGAAAACCTGCATAACACCATTCGCTGCCCTAGCATATTTCAGTATGAGTCCAGACCGCAGTACTAACCGTATCCTGCAGGAAACTGGGTTCAGCAGTACACCAACAAGAATCTTAGCCAAAGATGAACGACCCCCTTACAAAATGTAAATGTTGGAATGTCTTACGCCTGTTTACGGATGAAACTAATTTCCTCGTGAATGGAGACGTAAACAAACGGAATCGTAGATAATGATCAGGTGCCAGACCTCAGTGGATGTATCCCTTGATGACAGGTGACGCTCTGAAAGTGACTGGTCTCTGTGAACTATGGAGCTCTAGTACAGTTGTGCACTTCTTCATACAAAACACGCGGCAGCAACCCGTCACCTGCAGTTATTACACGAAGATGTAGTGTTGCCGCCGCTGTCCTATGTTGGGAGTCAACGAAATATTTTTGCATTTGGAGGCGAAAGTTAGTGGTTGAAATTTCGTGAAAAGGGTGGCTGAAATTTCGTGAAAAGGGTGGCTGAAATTTCGTGAAAAGGTCTCGTCACAACGAAAATGTCTCTCATTTAATCATTGCCACCCCATCTTGCGTGTCATATCAGAGACACTCTCTCCCCTATTTCGCAATTATACTGAATGTGCTATCCTTTAATCTCCTATCTCGTAAGTATCCTACACCGTGCAGCAATACTGCAGAAGAGAACTTACAAGGGTAGCGTAGGCAGCCTCTTTGGTGAATTTGTTACATCTACACTGCCGGAAGAAAAAGTACAACTTTTAGACTTTTCCAGTTCAATCAAGATTCATTACTGCTACAGTACATATGGAGTACATGAAATGATTACATTTACAGATCAATAACAGAAGCAATACTAAGGTGCCAGGTTTCAACCCATACTGAAACACCCACTTTAGTATGTGGTGTAGCCTGGAGCTGATTCTGGTATCCAATCGATCGTGCAGACGGCGAATACTGTCCAGGGATACGTTATTCCACGCCTCCGCGACCTGTTCACGTAGTTCTGTAAAGAGTTGTTGGTCGCCGAGCTTTACGAGTCACTGCTTGTCTACTCATATCCTTCACATACTCAATTGGAGAGTAGTCTGGAGATAGTGCTGACCAGGGAAGTCACGTCTTGCAGAGCACGTTGAGTTTCAATCGGCAGTGTGTGGGTGAGTATTATCCTGTTGGAGTTGAGACAGGACCAGTTACACTCTCACCTATTTTTCGTATACGGAAAATTATGACCATGCGAGGATACCTTTCAGAGTGTCACGCCACCTCCTGTTGTAATAACGGCACAAGAATGGGTCTAACAACATTCTGCACGTACCGAGTGCTGGTTAGCGTCCCCTCTACAAACACCAGAAGTGAACCAGGGTTGCCGGCCGCGGTGGCCGTGCGATTTTAGGCGCTGCAGTCGGAAACCGCGGTACTGCTACAGTCGCAGGTTCGAATCCTGCCTCGGGCATGGATGTGTGTAACGTCCTTAGGTTAGTTAGCTTTCAGTAGTTCTAAATTCTAGGGGACTGATGACTTAAGATGTTAAGTCCCATAGTGCTCAGAGCCATTTGAACTTTTTTTTTATTTTATTTTATTTTTTTTTTTTTTTAACCAGGGTTGTAGCTTATAGCATCCCGGACCATAAGGCCTGGGTTGGGGCAATGTCTTGGACGAATGCACTCTATGAGACATTGCTCTCCAGGTCTACGTCGTACGCCCAAACGACCATCACTTGCGTGCAGATACAATCTGCTTTCATCGAAGAAGACCAAGACGCACCATTTCATCTTCCAAGTGGTCCTCTGATGGCACAAGTTGGACCGTGCACTTTGATGCTGTGGCATGAGTGGAATGCCGACTACAGGTGTGCGTGCCTGTAGTCTCACTACTAATAATCGGTTCGCAACAGTTCTTGTTGGCATGTCTGGGCTCACAAGCCCTCATATCTGTGCTGTGAAAGTTGTATGATCTGCCACTACTACCATTACAATACGCCGATCCTAGCGGGCGTCTGTGCTGCATGGGCGTCCAGAATCTCCCCTACGGGTGATACCAGCATTGATGCGCAACTGACTGAGCACGTCCAACTAGTGTGGAATTTCTCCGAAAGGACCATCCCGCCACTCGGAGGGCCACCATCTGATCCCTTTCAAACTCGTTCAGTTGACTGTAGGAAGCACGAGTGGGTCTCCGTGGCATCGTTGCCTGCTGTTTGCATCACACTGAGCCTTCTGCTTGTGAGCATTCCCTATAAAAGGGTACACATAGATGGCACACTGGCGACTATGTCACTAGGCTGTCTGTTGGCCGTCATCAGTACATATGCTATCCCCCAGGTGGCATACGCCGTCATCGAATCAAAATTGATGTCGCCTTTCCAGGCGTACCAATTTTTTTCCAGCACGGTATAGGTGTTCTGCCAATAAAACTCAGTTTTTGGTTCGTGTACCCCACAAAATTTTGTATGTGATCGTCGCAGTTTAAATTGTTCCTAGCCGGCCGCGGTGGTCTCGCGGTTCTAGGCGCTCAGTCGGGAACCGCGCGACTGCTGCGGTCGCAGGTTCGAATCCTGCCTCGGGCATGGATGTGTGTGGTGTCCTTAGGTTAGTTAGGTTTAAGTAGTTCTAAGTTCTAGGGGACTGATGACCATAGTGCTCAGAGCCATTTGAACCAATTTAATTTGTCCCTAAACAAGATGTTTAGTTGAATTGACAGCCTTCGTATTTGTGTGATTTATCGTGTAACCGAATTATAACTTCTTCCTTTTAGTAGTCCTGGGGATCATTTCATACTTTTCATTATTTAGGGTCAATTTTCACTTTTCACACCATACAGATATTTTATTTAAATCGTTTTGCATTTGGTTTGGTCTTCTGATAACTTTACCAGACGGTAAATGGCAGCAAACACTCTAAGATTGCTGCTCAGATTGTCTCCTAAATCATTTATAAAGATTAGAAACAGCGGAGGGCCTATAACACTTCCTTGTGGAACCCCTATATCGATTACGTTTTACTCGATGACTTTCTGCCAATAAGTAACTGTGACTTTTGTGATAGGGATCACGAATCCAGTCGCAGTCCTTTGCAGTCAGTCTGATTATGCCCCACCTCATTACAGGCTAGCTATCCGTGTGTACTTGGATATTCAGTTTCACCAGAGATTAGATAAGTCATAGAGGTCATATGGAGTGGCTGCCCCCCCCCCCACCCCCCCACCCCCCCACCCCCTGCTCCGAATTTAAGTACGTTAGATTTAAGTCCGTGCCATGTGAAGGGAATTCTGTATGTGGCGAAAATCTGAAACTTGCACAGGTCAGTAGGTCAGGGAGACGACTATTGATGACTGTGCTCGCATTCCGGTACCTGTGCTGTTAAAGTGCATGAAAAGTGAGTGGGTGTGATGTTGGTAACATAGTCTCACAAGTATTCTCATTCTCACTCCACCCTTCTCATACTAATTGTCTTTAAATTTCTGTTAACCCCCCGTTTATGTTTAAGAAGGGTGGTCCCACAACTAGGGACCACGTTGCATTGAATTATTTATCTACACTACAGGCCATTAAAATTGCTACACCACGAAGATGACGTGCTACAGACGCGAAATTTAACCGACAGGAAGAAGATGCTGTGATATACAAATTATTAGCATTTCAGAGCATTCACACAAGGTTGGCACCGGTGGCGACACCTACAACGTGCTGACATGAGGAAAGTTTCCAACCGATTTCTCATACACAAACAGCAGTTCACCGGCTTTGCCTGATGAAACATTGTTGTGATGCCTCGTGTAAGCAGGAGTAATGGGTACCATTACGTTTCCGACTTTGATAAAGGTCGGATTTACAGCCTATCGCGATTGCGATTTATCGTATCGCAACATTGCTCCTCGCATTGGTGGAGATCCAACGACTCTTAGCAGAATATGGAATCGGTGGGTTCAGGAGGATAATGCGGAACGCCGTGCTGGATCACAACGGCCTCGTATCACTAGCAGTCGAGATGACAGGCATCTTATCCTCATGGCTGTAACGGATCGTGCAGCCACGTCTCGATCCCTGAGTCAACAGATGGGGACGTTTGCAAGACAACAACCATCTGCACGAACAGTTCGACGACGTTTGCAGCAGCATGGACTATCAGCTCGGAGACCATGGCTGCGGTTACCCTTGACGCTGCATCAGAGACAGGAGCGTCAGCGATGGTGTACTCAACGACGAACCTGGGTGCACGACTGGCAAAACGTCATTTTTTCGGATGAACCCAGGTTCTGCTTACAGCATCCGTGTTTGGCGACATCGCGGTGAACGCACATTGGAAGCGTGTTTTCGTCATCGCCATACTGGCGTATCACCCGGTGTGATGGTATGGGGTGCCATTGGTTACACGTCTCGGTCACCTCGTGTTCGCATCGACGGCACTTTGAACAATGGATGTTACATTTCAGTTGTGTTACGACCCGTGGCTCTACCCTTCATTCGATCCCTGCGAAACCCTACATTTCAGCAGGATAATGCACGACCGCATGTTGCAGGTCCTGTACAGGCCTTTCTAGATACAGAAAATGTTCGACTGCTGCCCTGGCCAGCACATTCTCCAGATCTCTCGCCAATTGAAAACGTCTGGTCAATTGTGGCCGAGCAACTGGCTCGTCACAATACGCCAGTCACTACTCTTGATGAACTGTGGTATCATGTTGAAGCTGCATGGGCAGCTGTACCTGTACGGGCCATCCAAGCTCTGTTTGACACAATGCCCAGGGGTATCAAGGCCGTTATTACGGCCAGAAGTGGTTGTTCTGGTTACTTTTTTCTCAGGATCTATGCACCCAAATTGCGTGAAAATATAATTACATGTCAGTTCTAGTATACTCTATTTGTTCAATGAATACCTGTTTATCATCTGCATTTCTTCTTGGTGTAATAATTTTAATGGCCAGTAGTGTATATGTTTACAGATTGCTCGTATAATGCCTATTTTTATATGAAGTAATAAGCGCGACTTCCATCACTCGTAGGTGTCTTAAGTACAAAATATATGATGTACGAGATGAGGATTCGGATACAATTCAATAACCAACTCTTTATTTTGCACTTCAATTATTTCATCAAACTGAGTCGAAAAAGTCAAGGAATAGCGTTTATCTCTTCTCAAATGCTATTGTGTTAATGGATGTGCACCCTTATGTTCTAGTGAATAAAGCAAAACCTTTCTCAAGTAAGTAAAATGTAACAGCCCCTTGTATACAAAGTAAAAGCTTTTGCAATCAAGAAAATCACGAGTATACTGTTATATTATGGAACAAAAATGTGAAATTTGTACGAGAAAGGGTACAGTGCCAAAACTGGTTACGGTGAAGCAAAACATTCATTCGGAAAGTGCGGCTTATTGCAATTTTTTCTTCTGCGATATTTTCGAAAACAGCCGTGGTGTTCCCAAACCGTCATGGATGAGTATCATTTTGTTTCCAAGGTGCACAGTATTTGCATTGCAATGACGCAGGTTTAATTAGTAACGATGGCGCCACGCGCGTGAGACATACCAATAGCCCCCTCCTTTTATCCCTGACCAAGCTGTCGGCTACGTGGGGTTTCCTAACGTGGGGTTTCCTACAAGGGTGCAGCAGGTAGCGAAGCTGTCCAGAGCAACCGGTTCCCTTACTACGTGTTTGCGAACTGAGCCTCTCCCACTGCTTGTCTACCCCAGTCGCTCACCCTTAGTGCAGGTGTTGTCACCGTTTCTCAGACAGTGTCGTCGTCGATCAGCATCAATAATTTCGCAAAGTTAACTTGCTGATTCTGGAGTTTCGTCATATATGTCACACGAAACTAATTATCTGTATTTGGCGGGTCTCATTCACAAAAGTACGCTTTTAACGGTATTTTTAAAGTTCTAATACACAATCTGCTATTTATTGAATTTTTATCTCAACATAAGTGAAATTTTACTTCTTAAATTTCTTACATAACATGGTCACTCGTCCTGTGAAGCACCCAGAACTTTTGGTGCGGAAGGCAGATTGAGGACTCAGACAGCTGGTGGCCCACTTTTCTGCCAGAGACTTTTAAACACGATCATATTTGCCTTTATTGTGCTCCAACAGGAGCATTTTTCAGCTGATTATTATGCAGTTCAATTTATAAAGATGAAATTACAACTAGAGTAACATTGGTGGAGTCATCTATATTGAGCAACTAAATTTTATCATCTGTAGACATCAAGAACAACACTCTAGTTATCGAGACTTTATGCGCAGCATCTAACCATAGGGAAATATTCTGTAATTTCTTTCAGATGAACACGCCCATTGTCGCGTAAATCTTTATCTAATTACTAACTGTAAACCGGGCGTTGCCCGTATATTTATTCATCCCAGTTTTATGTCAGTTCATCCCCTCTTCCCTCACCTCTCTTGTCCATTTAGTCCTATCTCGTCTCTCTATCCACCTCCTCCTTCCACCCATCCGTCTCTCTTTCCATCTCCTCTATCTGCCCCACTCTCTCACAACACTTCATCCTCCTCTCCATTCATCTTCCCGTCTCTGTCCACCTCCTCCTCCGCTTTTTCTAATAGTACATCAAATTCACAATAACACCCCTAATTTATGTATTTATTACAGTGTTCCATTAGTCATTCATCACCTTCCCCCTTTCTCTCTTTACCTGCTGCTCCCTCTCTCTTTTAATCTGTTTGTCTCACTTTTCTGGATGCACCTCCTCCCCCCTCCCCATAACGTTCTCCTCTCTCTGTATATCTCGTCCTCCGCCTCCGTCATGCCATCTCCTCTTTCCCCGTCTATGAAAAAATACGGATATCTGCCAACTTTCATGCTGACTGACGAGACGATGTTGAATTTATTTAAAGGTAGACCAACCATCCGCCATACGTTGGTTTGTGTAAATGCCTTCACCATGAAAACATACATACATGAGCCAATTCCCAAGCTGATCAGTCAAATGGTATGTAATTCTGTTGTAAGGCACCGTCCGACATACACCGTATGAAATTTCACGTAGACAGTGAGGTTCCTCTTGTTTTGAAGATCAAATGTACAAAATTTCATCAAGATCACAGCGACACTGTGGCTTTTGTTGAAATCCGTAAGCAAAGTACCCTCCACCATGCACTGAACGAAGTTTTATGTAGACAGTGACCTTCCTCTTGGTTTGGGAAATAGGATTTATTTTTTATACACCCCGCTCGCTCTATGCTATCATTGTTACGTAAAATAACGTTATACCTTGTAAATAATCACGACACAAAATGAAGATGATAAGCAATGTGGGACTTCCTTACGTATGCGTTTGAAACTCTCGGAGAAATCCTGTGGGGTGGGTGGGAGGGGGCAGCAAGGGGAGCCTCGATTTGTTTTGCCGGCCTGGGCCTCTGACAGGTTTAGTGTGCCACTGCTCGTAGGAAACCACCCGGTAGGAAACCCCACGGTGGGAAACCCCACGGTAGGAAACCCCACGACACCAAGCTGTCTGCCTAGTGCCGAAATGACAACACACAGATGGCAAACTAGCCACGTCGCAAGAAAGTGTGGGGAAATATTAGTCTCGTCTCGACGATACCTCTCCGCTATGTCACCATGATGTGTACATGCCAAATTTCGACTGCTGGGGATGGCTATAGACTTTTGTTGTTGTATCGAGTTCTGAGAGGTAAGTACGAGTTGAACATCTCCCGTTGTAGGAAGGGTTCTCGGCAGTGCCATTGGCAGCGTGACGGTCTCAATACAACGCCACCACCTAGGGAACGTTGTTAAGATAGCAGTTTACCGATTTATACCAAGTACGGCATGCAAGTAATGTGACTCGTCGCATTTGGTGTAGTTACTGCCGTGACTTAATTATTCTTAGAAGTAACGTAACTCGGGAGGACGACGGTTCAATCCCGCGTCCGGCCATCCTGATTTAGGTTTTCCGTTATTTCCCTAAATCGCTGCAGCCAAATGCTGGGATGGTTCTTCTGAAAGGGCACGGCCGACTTCCTTCCCCGTCCTTCCCTAATCCGATGAGACCGATTACCTCGATGTTTGGTCTCTTCCTCCAAACAATCCAGTCCAAAGTAACGTAACTGGTTGCTGTATTCAATACCTGATTACTTCCAAGCATGAAAGCAATGTGCGAATAACGTGGTTATGTTCATTTCAGAAATGCCATCTGCAAATCGACTGTGTGTGTCTCATTAGTATTAAAAACATGGAAACATATTTTTAGATGGCGCGCTAGTGGATGATTCATATTTTCCTTCATCTTATACGATTTTACCTTTTTATTTACTTCGTTTCATTTGATTTGTTTACTCGGTTGAGGACGATATACAACAATGAAATGCTGGTTAGATATACAGAATTACGCCTGCTTCGTACATCAGAATAATAAATATGGTACTACCACAACACTCTTGTGAAACAGCAAAAATAAAATAAATACCGTTGTAGAAATCGTGACTGTCGTAGCCGTTCTTGAAAACCAATTAAACCAACAGCTCACTACAACTTCAGTTTGTGCATTCACCGCAGTATTGGATATTATTGCTTTATTTTCTTTATTTGAAATTGCGAACCTGGCAGGAACATTTCTACACCGGTACCAGAATACATTTCGACTGCATATACACTTTACTTGAAAATGTCCTTGTTTGGCAAAAAAGTCTCCGTTAAAGTAACTACTTTAGAAATTTTCCTTTATACTTTTTTAGGTGGCTGAGACTAAGTTACCTGAAATTCTTTTTCAGATGTGTCCGTCTTTTCTATGAGTTGTAGTTTGTTTTAACAGAGGGTCAACATGTTTTGAATATTAAGGTATTTGCGTGTTTCGTGCTTAATTTGAAAATGTAAATTATTGACAGTGATAACTCAATTCTGGGAGAGAGCGCTCTTATGTGTGTGTGTGTGTGTGTGTGTGTGTGTGTGTGTTGTCTGAGTTCTCTGTGTCGAAGTGGACAAACCCGTAGAGTTGTGAAATCAGAACCAGCAGGTTAACATCACATTTTTTTAACTTTCGCCTTTCATAAAGACTGTGAGGCTTTTTTAATTTAATAAAATTATATTCGGCATATATATATATATATATATATATATATATATATATATATATATATATATATTGCCAAGAATCTTTAAGGAACGCGAAAGCTTAAAAAAATGTGATGTGAATCTGCTGCTTCTGATTTCGCAACTCTACGCGTTTGTCCACTTCGACACAGAGAACTCAGACAACATACATCCGTGTTCTTTGACTTTTATCTGCTGAAAGCTTTAACCGCCGATATGGCATTCCTTACATTTAATTATAATAATTTGTAAGAATACCGACGCATTTGACAAAAATTCTCAGTGTGCTGGCGCTTTAAAACAGCATACGTTCCTTGTAAGTTATAACATGAACCGCATCAAATACGAGCTTCATCCAAAATGACGAAATCCAATATGGCATCTCCCACTTCTCAGAACTCGATACGACCAGGAAAGTTGATAGCCGTCTTCGTAGGTTTAAATTGGGCACGCACAGGTCCACACGTCATAGCGACGTCACGGGGAGGTATCCCAGTGGCGAGCTAAACGTCCCACGGAATTCCGCTTCTGCCTGCGCAAAACGCTTCTGTGAGCCACCTTCTTACCCGCTCACCCCTGTAACGACGAGAAGAGCTAGACGTACGCTGCGAACACTCGGCGACCGTGTCAGACACGAGGTGGGTATTTTCCACGTCCGCTGGCCACTGCGAGAGAACAAAGCCGCATGCCGCTAATTTAGCGCGTCGCTGAGTCACTGCGTTGTCTAGTGTCACGCCGTAAGTCCGTCAGCAGGGCAGCAGTCGAGCCAAGCGCCGTATACCTGCCCAGCGTGCCTCGCCGGTCACAACTCTGCCAGACAAGCCAGTAAATTTAGACACGTTCCACGCCACAATCACTCCAGGCAGTCCTGTTTCATGTCATAAGAAACAAGGAAGCCGTTGGATAGTTTTGGAACATGTTTTATACTCGCATATTATGACATTTCTGGAGACGAAAAGTCTCCTCTGTAGGAACCAATGTGGGTTCTGAATCACTGCCCCTATGACAAACTGAAATTATGCGAAATGAAAGCAGCTGTCAGAAGGAGAATGAGAGATTCTTTTAACGAATTTGAAAGCAATATTTTATCTGCAGATTCTAAAAATAACCCCAAAAAATTTTGGTCGTACGTAAAATCTATGAACGCTACAAATAATTCAATACCTTCTCTTGTTGACAGAACAGCTAATGTAACTGATGAAGATAAACAGAGGGCCCAAATTCTAAACCTAGTTTTCAAAAACTCGTTTACGGTAGACGACTGCAGCACCATTCCCCCTTTCAAGCGGGCCGCAGTGGCCGATTGATTCTAGGCGCTACAGTCTGGAACCGCGCGACCGCTACGGTCGCTGGTTCGAATCCTGCCTCGGGCATGGATGTGTGTGATGTCTTTAGGTTAGTTAGATTTAAGTAGTTCTAAGTTATAGGGGACTGATGGCCTTAGAAGTTAAGTCACATAGTGCTCAGAGCCATTTGAACCCCCTTTCAATTACCGAACAAACGCAAGGATGGCTGACAAAGTGTTTAGTGTATATGGGATTGTAAAACAGTTAAGGTCCTTAGTCGCCAGGAAGGCATCTGGACCACCCGGTATCCCCGTAAGATTATATGTTGACTACGCTACAAATATAACACCATTCCTATCTATCATCTATCAGAGATCATTGGAACGGCGGAAAGCTCCACGGATTTGGAAGAAGGCCCAGGTCATAGCAATCTATAAAAAAGGGTAGAAAATCGGATGCACATAGTTACCGGCCAATTTCACTGACATCTATTTGTTGTAGAATCATGGAACATATATTGTGTTCAGACATAACGACCTTTTTAGACTCTGAGAAACTCATCTGCAGAAACCAGTGCGGTTTTAGGAAGCAGCGATCATGCGAGACACAGCCGGCCCTCTTTGTGCATGATATACAACAGGCTCTAGATACCGGCTCCCAGGTTGATGCCATATTTCTGGACTTTCGAAAGGCGTTCGACTCAGTTCCGCACTGTCGCTTGCTCCAAAAAGTGCGCGCTTACGGTCTATCCGATGACATATGCGGTTGAATAGAAAGTTTTCTAACAGGCAGGGAGCAGTATGTCGTCCTGAACGGGGTGACTTCAACAGAAACAAGAGTAACTTCAGGTGTCCCCCGGGCAGCGTAATAGGTCCGCTGATTTTTACTATTTACATAAACGATCTGGTTGATGGTATTGACAGCGGCATTAGACTGTTTTCCGATGATGCTGTAGCGTACAGTAAAGTAGTATCACACGAAAGTTGTGAACAAATCAATGAGGATTTGCAGAAAACAAATGCGTGGTGTAATGACTGGCATTTATCTCTCAATATTAATAAGTGTAACCTATTGCGTATAACAAGGTGAAAATCGCCATTAATGTACGAGTACAAAATAAATGCCCAGTCTTTGGAAGCGGTATCATCTGTCAAGTACCTGGGTGTGACTATTCGAAATGATCTCAAATGGAATGATCAGATTACACAAGTAACAGGGAAGGCGAACTCTAGATTGGGGTTTATTTGTAAAATCCTGAAGCGATGCAGCCCTTCAATAAAGGAAATAGCTTACATCGAGAATGTAGAGCATATATTATTACCACCAACTTTCAAGTCGCGCAATGATCACCATTCAAAGATAAGGGAAGTTAGAGCTCGTACTGAGGCGTTCAGACAGTCGTTTTCCGCCGGTGGAACAGAGGGGAGGGGGGGGGGGGGGGGGGGGGGTGAAATATGACTTTGGCGCGAATTGTGCACTCCGCCACACACCACTTGATGGCTAGCGGAGTATATATGTAGATGTAGATTTAGAACATTCTTCTGAAACCCAGCTCGTTCTGTAGCTACTGGCGCCTACGTTGGTGCAGTGATCCTCGACTTTGATAATGCTTTTGACACAGTTCCGTACTACCGCCAAATGATGAAAACAATAGCCTACGGAATATCAGACCAGCTGTATGACTGGACTGAAGAGTTTATAACTCTCCAGATGTAAAAGTAACTTCAGGCGTACACAAAGGTGTGTTATAGGTGTGTTACTTTTCACAATATGTATAAATGACCTGGAAGAGCCGGCCGAAGTGGCCGTGCGGTTAAAGGCGCTGCAGTCTGGAACCGCAAGACCGCTACGGTCGCAGGTTCGAATCCTGCCTCGGGCATGGATGTTTGTGATGTCCTTAGGTTAGTTAGGTTTAACTAGTTCTAAGTTCTAGGGGACTAATGACCTCAGCAGTTGAGTCCCATAGTGCTCAGAGCCATTTGAACCATTTTTTTTTTTGACCTGGAAGATAATGTCTAAAGTTTCATGAGGTGTTTCATGGATGATGCTGTTGTGTAAAGAGAAGCTACGACGGTAGAAAAATGTAGCGAAATGCAAAAAGCTCTTCAGAGGATCGACCCCTGGAGCATGGAGTGGCAGTTAACCCTCAACATAAAGAAACGTAACATACAGAGAATAAATAGATAGAAAGACCCTTTAGTGTATGATTGTAAAATTGCAGAAAAATCACTGGGAGCAGTTACTTCCACAAAATACCTAGAAGTATGCATACTGAGTGATTTGAAATAGAACGACCACATAACATTAATCGCGAGTATGGCATATGCCATACTGAGATTCAATGCAAGAGTCCTCAGGAACTGTAGTCTATCAATAAAGGAAGTAGCATATAAAACACTCGTTCGACCAATACTTGAATATTGTTCGTCAGTGTGAGATCCATATCAGATAGGACTGATACAAGAAATAGAGAAAATCCAAAGAAGAGAAGCATATTTCGTTACAGGTTCACTTAGTAGGCATCAGAGCGCCATGGAGATAACCAAACAGCTCCAGTGGCGGACACTGCAAGAGATGTGTTTTGCATCACAGTGTGGTTTACTGTTAATTAAGCGAGAGCGTTCTTTCCTAGAAGACTCAACATATATTTTGCTTCCCCCAACACATGCGTATCTCGTAAAAGGACCATTAAGATAAAATAAGAGAGATTCGAGCCCACATGGAGACTTGCCAGCTATCATTCTTCCCTCAACCTGTTCGCGACTGGAACAAGGAAAGCGTTAACTGGCAGTGGCACGCAAACAACCATCCGCCACACACCGCAAGGTTTTCATGTATCCAAGACAGGCGATCCCAAATACAGGGTGTTTAAAAAAATTTCACTTATTCCTGGAGAAGATAGGATCGGTCAAAACTAGAAGAAAAGTCCCGATTATGATATGTCCGGGAACCAATACCTGTTGAGATATGGGACAGTCTACGTCTCATTCCCATCTGCCTGTTATGCATGAGTAAGGTGTGCTGCATGTTGGTACCATACATCCTATCACATCCTTCAGCCCTTCTTAGGCATGAATCACACACTCTTTTATGTGGCTCCGTTTCAATTACGCGCCACAAGGTTTGCTAACATGCTCTTGTAATGTTTGCACATAGCCGTTGGGTTAGGTTTACACGAATGCCGTTAAGTGTCCCCATTGCCATCAAATACTACGATGAGGTACTGTCACATGATCTGGTCATGCATAAATCAGTCAGAGTCTTTCTGGAATGGTAACATTTTCTAATAGCACTGGTAATTGATCAAACAGAAACTGGTGATAAACACAATTTGTTTCGTAAAACGTAAGACACTGTGAGTCTGTCACAGATGACACTGAAGCAGTCCTGATACCTCATCTTCAAGGTGCTTGAGGATTTCCAATCGTACACTTGCACAAATTGTGGTAATTTACTATGCCATCTCTGTGATTCCTACCTCCTCTCAATAAAATGCAGGAGGTAGTATCAGTCAAAACTAGAAGAAAAGTCCCAATAATGATATGTCCGTATTATCTGGTGCAGATGCGAGCTCAGATAATAATCTTGTCTCAAGGTTCAAAGGTGTCTATACTTTCTGACTAGCCAGATCTCATAGAATTGAGTACGATGTGAATGATAGACAGAATGTAGCGAACTGCACTTAGAATCACAAGGTCAGATATGTGACTGACTGCAGAGGCAGTACTATCTATCTATGTTTTCTCCTTCTCTAATAGGATTCTATGTCTGGAGTTTTAAAAGACAGATGCTGAACAGTGAGACCGACTAGCAAAAGGATCCCGAACTGGTCGCTCCATTGGGTTGCGTACAGTGGTGTCTTCTCAGAGCTGGGCCATGAATGGACCCCAGTTTCCTCCCAGCAAAGTACAATGTGGTCAGATAGAGCTACGCCGGTAAAAAAAACCCTCACTGTTTTCACCAGCGTGACTTGTAGACAGCATAAACTGTCTGCAAATGGACGAGAGGAATACTAGCCATGTGAGGGATTTCAGGCAAATGTAATTCCCAGCTTGTAGAAGCATAAGCCCTGGGTGTAGATAACATCCCTAGAAAGCTGATCAAAGAATATCACAATATATGCTGGTGTAGTGGTGCAAACGACTCTCCCAGCTGAGGCTAAAAGAGCAGAACCTATTTTTTTCTTTTTGTTTTCCCACAGTGGCGATAACGAAGAGGGAGGAAGAACGCACCTTGTCATTGGTGAATGGGCTAGGACATCCGTTCTTTGTCCCACTTTTTGAGCAGAGACAAGTTCTAGAAACTTTCTTAGGTGATGAGTTTTTATAGGGCTGATGGACGGAGTAAGAGAGACTTTATAAATCTATATCATTGGACAACGTTGGCAGTAAAGTGGGAGACTGGATAGAAAATTTGAGGAGGTACCAAAAGCTGTAGACCTCTGTGGAAGAGTGCACTTTTCAGTAACTGTTGACGTTCGAACGAGCATACTCGGAATAGAATGAAGAACATTAAGGTTTGGAGAGGAGATGCTGAAAAGAGTATACTTCTAATTCACAGAAGAGAGGATGTGTGCAACATACCAGTGGTGGCAGAGGATGTCAGTGGGGCACACACGACTGGCAGTGATGGAGTGCCATCTTGCTTACTTCGGTTCAAATCCTGCTGGCGTAGCTCATGGTAAGAAGCAGCATGCCAGGGCAGAACGGTTCATTCATTCAGATGTACTACTGTTCTAAAGTATTGCACGTGCTTGGTTGCAGTGATGCTCTTTTGTTAGCCCCACATCTTCAGGCGGAAACGTGTATGTATGTATTACTTTTGGGGAGGGTACCCTACCACAATACCTAGTAACAATGTGATCTACTGCCGATTATTGCCTCAAAAGTGCTCTGTGTTAATTGAGGTCTTCCGCTCGCTAGCGCCGGCCGGAGTGGCCGAGCGGTTAAAGGCGCTACAGTCTGGAACCGCACGACCGCTACGGTCGCAGGTTCGAATCCTGCCTCGGGCATGGATGTGAGTGATGTCCTTAGGTTAGTTAGGGTTAAGTAGTTCTAAGTTCTAGGGGACTTATGACCACAGCAGTTGAGTCCCATAGTGCTCAGAGCCGTTCGCTAGCTCTGGTCTGAAAGTATTGCTAGATTTTTAAATTTTCGTCCTACTATGCATGTGTGCATTTACCGCCCTGGTGAAAACTCACGAAAGAAAAAGTGCATCGAGGTTTTACACAATGATTCCCTAAATAACGTTGAAACTGCTACGGGATTACACTGTTAGAAGTCAGCTGTGAGTTAAAATTTGATGAAGCTGATGCCTAAAGGAAATACGGGGAATTTTCACGAATCGGGCCCCCTCGCATTTCATCGCCGTGGGAGGACAGAATAATTCGTCGGCTAAGCTGGAAAAACAAGATTGCAGTTTCAGTTGAACTGGCAAAAGCATGGCAAGAGGCAACGAGAGTTGATTCCAGCACATCAGTTGTTAGGAAAAGACTCTGAGTAATGAGAACGAAGGCTAGAGTTGCCAAGAAGTAGCCACGGGGCAAACTGCACATGAACAAAGCAAGGTGTTGGAAGGCTGTACTTTGTTCAGGAACAATGAACAATGATCGAATGCAGCTGTGATTCGGTGCCGTCTGATTTTCATTGCATATGATGTCCAGTGGATTTTCCAACAAGATCTCGCTCCATGCCACATATAAGAGAAGTTGAGTTTTGGTTACTTTTGTGAAACAGTTTTCAAGGTTACAGATGTTACAAGTCGTCCAAATCTTCCATTTCAGATTCGCTCTGTCATAAGTAAACTGGGTACCAGGGAACTTCAGTGGTCGGGAAACTCGCCGATCTTAATTCAGTTAAGAATTTTTGGCAACTGTTTGGGTAACATGCTCAGGAGAAGCAGTTTGCAACAACAAAGGAGCTGTTGGAGGATATCGTGAAAGTGTGGCACTATTTGAGAACTGATCGACTCCATGCCTGACAAGAGCGAAGGGGTGTTCTACAAAATACTAAGACCATTTAAAACACGAGTGCTGAAAAATGCACTTATGATACAAAACATTTTACACTAAGACCAAATTAAATGGAAATTTCATTAAAATATTTAGTTTTTAACAATGACATCAGTGAGATGGCACATCATTGTACAGATATTTCCTTGAATTAAAATTTTGTAAACAATCTTGTCCTTCATTATAATGTCCTTTGTCACTTGTAGACGGCCTTTCTTTAATAAATATTTAAATTATGAAAGATAAGTGAGTTTTTAGAAGTTCTGTACCAAAATTTTGAACATTCTGTAGAGATGTGCAATATTTTTGGAACAGTAGTGTAGAAGTGGCTGCTACCAGAATAGTTTTTCTACTCCAGTAGGAAAATTAGCTTCATTCACTGCTAATTCTTTGCCACGTAATCGCTGCTTAACTTACCATACCACACTGTGTATCTATAAGTATGATACACTCCTGGAAATGGAAAAAAGAACACATTGACACCGGTGTGTCAGACCCACCATACTTGCTCCGGACACTGCGAGAGGGCTGTACAAGCAATGATCACACGCACGGCACAGCGGACACACCAGGAACCGCGGTGTTGGCCGTCGAATGGCGCTAGCTGCGCAGCATTTGTGCACCGCCGCCGTCAGTGTCAGCCAGTTTGCCGTGGCATACGGAGCTCCATCGCAGTCTTTAACACTGGTAGCATGCCGCGACAGCGTGGACGTGGACCGTATGTGCAGTTGACGGACTTTGAGCGAGGGCGTATAGTGGGCATGCGGGAGGCCGGGTGGACGTACCGCCGAATTGCTCAACACGTGGGGCGTGAGGTCTCCACAGTACATCGATGTTGTCGCCAGTGGTCGGCGGAAGGTGCACGTGCCCGTCGACCTGGGACCGGACCGCAGCGACGCACGGATGCACGCCAAGACCGTAGGATCCTATGCAGTGCCGTAGGGGACCGCACCGCCACTTCCCAGCAAATTAGGGACACTGTTGCTCCTGGGGTATCGGCGAGGACCATTCGCAACCGTCTCCATGAAGCTGGGCTACGGTCCCGCACACCGTTAGGCCGTCTTCCGCTCACGCCCCAACATCGTGCAGCCCGCCTCCAGTGGTGTCGCGACAGGCGTCAATGGAGGGACGAATGGAGACGTGTCGTCTTCAGCGATGAGAGTCGCTTCTGCCTTGGTGCCAATGATGGTCGTATGCGTGTTTGGCGCCGTGCAGGTGAGCGCCACAATCAGGACTGCATACGACCGAGGCACACAGGGCCAACACCCGGCATCATGGTGTGGGGAGCGATCTCCTACACTGGCCGTACACCACTGGTGATCGTCGAGGGGACACTGAATAGTGCACGGTACATCCAAACCGTCATCGAACCCATCGTTCTACCATTCCTAGACCGGCAAGGGAACTTGCTGTTCCAACAGGACAATGCACGTCCGCATGTATCCCGTGCCACCCAACGTGCTCTAGAAGGTGTAAGTCAACTACCCTGGCCAGCAAGATCTCCGGATCTGTCCCCCATTGAGCATGTTTGGGACTGGATGAAGCGTCGTCTCACGCGGTCTGCACGTCCATCACGAACGCTGGTCCAACTGAGGCGCCAGGTGGAAATGGCATTGCAAGCCGTTCCACAGGACTACATCCAGCATCTCTACGATCGTCTCCATGGGTGAATAGCAGCCTGCATTGCTGCGAAAGGTGGATATACACTGTACTAGTGCCGACATTGTGCATGCTCTGTTGCCTGTGTCTATGTGCCTGTGGTTCTGTCAGTGTGATCATGTGATGTATCTGACCCCAGGAATGTGTCAATAAAGTTTCCCCTTCCTGGGACAATGAATTCACGGTGTTCTTATTTCAATTTCCAGGAGTGTAGGATTACATCACATCCTGACTGATATTCTTACTCGTATCTGCATCTAGCAAACTAATAACGGCGATTTTCAGTGTGAACCACCACATATTAATTAAGAGGAGACTATGACTCATACATGCGAACTCTAACATTATTTATACAATAAGTTCTGCATGCTGTAATTTATGACTTTCCTTTCATAGTTAAATCACATATCGTAATAAAGAGTTAGAGAGGCTTCAAAGTGCCCCCACTCAGGATACAGTACTTAGGACCCTTTACTCTACATTTTGTTATTCAAAATTTGTTGCATAGTTTGACTAATTGGCACTGCACCCTGAGGAGAGATCTGTTACTGGAATGAGACTTGTCAGATAGGACAGAAGAAACACAACTATTGTCGAATTTCTAAACCCCCATGGTAGATCTCACAAGGTGTCTTATAAAGATTTCTAGTGTCAGGTTACACACTTCTGCTACTTGAAGGTCACACCCCCAGTTTCCCCCCCGCCCTCCCCCCGCCATAGGTAATCACTGGCACTTAATCAAGACCCCCATCACTATCCGCCCATCCTAGACAATAAGTCTGAAACCTTTTCCCCACCCCAACTTTTATAACTAAAGCACTTCAGTGAGCGGTTTCATTTGACCTCTGCGCACAATAGGAATACCACCATCATGTATGGTAGGTGCTACGATTTTGGTATTTGTTACAAATAATGAAGTAAATATTACAGTTACATGAATTTCGCCGTTTAATGTTTAGGGAGAGGTTCGTTAGTAGTAGTAGTTATAATAGTAATAATAATAATAATATGTAAGTTTTGTCATTGGAGGTATAGAAAAAATCAGTAACTGAGTATTTTTAATAATAACTTACATTTAATATTATTACAAACGTCCAAATTTCGTCATTCGAAGTGCCAGTAGACACAAATCACCACCTGAGGCAGACATGTAAGTATTCTCAATTCTCTTTTCATTTATCATTTTCTGTTCTTTACTTTTTTCACAATTTAACCATATTAAATGTATTTTTACACATTTTTATCATTTTATGTATTATTCCATAACTTTACATACAATCCATCAACGCCAGTTTCGCCCCACTGCTCTTGACACGATATCAGTAACACTGCAGCTCATGTCACATCATGTCAATGTCATGATTCAGCCATTCATAGTGCGGCATGTACTCAGAAGCATCTGAACAATCGTAATTAGACCATTAATAAGCTGTTCATACAGTAAAAATGTGTGTGTGTGTGTGTGTGTGTGTGTTTGTGTGTGTGTCTGTGTGTGTGTGTGAAGTCTTGCTGTTTGTGTTGAAAACCGAACACATTCCCGAAGTGGTAGCAATAATGTTGTCATGATATATTCCACAAAATTATTGATGTCAGTGTAAATTCTGTGAGCAGTGCAGTTTTACTGACTTCCAACCAAAGATACTGTTGTTGTTGTTGTTGTGGTCTTCAGTCCTGAGACTGGTTTGATTCAGCTCTCCATGCTACTCTATCCTGTGCAAGCTTCTTCATCTCCCAGTACCTACTGCAACCTACATCCCTCTGAATCTGCTTAGTGTATTGATCTCTTGGTCTCCCTCTACGATTTTTACCCTCCATGCTGCCCTCCAATGCTAAATTTGTGATCCCTTGATGCCTCAAAACATGTCCTACCAACCGATCCCTTCTTCTAGTCAAGTTGTGCCACAAACTTCTCGTTTCCCCAATCCTATTCAATACTTCCTCATTAGTTATGTGATCTACCCATCTAATCTTCAGCATTCTTCTGTAGCACCACATTTCGAAAGCTTCTATTCTCTTCTTGTCCAAACTATTTATCGTCCATGTTTCACTTCCATACATGGCTACACTCCATACGAATACTTTCAGAAATGAATTCCTGACACTTAAATCTATACTCGATGTTAACAAATTTCTCTTCTTCAGAAACGCTTTCCTTGCCATTGCCAGTCTACATTTTATATCCTCTCTACTTCGTCCATCATCAGTTATTTTACTCCCTAAATAGCAAAACTCCTTTACTACTTTAAGTGTCTCGTTTCCTAATCTAATCCCCTCAGCATCACCCGATTTAATTTGACTACATTCCATTATCCTCGTTTTGCTTTTGTTGATGTTCATCTTATATCCTCCTTTCAAGACACTGTCCATTCCGTTCAACTGCTCTTCCAAGTCCTTTGCTGTCTCTGACACAATTACAATGTCATCGGCGAACCTCAAAGTTTTTACTTCTTCTCCATGAATTTTAATACCTACTCCCAATTTTTCTTTTGTTTCCTTCACTGCTTGCTCAATATACAGATTGAATAACATCGGGGAGAGGCTACAACACTGTCTCACCCCTTTCCCAACCACTGCTTCCCTTTCATGCCCCTCGACTCTTATAACTGCCATCTGGTTTCTGTACAAATTGTAAATAGCCTTTCGCTCCCTGTATTTCACCCCTGCCACCTTCAGAATTTGAAAGAGAGTATTCCAGTTAACGTTGTCAAAAGCTTTCTCTAAGTCTACAAATGCTAGAAACATAGGTTTGCCTTTTCTTAATCTTTCTTCTAAGATAAGTCGTAAGGTTAGTATTGCCTCACGTGTTCCAACAATTCTACGGAATCCAAACTGATCCTAACCGAGATCCGCTTCTACCAGTTTTTCCATTCGTCTGTAAAGAATTCGTGTTAGTATTTTACAGCTGTGACTTATTAAACTGATACTTCGGTAATTTTCACATCTGTCAACACCTGCTTTCTTTGGGATTGGAATTATTATATTGTTCTTGAAGTCTGTGGGTATTTCGCCTGTCTCATACATCTTGCTCACCAGATGGTAGAGTTTTGTCATGACTGGCTCTCCCAAGGCCATCAGTAGTTCTAATGGAATGTTGTCTACTCCCGGGGCCTTGTTTCGACTCAGGTCTTTCAGTGCTCTGTCAAACTCTTCACGCAGTATCTTATCTCCCATTTCATCTTCATCTACATCCTCTTCCATTTCCATAATATTATCCTCAAGTACATCGCCCTTGTATAAACCCTCTATATACTCCTTCCACCTTTCTGCCTTCCCTTCTTTGCTTAGAACTGGGTTGCCATCTGAGCTCTTGATATTCATACAAGTGGTTCTCTTCTCTCCAAAGGTCTCTTTAATTTTCCTGTAGGCAGTATCTATCTTACCCCTAGTGAGACAAGCCTCTACATCCTTACATTTGTCCTCTAGCCATCCCTGCTTAGCCATTTTGCACTTCCTGTCGATCTCATTTTTGAGACGTTTGTATTCCTTTTTGCCTGCTTCATTTACTGCATTTTTATATTTTCTCCTTTCATCAATTAAATTCAATATTTCTTCTGTTACCCAAGGATTTCTATTAGCCCTCGTCTTTTTATCTACTTGATCCTCTGCTGCCTTCACTACTTCATCCCTCAGAGCTACCCATTCTTCTTCTACTGTATTTATTTCCCCATTTCTGTCAATTGTTCTCTTATGTTCTCCCTGAAACTCTCTGCAACGTCTGGATCTTTCAGTTTATCCAGGTCCCATCTCCTTAAATTCCCACCTTTTTGCAGTTTCTTCAGTTTCAATCTGCAGTTCATAACCAATAGATTGTGGTCAGAATCCACATCTGCCCCTGGAAATGTCTTACAATTTAAAACCTGGTTCCTAAATCTCTGTCTTACCATTATATAATCTATCTGATACCTTTTAGTATCTCCAGGATTCTTCCAGGTATACAACCTTCTTTCATGATTCCTGAACCAAGTGTTAGCTATGATTAAGTTATGCTCTGTGCAAAATTCTACAAGGCGGCTTCCTCTTTCATTTCTTCCCCCCAATCCATATTCACCTACTATGTTTCCTTCTCTCCCTTTTCCTACTGATGAATTCCAGTCACCCATGACTATTAAATTTTCGTCTCCCTTCACTACCTGAATAATTTCTTTTATCTCGTCATACATTTCATCAATTTCTTCATCATCTGCAGAGCTAGTTGGCATATAAACTTGTACTACTGTAGTAGGCATGGGCTTTGTGTCTATTTTGGCCACAATAATGCGTTCACTATGCTAACCCGCACTCCTATTTTTTTATTCATTATTAAACCTACTCCTGCATTACCCCTATTTGATTTTGTATTTATAACCCTGTAATCACCTGACCAAAAGTCTTGTTCCTCCTGCCACCGAACTTCACTAATTCCCACTATATCTAACTTTAACCTATCCATTTCCCTTTTTAAATTTTCTAACCTACCTGCCCGATTAAGGGATCTGACATTCCACGCTCCGATCCGTAGAATGCCAGTTTTCTTTCTCCTGATAACGACGTCCCCTTGAGTAGTCCCCGCCCGGAGATCCGAATGGGGGACTATTTTACCTCCGGAATATTTACCCAAGAGGACGCCATCGTCATTTAATCATACAGTAAAGCTGCATGTCCTCGGGAAAAATTATGGCCGTAGTTTCCCCTTTCTTTCAGCCGTTCGCAGTACCAGCACAGCAAGGCCGTTTTGGTTAATGTTACAAGGCCAGATCAGTCAATCATCCAGACTGTTGCCCCTGTAACTACTGAAAAGGCTGCTGCCCCTCTTCAGGAACCACATGTTTGTCTGGCCTCTCAACAGATACCCCTCCATTGTGGTTGCACCTACGGTACGGCCATCTGTATCGCTGAGGCACGCAAGCCTCCCCACCAACGGCAAGGTCCATGGTTCATGGTGGGATACTGTACGCATAAGGAATATCACAATGCTATTAATAAAGCCTGTATTGCAAGGGACTTTCCAGGTACGTGGGGATTGAACACAGTAAGTGAGCTGCCTGCAGGATATGCAGCACTTCGAGTGCAGATGCATAGAGTCTGGCCATTTCTGCCACCACTGTCAACACCACCAATGACCACAGCCCATAAACACTGTGCCCACACTTCTCCCCAGCAACATTAGATAAATTTGCATTACGTATGTGTGTAAACATCTCTGACGCATCTGACTTGGTTGCTGGCCAAAAAAAGACACTCCTACTATATCAAGCATTAAGCAAGGGGCCTCCAGCCCATGTTAACAACTTCAAATATCTTTTAAAAGACCGACACCTATTTGTTCGCTTTTGTTATTCGAGAAAAATTGCGTTAGCAGCGTCGGTCTTGGTCAGCCATATCTCCCAAACAGAATAAAAAGTTATATAACTCACCACAACAGGATTTACACTAGTGAATTATTAGTGTGCTTGGGGTACTGCTAGAAGACTTGTAAATAATCACGAAAAAAAATCTGTGTAGGAGCCCTGGCAGTCCATCTGTATCGAATGATAAGTTTCCTTCAACATGGGCAGGAGCGGTGCCGTGTGAAGAAACTGCTGTATTCCCTACACATAAGCATACTGGGAAAAATTTAATAAAAAATACAGTCCTGCAAGCACACTGGCAGTGTGTGAGATCTATCAGCGTCCCCAGTTTGAATAAAAAGAAATGTGACACGAAATAAGCTTTTGCAGTATTATTGTGTATACTGTCACCATAAGACTCAGCAACAGATACAAAAAAAATCCAAAGTATATACAAGTCGCCACTATCAAAACGAGATTGAGCATCAGCCACAGTGCAGGCAAGGTAAATTATTTCAATGTCATAGACTCAAAGAGGCCACAGTACCTCTGTCCTTATATGATAAAATACAACCTTACAGAGTTGCAGAGCCGGCCATGGTGGCCGAGCGGTTCTAGGCGCTACAGTCTGGCACCGCGCGTCCGCTACGGTCGCAGGTTCGAATCCTGCCTCGGGCATGGATGTGTGTGATGTCCTTAGGTTAGTTAGGTTTAAGTTGTTCTAAGTTCTAGGGGACTGAAGGCCTCAGATGTTGAGTCCCATAGTGCTCAGAGCCATTTTAGAGTTGCAGAGTTTATATGACATCTGTCAATAAGCAGAGATGTATTACAGTTATACCGATTCTCCAAAGATGCACACAGTATTGAACAATGAGCACTGAAATAATACCTACATACTAACTGGCCTGCAGCTGGTGCTGCCTGCCCCAGCCACTGTCGCTGATGCTGCCTGCAATGACTCTGCCAGCACAAGCCTCCAGGTAGCACATGGAAAACGGCAAGTACAATGCTGTTTCTCAAGTAATTGAAACACATAGCTCTGAGAAAGAAGTGAACATCAGTTGACAGTAACTACCAGAAAACATCCTATGCAAAACTGATAAATGGGATAATAGTCAAGAAATTATTTTGACCATCTCAGAACACTCACACCTGCCATCACTGGATAAAGACAACCATCCAACAGCGTAGAAATATACCGAGATAGCACGCTGTGTAGTGGCGTCTGTGTGAGAGAGGCTACCTGCTGATGAGAGGTGGCTTGCCAATCTCTCACTTTAAGAACATTTCCAGCCAGATTAATGTCCATATTTTAGATCTTGATCTCGGTGTTCCCCAGTACTACATTTGGTGTGTGATTTATGACTTTTTTCACATGAATACATCTTGGGCAGTGCCATAGCACTCTCCTCCTTCTACTTAGAGATCAAACAGGAGGGCGCCAGTTAGCAAAATATTTTATCTGGGCCAGGCAGCACTCCATTATGAAGGTGGCTACTTGACGAAGAGTGGGTGTAGGATGTCATTAAGAGAGACTGCTGTAAGCTGAGCCTTTGTGCAAACAGTGGGGTCTCATATTACAAGATGGGACGACGTGGACAGAGTGGCTGGTGTAGGTGTTTAGTGGATGCAAGACTGTAACTCTCCTGATGCCAGAAAGTTGTCAGGTTCTTTTAGTGAGCAACAAAAACATATATATTTCATGGGAATGACTGTCTGGGAAGCTTAACAGCCTTCTTTCAGATATTGGTTGGCCTGAAAAGATTAGATCTCTGTAAATGAGGGACTGTGGTCCCATGCAGATAGATGTTTTTTGCCCAAACATGGCAATGCTTACAGTGAGAACAACACCTTCCTAGTCGAAAATCTCCTTTTCTCAGATAAGAAAGATTTGAAGTCGCTGATTGGCTCCTCTCAGGATATGCAAACTGGAGACATGCTCGCCCAGCGTGGGAACACGGTGCTGTGTCTGGATTGACTATCAGACCAAGAGAACAGTTAGGAAGGAAGATTCAAAGAGTAGAGCATAGTTTGATTAGTTTGTGCAATGTGGGGGCGGTATTGTTTGTGAGTGTGGTGATTCTTTGTCTTCATCTTCTGGTCCTCCTCTGATGATGAACTTCAGATCTTTCCCTTGTGGCTGAGACTTGTGGTCTGTATCTTGTGGTGGACTAAGAGGCAGTGGCAGTTTCGAACCGTACTGACAGTTTGAAAACTACATATCATCGAGGACGTATCATCTGTCATGAGGACGATCTTATTCGTCCTGAGTTGGCTATCTGACGTTTGAAAATTTTAGCATGCACTGTCGAGCCTGAGTCAAACTGGTTTGGTCAGACTAGTGAACGGGTGCTCCTCACACTGAAACCTTTCGGGATTTCAGAGCTCTAATTGGGATGTTTCCCACATTCTGATAATACGATTGCCAGACTGTATTATTTGCAAATTTTGTACACGTCATAACTTTACAGCTGCCGCAGCACGCTGCTCCTCGCCCAGAGCGCCCATTTTCTGCTGCCACCTGAAACCAAGGTGAAAGTTTAAAATACTGCTGCACTGGCGTAGGGTTGTTAAATGATATTCACAGTTCCCTGTTCTTTGTAAACCATAGTTTATGGTGTACTTGGTCTTACTTTCATTTGAATAGAGATGGGCTTCACAGTAGACTCATTTAATCAAAGTCAGATTGCGTTGCAAAAGGGATTAATTCAGGAGAGAATTTGTATAGCTTCCACCCCAAGCGCGCTAATCAAAACACCATCCCTTTTCTGATTTGTGTTTGTCATTTTTTGTGTAATATTTAACAGCTTCTTGCAGTTATAAAAGGATAATAAAACTTGTCGTTATATTGTAAACTTAAATACGCCACTGTTCTCATTCATACTTCTTCAGCTAGCTACTGTTTTTCTTTGTTGTAGGCACACCTGCAACTTAAGGTTCAATGTTATTAAAATAACTGAGTTCTGAAACTGACCATAGGCATAGGCAACAAACGTACCATGAGCAGTAGAGTCTCCCAATAAAACAAAAATTTATTAAGTCGATTGTGCTAAGAAAAAACGTTCTGCGACATTAGTGCTGACTAATATACAGTAAGTTATGTCTTGTTGTCACCCTGAGCATCCTGATGAGATCACTGAATATCCATTTTGTTCACGTATGCAGTGGTAAACTGCAATCACTGCATCACATTGGTGGTTCATTGAACCCTCTGCCAGGCACTTTATTATGAATAGCAGAGTAATCACGTAGATGTAGACAAGACAGGTTCACACACTACTTCCTTGTAGATGAAAATGCCAATCTAAATAAAACTGAGCGTTTTTTTTCTGCTGGCAGCACTTCATAGGAATAAATATTTCGTTGCTTGTGGAAATGTTGTAACACATTCCTTTCTAACTTTGTGGAAGAGTTTCCAAAAAGCAATAACTTAATGCTAGTACTGTTACCATAGCTTCTATCAAAAGATTAATATTTTGTTAACTCAAATTGGACAGCACCCTTTTCGTGGAAATACTATCAAGAACTGACATTCGTACCCAACGTACATTTCACGCAACATAACACATATTAGACCCCATACAGTGGCGTACAAATACTCGCTTTTAACAGTCAATCCATTTTTTTCGAGTGGCATAATGTGGCCTCCAGCAGACACCATGCAGTGGGTTTGGAGAATATGTGTGCTCTGCAAATGTAGCGATAGAGGTCGTAATCATGTGACAGCTTATAAGTATACAACAACTTAGAGTTTGAACCAACGTTAAATAACACGAATTGGCTAATATGAGTCAAGTTAAGCACCTAACACTGCCAAGAGGGGGAGTCTGTGGGATATTACTAAATCTTCTAAAATGGTTAATGTGGCACTTGAAGTGTTCATAATCCTTGCATTTGATGATTTCCTATTGTCAGTGTGTTGTTCAGATTGACTACTTTAGGTATCTTTGTATTTACCAGTAAGACTGTCAGGCTTCTAGAGATGTAGACCTGTTCTTTCCATTCTCAGATTTAAGGTCACTACATTTTTCCACATTCTTAACAGTGGGTGAAAACCTCTGGGGAACTTTGGTAATGCATACTGATTTTGAAAAGATTTACTTATGGTGAATAGACATCACCAAGATGTAGATTAAAGTAGAACTGTCCGTATTGCCATTTGGTAGCTTCTGTAATCGATTTCCACATTAAAAAATTAAATCTATAGACACATAGAGCATAGTTTTATAACCAGTTATCGGTCCTGATTACCTGGGATGTGTGTACGTCCACACAAGTCAATGGTATTTTCTTTACTTCCCCCAAATTAGCTTGTCATTGTATTTTCTTATGTGTAGGACAAACAGCGGAAGGCATTTTAGCATAGCAATACATTCAGAATGCTCACCAACAACAAACACTTTATGCTGATCATGTTTTTTCTACCAGAAGCAAAAATCTTCAGGTAAAAGTCATGATGCCAACACATCAAGTCATATGATCTTCTGGCCTATCTTCCAAATATGATTGGACTTACAATCCAAAATTGCAGTATATTATGTGTTCTGCAACTTGGATACCACGGACCCATGGTGTAGGGTGTAGGTATAGCGACAACAGCTAACGTGCATATCTTTTTGTTTGTATGTATAGTATTATTCTGAACACAAAAAAGGCATTCTAACTGGTGTTTATGTAGTAATCATTCCCAATTTCTATAAAAAATTCCAGGTGTCACTTTGAAGTGAACAGCACAACAAACCGCAACAACTAGCATGGAAGGTCGACATTGTGTATGGCTGACTTTGATATCATTTTAAGTAGAACTGAAATTGGTATTTTTATAAAGTTATACATAAAATCTACGCTTTAGGTCTCAATACTTACCTAACTCTCTGTGGTAGTACACATCTCAGAATACGTTAGTTTATGTAAATACATTATAGTATGAGTTCCCAAAATAGATTTCAGTGTTAAATAATTGAGATCATCGGCAAAAAGATAATATGTTGGGCTAGACCCCCATATGTCAGACATTGGTTAGCTGATTATTTTTTCAGTAGCAGAAACCTATGAGTAAAGATGCAAGATGGCATCACTTTGGTAATAACCTCTAAGTGTAGATGTAATTTTAATCCATTTACACTCAAGTGTGTGTGTGTGTGTGTGTGTGTGTGTGTGTGTGTGTGTGCTGCAACATGGACATTCCAAGGCAGTGGTAGGATGCATGTTATTTTGTGTGCATAGTGTAACAATGGTAGAAAATCATTTTAATGTTACTCAGGTCCAGTTTATGCTAATAGTGTATTTGTTTTCTTGAAAAACATAATAATAAAATTATTGAAAGATTGTAAAAGTTGAACATTCAAGAGATAGGCCTACGGCGATATTGGATGGCGCTGAGAAACCAGCAGTGCTGTGCATAACCTTCTACACTATAACAATGTGATATGGTCAACAACCGAAATGTCAGCATCTCTGGGCTCTTGTAACTCCAGGGTGTGCTAACTCTCATCCAAAAAAATCAATGGTAAATGTGTCAAATGCAGTATATTTCCCATGGCTGATACTGCCAGAGAGTACAATAACAAAAGGTTGAAAGTAAGATAAATGGTTTAAGAAACTGGGCAAACTGTGAGCAATAATATTAGGTACCAGTTACGTAGATAAAATTTATGCTATCCATGTTCTGCACAGAGCCTTGTTATCCTCTATTAACAAAACCTCCCATGATGTCTTCTGTAATAGCACCAATATGTGATCCATGTGCTGTGTGCATCGCTTTTCATTTGTGGAATCATGTCACTTTACATCCAATCTTTTGTGATTCCAAAGACGTGTGCCTCACAACTCACGCTCACGTATACTGGGAGAGAATACCGCAGCATTCAAAATTGAAATAAATAAGATTACCGTTTCTTCATGTGCACAGTGCCATCCTCTCTCTCAGGAATGCAGTGTCTTTGCAATATTAAAGCATATGCAGTGTCAATCCCTTTCTTATATCTAGACATTACATTAAGGGTATACGGCAAAAGTCTGATTTCTCCAGCTGTGTAATGCTTATTTGATTTTAAGTGCATCTGTGACACTGTGTTTCTCCCTCACTCTGAATATGTAACACTCTCCATGTACTTTTTGTATAGTGACTGCGCACTCTCTCAACATTTAGTGCAGATCTCTGTCATTTTGGGAGCTGATGGTGCTGTGATTCTAATAGTTCTCTTCCTTGTACTATAGAGGTTGCCCGCTCCTGGGCTGAAAACCCATACTGATAGTCAAGATGAAGGCCAAGGAACCTGTACAGCACTACAAGGTGCATTAAAGCAGCACTAAATATTTCATCACTTATTTATGTTCCCGCGTAACATTAAGTGCCAGTATGTCGGCCAGGAACATTAAAGCAGAGAGGGCTGTGAGATGACATCAACCAATAGTATGTAACGTGTCAGGCAAATCCAACACCTTCCATGAAAACCCTGACATGATAAGCAAATCCAGTAGTATGTCACATAGCTCAGAAAAAATCGTGACATTAAATTAACCAAAGTAATACGAGTAACGAGTGAGCAAATGGAATACCACAGACTAACACAAGAATGCCTAAATGCGTGTCATACCTTCCCACCGTGAGACAGACGCAGTTCCGAGGGGAGAAACGAGAACAGAAGCCGAGAGCAGAACCGTGTTAAGCTGAAGGCCCTACGATAAGGGATGGACACCCATGTCGTCAGCTAACTGCTAGGACTACCCCCCAGTCCATGTTAAAAGCTAGAGCCCTCCAGAAGAACAGTATAGATATTACGATAATACAAAAAGGGGCCAACCAAGCCGCAAGTTTTAGCGTGAGACTTTCTCGCGTCTCTGTTACGTTGCAAACTTTAAAGACATTGCCCCACCACGAAAAGTATAACGTTTCTCATTGGATAGGCAGAATTTTTGTAGGCGGAGCTTAAGGTTAACACAGAGACCCTGATTGGTCGGATGAAAACACAGCCAGATAGTTTTTTTAAAACCAACTTCGGTAAATTGTAGTAAGGAGAAGTTAGGGGAGAGTTGCTTCTGAGACGGCGAGGTGAGCGGAGCTGCGCTGCCCGCCGCCGCCTGATGAACACCGACAAGGTAATGAACGCACGCGATGCCGCATAACAGCGCATAAAGCTTCATTCAGAACTGCAGAAGTCTGATCTGTTACACCCCGTTTTTGCGTAATACTAGTGTCGATCGTCAATTAAAGCTCATAGTGCTCACATTTGCCACTTGAAGTAAAAATAAGAAACGCGATGATTTTTCTGTTATATAGTTATTGAGAAGCCACATCAGCCACTGTAATCTACGACAAGTTAGATAAGTAATTAAAGATAATTGAGGGTCACTGTAGACCATTTTGATAGTTTTCTCTTTTGCGAAACTTAATTTAAACCTAGATTATAGATGTGATATGACATAGGTCATCCTTCGATCCATTGTAGAATTTGGGAACCCATTCAGGGAATATTCGTTCACATTTTTGTTGAAGGCAGTTGGTTTTTACCATCCTGTATTAAAACATTTCCTTTTATAAATAGTGCAATTTATAAACAATGTTTTGTGAGTAGAATAAAGTTTCCAATGGTAAACTTAACTGCTTTTTCGACGTTATTTTACCAGCTAACTAAAAATAGGAAAGCCTTGAACCCCTTCCACTAAATTTAATTAGTATTAATATTCTTTTACAGGGAGTGCAGTGGAGCTGACGCTGAAATCATTAAGTATTTGGTTATACCATCGCTAGTCTCACTGAACACTTCTGAACTCTACATGTCATGTGTGGTCTGGCGTCTCCTTACCAGGAACAGGTCCCAGGTTCAGACTAGTCAATTCCCTAAAAAACACGCTCAGAGCGTCGTTGCGCGAAAGTGGTAGGGAGACACGATATAGAACAAACAGACACCACGCAGAATGTTAGAGAATGGCGACCCTGCCAGGATGGCAAAATACCATGATTGAAGGTCGACCACATGCCTAACTAGGTCAGAAAATAATCCTGTTAAAAAATTTTCGTAATAAAAAGAACTTTTTTTGGAAAGACATACATAGTCGAAAACAGTACTGCAGCGATAGATAGTGAGAAAGTATTCAATAAAAAGTGAGACTTTGTAGCAGAGACAATAGAATAATTAAATTATGAATTTTAATGATTGTTAGAATTAAGTTTTCTCCTCAATGCAAGCGCACAGGTGGCGGATACATCGTTGACAAGTTGGTTTTGACCCAACAAGTAAGTGAATTGATTGTCAAGTCGTGTGTGCAAAAAGTTTATGAAATGCGTGAGATCGTATGAGCGCATGTTGACTCGAAGTAGGGCGCGTGAATTGCTTTTAAAACAGAAAATAAGGGATTCGGAAAGATTAGCAATGGCAGATCGAGACCTTGACCGAATTGAGGTAGAGACTCAACATGAAGACGGACAGAGAATAGAGGACAGTACCACAGACGATGCAGTATCGCGAGAAATAGTACAGATAACGCACCATAACGACGATAATGTACGTCAAGGCACAGTAAACCTAGGTCAGCATAGGAGCAGGAAAGTAGAGAGACAGTCGATGAGGATTCTAACTTGCGTCTTGAATACGTAGAACCCATAGTACAAGTAATCAGAGCTTCCTCACCACAGAGTACAAGGAATTCGAGCAGAAACGTGTCACAGCACAGTTCAATGCAGTCGGTTGCGAACCAACACTTGGGCGAAAACACAGAGCGTAGGACGTCGGAAGAAAACGCAATAGGACACACCAATCTGGCAGTATTATTACAACAAATTGTGGAAACCATGACAAGGCAATATAAAGACATAGCGAACCAAATTCAAATTCAGAATGCAGAAACCACGAGACAAATGCGTGAGATTAAAGAACAAAACAAAAAAATTCAGTTACACCTAAGTCATATTGAAGACGAGGCAAAAGAATCTCGATAAGTGATAGGAAACTTAATAACAGGTCACAATCAATTGAGAACAGACGTTGACAAGGTACAAGTGGACGTACAAACATTGCGTAATGATATTCAGGACGAGATCAAAACATTACGTAACAACACCCAGGGAGAAGTCAAGAAACTAGAGAAACAGATAAACGTAATTACTAGACAAGCAGCAAGTACAGCGCGTGAAATTGTTGAAAACAGTGTGTTACACAAACGTATCACAAAAGCAGCGCTGAAAAGATATGATAACCGCATAGTCAAAATAGAAGCGCAAACGAAGCGACAATTTCAGAAATTGCGAACAGAGTTGTTGCAAACCATTGAAGAGCGTAGTGAACAGGATCGAACAAGCACAGTGTTTGCAGCCACATCCGTATCTGTAATAGCACCGGAAAAACAAGCAATTAACGAATATATTAGGCATTTGCGATTCCAAACACAGGCGGAAGGTAACATACGTAAAATCAGACAGCCTGCACCTAGGCTACGCGAAAGTTACAGTGGACAATATCCAATGGATCTACCACAACCGGAAAGAACGACGGGAGAAATGATCAGAAACAAAAGTGGCGAAGAATCGCGAATTTCATATGGAACTATGACGAAGTACGACAACGATCATTTCCTCACAGTCAGAAAATTTCAACACTTTCGAGAAGAAAACTCGTTACATCCACGAACTTTTATTGATCAATTCCGAGTAGGATTACCAGAACACTGGACGCTAGCACACAAATTAGACTTTATATGAGCACACATGTCAGGAACAGTCGCAGAAACCATGCAGAATGTTGCAGCGACATGCCGATCGTACGAAGATTTCAGAGAGAAGTTTCTCTCACGATATTGGTCCAGCGAAGCACAGAACAGAGTGAAGTACGAGTTATTACAGAATCCATATTTTGAAAATTCAGGAGAGAAGAGTCCCGTTAAATTTTTCGAAGTAATGGCAAACAAAAATCAATGTTTAGATGTACCATACAGTGACGGAGAGTTGATTAAATTATGCGCGATGAAGCTACCATTGAAATACCAGCAATCATTAGTAGGTCACGGAGGCAATGACATCAAAGCATTTAAAGGTATTCTAAGGGAACTAGAATTCATATTTTCGGAAGATGACGCAAGAAAAAGACGAAGCGCACGTGAAAACGAAAGCAAAAAGCAGTGGAATCCACAAGACACAGTACGAATAAACAATAATTACGAACCACGTGATAACTTCGCACCAAGAAACGATAATAGATTTCAACAAAGAACCAGTTATGGATTTAGAAGAAAATATGGCAATAACTATAATTCACCCAGGAACGGCAACAACTATTACAGAGGGAATAACGACAACCGGAACTGGTACTGGAGAACCAATAGACCGACAAATTACCAACAAGTTGAAGAAGAAAAGAGAATACAGATAGAAGAAGTGGAGGTAAGACCACCAAACCCCGATAAACGTTCGAATTGACAGCTAAGCGCCCATGCCAAAGAGAATGACGCACCGACCCAGGACAATTGCAGCACCTTGAACAGAGAAGTAAAAATCTTCATGAGAAGAGAAGAAGAAAGAAACAAATCCGCAGGGACCAGATGAAAACGAAGACAAGAAAATAACAATATCGTGTTGGGACGAAATTAATTTGGAGAATACTGACGAGGAAGATGAATTACCAGAGGCATGCACAACGAATGTAGGAGGAAAGGACGAAGTAATGAGTATTGCAGAGCTATTTGAGATGGAAACCAGGGAAAGCGAATTCAATGAGGATAATGTGCAGTCGACAGAAGTTGAAAATAAGTTACGAGTGGGCACACAACCGAACGTATATAATGAAGGAAGTTATGAAGCAATAATTAGAGCATTTAGATGCGATTATGTGGAAGTAGCGACGAAGAAGGAGAAGATAGACGAGGATGAGGAAAAAGTAGAGGATGTTGAAGAAAGCGTAAATGAAGGAAGAAATAGAGAAGAGGAAATTAAAGAGAGAGAAGTAGCAGTCGAAGCTTATCCTACAGAAAGTTCGAATTCACAAAGGAAATTCCTAAAAAGACTCATGTATGATTCAGTGGAGGATTCGTTGATGCAAGAAGAAGAAGAACAGAACCAACCCTTTCAAATTCAACCAATTGTGAAGGCCATGGTAAAGCATATCCCAGTCAATATTGTAACTGATAGCGGAAGTGAGCTGACTCTAACAGCATGAAATACTAAAATGCTATACACCACGACACTACACAAAAAATAAAAAGTAAAACGAATTTGAGGATTTTTGTAGAAGTTAATACTCAAAATATCTAAGAATTGTAACATGGAAAGGGCGCCGAAATTTGTAAACCTTTTTAAGAAGGCGTAAAACAATGTAGGTACTAGACATATGTTAGATGATTATAAGTAAAACTTTTTGTAAGAACCATTGTAAAAACTCCAACAAAGACCAGATGCAACGACCCACAAGTTGCAACGCAAGAAGTATCAAGAAAGAAAAGGACGTAATTAGCAAGACACGATTCCTACAACGCAGAAGCGTCGAGAGAAGCTCGTAAACCCCAGGACGCCCCGACTCAGCGGAGTGAGCAAAAAACGGCCCGACGAGAAGACGGCTTGGGCAATCCACCACTGGCAAAAAATATGTGTAAAAGTCACACTACCGCTGTTAAACAGCTCGCTGATGCACAAAACTGAAGAAAACGCCCACAAAGTAGAAATGACATGCCCAAACAATTTATCGAACTGTTACTAAGAGGAGATCTTCAAAGCTACTAGTTATCAATAAATATTTCCATATCCTGCCCAGAGAAGAACCAAGAAGCAAGTAACAAGCAGAGAAAAAGCAGGAAGAACAGAAGTTGAAGATTCGCAAGATTGAGACCAAGAAAGAAGATGGGTGAAGAATAGACGACATACCTTCCCAAATCCCTATCCTATTGTAAACTAATCGTCTGCGAAGTATTACAACGAAAAACAACCGCTTTCAGCGACACATGACGATGACTTTCACGCATACAAAGCCAATAAACCACGAGATTCTGCACTCACAGCTCCATTCCATTATGGGACCTCCACAACTGCAACACACACTTGCAAAGCCAACAAGGAATGACGAACGAAGCTGTACATCAAATACTTGCCCACATCCATCTCGCTCAAGTCCATCACCTTCGTGCAAAAAACATTCGCCAACCTCATGCTTAAACATTCATAGGATTGTGTGAATGTGTGAAATCAAATTATATGATGTAGGAATTGTGCAAAAAAATGTGTGAAAAGCTAAATAAGTTAAGCACACCAGACAGCTAATAAACTACAAAATAACAGTCATTGACTATGGACTTAAGTAAAAAATAGACTATCGATAAAAATAAGTCATTAGTTCTGAAATGGACAGTATATACAGAACAAAAGTAAGGTATAATAAACACTAAAACTATATGCCACTTATTTTGTCCTCATAAAAATAAAAGAATAACTATATTTTACTTATTTTCTCCTTATAAAAACAAAGAATAAAAAATTATCTTGTTGGATGTTTTCCCTTTTTTTTAACATTTGTACCATTTGTTAGGACAATATATCAATACTTGTGTATGTATATTTCTTTGTCAAAGCAATTCTTGGAAATAATTCTTATTTGTTAGTGTAACAATGTTGAAATGAGTGTCTAGAAACAAAAACATTTTACTTGTACATGATATTTAGAAAATGTGTTAGGAATAGATTTTACTTAATTACTACATTTATAAAAACAATATTTCTAAGAAAATCGATGTGAAAGACTCCTCACTTGCGATAACAAACTTCTTAAAAAACAAACTTCACAATTAAATAAAGAAAGAAAATAATACAAAAATAATAATTATAATAGAATAAAAATATTCTTCCCTTGTCAATATAAAAATATTTTTGATAATAATGTGGAAGAATATAAAAACATAAATTAGTAATACAAACTAGCATTGAACAGAATAATGTGGCTGAAGAGTAGGCAACAAAATTTAGATAACGGAATAATTTTTGACTGGCTTGGACAACGATTCAATCATTGCCTAACTTCAGTACAGAAATTAAGTTCGAAGGGTGGTGAGATGTAAGGTGTCAGGCAAATCCAACACCTTCCATGAAAACCCTGACATGATAAGCAAATCCAGTAGTATGTCACATAGCTCCGAATAAATCGTGACATTAAATTAACCAAAGTAATACGAGTAACGAGTGAGCAAATGGAATATCACAGACTAACACAAGAATGCCTAAATGCATGTCATACCTTCCCACCGTGGGACAGACGCAGTTCCGAGGGGAGAAACGAGAACAGAAGCCGAGAGCAGAACCGTGTTAAGCTGAAGGCCCTACGATAAGGGACGGACACCCACGTCGCCAGCTAGCCGCTAGGACTACCCCCCAGCCCATGTTAAAAGCTAGAGCCCTCCAGAAGAACAGTACAGATCTTACGATAACACAAAAAGGGCCACCCAAGCCGCAAGTTTTAGCGTGAGACTTTCTCGCGTCTCTGTTACGTTGCAAACTTTAAAGACATTGCCCCACCACGAAAAGTATAACGTTTCTCATTGGATAGGCAGAATTTTTGTAGGCGGAGCTTAAGGTTAACACTGAGACCCTGATTGGTCGGATGAAAACACAGCCAGATAGTTTTTTAAACCAACTTCGGTAAATTGTAGTAAGGAGAAGTTAGGGGAGAGTTGCTTCTGAGACGGCGAGGTGAGCAGAGCTGCGCTGCCCGCCGCCGCCTGATGAACACCGACAAGGTAATGAACGCACGCGATGCCGCATAACAGCGCATAAAGCTTCACTCAGAACTGCAGAAGTCTCATCTGTTATACCCCCTCTTTGCGTAATACTAGTGTCGATCGTCAATTAAAGCTCATGGTGTTCACATTTGCCACTTGACATAAAAATCAGAAACGCGATGATTTTTCTGTTATATAGTTATTGAGAAGCCACATCAGCCACTGTAATTTACGACAAGTTAGATAAGTAATTAAAGATAATTGAGGGTCACTGTAGACCATTTTGATAGTTTTCTCTTTTGCGAAACTTAATTTAAACCTAGATTATAGATGTGATATGACATAGGTCATCCTTCGATCCATTGTAGAATTTGGGAACCCATTCAGGGAATATTCGTTCACATTTTTGTTGAAGGCAGTTGGTTTTTACCATCCTGTATTAAAACATTTCCTTTTATAAATAGTGCAATTTATAAACAATGTTTTGTGAGTAGAATAAAATTTCCAATGGTAAACTTAACTGCTTTTTCGACGTTATTTTACCAGCTAACTAAAAGTAGGAAAGCCTTGAACCCCTTCCACTAAATTTAGTTAGTATTAAGATTCTTTTACAGGGAGTGCAGTGGAGCTGACGCTGAAATCATTAAGTATTTGGTTATACCATCGCTAGTCTCACTGAACACTTCTGAACTCTACATGTCATGTGTGGTCTGGCGTCTCCTTACCAGGAACAGGTCCCAGGTTCAGACTAGTCAATTCCCTAAAAAACACGCTCAGAGCGTCGTTGCGCGAAAGTGGTAGGGAGACACGATATAGAACAAACAGACACCACGCAGAATGTTAGAAGTACACTGATGGACCCCTCTCTAGGATGACACCAAGGCAGGAGTGACCTCTACACGAAGATAGTATAAGCGCCATGCCGCCTAGCCGTGGGCCAATTCGAAGACGTGCCGTCCTCCAAGCGCTACAACAGTGACATGAACTGTATTATTTTGCTTGCATTGGAATTGCATATACCGAAGGACATTGATTACTTGCATGTCGCCATTGGCTTGCGACAAACCTTTGTGAATATCTTTCTGTAATAAACTTTATTAGTACGATTTGCTTGAATCATCGTCTAGCAATCCGAGAAAGCAGTTTCCTAGAGGCACTCTATATCAGACGAGTGGGCAGAACACAACATTGACGACGAGGTGTACCACGAAGTACGAGCTGACACACAGCACTGATTTTTCTTGGCCTACTGTTTTGCTGGTGCCTTAATTCCCTCTTGTCTTTTCTTTGCAGGAGTGTTTTCTTGCTTTAACAGACTCTTATTGTGTTTTTGCTAATCCGTGTTTTCGGGTGGGCGTTGCAGAAATTTTCTTTGCTTTTGTACTTATTTTCCTTGCTTGCGTTGTCTGTTTATTCCATTTGTCTCTTTCAACATGTCCTCCCCACCTATCCCGCCCCCTTCTCATGCGCCATAGCTGCCAGCGTTAAATTCAATGCAGCTAATGCAAATGTTTCAGTTCCAACTCAGCAAATATCTACACTGCTAAACACGTTGCAGCAGGTACTGGCCAACGCTGCGCACCCAACCGACCAAGCGCCTACTGTAGCTCCAAGTGCTGTACCGTCTTTTGGCCAGTTTCATGATCAAGAAGAGGAATGGCTCGAGTGGTTGTAACAGTCTAAAGCCCACATACTTGCTAACAATGTACCAGGTACTGTGGAAGTGCCTCATTTACTGTCCACGGTAGGAAGTACGGTGTTCTGCCTCATTCAAAAGCTCTTTCCTAACGCCACTCTGAGTGAACTTTGGTATGGTCGGGTTGTGGATTCGCTAACTAACTGTTATGAGCTACAAGAGAATGTGATAGTGGCTAGTTTCCAATTCTTTAATTGCAAGAAATGGGAAGAACATACTTATCGTGAGTGGGTAACAGATTTGCAGGATATGACGAGGAAATGTAAACCCAAATCTGCTTGTGGTGCTTTATATTCAGATATTATGTTACATGATGCAATTGTGTACAATGTAACTGATGTCACACTCTGAGAACAGATTTTGAAACAGTGCGATCCATTATCTCAGCAAGTAGTGCAAGAACTAGGTCAGTACTTTTCAGGTGCCCTGTTGGCCAACAAATTTGAGCAGTCAGCAATGTACAGTGTTCAGTCGTACCTTGCTAGCAACCGGCCCATTAAGCAACAGCTTGCGCGTGTCACGCCCCATAAAAAAATTTCCACGCCGCGTAAGCAGCTCATCAAACAGGTGACTACACAGGCGAACAGAATTAAGTCATGCCGTCGGTGTTATTCACGGCACAAACGCCAAGACTTCCTCTCCCGACAAGCACAGTGTTACGCTTGTGGCAAGAAATTCGTATGTTTGCAACTGAACAAACATAAGAATACGGCCCACTCACAAAAATCGAGTGACAAGGTCCATTAATTAATGCAGTGTCTTCAAAGCCTGATGCACACATTAGCAAAACTAGTAAACGAACAGTTTCTTCAGTGCTACGCCAGTCCAACAAACTTTGTGCATATGCTTCTCTGTGGACAACTTATGATATTTTGGTTGGAAATGGGAGCCTCTGTTACACTGTTAAATCACCACACATATGAACAGTTAGGCTCCCCACGACTGTCTAAAACTAGCACGCAACTGACGGCTTATAATGGACAAGACATTCCCCTTCTCAGATAATGTACTTTGCCTGCCATGTCTCGCTGGCATACGCAAACAGTGGCTTTTACGGTGCTACAATCACGCGATTGTGAGAACATATTTGGTCTTGATTCATTCGAACTGTTTGGCTTTAAATTTCAGGAAAATGTGTTCTCAGTGTCTGCATTCCATGCAAAAGACAGTGTAGCTAGTTTGCTGAAAGAATTCTCTGAAATCTTTAATGAAGTTTCAGGCAAAGCTAATAATTTTGTTGTACATATTACCATGACAGACAATGCTCAGCCGAAATTTTGCCGGACCAGATCTCTTCCCATTTCATTACGGGACAAAGTCGCTGCCGAACTTGCAAAGAACTGCAAGATAGCAGAGCTATTTGCACCCGTACAAGCTAGTCAATGAGCAGATCTACTGGTTTTGCTCCCCAAACCGTCAGGTCGCATTCGCCTCTGTGTTGACTTTAAGTGTACGGTCATCGCACAAACTTTGATAGTCACCCATCGTCACGCCCAGCGGATCTCATGGACAGATTAGGCGCTGGTCGCTACTTTTCGAAAACCGATTCGCGGGACGCATCTCTTCAAATACTGCTCGATGAAGAATATCATAAAATGTGTGTACTGAATACTCATTTGGGCTTGCTTAAATATTTGCGTTTGCTTTTTGGCAGTGCTTCCGCACCCGCCATTTTCCAATGGTAATTGGAACAGCTGACTTCTCAAGTACCAAACTGTTCATATTATTTGAATATTATGCCCCTATTAAGGGTTGGTAAAGAGCGTTAACACTGGTTTGGATTGACGGGTTGGGATGTTCAACTAAACACTTCACAGCAGTAATAATTAATATTTGTATGTGGCTTACACTGCAGTTATTTCGTTTAACTACAAGCTGTGTCTTCGTTAAGTGATGTTAGCACCACGTTCTATCTTGATGACCGAATTTTAGGCACGCTTTTCTCCATCCCGCAAAGAACATGATAAAAATTCAAACGTTATATTCGAGGTATTTCATTAACATATTTTTCTAGTAATAATACACATTTTGAATTCAGGACTAATGGGGAAGACTGCAGATTAACTAATGCAGATTCAGCTACCTAAAGCATGTTCAGCTTTCGCTTCCGGTGATGTAATAGAAATCTGCCATATAACGTATAATGTCCCGTTATGTATAAAACGCGGAGGAAGGTGATATTGCTGGGACTGTTAGAAATTCGTAAACGTGTGACACAGCATGTTAGTTCAGTTGTAACTGCTTAAGGAAAATTTTCTTTTTGACCCGATGTTAAGTCTAACTTAATTTGTGCACATGTAAGAGATGTATTAAAATAGAAAAGTCAACTTTATTTTTACAATGAAAGAAAATTCTGATTATGCAGAACCCAGAACTTCAAGTTATTTTTGTATCAACAAACGTTTAAGACTGTTCTATCATTTTATCTGCAGTTCCAACAGTCATCCGGCACTTGAAAATGGCCTAAGAAAGCAAATCCGGTTGGCCAACGAGTAAAAATTGTTGCAGAGCATCGAGAAAGTTAATCTGTTTTATCATTATAGTATTCTATCTAGGGCCGAGCGGTTCTAGGCGCTACAGTCTGGAACCGCGCGACCGCTACGGTCGCAGGTTCGAATCCTGCCTCGGGCATGGATGTGTGTGATGTCCTTAGGTTAGTTCGGTTTAAGTCGTTCTAAAAGTTCTATGGGACTGATGACCTCAGAAGTTAAGTCCCATAGTGCTCAGAGCCATTTGAACCATTCTACCCAGAACAGATAGAGACTTCCGTCAGTACAGACAACTTAAAAAAGAAAAGCATCCAATTTCACAAGACTACATCTTCTACCTGAACAATGATAGAAATTTGGGGTGAACTGTAATTTACTCAAAGGCTATAAACTTTTCAAATTCTCATGGTCATAGTCACAGTCACGTAGAATTTTTTAAAGGAAATAGTATTCGTTGTTGACTGTAGAAATTATTTATGTCGCAATTACAATTCGGCATTTGGGCTATTTTCAAGTGGTACTTTAAAGTCTGAGAGGTGCTGAAGCAAAATATTTTGCAGTGAGAAGTGACACGACACTGTCCCTTTAACAACACTGTCAGTCAGATTGATATTCATATTTTAGGTCATGTTCGCGGTGTTCGTCAGAACTACATTTGGTAGGTATGTGTGGTTTATGACTTTTTACCTGAGGAATCTGTGTGCAGAATGTTTATATAACTGCATGTGTAACTTGTAGAGAACTTGTACCCAACGGAGAACAGGGAGAAAGATAGATAGTGATCCATAAACCCTGTGTCCAGCGACCAGGCCGTACGAGTGATTCTGGGAGGCCGCATTCTGTGAAATGTACCTGCAGAGGGACTTCGGGCACTCCCCTCTTCTTATTTAAGGTCGGAGCAGGAGGGCACCGTTTCGTAAAACATTCTACCTGGGCCAGGTGACAGACCGACGCATAGGTGGCCAGTTGGCAGAAAGTGGGTGCAGAAAGCCATTCAAAAGAGACTGCAGTGATCTGAGCTTTTTTGCACGGTGGAAGATCATAAATCTTCAAGCATTCTTGTATTAGACGCTGTTTACAGAGAGGCAAGACTACAGTTCCCCTGACGCCAGGTACTTTTAGCGAAAAAAAAAACTTATTTCACGTTCACGACTGTCTAAGAAGCTTAACAACCTTCTTTCAGAAACAGGAAATGGTCAGCCAGGAAAGATTAGATCTCTCAGTAAATGAGGGACTGTGGTCCCATCTAGGCAGCCGTTTTTTCCAGGAACATGGCCATACTTACAGTGAGAACGACGCCTCCCTAGTCTAAAATCTTCTTTTTTCAGACAAGAGAGGTTTGGAATCGCTGATTGGCTCTTCTCGGGATACCCAAAGCAAAGGCTTACGCCCTCAATGTGGGAACCTCGGAGCTGTGTCTGGATTGGCTGCCAGGCCAGCAGAACAGTCAAGACGGGACATACGCTGAGTAGAGGATAGTTCGATTCTTTTGTGCAACGTGGAGGCGGTTTTTATTTATTGGTTTGGCAAAACCAGTGAATTGGGTGCACCTCTCACTGAAATCCGCTGGAATTTCAGGGCTCTGATAGGGAAGTTTCCAGTGTTCTAATAATCAGAACGCCAGTCTGCGTAGTTCGCAAGTTTTGCTGGTCGCGTCAGAACATTACAGCTGCTCATTGCCCACAGCGTACCGTTCTCTGCTGCCGCCTGAATTAAGGTGAAAGGGTAAAGTATTGCTGCACCGGCTTAGGGTTATTAAATGATATTCACAGCTCCCTGTTCTACGGTGAACCATAGTATGTGGTGTACTTGGTCGCAGTTGATTCCATTTGAATAGAATTGGGCCTCACAGTGAATTCATGTAAACAAAGTCAAGTTGCTTTGTAAAAGGGATTAATACAGGGGAGAATATATATAGTTTCCACCCCAGTGAATGCTTTGCCAATGAAGCACCACCCCCCTTCCTTTTTCTTTTCGTGAGGATGAAGATATATCAGCTTAGAGTAAGCATGAAAGGATTAATAAAAACTTGTCATTGTTTTCGTAAACTTAAATACGCCTCTGTTCTCATTCATACTCCTCAACTAGTCACAGTTTTTATTTTATTGTGGCGATACAAGGATACACCAGCAATTCAAAATTCGACCGTCTTATATTGCTTATTTTGATTATTAATTTGAGTTCTGAAAGTGACCGCAGACATAGACAACAAAAGTGCCATGCGTAAAAGCACTAATTTCATACATAAAAATTAAGGGTGTAGCACACGATTTGAAGGTTATTGAGAAGATAACGCTTTCCTTTTTGTAAACATAATAACATTTAGCTTCATTTGGACACGTATTTATGATTAAAGCAAGCGACGGCTTGCAGCAGTACAACTTGAGTATGTTACAAAGACAGAAATTGTAATTGTGAAATAAATAGTTGTAAGTGGGCCAAACAACTCTAATATTAACCTACGTGGATGGTTTGCAACGGACATAGAGTAATGAGACAAAGAAAGTTCACAAAGCGGCAAAAACTACCAAGACTCGGAAAAGATTAGAATGTATACACACGCAGTTGCAGGCACACAAACATTCACACTGAACCGAGGTCGCTTCAACACATGCAACACCTTTGTGCTACGTTCTTCTTACGGATCAAAGTCAAGTCTGTATTAGAAATCAAACTGAAAGTCTGCAAAACCCTTACATAACTTACTGCGACCCAGCAAAACAATCTTTATAAGTTGAAACGCGAGGCCAAAAACTAACGGCTCCCCACTCGCTATAAGACAACGCGCCACGCGGTTAAATCAACTCACCCTTCTTCGAAGAGACTTCGGCTGCAGACCCTCGGCGAGCTAGAAGCAGACTGACAGTCTCACACACTCCAACGTCCCCCACACGATCCCGCGACCAGCGAAACCCAGAGATGAGGCTTCCGCCACCAACCTGACACCGATAACTTTCACACAAGGGGAGCAAGCCTCTTTGCCTACCTGAAAACTATGCTGATTCTCTGCAGCAAACTAAACCACCGTATAGCAAAATGAAACACACCCACATTCATTCATTCGCGCATGCCACAGAGTTCTGTACCACTGGAAAGCAATTAAAATGGTAATGAAAGGTGACTACAGGACCCTTTCATAGTTTCTAAAGTCAATGGTGACTATGGTGTCCTTTAAAAGCATAAAAGTTATATTTTCGAAAGGACCATTCGATTTTGCCAGGGCAAATTTTCTACATGCTTGAATATAAAATCTTTATGTAGTGTTGATAATTAAGTTTAGGGCAAAATATTTTCATTTACTTTTCGCAATTGTTCAATGTGCCCTCAACGACAGATATACAGACTATATTCAAACTCTTCCAATACTTTTACGAGCATGTCTGCTCTGGAGGCAATGCATTCCCTGCTGTTGCCATGCCGCATCGTTTCGCAGCAGTCGTCAACCGCACTGATGGAGGGGTGGAACGCCTTACCACAAGAACTCCGTACCAGTCTTTTGGCTAGCATGTGAGCACTACGCATTGGCTTCCATGGTGATCACTCACCTTATTATCAATCAAGTCCAGCCTTTTGCAATGCCCTTGGGCTTTTCATAAATCGCGGTGACTCCAGTGTAATTATTGTCTTTGCATAATAGTTTAATTTCCGTTCGTCTCATTGCGTATTTCTTTCATTTACCTTCCGTACTACTCATTTACTGTATGATTTCTTTCTATGTATGGTGCAGGTTTCATCGAGCTGTCTTGCTTAGCAGTGACACATCATGCGAAAGTTACTTTCGTTCTTAAGTTCTGCACGCCACCGCAGTCGCGTAACGGGCACCCCTGCCAGCAACTTACAACTGACGCCTAGGTAAACATCGAACTTGTAATACACTTTATCTCCAACAACTGCTTCCGGGTAGGAACAAACTGCACAAAAAACGTAGGAAATGAGGGACAAATAAGCTTCTCCAACTGAAATTATTATATCCGTTCTGCAGGTTCTAGTGTCTCAGTTTGTGGTAATGGCGGGTTAGACGGTTATCGGTCAACGTGCTACAGAACACATAAAGTCGTAGTCGTAACTGTCGGTCGTAAATATGTATTAAGCTACGGTCATTGCGAAAATTCTCTCGTAAAAATCCAAATAACCTGTGTGTGCGGCAGGCTGTTTTACGTTTCCATTAAACTTACATGCAGAGCAGTTGCTGAAAAATTGTTCAGACCCACGAACGGCGTCGCCACACGTTCTTGTGACACAGGCAAAATTCAATTTGCAGAGAAACTACATAAAGTTTAGTAACACTGAACTGTCTAAACTGACGGTACCTTGTCTCATGAAGTAAGAACGGCAGTCTAAACAGCCTACTTTTTCGGCAACAAATAGGGAGTTTCTTAGTTCCAATTCAGCTCAACGGACAAAATATAGTTAACTCTCACGGGTGCAAGTTTTTCGATTTGACGCCACTTCGGCGACTTGTGCGTCGATGGAGATGAAATGATGATGATTAGGACAACACAACACCTACTCCTTGAGCGGAGAAAATCTCCGACCCAGCCGGGCAACGAACCCGGGCCATTAGGATTGACATTCTGTCGTGCTGACCACTTTTTTTTTCAGTTTTGTTCGTTGTTGATCGTTGGGTTTGGTCGTTACGGATGTCACATGACATCCGTTAAAGTTCGTTTGTTGATCCTTCCACTCAGTTTTATTATTATAGAGGCCCACCAGCTCTCTGACCGAACACGCTGAGCTACAGTGTCGGCAACTTCTGAGCTACCGGGGGCGGACGGCACTGTAAGTGATATAGAACTAATACTAGGCGTTAATGTAAGCCCCACCGCTGATGTCATGGCAGTGAAACGGTTGTGTCTGGTAGTCGCTGGGATCAGCTGTAAGATGGGCTGACGTGGAGTAATGGTGGGATGGCAAAAAGGAGCTCTTGTGCTTGAATGTGGCAGGCGTTAAGTTCCTCGCAGCTCCAACTTCACCCGCACACCATACCGTTGATCGTTCACCTCTGGAACGCCTTTTCTCCAACCGTCCACGAGCCACAATGCCGTTTGTGATCCGCGTGCAGTGTGTGGACCAACTATGACCCCAAATCCAGTGTATTTGAAAGGGTACAATGCCACCCGACATTGTAAATACGTGCAACATTCTTCATTATTCTTGTCAGAACATTTTTTTGTAATAACAACTCAATTTCACTTAATACGCCGAAGCCGGATATCAGTGTAGGAAAGAAGGACAATTTATTTATTTGATTGATCACATGTGCACTCCCGCAAAATAAATCCCTACATCCAATTTGGTGAGATCTGTGAAATGAATGAATGTATGGTCGTCTGATAACCGCAGATAGCGAATGTGCAACATATGATAATCTTTGAGACGGTCTTTTGGTCACTTTTGGTGGAACCAAAGAGATGAAATTTACCTGAGCTTTGAGCGCCTGAAATGTGGCTGACCAATAAGGTAGCATGGTGCTCCCCCACCTCGACGGAGGTACAAGATGACCTGAAGAACGGCCATGTTTCAGCACTCTGGCGCTGGATCTTGTATTGGTAAGACCTGTCTTAGGTGTGCTCCGTAAAGACAAAAGAATGGAGAGAAATGTGAAATACTTAAGAGTAATTTGGAATAATTATTTCTCTATTTCAGGAACTTTTGGGGGGAGAATTAAATGTCAGGCAAGTAATATTAAGGGGATCATAGTAATCTTCGGAAGTGACCAATGGTCGCAATGAAACCATGTGTAGCAGTAAGCTGCAATACTTGTGAGTGCTAGTACTAAGTTGAAATACTTGCGAGTGCCCCCAGTTGAAATACTTCCGAGTGCTAAAGTTAAGCTGAATTACTGGCGTGTGTACTATAAGTTGGAAATATTTAAGAAATGGCGTGTGCAGGACTTGAAATTAGAGACGAGCACTTCCACGTGGTGAGTACTGTGTGAGTTTCAATCTGTGTATGAGACAAAGGATAAAGAGAAGTACTCGTCCAAGGTATCAGTTGAGGACTCGCGTGTGTGACGAATATGATCTTAATATTACTTTGCGTGTTATGTTTCCGCGTGACGTTTGATTCAAACTCTAATACTCTGAGAGAGAAGCAAGGCTTAGTGAGCCGTCTATCCAGCAACGCCACTTGGCTTGCATTGCATGTTTCAGCCAATGGTATTTTTCTGTGCCTTTCTTTTAGCTCCTTTGTCGTTTCACTTCAGTCTTAGTCTCCAGCACATCTTTTATTCTTTCCCAATGTATTAGCGTGTATATGCACATTTTTATAAATTTTTCCACATTCGTTTCTTTTAATGTGTGTAAGGGCGCTGATAACCTCAGGGTTGAACGGCCATGAGAACCAAACACATACACAAGCACTTGGACGTGGCCATGACCACGCCGAGATTTAAGTGGTCCGATTTCTTGGTGTGTCAACGCGGATTACCCAACCTCTCTACAAGGAATGGTATATTCCTTGGCATGTAACATGCCATAGGCTCTGTGGACGTAAAAAGATTTTAATCGACAGGGACTGGCGACGAACATTGTGGAGGGAAGTGTGTGCAATGAACATTTTCATGTGGATACCTCACAGTTGGGCATTGCTCAACTGCTACACAAAGTTTGCAAAATGGCAGTGGTTGTGGCAGTGTGGAATCTACCAAACATCTACTTCTGGACTGGAGTTTCTCCCTTGTCAGAGCCACCCATAAGAAACACCAAATTAATCTGCACGTAACAGATTCCCATTCCGATGATTAATTAAATTTTGGCGCTATATTGCACCTTCAGCTGGAAATTCGACATGAATCAATGTATATCACGCGAAACATCCGGCAAATGAAACTGGAATTGCAAAATTAAATCACTAAAGGAATTATTAATGTTAAAATGTAAAAAGTTTCATATTAACAATTGGCTTTACTTATCTAAAAACGTGTGAAAAATTATATATTATATAAGCAAAATAAAACAATATTAGTTCACATCAATGAATCACATTTAAGGGAATTAAAGTGTTCAGTTGGCTATGCTAATATGAAAATCGCCCCTGTTCGAGTATTCTACACTATGGCACCTCCTATGAGTACAGTTGGTAACGTTATGTGACAAATTTTACTCTGAGAGACAGTGATTGTGGACTGAAAAAGTTATCTGCTGCAGCACACGCAAAAACCGACCGGCTACTGCCGCAAAACCGGAAACATGCTCGGTGAGCGTTAAGGGCGAAACAACTGAATACCTTACATCCCAGAGCTGCGAGTATACAGGATAGTTCATTGATCGTGACCGGGCCAAATATCTCACCAAATAAGCATCAAACGATAAAACTACAAAGAACGAAACTCGTCTAGCTTGAAGGGGGGAAACCAGATGACGCTATGGTTGGCCCGCTAGATGGCGGTGCCATAGGTCAAACGGATATCAAATTTTCTTAAAAAAATAGGAACTCCGGTTTTTTATTACATGTGGAGTGCGTTAAGAAATATGAATGTTTTAGTTGGGCCACTTTTTTCGCTTTGTGACAGATGGCGCTGTAATAGTCACAATCGTGTAAGTGCGTGGTATCACGTAACATTCCGCCAGTGTCGGCGGTATTTGCTTCGTGACACATTACCCGTGTTAAAATGGACCGTTTATTAATTGCTGAAAAGGTCGATATCGTGTTGATGTATGGCTAATGTGATCAAAACGCCCAACGGGCGTGTGCTATGTATGCTGCTCCGTATTCTGGACGACATCATCCAAGTGTCCGGACAGTTCGCCGGATAGTTAAGGAAACAGGAAGTGTTCAGCCACATGTGAAACGTCAACCACGATCTGCAACAAATGATGATGCCCATGTAGGTGTTTTAGCTGGTGTCGCGGCTAATCGGCACATCAGTAGCAGACAAATTGCGCGAGAATCGGGAATCACAAAAACGTCGGTGTTGAGAATGCCACATCAACGTCGATTGCAACCGTACCATATTTCTATGCACCAGGAATTGCATGGCGACGACTTTGAACGTCGTGTACAGTTCTGCCACAGGGCGCAAGAGAAATTACGGGACGATGATGGATTTTTTGCACGCGTTTTTTTACCGACTAAGCGTCATTCACCAACAGCGGTAACGTAAACGGGCATAATGTGCACTGCTGGGCAACGGAAAATCCACGATGGCTGCGACAGGTGGAACATCAGCGATCTTGGCGGGTTACTGTATGGTGCTGCATTATGGGAGGAAGGATAATTGGCCCCCATTTTAATAATGGAAATCTAAATTGTGCAATTTATGCTGATTTCCTACGTAATGTTCTACCGATGTTACTACAAGATGTTTCACTGCATGACAGAATGGCGATGTACTTCCAACATGATGTTGTCCGGCACATAGCTCGCGTGCCGTCGAAGCGGTTTTGAATAGCATGTTTCATGACAGGTGGATCCGTCGACGAAGCACCATACCATGGCACGCACGTTCACCGGATCTGACGTCCCCGGATTTCTTTCTGTGGAGAAAGTTGAAGGATATTTGCTATCGTGATCCACCGACAACGCTTGGCAACAAGCGTCAGCGCGTTGTCAAGGCGCACTACTCGCTGTTGAGAGGGATGTCGTTATACATATTGCCAAATGCATTGAGGTTGACGGACACCGTTTGAGCATTTATTGCATTAATGTGGTATTTACAGGTAATCACGCTGTAACAGCATGTGTTCCCAGAAATGATAAGTTCACAAAGGTACATATATCATATTGGAACAACCGAAATAAAATGTTAAAACGTACCTAAGTTCTGTATTTCAATTTAAAACACCTACTTGTTACGAACTGTTCGTCTAAAATTGTGAGCCATATGTTTGTGACTATTACGGCGCCATCTATCACAAAGCGAAAGAAGTGGTCCAAGTAAAACATTCATATTTTTTTACGTACTACACGAATATGTAATAAAAAATGGGGGTTCCTATTTTAAAAAAAACGCAGTGTATTTCCATTTGACCTACGACAGCGCCACCTAGCGGGCCAACCATAGCGCCATCTGGTTTCCCCGTTCAAGCTAGTTAAGTTTCGTTCTTTGTAGTTTTTTCGTTTGACGCTTATTGTGTGAGATATTTGGATCGGTCACGATCAATGGACCACCCTGTATTTGCCACTGCTGTTGTCGTGTGGACTTGGTGCTCAGCGTTGTGCTGAGCTGCAAATATGCGACAAGGGCCGCCTGCTCTCGATCACGAACACCGGACCCTTGTCGTCGCCACGGACTCTCGGCCTCGGCTTCACGATTCTTAACTTCGACCTCCCACCGAAGACTCCCCTCTAACTCTCCTCACCGAACGCCTTCCATTCCCAAATTACGCCACCTGGACTCCACCAAAAGCGTTTATCAACTAATAGCAGGCGGCGGTATATCTGCACGCCAATCGCATAAACAAACATCCCCAGCTCCTGCCCCTGCAGCAGATGGGTAAAAGTCGCTCTCCCAATAGTTACTTGCATCGAAAATGTTAGAGGTGCTTTGTTATGTCTTCTGACGTCATAGCCTGATTTCCAGCCAAAATGCTCGCCTGTTGCACGCGCGGGAAAGCACAAGGCATGAGAACCAAAACCAAAACAGAAAAATATGCTATCTACTTGAGCAACACACTGCCGGGCACCTCGCTGTGTGGCTCCAGGTTTTACAAGGAAACGGAACTTTCGCAATGCCTGCAGATACGGATCTATGAAGCGAGGCGTTCGTCCCCAAAAATGCCGAGAGAGTCTGAAAGCAGTCGTTTTCAAGCATAAAACATTTTGGAAGGAGGCTCCCTGGGGTCGTGTGCGACCCCTCTGTGGCTTGTTATGGGCACCGGCCAGATACCGAACAATGGAGCCAGGCAGTGGTCACAGCCAACACCAGACCCGTTTGGGCAAGCTATTGACTCTCGCTACATCCGAGAGAGCCGCTTTGAGTGAAAGAGCTGCCAATCCCTCACCTACTATGTGGACGAGTGGACGTTCTGTGAACACTTGCCTGGTTATCGCTCTCCGAAAACACCTCATGGCACTGTGCTTCCCTCTGCACATAGCAGCAAAACAGACCAAGGAAATAGTAGTTAAATGAAGGATACATCAGTAGCCCCCTAATTAACGATACCACCTAAATGCTAACCCCCGAAACGCAAGATCACTTTAGATCAAACATACTTCATCACAATATCGATAAGTAAAGCAGTAATGGTCATAATTATGAAAGAGTGGCAGGACAAATGGATCTGCGAACTTCCAAGTTGCACATCTTCAATGGGCAAAACAACACAGATTTGGAGAGTGGTCTGATGAATGAATTTTAACTGAGTGCACTTTGCACGCTTTCCGTCTGCTATAAAGGGTAGACATCCACCACGTTGGAAGTACACCGCCATTCTGTCATGCAGTGGAACATCTTGTAGTAACATCGGTAGAACACTACGTAGGAAATCAGCATACATTGCACCATTTAGATTGCCATCGATAAAATGGGGGCTAATTATCCTTCGTCCTGTAATGCCGCAACATACATTAACCCGCCAAGGTCGCTGATATTCCACTTGTCGCATCCATCGTGGATTTTTCGCTGCATAATAGTGCATGTTATGCCGGTTTACGTTACCGCTGTTGGTGAATGACGCTTCGTCGCTAAACAGAACGCGTGTAAAAAATCTGTAATGGTCCCGTAATTTCTCTTGTGCCCAGTGGCAGAACTGTACGCGACGTTCAAAGTCGTCGCCATGCAATTCCTGGTGCATAGAAACATGGTAAGGGTGCAATCGATGTTGATGTAGCATTCTCAACACCGACGTTTTTGTGATTCCCGATTCTCGCGCAATTTGTCTGCTACTGATGTGCGGATTAGCGGCGACAGGAGCTAAGACACCTAAATAGGCATCATCATTTGTTGCAGGTCGTGGTTGACGTTTCACATGTGGCTGAACACTTCTCGTTTCCTTAAATAAGGTAACTATCCGGCGATCGGTCCGGACACTTTGATGATGTCGTCCAGGATACCGAGCACCATACATAGCACACGCCCGTTGGGCATTTTGATCACAATAGCCAACCATCAACACGATATCGACCTTTTCAGCAATTGGTAAACGGTCCATTTTAACACGGGTAATGTGTCACGAAGCAAATACCGTCCACACTGGCGGAATGTTACGTGATACCACGTACTTACACGTTTGTGACTATTACAGCACCATCTATCACAAAGCGAAAAAAGTGGTCCAAGTAAAACATTCATATTTCTTTACGTACTACACGAATATGTAATAAAAATGGGGGTTCCTATTTAAAAAAAACGCAGTTGATATTCATTTGACCTATGGCAGCACCATCGAGCGGGTCAACCATAGCACCATCTGGTTTCCCCCTTCAAGCTAGACGAGTTTCGCTCTTTGTAGTTTTTTCGTTTGATGCTTATTTGGTGAGATATTTGACCCGGCCACTATCAATGGACCACCCTGTATACGGGTGGAAAGCGTGAGAAGCTGACTCATTGAGAAATTAAAAAAAAAAGAAACATGTGTTTATCCCCACATTTACTATTAAACTAGCACACTCAGTTCAGTTATTCACTCGTTTTAAATAATGTAGCAGCTTCTACATAGGAGTGGAACACTGGTGCCTACATTGATAAATAGATAATACACAAATACCCATTCCTTTGCACAGATCTCTGCTCATGTGTATGTTTATTCATATGCTGTCCTAATGAATGTCATATGGTTGTACAATTCAAATGTAACTGTTTGAAAATAGTAAACAGAGATAACTTTGTTAGGTTAAGAAGTTAACATATTTTACCTTTGGAATCAGTTGTGCACTGGAAAAGGTGCCTACAAATCGGAATCTAAGTAATACAAAAATAATAAAGCTTTATGAAACAAGGGAAAAAGTGTTTCCTTTATAGTCTGTTCCAAATTACTTTAGAACTGACAGCTACGACGGAAACTGAATGCGTGAGGGGGGGGGGGGGGGGGGGGTGGCTCCAGCCGCAGCAAACGTCAGTCGTTGCCCTAAGTGTGTTTGTGCTTATTATTACTGTTGCATGAGTTGTTACTGTTATTTGTGGTGTGGTAATGCACAATATCAGCCGAAAATTCGTCGAAACTAATGAGAAGTTCCACGTCGTTCTCTTCATGAGGGGACTACCGCACTATGTCATCCTAAAGAAATTGTTTGTGCGAAACGTGCTTGCTTTGACACTGAAAAACTTAATTGCGACCCGCTGCTCTCTGTTAACAAGGTTATCGATAGAAAACTGAAACACTGAATATACAGAAAAATATCATTGTGAAGATTAGCAAGGAAAAGTTCGAGAAATAAAAGAAAGCTGGAAAAACTTAGAAACCTGAAATTCTTGAGGAAAAAGCGTTCTATGAATGAGCTGATGATCACTATAAATTCATCTGCTGTGGACGCGGTTTGTCATCACGTTTATAATTATTATCGCATAAAGGAAACTGCAACACTCACCAAGTTATTGGTCACCCTTAAGGAATCACATCTTTTTCTCGGCTCGCAGTTTTCTCATTTCGTTAAATTACTGCAGTGACAGATACGACAATACTTCAAGCATCTGCAATGGTGACAAGAGCAATGTCAGCGGAGTTTTTTCATTGTCCCCATAGAAATGAAGTATAAGTAGATTCAGCTGCATGTCTGAAGTACGCAGTTTACTATGGTAAGTAGTTACGTATTCAACAAAATTATATATTCGTAAGTTTTGGCATTTTAATAAAGATTCCTTATCAGCAGCAGCTCCAAATGAAGTTCGTCTCACGAAATAAATATTATTGTTTACAGTATCACTGCAGCAACCTGCCGACCAGTGTGGCCGAGCGGTTCTAGGCACTTCAGCCTGGAGCCGAACGACCGCTCCGGTCGCAGGTTCGAACCCTGCCCCGGGTTTGGTTGTGTGTGATGTCCTTAGGTTAGTTAGGTTTAAGTAGTTCTAAGTTCTAGGGGACTGATGACCTTAGATGTTAAGTCCCATAGTGCTCTGAGCCATTTGAACCATTTTATGCAGCAACCTGAAGTAACGTTTTTGTATCGCATTTGTTCTTTCGCCTTATAGTTGTTAGCCGATTCAAGATGTTTTCCCACTGCATAACATTCGTTATATTAGAAATAAGTAAGTAGATCAGAAAAATTAATAACAGTTTAGTTACAAACCTAGCGGTCCATTTCTCGTTGTTGTTGTTGTTGTTGTCGTTATCTTCAGTCCTGAGACTGGTTTGTTGCAGCTCTCCATGCTACTCTATCCTGTGCAAGCTTCTTCATCTCCCAGTGTCTACTGCAACCTACATACTTTTGAATCTGCTTGGTGTATTCATCTCTTGATCTCCCTCTACGATTTTTATCCTCCACGCTGCACACCAATGCTAAATTGGTGATCCCTTGATGCCTCAGAACATGTCCTACCATTCGATCCCTTCTTCTAGTCAAGTTGTGCCACAAACTTCTCTTCTCGCCAATCGTATTCAGTGCCTCCTCATTAGTTATGTGATCTACCCATCTAATCTTCAGCATTCTTCTGTAGCACCACATTTCGAAAGCTTCTATTCTCTTCTTGTCCAAACTATTTATCGTCCATGTTTCACTTCCATAAATGCCTACACTCCATACAAATACTTTCAGAAATGACTTGCTGACACTTACATCTATACTCGATGTTAACAAATTTCTCTTCTTCAGAAACTCTTTCCTTGCCATTGCCAGTCTACAATTTATATCCTCTCTACTTCGACCATCATCAGTTATTTTGCTCCCCAAATAGCAAAACTCCTTTACTACTTTAAGTGTCTCATTTCCTAATCTAATACCCTCAGCATCACCCGACTTAATTTGACTACATTCCATTATCCTCGTTTTACCTTTGTTGATGTTCATCTTATATCCTCCTTTCAAGACGCTATCCATTCCGTTCAACTGCTCTTCCAAGTCCTTTGCTGTCTCTGGTAGAGTTACAATGTCATCGGCGAACCTCAAGGTTTTTATTTCCTCTCCATGGATTTTAATACCTACTCCGAATTTTTCTTTTGTTTCCTTCACTGCTTGCTCAATATACAGATTGAATAAGATCGGGGATAGGTTACAACCCTGTCTCACTCCCTTCCCAACCACTGCTTCCCTTTCATGCCCCTCAACTCTTATAACTGCAATTTGGTTTCTGTACAACTTGTAAATAGCCTTTCGCTCCCTGTATTTTACCCCTACCACCTTTACAATCCGAAAGAGAGTATTCCAGTCAGCATTATCAAAAGCTTTCTCTATGTCTATAAATGCTAGAAACGTAGGTTTGCCTTTCCTTAATCTAGCTTCCAAGATAAGTCGTAGGGTCAGTATTGCCTCACGTGTTCCAATATTTCTACGTAATCCAAATTGATCTTCCCCGAGGTCGGCTTCTACTAGTTTTTCCTTTCGTCTGTAAAGAATTCGTGTTAGTATTTTGCACCCGTGACTTATTAAACTGATAGTTCGTTAATTTTCACATCTGTCAACACCTGCTTTCTTTTGGATTGGCATTATTATATTCTTCTTGAAGTCTGAGGGTATCTCGCCTGTCTCATACATCTTGCTCACCAGATGGTAGAGTTTTGTTAGGACTGGCTCTCCCAAGGCTGTCAGTAGTTATAATGGAATGTTATCTACTCCCGGGGCCTTGTTTCGACTTAGGTCTTTCAGTGCTCTGTCAAACTCTTCACGCAGTATCATATCTCCCATTTTATCTTCATCTACATCCTCTTCCATTTCCATAATATTGTCCTCAAATACATCGCCCTTGTTTAGACGCTCTATATACTCCTTCTACTTTTCTGCTTTCCTTTCTTTGCCTAGAACTGGGTTTCCATCTGAGCTCTTGATATTCATACAAGTGGTTCTCTTTTCGCCAAACGTCTCTAATTTTTCTGCAGCCAGTATCTATCTTACCCCTAGTGACATAAGCCACTACATCATTACATTTGTCCTCTAGCCCTCCCTGCTTAGCCATTTTGCACTTCCTGTCGATCTCATTTTTGAGACGTTTATATTCCTTTTTGCCTGCTTCATTTTGTGCATTTTTATATTTTCTCCTTTCATCAATTAAATTCAATATTTCTTCTGTTACCCAAGGGTTTCTACTAGCCCTCGTCTTTTTACCTAGTTGATCCTCTGCTGCCTTCACTACTTCATCCCTCAAAGCTACCCATTCTTCTTCTACTGTATTTCTTTTCCCCATTCTTGCCAATTGTTGCCTTATGCTCTCCCTGAAACTCTGTACAACCTCTGGTTTAGCCAGTTTATCCATGTCCCATCTCCCTAAATTCCCACCTTTTTGCAGTTTCTTCAGTTTTAATCTACAGTTCATAACCAATAGATTGTGGTCAGAGTCCACATCTGCCCCTGGAAATGTCTTACAATTTAAAACCTGGTTCCCAAATCTCTGTCTTACCATTATATAATCTATGTGAAACCTATTAGTATCTCCCGGCTTCTTCCATGTATACAACCTTCTTTTATGATTCTTGAAACAAGTGTTAGCTATGATTAAGTTGTGCTCTGTGCAAAATTCTACCAGGCGGCTTCCTCTTTCATTTCTTACCCCCAGTCCATATTCACCTACTACAGTTCCTTGTCTCCCTTTTCCTACTACCGAATTCCAGTCACCCATGACTATTAAATTTTCGTCTCCCTTCACTATCTGAATAATTTCATACATTTCTTCAATTTCTTCGTCATCTGCAGAGCTAGTTGGCATATAAACTTGTACTACTGTAGTAGGCGTGGGCTTCGTGTCTATCTTGGCCACAATAATGCGCTCACTATGCTGTTTGTAGTAGCTTACCCGCATTCCTATTTTTTTATTCATTATTAAACCTACACCTGCATTACCCCTATTTGACTTTGCATTTATAACCCTGTATTCGCCTGACGAAAAGTCTTGTTCCTCCTGCCAACGAACTTCACTAATTCCCACTATATCTAACTTTAACCTATCCATTTCCCTTTTTAAATTTTCTAACCTACCTGCCCGATTAAGGGATCTGAAATTCCACCCTCCGATCCGTAGAATGCCAGTTTTCTTTCTCCTGATAACATTTCTCGTAACAATACCATACAGGCGACCGCTCAGTATTTGATGCGCGAGCGGGCAATAGTGCGTCTTACGTAATTGAAATTATCTCGTGTTAGATAATAATAAGCTTCAATAACAATAAGTTTTCCTGCACGTCGAAAATTCAGTTTCGTAAACTACCCGTATATCGTTTTAATAATTTGTTTCCGTTAACAAAACTAATATGAAAACATAATGCAGTTATTCCTGCATATATTGATGCAAGTTCTATATTTATAAAGCAAGCAGTTTGCGAGTCTGAGCGAGTTGAATGAAATGTAAGGTTATGCGTGGGTTCCGTGCTGGATTTGGCAATTCTTCTCGGCGCCGCCACATCCCCTGCCGAACCGTCGATCAAAAAGTAATTTTGAACAGACCATTATTAACACATGGCTAGTTTTAGATCCATATATATACCAGTGTTGACCGTTATGGTGACTACATTTACAGGCTTTTGGACGTTTCAGAGAAAAAGATTAATCAGTGTCACAACCGAATATATCGTAAATAACATTATTACTCTGGAACGACCCACGGGAGACCAAGGGCTTCTTACACCAAAATATTCAGATATGGTGCCTAACAATCTGTGAAATTTTATCGGTGAAGATCGGGTTCCCTTTATGTACAGTAGTCTTTATGGACGTGTAAGTCGGGTGTACTTTTCAGTGGAGACTTCACGGAAGTTAATATGTTCGAAAAGTCGTGAAACGTTGTTCTTCTAAGGTGGGTTTGGGGCAAGGAATCAGAATCATAGAAACGCTATTGTGGTAAGGAACCCAGGCCAGGGACAGCTACCCAGGCGAAAGAAACGTGCAGCAGCGGCAGCGCCAGCAGTTTACGCTAGTTTACGGTGTTCAGCGTTTATTTGGTTCAAATGGCACTGAGCACTGTAGAACTCTACATCTGAGGTCATCAGTCCCCTAGAACATAGAACGACTTAAACCTAACTAACCTAAGGACATCACACACATCCATTCCCGAGGCAGGATTCGAACCTGCGACCGTAGCAGCAGCCCGGTTCTGGCCTGAAGCGCCTAGAACCGCTCGGCCACACAGCGTTTATTTCCCATGAGCTTCTGTCGAGAAGTGAATATTAACTGTGTTATTATCTGACTGCCTAGTGTTTATTTACATATAAAGCTTGCGTGTATGTTTTGTGTCAGTTTAGTTAGTTATCTGTTGTGAAGCCATCTTACAACTGTCTCACGAATCTGTACTGAGAATGTTACGCACGAGTTGTCATACGTATGGTACTTTTATGACAAAATGTTTCAGGAGCGCGTTATCCCATTATAAACTGCTATAAAACAAAGGAACAAATCAATACATCGCAATACTACACGTACTGACAACCATATAAATATGTAGTAAAATATAAGTACCTTAAAGCTTTTGTGACGATAAACACTGACAAAAGTAAAAAGCCAGTAGCAATCGTGCACTGTCGAACGTAAAACTTTTCTCTGGGACATCTGATGATGTCGTGTTATACTCTCAAGTGACAAGTGTAAACTAAAGATAGCAGCACTCACCTACCGAAGACAGTACTTTGCGGCAACGCATATGTCCCAGTCCCGAACGATGCTGTTGTTTAGCATAAAATCTATGAACATTATAGGTCAAGTTCTAGTGAATTCTAAAACCCAGTATACACCTGTGTTGCATCATATGCATACATGTAGAGTGACCAATAACAAACCTTACTGCCAAGGAGGACATCGCTAAACTGGGACCACATATGCTTCGTGGGCACTTCTGTCTTCTCATTTAGCACGCTTAAATTGCAAAAATCTCCATTTCCTCTAAGTTTGACAACCACCCTTTATCCTGAAAGTGTAATAGCCTCATGCTGTCTGTGATTTTACCCAACGAATGCTCCCGTTCTTGAGGTGCTTCGTCACCACCGATGAGCCATTCACTTTTTTCTGTTCTTTAAACCTTACTTTAAAGTGTCTTACCGTTTGCCCCACGTACTTACTTTCCAAATCCTGGAATTTTATTTCATAAACTCCCTCTTTCCCAGTCCAGCTCTCCCCAGTGCCAACTTTATGCTTCAGCCTCTGTTCCCGTTTGTTGTCCGCCCCGAATGCAATTTTCACTCCTTTCTTATTAAACAAACTGGAGAAGTGACTGAAGCAGAAGACGGGCACAGGAGAAAACGGGAGCCGGCCGCGGTGGCCGTGCGGTTCTGGTGCTGCAGTCCGGAACCGCGGGACTGCTACGGTAGCAGGTTCGAATCCTGCCTCGGGCATGGGTGTGTGTGATGTCCTTAGGTTAGTTAGGTTTAAGTAGTTCTAAGTTCTAGGGGACTTATGACCTAAGATGTTGAGTCCCATAGTGCTCAGAGCCATTTGGAGAAAACGGGACGGGGAAAGCAGAAGTTTAAGAATAAAGTATCAGGATTGGGAAATGAAGTACGTGGGACAAACTGGAAGAAACTTCAAAGGTAGCTACAAAGAGCACAATAATGAAGATATTGGCTCATCGGCAGAGGCGAGGCACCTCAGTAATGAGCAGCATTCATTGGGTAAGATAGCAAACGGCATGAGGATATTGCAGTTTAAGATTAAATGGTGGCTGTTGTCAAATTTAGAGGCAGTGGAGATTCTTTGCATTTTAAGAATTGCGAGGTGCCGGGGCTAGCAGTGTATTTAACACTGAATTCTTCTAGAATCTACATATGTAAATGACGCTCTAAGCCCCCCCCCCCCCTATTCTAACTCCGACTTTTGCTGCTGCACATGGATTAAAAATATACGCGAACTGACTGTAACAAACCCTGCAAGTGGTGTAGAAAAAGAGTTTGGCACCTGCAATAATTTAATTTGATAAATAAGTTAAATAAAGGAAGGTTTCATTAACGTAGTGAGAAATGATAGGGTTGCTCTACCAATTAACAGAATGAAAGTTTTGTCCAAAATAACAATATGATTTATTAAGACTAAACACAAAATAATAAACAAAAACACATGAAACATTTACAATATATCAAATTGGCTCAAATTGGATACTCAAATAAACGCTGTGAAGGTGAAGTTGTCCCTAAACTAGATTGTGACATTTATGACGAAGTGGTATGTGGAGCCAATTCCTTGCAACTCAAATCTTAAGAGAGACACACAGCTAACCCAACATTAATTGCTGCTACATTAGTGAGAACTCAGACAATGAACACCCAAGATTGAACAAAGTTAGAAAAGACGAACAGGCGCGCTCTGCTGAGCTCTGATTATCGCCTAGCAAAAATGCCTGCTTTGCCGGTGCTGCGGACGTACATTACCAAGCTGTCTTCTTAGCTGCAAGGACACGATCTGGTGTACTGGAAGTGATGGCTGGTTGCTTCAACGTCCCGTCGTGGTGATGATAATGTCGCGAGTATAGCCCGAAACAAATTGTCCTGGTCTGGTTGTTCCACACTAAAGACTTCCTATCGATACAAATGCGCCTCTGAGGGAGACGAAGAAGCCTCGCCACACAATCACTGACAGTACAGTGATTGATTGTAACAAGCGAAGTCACACATTAACTCCGATACAGTCAACTTTAGCCAAAACTGCCCAAGACAGACAACATAGACCGCTTGTACGCAGAACGCTCAATTGCCAACTGTACTCGGAAAGTTACGCTGAAGTCGAAGCTTCAGAAACTTCGTTAAACAGTTACAATCAAATAAAAGTATATTAGACAGCCAACGGAAGGCAGGCTGTCCAGAGCAGCGAGAGCTCAGTGTTGTAACCTACTCCAACTGAAAGGCGAGAGCCGACAACCCCACAAGAGCACCCATACAAAACCAAACACAGAACATTCCCGCCCCCACGACAGTGGCCGTGGTTAAGCGTTCCAATCAGCAACCTGAAAACCGGCGGAAAATTCCACTCTATTGCCGGAGCACTACCATTCCACCAATGGAGATTCTTGGCGCCAATTTCTGTGTCGATTTTGCTACGTCATGGAGCTATGCCCTGAGCAAGCCAATCACAGTTACGATTTTGCAGAAAGCGCGGGAATTTGCCCGCCAAAACTGCCTGGGTACACAAGTCATTCCCACGCCTCTCTGGTAGCCCGCCAGAAAGTGTTTTCGCTAAGTTTCTATGAAGTAACGGAACCTCTAGCCCAGCCGCTACTTCAGGCCCCTGCGAGCGTGTCTGCCGCTATTGTACAATGTCAGCATCTGGAAAGCATTCACTCGACTCCCTCACACCCGTCGGCTTACCCTTTCAAGATCAGCAGAGCCCGCCTGTCACCGGACCACCCAGGTGACGAGAGACGCTGCGTGGGAAGTCCACATGTGAAGGAATAGCAACTTTTCACCGCATGCAATTACGGAGGAAAATCGTAAGATAGAAATATAAAAGGGGGCTCATGCCACCTCTCAGAATGTCCAAGGAGCATACCTGGGTCCAATTTAAGGAGGTCCTCTTTGGAAAGTAACCAACAACCCATTCGAATTAGCGGCGTTAGGTTTTCTGTTGTTCGTGCGACGTATATTCACAGTATGTAACGTAGATGTAGTATTGATTTTTAGAATATATTAGGACTTAATATCTGATGTTCATAGATTTTATGTCCGCTGCTCGTGGTTTTGCGGTAGCGTTCTCGCTTCCCGCGCATGGTGTTCCGGGTTCGATTCCCGGCGGGGAAAGGGATTTTCTCTGCCTCGAGATGACTGGGTGTTGTATGTCTTTCATCATCATTTCATCCTCATTCACTCGCAAGTCGCCGTAGTGGCGTTAAAGAACTTGTGGAGTGGCGGGCGAACCACCCCGCGAGGGGTCTACTATCTTTAAGAGGTGAAAGAGTCTGACTTTAGTATACAGCTGTGTATTGCCCACCAACACGAGATTTTCTAGGAAAGGTTTTGTGTTCGACAGTGCATGTTTGCTACTGGCGTTTTACTTTTGACAGTGCCTAGTGGGATGAGGGAAAAGAGAGTGGACTGGAAAACCAGAAGACTTATAAACTCATTATACCTTAATCAAAAAGTTTCAGTTAAAGTGAGAAGAGAAAGTACAAACTGGATCAGACTAGGGAAAGGAGTAAGACAAGGATGCTGTTTATCACCTACTCTTTTCAACCTGTACTTGGAAAATATGATTGACGAATGCTCATTAGATGACAAAGTAGTAGAAATTGGATGAAGAAGAGTAGGGTGCTTGAGATTTGCTGATGACATGGTCCTTCTAGCCACAGGGGAAAAAGAATTACAGGATTTGGTGGACACCATTGCAACTAACATATTACCTCTGCAAACTCTTCAAAATTTCGTGGGCGTTTTAAAAGATGGCGGAAGATGACGTTTGGCTGAGTAACGTGTTGTGGACCGACGAAGCTCATTTCACACTACGAGGGTCTGTCAACGCCCACAACTGCAGAATTTCGGCTACCGAAAATCCTAGAACTGTCGGGGAAACGCCATTGCGCGACAAGAAAGTCACAGTATGGGTTGGATTTACCACATCTACCGTTATTGGGCCTTTTTTCTTCGAGAAATTGCGTGGTTCTGGTTTTGTAACTGCTACCGTGACGGGTTAGAGGTACGCCGATATGTTACAGAGTCGCATCATCCGCAGCCTGGCTGATAAACACCTGCTGGAACGTACGAGCTTTATGCAGGATGGCGCTCCACCCAACATTGCTATAGTTCAGCGCCATAGTATAGCATAGTTCGCAAGCTTACGTTTAGGGGGGAGCGCGCAGTTCATGAAGTAAAGCCACCACGGCCGCATTAACCCTTTCGCTGCTACAAAGACGTGTCCCCTGCCTTCCGCGCTGTGCGAAATTTGTCACTGCACTGCTCCCCTGAGCAGACACATCGTGTTCCGACTGCTTTGACACTCTTTTCATTCGGTTCCACAAAAACTATTTGGCCCAAAAATTAGATTTTTACACATCTTCTTGACTAATACCTTCCCCCCATAAATGACTTAATTTTGTTTCGATGTTCAACGCAGTTATGATGCAGCATTAAATATAGTAAACCATCGCACGAAATTTTGAAGAGTTTGCAGAGGTAAAAATCCAGAGAGTATACTTTCCGTATGGTCGATTTTAGTTGCCACAATGTTGAGAATGAAATGTGGACAAGATACCTAAATTTCATATAAAATTTACTGTATAACATTATCTCATTCAATTTAAGTACCACATAGGTGTCGTATGTAATATTGAGAAATATTCCGTCTTCCGCGACAGTAACAAAAGTTTTATTTACACTGAGCACGTTTGGCTTTATTTTAAAGCTCTTCAATCAATCAAAAGGAAGTAGACAAAATACATTAAACAAAACTGTGGACTTACAAAAACATTAGGACTTGAATATCCCGTCTATCAGTGAAGTGCTCTGAGCTATGTCAAATATAATATACACAAACATCATTTATTTGCTAAAACACTGATCAGCCAACACAAACGTTGAATATTGTGTTACCGCAGCACAAAACTACGAAAGGTGACTTGGCAATGGAGGAGACAAAATACTGTCCACTGAAGATGCTTGAAAAGAGAGAAACGCGTCTGGTCTAAATAAGTCGCTTATTACAGTTGCAGAAGAGGGATATATTTCAGTATCATTGGTAAAACTGCGACTGTGGAACAAAAACAAGAAAGAGAACGTGAGTACCATTGTGTATGTACCATACCTTTCATTGATTAAAGTGCTTTAAAATAAAACCAAACGCGTACGGTGTAAATAAAACTTTTATTAAAGTCGCGAAAGACGGAATATTTCTCAATATTACATACGACACCTATGTGGTACTTAAATTGAATGAGATATTGTTATACAGTAAATTTTATATGAAATTTAGGTATCTTGTCCACATTTCATTCTCAACATTGTGGCAACTAAAATCGAGCATACGGAAAGTATACGCTGTGGACTTATACCTCTGCAAACTCTTCAAAATTTCGTGCAATGATTTACTACATTTAATGTTGCATAACAACTGCGTTGAACATCGAAACAAAATTAAGTCATTTATGGGGGGAAGGTATCAGTCAAGAAGACGTGTAAAAATCAAATTTTTGGGCCAAATAGTTTTTGTGAAATCGAATGATAAGTGTGTCAAACACCATATGTCTGCACAGGCGAGCAGTGCAGTGACGACAAAATCGCGCACAGCGCGGAATGCGGGGAGCACGTGTCTGCAGCAGCGAAAGGGTTAATGAAGAGACACAGCACTAGAAATTTAAAAAAAAAGTGCATTCAAACGAATATAATTCGTGAAGTAAGGCACTTCCATATTGTTTTTGAATAGAAAAAACAGTAAGCACCACACAAGGTTTGAACTCGTAACTTTCGGCATAGAAGCCAAATACCTTAACCGTTACGCTATCGCAACTCAGCTGACAAGTGAATGCCATGAGGACTGTAACATTTCACGTAAAATGCTGACAAACACTGTTGGTATGACTATGCATTACTCACGCTTCGTCGAAGCACAATAGCAAAGAAACAATTACCGCTGTTCATTATTGCGAAAATCAGTTCGTGAGATTGATACAAAAACCTTTCCTTGCTATCGCTTGAATTAGGAGTCTTATTGCTTGTTTGGTTTAATTAATTAATAGAATATGAAGCAATTGGTATAAAGAATGCTTTTTCCAAACTTTCTATAAAAGAAAGTCTGCTATCAAGACATTGCTTTTGTTCTATTACTTTATTTATGACTGAACGTTTCTAAAACAGAAGACACTCGTCCATGCTCTGTACTGCAGTCGAGATCTGGCAACGTCGTTCTCTGTTCATTGGCTGACTGTGTTTTGTGACGTCAGATGCGCAGAACGAACCTAAACTCGGCCGCCAACATCAATGACGCGCGCATCGTTTGGTGATGATCGTGTGCTCAGGCGCCACTTTCGTCATGCTTGGCCTCCCAGGTCCCCAGACGTTAGTTCGTGCGGTTGTTGGCTTTGGGGTTACCTGAAGTCGCAAGTGTATCGTGATAGACCGACATCTCTAGGGATGCTGAAAAAATCCGACGCCAGTGCCTGACCATAACTCCGGACATGCTTTACACTGCTGATCACAACATTATTCCTCTACTACAGCTATTGTTGAGGAATGATGGTCGACGTATTGAGCATTTCCTGTAAAGAACATCGTCTTTGCTTTGTCTTACTTTGTTATGCTAATTATTGCTATTCTGATCAGATGAAGGGAGCGCCATCTGTAGGACATTTTTTGAACTTTGTAATTTTCTTTTTTTTTTGGTTCTAATAAAAAAAGAAATATCTTAGAATTACGTGTAATACTAGAGGGCATATCATTTATATAAATGAAGAACAGGAGTGGCACCAACACTGACCCCTGGGACGCCCCCCTTTTTACCGCACCCCAATCAGACCCCACATCACAACCAATCGCAATACTGTGAATTATGGCCTTTCGCTGTCTGTTGTTGAAGTAAACTTTGACTAGTTTTGGTCAGTGGATGAAACGGGTGTTTTCGTAGAGATAAACGTAGGAATTATACGCGCGTCCGTTGTCGTGAACAAACTGTATGCTTTGCCAGCCAGATAAAACCTACAACTGCTGCTGAAGAGAGCTGAGACCGAAGTACCACGTTAACTACCTAGTACCGTGTGCCGACGGCGCAGTGTCTCGCGAGATCGGATGTCACGTGCACGTCACCGTTGGCTGGCTCGCCCCGTGTGCTGACGGCTTTCGCAACAGGTATGAGGTGAGACCAAGTGGTGAAAACACTTGTGAGCCAGCGCTGGGGGCCTCTCCTTGCTGGGCCAGTGGCCGATTTTCCTACACAGTCCGGACGTATGCAGAGGGCGGGTTTGATAGTTACTAGCCACGCTTGGGATGTATAGTCCGTCGGTAAACTGAAAAGCGAGCAACGCTCGCGGTGTGGGAATTTCCTATCCCAGAAGAATGCTTCAGCTGCCGTATAGAATGACTGGGAATCAGTTTCCTCTCTAGCAACGTGAACAGTGTGCAGTGATCTATGCAGGTTCTGCTCTTCGGCGTTTCTTCTTTTAGTATTATTAGTATCTGTGTTCCATGTAGTGTTAACGCACTTCGTGGAAAATAGACACCCCCCCAGGCAAGTCTGCACACTACCTGGCCACTGATGCATAAGGTGAGCTGCGGAAGTGTCGGCATAACTTTGCGAAACACACTTAGTTGCTTTTTGTGATGTAGATTGTAGTGGAGTAAAGAGAATGGGGAACCGCCTTCGGACTACGTTCGCTCACGCTTCCAAGCTGCCCCCTTCCTCTTTCAACCGGGTCACACTCCAGAACACAATCTATCCCCTAATACAGTTCTCCTGCACCAACGTGTAGTACACATGCTTGATATGTTTCCTTAACCCACTTCATTTATTTCCGTTCCCTGTTGCGCTGAAACTATTAGTCATAGAGAAGAAACGGATATTTCTTGCAGGAGCTGTTCCACTACTGTGCGCAGTACACGAAATTCTCCCACATTTAGCATTTTCTCAAGCGCAATAAGGGGACCTTACCGTAACCACTAGAAAGATCCCCATAAAGTAACAACCGCCTCCTACGTATTGCAATTTTGGCACTGTACGTGATGGCAGGTAAAACGTTCTCCAGGCATTCGCCAAACCCAGACCCTTGCATCGGATTGGCACAGGACAGAGTGTGGTTGATCACTCCAAACAAGTCCTCTGTCCAGTAGTCCTACTCTTTACATCAGCTCAAACATCTCTTAGCACTGACAACAGAAATATGTTGCTGATAAAGAGCTGATCGACCATCGTATCCTACTCTGTTTAACTTCCAAAACACAGCCATTGTGCTAGCTGGATTGCTACCATCACTTTGGAACTCACGAGTGCGTCTTTCTGCTGATTACTTGCTATTTATTACAACCATTCTTGCGATGCTCACGGTCCCTCTCCGTCAGTACATGAAGTCCGCCTGGTCTTGGTTTATCTGTGGTTGTTACTTCGTATTTCCAATTCACATCACGTGCAGTCGACTACGGCAGCTTTAGAAAGGATCATTAGATATCACCTAATGTCAATCAGGGGATTGACGTTAGGTTGCAAACTTCCTACTTTCAATTGTAATCAAGACTTTAATGAAAAATGGCAAAGGTCCCCGCGGAGGTTCGAGTCCTCCCTCGGGCATGGATGTGTGTATTTGTCCTTAGGATAAGCAGTGTGTAAGCTTAGGGACTGATGACCCTAGCAGTTAAATCCCATAAGATTTCACACACGTTTTTTGAACAAAAATGGCGAAGGTAACGTTAATCAGAACACTGGGAGGAGTTGCAGTCTAAATAACAATACATTTATTCATTCTTAACATCACAAGACAAAAACAACGACAAAATAGCTTCAGAAACGACACGAAAACATTTTTTGTTGGGAAAACGCTTTCAATGATATGCGGTGTATGGTGAACAAAGTGATCAGCTGGGGATCAACACACACTAACCAGAAAAAATATTAACCTTGCCACCGAAGGTGCAACTTGATTTTAACTTCTAAGAAGAGTCTTACAGTGAAAGGGTGGCTACTTTATATACTAAAATTATCATTTAAATAAAAGACCATGAAATGTAATCTCATATAAAATTCTACAAGTTTGGCCAAACAGTAGTTAAGATTCTCTACAGTACACAGATACTGCCTCTCAAGATCATAGGCAATAATATCAAATTTTCCTAAGATCAAAACTTATTTCAGTTATTAGGCCGCTACACTCCAAGCAATAAATTCGTTAACACACCAAATCCGACAGAGGCAGCTACTAACGTACGGTAGATTGATAGGGAGATTACCGAACAACCCGAACTGCAGGTTGCTCTAACCTGCCCCCACTCCAGAAGGGAAAAACGACCACCCAGTTTATAAACAACCACCGTCCCGCGGGTGGGCAAACGGAGAAGAATGGTGGGACGACCCCAAAGCAAAACGGCTGGTGACCTCACCAAGAAAACAAGTAGAATTTAACAAGAGTAAATCAAACAAGATATCACCAATCACTTAACTTCTAATAAAATGCGATTTCTCGAGAAGACCTGGCGCAGCACCCCCAAATTGCTCACTCGAACCGTCCGCTCCCAGCCGCTTCAACGGACGCAGGAAGGCTCGCCGATCTCCCGTCTCACGGCGTCGCAGGTCGCACCGGCCAGACCGATGTGGCTGGTTGACTCCTGTTGCTCTCGTGTCGACCGCGAAGTCACTACCCCTCGCTATACGCCGCGGCCCACTGAACTCACGTGGCGCCCTCACACGCGCCGACGCTCAAGCCGGACAAGTCATCTTGTGTCTCAGTGCGCGACCGACCAACCGATCGATCCAACCGCCAATGACCATTGCCTGACCAAACTAGAGCAGACTGGCGGCCTAACGCGCAGACTCTGTTCTCTTACTGGCGCAGTGGAAAGACTCTCATTTTGCCAGCTTTAAAGGTTGATCCGAACGACAGACATCCAGCAGTCCGAACGGCAGACAGACACTAACTGCCTAACAAATGCGGACGAGAGACAGACTAGCAAGCTGTGGACGAGAGACTGACCCACACTGACCGACTGGCGAGCTCATAGCGCCCCTTAAATGCACGTGAACAGGCAGCCTTTCCCACCAGAGGGAGACACCAAAGCTGCGACTGCAACAGCGGCGCCACCGCCAGAAACGGAGGGCGACTGCTTCACACTACGCGCTGCGGCGCGCTCTTCAAAACAGCAGTTTTTACCACGGCTCAGTATGCTTTTACTGTAGTCGTTTAAATCGGCACCCTTTTCCTTCGAACACAGGTAAAGCTTACCGCTGTTCCATCACTAGAGCACATTGAATGAAGTCAGATCGTATCCAGAATAGCAACCAAGTAATAAAGATCAACTTCCCTAAGAACATTCCGCAGCACAACACCATATCAGAAGTGAGAGTGCCCTGCAATCTCTCAAGGTGACATCTAATGACAAGTCCACCTACGGAGTCACTGAGCTCCTCTAAGACACACAGTCTGCTGTTCCTGCTTGTCTACTGACGACACGCCTTTCATACTGGCTGGTCTGCCTCTCGTGAAATCTAGTAGCAATTCTACATTATACAGAGGTGTCCGGACGCTACTGATGATCATAGTGTATTTTCCCGACCATTTTAACTTGACAGCATTTCAACAAAGTGGCAAGAAGTATGCGCTGCAATGTTCGTAGAAACACCGAGTCTACGGCGCACTCGACCGTGAATGCGACCAAATTGTTGGCTTCTCTTGTTCAGTTCTGTAGAGTATGACAATCTATGCGGTGTGCATTCAGACGTGTAGAGCAAGATTTTTGTCGCCAACTTCCATTGCAGTCGAAAATCATATGACTACGGTTGTTTTGAGTCTGTTACGGCTTACAGTCAAGCGCCGGCACACCAGTCGGGAACGAGAGAGCAGAGAGGGCTGTGAAGAAGACGTCAGCCAATTGCACGCTGACCGACCCCTCTCCAGGACAACAACGCGACAGCAGCGGCCTCTATGCGAAGAGAACATGAAACGTCCCCTTAGAAAAATTATAAATGACTGTGCTTAAACTGACACACAATATCTTTAGCGCAACGCAATCTTTCAAAAATCCCTACAAAAGAATGGCCCTGACTAACAACAACCTATACCTTTCATGAATCACTTACCTCACAAAAAACTTCATTACTCAAACTACTGCAATACAGCGTGCGCCAATACTGCCAGCTGAATAAAAGATTCAAACTACTGAAGGCACTAACTACTGATAGGCATAGTTAGCAAATGAAAGATTTTGATATAGAACAAACAATGTATTTACCTTAATGGTGTTCAAAAGTCATAATATACACTCCTGGAAATGGAAAAAAGAACACATTGACACCGGTGTGTCAGACCCACCATACTTGCTCCGGACACTGCGAGAGGGCTGTACAAGCAATGATCACACGCACGGCACAGCGGACACACCAGGAACCGCTGTGTTGGCCGTCGAATGGCGCTAGCTGCGCAGCATTTGTGCACCGCCGCCGTCAGTGTCAGCCAGTTTGCCGTGGCATACGGAGCTCCATCGCAGTCTTTAACACTGGTAGCATGCCGCGACAGCGTGGACGTGAACCGTATGTGCAGTTGACGGACTTTGAGCGAGGGCGTATAGTGGGCATGCGGGAGGCCGGGTGGACGTACCGCCGAATTGCTCAACACGTGGGGCGTGAGGCCTCCACAGTACATCGATGTTGTCGCCAGTGGTCGGCGGAAAGTGCACGTGCCCGTCGACCTGGGACCGGACCGCAGCGACGCACGGATGCACGCCAAGACCGTAGGATCCTACGCAGTGCCGTAGGGGACCGCACAACCACTTCCCAGCAAATTAGGGACCCTGTTGCTCCTGGGGTATCGGCGAGGACCATTCGCAACCGTCTCCATGAAGCTGGGCTACGGTCCCGCACACCGTTAGGCCGTCTTCCGCTCACGCCCCAACATCTTGCAGCCCGCCTCCAGTGGTGTCGCGACAGGCGTGAATGGAGGGACGAATGGAGACGTGTCGTCTTCAGCGAAGAGAGTCGGTTCTGCCTTGGTGCCAATGATGGTCGTATGCGTGTTTGGCGCCGTGCAGGTGGGCGCCACAATCAGGACTGCATACGACCGAGGCACACAGGGCCAACACCCGGCATCATGGTGTGGGGAGCGATCTCCTACACTGGCCGTACACCACTGGTGATCGTCGAGGGGACACTGAATAGTGCACGGTACATCCAAACCGTCATCGAACCCATCGTTCTACCATTCCTAGACCGGCAAGGGAACTTGCTGTTCCAACAGGACAATGCACATCCGCATGTATCCCGTGCCACCCAACGTGCTCTAGAAGGTGTAAGTCAACTACCCTGGCCAGCAAGATCTCCGGATCTGTCCCCCATTGAGCATGTTTGGGACTGGATGAAGCGTCGTCTCACACGGTCTGCACGTCCAGCACGAACGCTGGTCCAACTGAGGCGCCAGGTGGAAATGGCATGGCAAGCCGTTCCACAGGACTACATCCAGCATCTCTACGATCGTCTCCATGGGAGAATAGCAGCCTGCATTGCTGCGAAAGGTGGATATACACTGTACTAGTGCCGACATTGTGCATGCTCTGTTGCCTGTGTCTATGTGCCTGTGGTTCTGTCAGTGTGATCATGTGATGTATCTGACCCCAGGAATGTGTCAATAAAGTTTCCCCTTCCTGGGACAATGAATTCACGGTGTTCTTATTTCAATTTCCAGGAGTGTATATATCAGTTCATGACATCCAGTCTTACAATTTTACCGTCTCTGATGGACACACGTCCAGATCAGCCGTTCTCAAAACTCCGCCATCTCTCTCCCCACATCCACCGCTGCTGGCGGCTCACCTCCAACTGCGCAACGCTACACGCTGTTCATATCCAACTGCCCAAAACTACAATAGCAAATTCCAACAATCCAAACCAGCCACAGACTGCACACAGCACAGTATGTGATTTTCATATAGAGCGCTATATGGCGTTACCAACATAAAAACCTAAACAGCCTACTTACAAACATAAACGCCGCCCCCGACTACCTGCGCCCCAGTTCTACAAGTATGAAGACCAGCGATCTGAATATAAGCGTCAAAGCTCATTACTTCACCCGTACATTCTACGTACTTCAAACTTGTCATACTGAAGAACCTTGCTTATTTTGTCTGTCACCCCTTGCTTGCGACACAACTGTATTTATCAAAGTTAAGTATTATCATTTACTTTTCTTAATAAAACTCATTAATACGATTTCTTTTAATTGTTTGTCTAGAGATCCGAGAAAGCAGGCTTCCTAGACACCCCACAACTGACGACTAGGCAGGATTCAACAAAATAAAATGGCTCTGTGCACTATGGGACTTAACATCTGAGGTCATCAGTCCCCTAGAACTTAGAACTACTTAAACCTAACTAACCTAAGGACATCACACACATCCATGCCCCAGGCAGGATTCGAACCTGCGACCGTAGCGGTCACGTGGTTCCAGACTGAAGCGCCGAGAACCGCACGGCCACACCGCCGGCAGGATTCAATAGTCATCTTTCGATTTTATCTGTCTCGATAAGTTAAGGTTTGCCTATAAGCCCTCTCCAGGTTGTTAATATCATTGCATCACTAGTATTGACAGATATCGTTCAAAAGTACCGTGGAATCTTTTTTATCCGTACTAGATGGGACAGTATATCATGCGCATAAACGTACATCCAGAAAATCAGGGAAGTCAGGAAAAAATATTGACATGGATTAAATGCTATAAACACACTTCTTACATTTATTTTGAAGTAAAGACACAAATTTAAATTTAACTATTAAAAGGCCACTTTCAAATTGACAATAATTTCCGTCACTCGTGAACGGTTCTTTAATCTTGTCTCTTCCAGACAAAGTTTTAAAATTTCGTACAGTGGTTATCCGTCCATCATGTCTGAATCGAGCTGAATTCTCGTCCTCCATTTTTTCTGTAACCAAACACGTCGTCTTGTTTTCTCACGCCGACTCCCTCGAAACTACATTTAACTAACATCAAATAGCTTATGCTCGCTTTGTTATTTCTCAAAAAAAAAAAAAGCAGTAAACGGTGGTGATTTCAGTTTGCACTTGCAGCGAAAAGGAAAGTTTAATTCCAAGTATGGATAAACTTGTCGATGAGATAAAATCGCAAGATGATGACTCAAGACATGTTCGATAACACACTATAATTTCTTGCTGCTTCCAAAATGAACGTAAATCAGTGAACTTACATGAACATCGAGAAAATTTTGAAACGCATTGTCGTTAGCGAGTAGAAATGGTCACTGGCACAGAAACTCTGAATTTTTGTTTGTATTTTAAGCATATAGTCACAACCTCAAAAACCATTCCACTATAGACGAGTAGCTTTAAATAATTTTGTGTTACAAGAAACTAACACATGTAATCTATATACAGTTGATTAACATTGTTTCCAAAAATGTCGAGAAATTCTTGACTGATTTACTTCAAATATTTACACGATGATCTAAAAAAACACTCGGCTGGACATACGATATTTATAGTGAACATTAATCAAACAGACAAACTTAAGTGACGGCTTCCTGACTGGAAATACAGGAAAAAAGATACTATGAACGTGTGTCTGGAAATGCATCGTTGCTACGGTTAATGGCGGTGACGAATGGCAGTTCCTCTGACCACGTTCAGTATATTGCTTTTCGGAAGGCAAGTGGTTTGTGTCTGATGGTAACTTGATTTTGGAAACAATACCATGTGATTAATTTGCAGATGCTATTTCTCATTCCCATTTGACTAAGTCATTTATTAAATATTTTCGTACTTTTTGTGGAGAGCATTGTCCGAAACCATTTCGTGCTCACGTGTGGCAAATTGTCACCTTTGCCCACTTAACGCTTGCACTTAACAAAGCTCATGAAGCATTTTGGTTCTCGAACGATTTTCCCCGTTCATAGTAATAAATAGCCCGTTCTTTGCATGTAATTGAAGCTATGAAGGTAAGTGTTAACAACCATAGCTGAAGAATGAGAATCTGTGGCTGAGGCTACAGTGGGTATACGTTCATGTTTCAATAACTAAATGACAGTGTGTGTTGCGTCATGCGTTTTAAAATCTTATTCATGTGTTTCTAAGATGTATTGCCAGCAATTGTTCAGTCTTCATATCTGACTACTACAATTACAGAAAGCGGCCTCGATACCCACTGCACAGTGGTCGACTGTAAGTCTGTGGCTGGCTCTGAGCACTATGGGACTTAACAGCTGTGGTCATCAGTCCCCTAGAACTTAGAACTACTTAAACCTAACTAACCTAAGGACATCACACACATCCATGCCCGTGGCAGGATTCGAACCTGCGACCGCAGCAGTCGCACGGTTCCGGACTGCGCGCCTAGAACCGCGGGACCACCGCGGCCGGCTGTAGGTCTGTACTACACTTAATTTTGCTAGTATTTTACGAGTGGTCTTCCTATTCATTGATGTTGAAACATCTATATTGTACCTCTTCTTCATTAAAATGAGTTAATCTTTTAATTTCCCTTGTCGCATCAAATAGGTTACAAAATATGTTAGTTAAGGTATGAACTTGGTAACGACAGGACATAGTTTCACTAAATCAGGACTTAATGTTTCTATAGGCGTTAATACATAGTCCTGTTGGAAGGAAGAGTAGCCGACTTACAAAATTATACATCATTTTCACATAAATATTGCCCAGATATTGAAAAAAAACTCAAGTTTTGTACAGTGAAATAATCAGAAGGTTTCTTCCGAGCCAGAAGCTCACATCGTTTATGAGCAAAACTTTCAGACAGGCGTTTCACCAGTATTAGTCCAGCCGAAGTAGTTTCTGTGTGACGTTCCAAATAAACAATTATTTTGCTCAGCTACGGTATTGCCTCTGTCTGTGCCACAATGTCTTCAGACTGAGCACTAATTTTGTCAGCTAAGCAGTCGTAACTATTTTTGTTGTGTGCAGAGCAACAAAAATCGATCCTTTCGTCCTCAGAAATTGTGACATAGACTCACTTTCCAGCCATAATTTTCATCGGTACGCAGGAAAACCTCCATTTGTTAGCTTTGGCTTCTGCTGTAATACGACTCCAAGACTGACGCTTCCGTGTCCGTGGCTTGGTTCTCCGTCACGACTTCAGTTAACGCCAGTTTCGTGCGTTGCTGTGATGAATATTTTAGAACGAAAGTGCTCACCTTGGACAGTCTGTTCTTTAATGGCCACTTTCATTACAGATAAAACATGTCCCCATCTGTTAACTGTAAGTACATCCGTCTTGTATGCACAAACATTTTGGGCGGAATATTCTGCGTGACATGCATTTCAACCGATCTTATACCCTAAAACACTGCAGTTTATGTTGGCTAGACCAACGTTCGTTGCGGATTTGTTTGTCTTCTCTATATTTGATGAAAACCTCTTTTAAATAACAATTCTCAACATCAGGAAGCAGGTTTAAACACGCGTACATTTTTGTATTCTGTGTCGGCCTTTGAAATTATGATAGTACTTGCCGAGGAATCACGATAACGGAATTCAGCTTTCACTTCCTTCAAGCAACACAGGTTTTAAAAGCTTCACGAAACATTAGCAGAGTTACGCGTCGTAGTAAGGAGTGTGAAGTTGATCTGATGTGATTTCGATTACTTCCACGATCCTATAGAGAACTTCTGATGAACTTGCTTGAACATTTTTTGTTGCCTTGTCGAATTCGAAACGGTGTGTACATTTCCTGGGAAACATTCTTGATATCGTCATGAGTAATAAGCAGCCGAAACCGCTAACACAGAAAGATAGCAAATTAGACTTTAACTGTTACATGAACACGGAGTAAACATCTACTATTTGCGGCTTGCAAACGCAATGCCGGTGTGGATAAATAACACGTGAGAACTGCATGACGTCCCGAGGGCAATTCGTTTTTTGTAATCACAAATTTTCAGACTGGTTATAAAATTTAGTTGGAGATGCCGGGGATCGAACCCGGGGCCTTTCACATGCAAAGCGAACGCTCTACCACTGAGCTACATCCCCTGACTGCGACCGCCCACTCAATTCCAGTTAGAAACTGCTCAGCAACTCGCTTACGTAAGGCGTTGGCGCGTAGCTGGACAAACGTCAGGCGCTTCTTGCTAGGAACCCACACCCCACCACTGTGTCCCCTGATGCGTAAACAGGGCACGTCAGTTTCCTCAAGAACTAACTGCGGCATGCTAATGGGAAACACCCGACAAGCATTTCATTCCTGTTTCATAAGTAAATATCTCAGTTTTTAACTTTGTAACTTTTTTACGCAAACTTTCTCGGCACTGAAGTGGGTATATAACATAAACTACGATACTTACGATGCGAACAGGTATTTCAGGTTCTATTTGTGTGCACGTTATGATGGGAAGAGAAAGGTAGTGATGATACAGTGACTAGTAGACTGTACCATCGATCAGTCTCTGCCATTTGACACATGGACTGAAACAGTTCTAAATTTTAAAACTTTTTAAATCTGTAGAACTTTGCATATTTCGTATTGTAATATTATACTCTAAAAATATATTTTCTTTCTTGTGATTCATGGTACGAGCATGGGGCGTGGCACTAATGGAAGGACCAGTCTTCGTAATGTTACGCAGGGGGCCTCGCTGGTCTACATTGGTGCGAAAGCAAAGGCCGTTTCCAAAGAAAATCCCCTGAAGCGACTCCCCTGACCCTACATTAATAACATTAATAATGAAGGCAAATGAATTTGTAATTCTGAACTGTAATGAATTAAAATGTGTATTCAGTTCTTGTTCAGCACGGGGGTCAAACTCATATAGGAACGCCCTAGCTTTTTTTCCAGGCCATTTGGAACGCTGTAAGTTTGTCAGTCCACTATCTTGCTTTCTTATTGGCTAAGTTTGTGTTTCCGACTGTTTTCGTTTCATAGTTTAACAGAAGTTCTTTTCATCACATTGTGCTTCTGATTATGATTCTTCGTGTGTATTGCACTCCTTGAATTACGTTGTAAATATGTTACTCGTATTCTGATTGCACTCTTCTGGCATCAATAATATTGGATGGCGTAAATGATTCCTTATTCGTTTTTGCTTTGTATGCAACAGAAGTTGCTTTCGTTGCATGGTGTTCTGTGGTCTTACAGTGTATTTATTACTGCTTACGAATCTGTGTGTAAACTGATCGATTTAAATGAATGTCAATTATATTACTCTTATTCTACGTTATTTTTGTTTTCATTCGATTTCCATACTTTGGCTCAATAAATGGACGACTCAAGTTAGAAGGTTGTGAGAGTACTGGTATTGGAGTTTATTATACCTTGTCACAGAGTCAGTACGTAATTCTGCTTTGAATGGTGTCGCTTCTTGCCACTGAGTGTCATGCATTTCACAGTGGCTTGTAGAGTATTGCTGTACATGAGTATGCTTTGTAGTCTTGGTAATTAGTGCATTCCTCCATGCAAATACTAAAAGTGCAACAGTAGTTATGCAAATGTTTTCACACATTATTAAAAAGATACCGGTACTGCAACCAAAACATTAAATGAGAATCAATGAAAATTTCGGTGACCTTCATTAAATGCGAGAGTACGAAGGAACAAAACTAACATTGAACACGAGCAATATACTTACAGTGCAGTTAAATGGACCAGTTCATACACAAATTCGTAACCTGTAACAAACTGAAATAAACTCCACAGAACGATATGCGACAAGACCAGTTTCTGCTTCATATGATACAAAAACAAATATGGAATAATTTACCCCACCTACGAGTAATGCTACGGAATATACATATATACTATGGTTCCTTAAGCAGAATATTAAATACAGTACAGGCAATAACACGTGTAAATTACAAACAAACATCTAAATTTTTGGTATAACCAGTTATTTGTTGGCATCAGGAAATCGTCAAACTACCACGAAAGGCCATTTTGGGACATTCTCTAACTATGTGGCGAACGGTTTGCCTGGCTGCTCCATAATCACAATTTGGATGTGGACCTTACTCCATCAATGGAGGGAGTCCATTCTTCTGCCATGATTGGTACGTATCCTGTTTAACATTGTTCATGTTCTGCACGACTGGTCAAAGGCAGGTGGTTTCTCCCTTATGCAGGGCAAGTTCTGGTGAAGAGGAGGGCAAGCTTGTGACCAGTTTCGTGTCTATGAGTCTGTTACGTCGAACTGAGACTTGTCCAATTCCATGGCCGTTTTCATCAAAGGTTTTCTTGATCGAGGCCGGTTTCTTTGTAGAACAACCGTATCTTGATGGATAGGGAGTGGCAGATTGCCTTGTATGCGTCAAAACTCAAGGAGTAGAGCTACTTATCGTCGAAGTCCAGGGGCGGAATGTGGCTCAATATGGGCAGCCATTTGCACAGAGTTTCAGGAGCGGGGCCCCAGATTGTTCCTCACATCTTATGTAGGACGTTGTTCCTAGTTCGTATCTTCGCAGCGGTGTTTCCCAGATGCTTCTTGTAGGACTGTGTCCGGTCCAACGTAATCCGTATTTATTTTGGGTGCTGACTGTTGTAGTCTGTCACCAAAATAGACCTGGAGCTGTCTACACTCTGTTGCACAAATGAAAGCAAGCCATCTTGGCCGGGCTTGGTTTCAGGCGCCATCTCCGAAAGTATGATTACATTATCGCCAAGATCAGTTGTTAACATGACTTCCGTTTCTTCAAAACTTTGATGTCCCACTGCCAGTATCAAGTCAACGCCGTATCCAAACTTACGAGATATTGTTTTAGGCGCATCGGAGATGTACAAATTAAACAGGAATGGGGCGAGGCCAGATCCCTCAGGTACTCCATCATTTACCGTCTTCGAAGAGCTTATCCTGTTACCCAGTATGACACGGAATGACCTTCCAGCAAGAACGATATTAATAAGTTGCACTGTTTTAATAGTGTAACATAATATAATAATTTCCACTTGATAACAGCCACATGGTCGAAATTGCAATTTTAAAAATAAATAAACTTTACCACCAGACCCACGTACAAAGCATAAATAAAAAATATTATCATCTAGCACTACTGTTTCGCAAAACAAGAATACAGATTATCGCGTCATATTTTCCCGAATTCGAAGTTATCTGCAAAGCCATATAGTGCGCTACTGTCGGTCTTTGTTTCTCTATCGTAACATCGACCTTACACTTCCGATATTTTGGTGTTCTGTTTGTTCAGATAATGCCATGATCAGTTGAAATCTGTTTGAGTCACGTCTCTATAACAAACAACTTTAATACTGCTGTAATAAAGTTGATTAAAGTGGGCGCAAATAATTTGCAAGATTTTAGAGATTTGCGTGAAGAGAAATGTTATGAGTTAAAGATTTGTACGAATGTTCTGTTCAAGTCAAATGGAGTTTTCTTGGCGTTGACTTATCATTCATCCAATATTGCTCAACTTCATACGAGATAGCAAGATCTCTGGATTATTGAGATTGCGCTATTGAGAGTTTGTGGACTTTATTTCACGATAGTTTGAATGAAAGTGATTTTTCAGAGATATTTTCAAGGCTAAACGTACTTTATATGCCTTCTGAAAAGATGAAATATAAAGTTAAGCGTGAAATATGTTTTCGAGTGACTGTTCATAATAATCACAAATATTCTTCGGGACGGAAGCGAAAACAATACCGGCAACAGGACTAGTATCGCTGCATGGTATAAATTTCGCTAAATGCAATATTAATGTGGAAGGCTGTAGCACTCATGAGACTAATAGTGCAAATTAATTGAATTTATGCTTCGCGGGTTAGTTACAAACTATTTCAAAACTGATGTGGACGGGTCATAGATAATTTACGGCGCCGATTTCGCAAGAAGCTGTTATCTGGGAGTTACTATAGCAACGAAATAAAGAAGACAGTGATAAGATGGTTTTCATATCTCATATAGCACAACTGACATAATGAGGAAAAGCTTAAGCCCTGGACGATCGACCGCAAGATAAGACCTACAAACTGGTTAAATATTATCTGTGGAACTATACAACGGCATGCGTCGGTGGTGCGAAATACGCATTACTTCAGTAGCAACCCGTATCTGGCAGGTAACACATTCCGTCCCTGTGTAAGAAGTAGTACGGAGCCACTGAATGGCCAACCAGAAATTACAGTTTTCTGTAATGGTCCCTGAACTGTTTTTAATGTTCTTGTGGTTAAACGGTGCCCAGTTGACGGGGAAAGTTATCAACAATTTTATTGCGGAATTGGTATAGGTTACACAAAATTCGTGTACACGATATTCTGAAATATGTGCCTGAAAGTTTATCTCTTTCCAGCAGTAAGCTCTTGACAGGGGGGGGAAATGTTTACGTTTCCACAGTGGAGAAGTGTGCGGTGATAATGATGGAATACATTACGAGTATCAAGTACTGTACAGCTACTGTACTAAAAAATAGAAATGAAAATTAAAAAGGAAAGATGCGGAGCAATGAGGTCCGAATAAAACGAGTTCACACAGTAACATGGCTTCTGTGCAATTATTTCATAGGAGGCCTAACAGTTTGCATTTGATATGTGGGTTGAGCTTCAGGCTCTGGGAAGATAAATACAGGGAATATGGCTCGTTTGCGACAAGTGTCACTGGCCAGAATTCGCTGTAACGTTTTGTTTAGGTTTCGTACCGCACTTGATCGTTTTCCCCAATTTCTGTTCTAATCAGCTATGCTCCGGCGGCATTGCAGAATAGCTTCCCGGTACGCCGCTGTGAAAGTGAGCGAAAAAACCTGGAATCCGGAGCCGTGTTAACAGAAAATTTTCGATGCCAGAGAATGGCATATTTTTAGGGACAATAGGCTTCCGTTTATACTTAGTGGTGTCGTATGTTCCTTCATTGTTCTGTAACTAAATAATAAATATTCTTCATCTGGAATTGCTGCTCTTGCACTTGTCACGTTAACGGATAAAATTATTGGTTAGGGTCTGCGTGATAGGCAAAACACTGTTTTTTTCATGTAGGCCCAAATATGTGGAGCATCATCGTGCCATCGCCAGTATATACCTTTGTTCAAATGTTTGAAATCAGAATATGTTTTTAAGTGATGGTCAATCATGAAAATTAAGACTAAAACAGTTTCTGTTTGGTGTTGTCTTTGCCTTAATTTTACATTACAGAGTTATACAGGACCCTTTGTACGGTATTAAGTACTGGTCGCTTGTCATCTGCAAAAATTTGGTTTATGAGTTAACACATTACTGTAAAATGTGTCCATGTCCGCTCGTATTTAGCATTTTCTTAAGCACTGTCAGTGGACCACACCATAACCACGAAAAAGATCCATATACCGTAACACCATCTGCTCTGCACTTCACTGTTCGTACTGTGCATGATGCGAGGTAAAGTTCTCCAGGCATTCGCCAAACCCAACCCCTTCCATAGCATAGTCACAAGATGTAGTGTGATCCATCACGCCACATCACTAGTTGCCAGTCATCCACTGGCCACTGGGTTCGCTGTTTATGCCATCTCAAGCGTCACTTCGCACTGACAACAGAAATGGGCGGCTCGTGAGGAGCTGCCCGACCCTCCTACACCCGTCTTTTTAACTCTCTAAGCCCTTTGGAACTCATTAGTAATTCCATCCGATGATATCATGTGATTTTGGACAACCACTCATCACAATGCATGACGGCCTTTATCCCTCATGAGTTCTGTCTGGTCCTCATTTAGCTATGCTTGTTCTTTCGTGTTTCCACTTCAGAATCACATCGCCAACAGTTTATTAAAAACATATTATAGATTTAAGGAACAAAAATATATATAATTAGCAAGCAGTATAAATTCACTACCAGACCACTCTACAAAGTAATTTTCCTCTTACCATTGATCACTTTCTCTCATGCTTATGCACATGTTTATATTCTGTTACAGACCACTCACATTTTTAAAATAAAAGAGGAAGTATCTTCTTTTGTATGTAACTGTTTGATATAATAACTAACTGGGGTGTTCAATAATCGATAGCCAAGCTCCAACAACTGTACATTTCAATTACCTTTGTGTCCGGTGTAAGCAAGGAAGTACGATAAGGGGCAGCGGCGCTACAGACTTAACGCTATACATTGCTTTGAACATTAGTAAACTATTATTTACAATTGCTTCTTCTTCCTAATTTCTGTCGTGCCCACGCAGCAGTTGTTTTACATAGTAAATATTTCATTGCCATCGTGAATAACAAATTTTCAGTTGTTTTCTGGTCTTAAGGGCACACGTTATCCAGAATACGACGCATTTGACTTCGGTAATGTCGCGTTATTTTTGGTAAACGTTTTGGATGACCAAGAAGCGAAGTATGCTGCTTTCGTAATCCAGCATTTTCCTCAATATGGAACGACGAAGCTGATGTTCCGTCTGTGTCCTCTTCCCGAAAATACTTAGAACATACTTTGCTATGCTTGTAAAGTTGAGTACACATTGTGATGCACTGACGAGACTGATTGCTGCAATTCTTCGTTGTGGACTCTTTAAGGCAGACTTCTTCGCTATGCCATGGATCGCAAGAATCGTGTCAGCATCTAGGTTTGATTCAAAGAAAGTAGAAAGCTGAAAGTTGAGTCTCCTAATGTGATGTGGAAAGAACGTACTGTATGTAAACGAAGCAAAGTTGCTGAAGTTGCTGACGAACTGTTCGGAAAACGTTTTACTTGAAGGATAAAAAACAGACCACCACAGCCGGCCGGGGTGGCCGAACGGTTCTAGGCGCTTCAGTCTGGAACCGCGCGACCGCTACAGTCGCAGGTTCGAATCCTGCCTCGGGCATGGGTGTGTGTGATGTCGTTAGGTTAGTTAGGTTTAAGTAGTTCTAAGTTCTAGGGGACTGATGACCTCAGATGTTAAGTCCCATACACATATTTTAGATCTGCGTGTTTTTTCGTTATAGAACTTTTCACAAATGATTGCAGAGAACTCTTGGCTAAAAATGTTTGCTTAATTCAAATTGTAAGTCTCAGATCACAGCCTGATGATATGGTGGTTATCTTTTCGTTGGTAGTGGTCATATTTATTGTGATACTTCATAGTTGAGTCACTGACTGCCCGTTCTTAAGAATTTATAGTGAATTAAGAGTGCAAATTGAGACTGATAATGTGAGAAGCAGAAATTGGCGGTCTGAAATTGTCGTCATATTTCGAAACGCGTCCCTCAACCCTCTGTATTTTGCGTATTCATCCACAAGAAACTTCTGGATACCATTGAAAAAAATCATGTCAATGTATTTATGATATAGAAAAAAACCTAAATCTCTTTCTCCCCAGTGGAGATTTATTGACCAGTCTTCTGTATAATTTGAAAGTGTCCAAACAGATAACAACTTTCGTCCCACCACACATCTATGTTTGACTCAAGAAAAGCAGGAACCCGAAAGTAGAGTCAGCTTCTGAACTGCTGCAAAACTGTCTTCATATAAGCTAAATAACGCTGCAATCCATGCTACTTTTTACTTTATGCATAGATAACTGAAAACCACAGTTTCTGGATTAGCATGTTTATTCGTTATGCAGTTGTTCTGAAACGATTGCAATGAACTGGATGTCACTTAGGTGTCTTGTATGTCCCTAAACTTATCCAAGCAAGAAAAGGAGAGCTGCAGTGTAAAGTGGAATCAGAGTCACGTTTCGTATGCAGAGAGTCTTCACATTATTGGGAGATGAATACTGGTTACAAGAATAGAGGGAGGTATAGTGAAAAAAAGGTTACCTACTCAGGATTCGATACTACAACCTTTTGCTCTACCATACATGTGTATATACATATATACGAGCGCCTTGAGGAGCGGGTTTTGCGTCGAACAACACGCCCAAACGTGTCTTCTCGTTGAGTGGGCGTAGATACCGTTATCAGTTCTATTCGGTACGGGCAGATTCAGATCAGTTATCGGCATCTCATGGCTTGGACGTTCCAACTGCGACACGAATCGTTAAAGGTGCTCCTTTAGAAACTGGAGAAGTACTGTTGAGAGCGTGGGTTGCGTGTTTGGGTGCATGTCGTTCGCTGAGATAATTCCAGTATTCTAGCCCTAACTTATGGCCAGAATTTAAAAAAAAATAACAGATCCAGCTCACAGAGTGAGTTCTGGTCGTGGGGTAAAAAGTCCCCTTCGGGAATAAAAGAGTGTGGACGTCGATCTGATTGTGTATCCCTGAGCTGACGAAAGCGCCCAATACCATCAACACACGAGGGGCCGGGAGACCTGGGACTGGAAGTACCTGAGCCACGTATAGAATACAGGAGGCATGATAGATGCCCACATATAGCACTCGTTGGATAATGTCTAGGGCTCGTAGCCTGTGATCTGCAAGGCTTGCTGTGATGGTCTGTAGCAAACGCCTGCCGTTAACAGCCGCTGAGAGACGGAGAGCGACTGTGAATTCATTGTCGAGACAGCGAACGATGGTGGCGATGCTAAGGGGGGATGGTGCTCACCAATGAGCAAAAGTTGGATTTGGAGAAGTTGAGGTAGCTGCCCGATGCTTTACCGTAAGCTAGCACCCATGTCAGGGCTGCTCGAAATTCATCCGCACTGCACAGATAAATCCCTAGCTAATCTTCATAGGCCATGCAACGGAAGCGGTGCCTGAGCAACGTCATACCTTCCAAACACTGGCGCGGGCCTGGAGCTGGGGCTCCAAAGAGAGAGCACATAAAATCGTGGGAAGGGGGCAGTCTTCCCGGACAAATCATGCTATGACCAGGGGCGGGTGAGGCGACCGTTTTACATGATTCTGGATGTAGCCCCGCTCAAAAGCGCAAAACTATAGTGAAAATACCGCCAGGGAAACCCTTATCCTGAAGAACTGTCCGCAGATAGGAGTGGTCAACAAAGTCGAATGCCTGGCTAAAGCACCAGGGAGACGTTGGTGACGAGCAAATGCTATCATGTCTCGCTAACGGCAGAGGACTGTACAGATATTTTTGTCACCTTCTAGGGAAGTCTGGTCGCAGGATGTGACGTAACATGCGATCTTATTGAGACGTGATGCCTGCAGCCGTGTAAATATTTTCATATTGCTGTTGAACAATGTGACTGGTCGATAATCATGGACCCTCGATCGTCTGTGCGCTGTGTGAATGGGGATAATGATGCCACCCAGCAAGGCGCTAAGGGCAACTGTCATTGGGGACATCAGGTCTTGTGCGATGGTCGTCCAGCTGAAAGCCAACAAAGATTTAAACGTATGTAAAATTCGATGGGGTACCATCGGGCCCAGGGTATCTGTTATCAGACCCCACCTTCATACAATCGAGTACTTCATCTGTGGTGATGTCTTCCTGAAGTGTATGAGCGACCTCCACCAGGAGAGCGCTCGTAGTAAGTCGTGCGGCCTCTGTGATCAGTTCTGTAGAATGCATTGCAACTGCATAGAATTCGACGAAATGATTGTGGAGAGCACGACCAATGGTTTGTTCGATCCGATGCCAGTGGCCTTCCGTGTCAGTGAGAACGAGAAAGGGAGCCCTGCGTCGTCATTGTCTTTCCTGGAGGAGGTGGTACACCGATAGATGTTCTTGAGTATATGATAGAGGTTCGAGTTTGGACTACAGTTCCTTCCAGGTGACGATGCATGAGCAAGGAGATCCGCGCCTTCGTTCGGTGTACCGCCATCTGTCAGGCTGACCTGGGGAGGTCAAGTGGGCGACATTGAATTTCTACAGAGCACGACTTTGCCACACACGCTGTCGAGAGAGAGTGACGTCACAGATGTGTGTTTCATGGTCAGAAAATGCCATGGGCCTGACTTCTAAATGCCAGGTGTCATCGGCAATGGGATGGATGAAGTAGGTGCTTGACGAGTGAGTGGTGTAAATGTGTAGCCCGTTTGGGTTCTGTGGAGCTTCATCTAGGTGTCACTGAGTCACAGGCGATCTATGACCACCAGGAGAGATGCACAAGGCCATGGGAGATGGTCAGCGAGCCCTTGTGTCGAGTTGGGTGATGTGCTTAGGTTAGTTAGGAGTAGTTCTAAGTTCTAGGGGACTGTTGACCTCCGATATTAAGTCTCATTGTGCTCAGAGCCATTTGAACCATTTTTTTGATACGCCACACCAAATAGGGGAGGGCCATATCCCTTGTGGTGGGGCTGTATACAACATCCTCTGCAGGAAGCCCATCGCCTAAGAGGATGGCAATGATGTTACCGATGTCAGAGGCATGAGAGACAATGGTGGGTACCCAATGCACCCTTGGAAGTCAGCAATGAACACCTCCTGTAGGAGCGCAATTTCAACGTCTGCAGAGTAGATGGTGCCTCGGAACATGGCCACTTTGTGAGGGGCTCAGACAATGGAAAGATTCATTGTGGCGACACGATATTGGTGTATACAGTCCCTTTCAGTCGACGCAAAATGCGTGATGGAAGCATCAAAAATGGTTCGAATGGTTCTGAGCACTATGGGACTTAACATCTGAGGTCATCAGTCCCCTAGAACTTAGAACTACTTAAACATAACTAACCTAAGGACATCACACACATCCATGCCCGAGGCAGGATTCGAACCTGCGACCGTAGCGGTCGCGCGGTTCCAGACTGAAGCCCCTGGAAGCGTTCAGCCGCACCGGCTGGCGGTGGAAGCATTCAGTGGGTGTAGACCCATGGGTCTGCCGCAACGGCCATGGTTCCTGGCACGGCCATGGTTACTGGCTCCTTATGAGGTGCTCCCTTTCGGACAGACTGGTGGTCTGATCCGCTTCTTCTTCACCATCATCGGCCCATGATGACGACGTCGAAGACAGGTGACGGTCGTTTACTGTCGGAACGGGGAAATCAGAAGCTGCGACAAAAGCTGTGGAGGATCTGTCGTCACATACTGGCAACTGTGAGTATGTATTCTGAGTTGGGGCCCAGGAAATGACCTGGGGGGGTCTCTGCAGACATCATGAGACTCTGGCATAAAATGGGGGTGATACGCGATTACAAGAATTCAGCAAGAGAGTTCTCACAGCCTCTATCACCTCAATTCTCCAACTTCCTACCTACACGTGGTGCCCCTGTTAAGCCGAGCAACTCAGCGGAAGGTTGGGTAACCAATCCCAGCGGGAAACTGAGTCGGTGAGCAGATAGGAGTTGGAGGACAGTGGAAGGCAACTAGAAACCACCACAGAACTATCCCAAGAAAACCCCATGGCTTCACTCAGCTCAAAATGTTCCGGAGTTTCAAGTTCCCCGATCGGATCTCCGGGGGGAACCAGGTTGAGAGGAGCTTCACGAAGAGTAAGATGGTGCAAAAAGAGAAGCACTGCATAGGAACATGGAATGTAAGATCCATGTATCAAGGAAAACTAGACATAGTGAAAAGAGAAATGGAGAAAATTATCATCGACATATGGGAATAAGTGAAATGAGGTGGACTGGCATGAGAGAATTTGCTTCGGATGGCCGTATAGTGTATTATTCTGGGCACGATAACAACAGAAGTAATGGAGTAGCCTTCATAGTTAGTGGTAAAGTGAGAAAAGCTGTGATGGGATGCAAATATAAAAATGATAGAATGATGTCCATCAGACTTCAAGGTCAGCCCCTCAACATCACAGTAATTCAAGTTTATGCACCAACAACCGATGCTGAAAAGGAAATTATTGACCAGTTCTACGGAGATTTACAAGAATTACTACTGTCAACACCAAAAAAGGATATCGTCTTCATAGTTGGAGATTGGAATGCAAAAGTGGGAAATGAAGCTGTGGAAGGTATAACAGGGAAATATGGTCTTGGTACAACAAATGAAGCTGGACAGAGGCTCCTAGAATTCTGCCAAGAAAATTCATTGATAATTACTAATACACTGTTTCAACTACCAAAACGACGCCTATATACCTGGACTTCGCCAGATGGCCATCACCGGAACCAAATTGATTACATACTTTGTAATCAGAGGTGGAAGAGCGCGGTTCAGTCAGCTACAACAAGACCTGGGGCTGACTGTGGATCAGATCATGAGCTCCTGATCGCAAAATTTCGGCTGAAACTTCAGAATGTAGCAAAAAGTGTCCCAACCTGCAGATACGACCTTAACTCTATACCCTCCGACTATGCTGCAGAGGTACAAAACAGATTTAATGTATTACAGCTGGAGGACAAAAGCTCGCAAGAGATGTGGACAGAAGTAGCTAATACGGTCAAGGAGGTCGCAGAGAAACACATTCCCAAGAAAAGGAACAGTAAGAAGGCTAGATGGCTATCAGTTGAGTCACTGCAAGTTGCAGAAGAACGAAGGAAAGCAAAAATCAAGGGAGATAGATCAGCTATGTTTGAATTAAATAAAGATTTTCAGAAATTAGCAAGAAGAGATAAAAATATATTCTTTAATGAACAGTGCAAGGAAGTTGAAGATAGTAACGTAATGGGGAAGACAAGAGATCTTTATAAGAAAATTAGAGAAATTAAAGGAAAATTCCACGCAAAAATTGGAATGATAAAAGATAGAAGCAGAGGATGTTAAGGAAAGATGGGCAGAATATGTAGAAGACCTATACAAGAAAGAACTGCATCATGACAGGGCTCCTACTGCTGATGTTAATGTTAATTTAGAACTAGAGCCAGATATTTTGGAGAGCGAAATCCAGTGGGCCCTTGAAAATATGGCTGATAACAAAACTAGTGGACATGATGAAATACCAGCAGAATTGTTTAAAGTCACTGGATAGGATGCAGTGAAAGTGCTGCACTCAATATGTCAAAAAATATGGATCACGCAGCAGTGGCCAGAAGACTGGAAAAGATCAGTATTCATCCCCATTCCAAAGAAGAAAAGTTCTAAAGAATGCTCAGATTACCGAACAATCGCACTTATTTCACATGCTAGCAAAGTTATGTTGAAAATCTTACAAAATAGACTTCGTCAATATCTAGATCGAGAGCTGCCAGAAGAACAAGCTGGATTTAGGAAAGGAAGAGGAACTAGAGATCAAATTGCTAACATTCGGTGGATTATGGAAAAAGTGAGAGAATTCCAGAAAGATGTGTACCTCTGCTTTATTGACTACGCCAAAGCCTTTGACTGCGTCGATCACAACAAATTTTGGAACGTACTGAAAAACATGGGTGTACCAGATCACCTCATTCATCTGATACGGAGTTTATACCTTGACCAAGAAGCCACGGTGAGAACTATGTATGGAACAACGAAATGGATAAAGATTCAGGAAGGGGTCCGGCAAGACTGCAGACTGTCACTGTACTTATTCAATCTGTATGCAGAACATGTATGAGGAATGCGAGGCTAGATGAAGGAGAAACAGAAATTAAAATAGCTGGAATAAATGTAAACAACCTCAGGTACGCGGATGATACTATCCAGTTGGCAGAAAGTGAAGAAGAATTGAGAACACTCTTACTGAAGGTGAAAGACGAAAGTGAAAAGGCTGGTCTTATGCTGAATGTGAAGAAAACGAAAATTATGGCAACTACACCTACCAATTCGTGGGATATAGCAGGAGAAACCATGGAGGTAGTGACCACATACAGTTATCTCGGTTCCCAGATCTCTGCTGACGGTGACTGCAGCCATGAAATCCGGAGACGCCTGTTGCTCGGTAGACAGGCGATGTCAAACCTTGACAAGGCTATAAGGTCCAGAGATATAACACTAGTAACAAAGACCCGTATTGTGAGGGCTATGGTCTTTCCAGTTGTATGTATGGATGTGAGACCTGGACCATTAGAAAGGCTGAACGGCGAAGAATTGACTCCTTCGAATTGTGGTGTTGGAGGAAACTTCTTAGAGTTCCATGGACTGCAAAGAGAACCAACAGATCAATATTGGAGCAAATTAAACCAGATTTCTCCCTGGAAGGTCTAATCTTAAAACAAAAGCTGACCTACTTTGGACACACAATGCGAATGCACGCCTCGCTGGAAAAAAAACATTAATGCTGGGGAAGATTGAAGGAACTAGAAGAAGAGGATGTCAGAGGATGAGATGGATCGATGACATCACAGAAGCAATGTGTTCCAACCTGCTAGGTCTACGGGAGAAAGTGCAAGACAGAAAAAAGTGGCGTGATTTGGTTCATTGGGTCACGAAGAGTCGGAACCGACTAAACGAATAGAGCGAGAGAGAGAGAGATTCTGAGTTGAGAGAAGGTCCATCATAGGACCGGCGCCAGGAGTGGCCGCACCTTGTAGCTGGACGCAATGTGGAAGGTGGCCATCAGACATCCGGTCGTCATATCGCGAGGCCATCTGAAGGAGGGCGTCGTCGGAGAGTGTCCGTCGGCGTTTCTTTTACTTCCTGGACGATCCCTGTTTTCTGATGTGTTGTTCCGAATCAGAATGTGGTCGTCCATCATCCGATTCTGTACCCGTCTGGATAAGAGCAGAAGTTGCACGACGTATAGTTACACATCCATGTTTAATACAGGATCGTCCGGCACCGTCCTGAGATTGGATAGACCTGGTGCGAGCAATGGAGGTGACGCCATGCTGGTCTCGTCCGCGCGTTGTGCTGCGGTCGGTGCCGTTGACGATGCTTCAGGCGCATCCTCAAGTGGCGTGGCAGGGTTCTGTTCTACCGTCACGTAGGTGACAGGTATCGACGTGACGGTCGATGCAAGGGACGCTTCACCCAGAGGTGTCTGTTTCAAACGTCGGCATAAACATTCGGACTGTACACGTCGTTTGTAGCCACATGCTGCACACATTCGTGGCTGGCCATCGTACGTGAAGATGGACCGCACACCACCAGTCATCAAGTATGATGGAATGTTTTTCGTCAGCTGAATTTTGATATGCTGGACGCCATTTAACAAAGGGTAGGTCGTAAATGTTTGCCACCTCTACGCGAGGTGACTAGACGTTGCCATATGGTTGGAGAGCGGCAGTGACTACTTCCGGAGGCGTCCCGAACTGGAGCTCCAGCACCCGCAATGTTTGGAGACGAATCCCGCATGGTCCATCGTCACCGCCCCTACATGTCCATCAAAGTGTTTAAATTTTAGTCTTGGATGTTCGGCCTGAAACGTTACTTTGATCGTCGCACGGCGACAAGCGTGCGCCGTGAGATACGTTATCAGTGGGCTCTACACACACAAATACCACGACGCGGAGCAGTTCCGCTTAGGGCCGACTCTCCAGTAATTCATAACACCAATGTGTATTTGGTAACACATCCTGCTGCCTCAAGGCTGCTACTTTCGGGTTACGGCTATTGCTTGCTAGATGGCCGGGCTATCGTTTTCACGACTTAACTTTAGTGCATCGTACTTCAGTCAGTTTGTACGAAATATTTATAAATTATATACGGAAATCTTCATCGTGAATCAGCATATCTATTAGTCAAAACAGGACCCTGTGTGTGTGTGTGTGTGTGTGTGTGTGTGTGTGTGTGTGTGTGTGTGTGAGGAGAGAGAGAGAGAGAGAGAGAGAGAGAGAGAGAGAGAGAGAGAGAGAGAGAGAGAGATGCAATTAGAATGCATTTAGAATGCCTAACCCATTTGAAGAGACACCTACGAGTCGACTGTGGGTGTGCGTCACACACTGCTCTCAATGTTCTCTTTTTTTCAAACAGTACTTTTTCCTTAATTGATTAGTTACCTCGGAAAATTACACCATGACATATTAATGAGTGAAAACATTCATAATCCGAAAGTATGCTGCCCCCCTGCATATACGAAATTCGTCATTCATAATCAATTGCAGTTTAAAAGAACAGTAATGCCCATAGCTATAAAGATGTAAGAAAACTGACCTTGTATTGTATTGTATTGTAGTGAACTGGGGACCTAGAAACGACGGAGAGGCTTCGTCCCTGCCGTGGCCCTCAGTGGTTCACAAGCCCACAACAGGCTACAGCAGTCCACTCACCCCACCGCCGCCCCACACCGAACCCAGGGTTATGAACTGACCTCATTTACATATTACTAAAGCCATTAGTAGCTTAGAAAGGGGCTCAATATGCAGTCACAAAACCTTTTATCAATTGCTCAATAATACAAAATGTACAACAGGTGGCAAAGAAAATTTGAAATTTAAACTGAAATCAGTACTTCTCATCAAAGCACTCCATCCATTAGACGAATTCGTTAAACATTTGTAACTTGAGTATTGTAATGGACTTTTTTGTTGAATATTTGCTCTTTTGTAAGAAAAGTAAATGTTTATTACATTTAAGACACTGTGATATTTGCTGTCTGCAAATCCACAACATGCAGACATAAACACGAGCATATTTGTATGTACATGACTTGTGACCTGACTCACTACGTATCATTGTGATGGAAATCATGCAAATCGTCTGACAACCATCTTACTAAATGTGACTGTGCTTCTGCGAAGTTTAATTTGATCTGTTACCAAAACTCAATACCGAAACACGTAGTCCCAAAGCTATAACAGTCTTGGTGAACTGCTACGCCCTGTAGTTACCGCATATAGTTTAGTCATTGGTTAGTTTCCTTCGTGTGTTCAGCAGCTAGCAAACTGAGCATATTTGGAAACAAACCGTGCTCTCAATGGACGCAGCAAACAAAAAAAAGTGTGTACTCAAGGCATTTTGCGTAGCGCGGCTTAAAGTGCCTTATCTGTATTAGTCCCGCAGTGGCCACGAGATACGGTGAGAACCGAAGTGTGGGTCAATTAAAACACAGAGCGAACGTCAGGAGATAAGACATATTGAATCCACACCAGCTGTTCTCAGAGGACGTCATTATTAGGCAGTATTCAGCGAACAATGACCTCGCTTCTAAGTAATTCAGCCTTTTAGGCGAATCAGCTGCCTCAACTGTCATTCTGCCTTCCACACCAAAAGTTTAGCATGCGAACATAATCGCGTTCTTTTTAACAAAGGACATTCTAAATCCTTTTGTCAAGTGTTTGTATATAGTTAAATCTTCGAATCTCCCTCTAACTGCCACTATCTTCATTTGTCTCTCTCCCACTGTTTCCTTTTTCTCCCGTTGATCTACAGTATATCAAATCAAATGGTTCAAGCCGGCCGCGGTGGCCGTGCGGTTCTAGGCGCTCCAGTCCGGAGCCGCGCTGCTGCTACGGTCGCAGGTTCGAATCCTGCCTCGGGCATGGGTGTGTGTGATGTCCTTAGGTTAGTTAGGTTTAAGTAGTTCTAAGTTCTAGGGGACTAATGACCACAGCAGTTGAGTCCCATAGTGCTCAGAACCATTTGAACCATTTTTTGAAATGGTTCAAATGGCTCTGAGCACTGTGGGACTTAACATCTGAGGTCATCAGTCCCCTAGAACGTAGTAGAACTACTTAAACTAACCTAAGGACATCACACACATCCATGCCCGAGGCAGGATTCGAACCTGCGACCGTAGCGGTCCCATGGTTCCAGACTGAAGCACCTAGAACCGCTCGGTCGCACCGGCCTGCCTACATTGTATCCCACTGCCATTGTCTCCTCTCTCACTTACACTGTCTCCTTTTGTCTTTGTTTCCAGTTGCCACATTCTCCAACATACCTCAGCTGGTCACAAACTCAGGGGGTCCAACTTATCTTTTTCCTCTATATCCCAGTGTTTAAAATTTGGATCCAAAATGCGCCCTCCACCATTTCTTAAAGTTCACCAGTCTGGGAGGGTCCAAACTCTGCAAGTCACCTTTCACCTGTATTTTTCATTTCCACTGTCTCCTCTCACTTTTTCTCCCACTGCTTCTGTCTCCACCCATCTCTCTTTTCCCTTTTATTGCCACTTACTCTTACTGACCATCAATATTTCCTCTCTCTTTCACTCTCACCGCTGCTGGGTTCATCCATCTCTCTTTATCTTCCACTGCCACTCTTTCTGTCCCACCATCTCTGTCTCCTCTCCCTATCTTTCCAACTGGCACTGCCTCCTCTCTCTTCCACTGCCACTGTTTCTCTGTTATTCTCTTTCTGCGCAAATAAGCGCAAGTACTTTCACGTGCCAAAATTTTTGGTGAGGAAGGCGGAAAGAGGGTTCAGGCAGTTGATTCCTCCAATTATCCGTCAGAGTCTTTTAACGCGGAACGTTTTCGTCTTTTTTGTGTTCCCGACAGGAGCATTTTTCAGCTGGTTCTCCAGTGTATGTAGTTAGTGTGGAGAAGTGTGCTCGAGTCGGCCTACGTTCTATATAAGTTGTCGCTGCGACCAGGGTCCATTTTACACTTGCCCGACAGCCATCTCTACGGCATCGTGTACACGGTCGTGGCATTGATGGTCGTTCAGCGGGTTTCACATCGAAGCGGCAAGGAATTAAGTTTTAGGAAACACCCAGTTTATAGACGCAGCAGTAGGGAAAAAAGTATCCATCATATTTCTCTTGCTTTTGGCTGAAATTTCTCCACTTACTTGTATAGCTGCCTCGATTCGTTGAAGTCCAATTATCATTAATGCTGCTCCTTTCCATTTGTCAGGCACAAAGCTGAGCGGACTGACACAGGCTTTCCCAACATATATAGAAAAATCAGGATCCAAGTTCAAACATTTTTGAAAAATTCTCCATTTGTTGTTCAATATAGGTATCCTCGAGCTCTGGAATGACGGTAATTCAAAATTCTCTTTGCAACTGTCGTTGGTAGAAGGAGGTGGCTGGGCAGCCCGAGAGTCATATACCTCGCGAAAAAGTCATCCCACGACATCCTCAGACGCCCGTGTAGCTCATCGAATGTAGGTGTATGCATTCGAAAGTACTTGCTGTCGATGTAAGACGCGATACGCTCTGCTTCCATTCTTTTAAATTAATTGAATGAATCCATTGTACTCCGTTTCTCCTTCTTTTCAGGCGACGATAAATGAAACCCGTGCTAGAATTTCATTTGACTGGGACTGGGACTGTACTGATAGACTGGGAAGGAATAAAATGAATGCGATGCCTTACACACCAGTCGGTGGATAAGTGTGAAATAGTTGCGACGTTATCAGGTGTACACGGCCGTTTGGACGGCTGCCGAACAAGTGTGAAAGGAACGTAAAACAACCACACGTCGCCTTCCACCGAGGTGACAAAAGTCATGGGATACTTCCTAATATCGTGTTGGACCTCCTTCTGCCAACTCGACTTGATATGCACTCAATAACTCATTGGAACTCCCATGTAGAAACAGTGAGCCATGACTGCTTCTATAACCGTCCGTAATTGCAAAAGTGTTGCCGGTGAAGAATTTTGTGCAAGAACTGACGTCTTGATTATGTCTGGTAAATGGGTGCCCAAATCATTCGCTCGAACTGCCCAGAATGTCCTTCAAACCAATCACGAACGGTTGTGGTCCGGTACAGAGTGCACTGTCATCCTTAAATTTTCCATTATTGTTTGGGAACATTAAGTCCATGAATGGCCGAAAATAGTCTCCAAGTAGTCGAACATAACCAGTTACAGTCAATTATCGGTTCAGCTGGATCAGAGGACAGAGTCCATTCCCAGAGTCCATTCCATGTTAACACAGACCACACCGTTATGGAGTCACCACCAGCTTGCAGAGTGCCTTATTGACAACTTGGGTGCATGGCTTCATAGGCTCTGCACCACGCTCTTACCGACTGAAACCGGGGCTCATCGTCCAGACCACGTTTTCCAGGCGTCTAGGGTCCAACCGATATGGTCACGAGCCCAGGAGAGGCGGTGCAGCCGGTGTCGTGTTGTTAGCTAGGGCATTCGCATCGGTCCTCCGCTCTAGTAGCCCATTAACGCCAAATTTCACTGCACTGTCCTTACGGATACGTTCGTCGTACGACCTACACTGACTTCTGCGGTCGCTTCACCCGGTTTTGTCTGTCTGTTAGCACAGATAACTGTACGTAAGCGACGTTGCTCCCCGTCGTTAAGTGAAAGTCGTCGGCCACTGCATTGTCCACGGTGAGGGGTAATGCCGGTAATTTGATACTCTCTGCGCATTCTTAATAGAGTGGATCGCGGCATACTGAATTCGCTAACGATTTCCGAAACAGAATGTCCCACGCGTCTGACTCCAACAATTATTCCCCGTTCAAATTCTGTTAATTCCGATCGTACGGCTCTAATCACGTCGAAATCTTTCACGTGAATCACGTGAGTAGAAATGACTGTTCCGCCAATTCAGTGCCCTTTTATACCTTGTCTACGCGATACTAGCGTCATCTGTATATGTGCACATCGCTATCCCATGACTTTAGTCATCTCAGAGAATACACTATATTGCTGCTCTGAATAATCACGCTTGACATCGACAGGACTTGCACTACACAAAACATTGTCTTCGTTTCGACCACGTTAAAAGGCGGGACTTTAATTCCTATACTGTATTTTCATGTGTTACTAGCTGTACCAGGCCACGCTGTCCTGTGGCACAGACTGGTTAAACGGAAAAGAAAGACAAGAGGAAGCTTCTAACATTTATGGAAACAGGATAACGTCCTAATGTCCTTCTGTCCCCTGTCCCTGCCCATCGCTTCCTCACCCTGTCTTTAGCCATCTCTTCCTCCTTCCCCCCCTCTCTCGGTACACCATCTTCTCCTCCCCCTTCCTCTCCACCTCCTCCTGCCCCCTCCTCTGTCCATTTCCTTCTTTCCGCTCCCTATTTCCATTTCCTCCCACCCTCCCATCCATCTCCTCTCCTCTCCCATCTCTCTAACTCTGAGCATCGTTTATTTTTTTTGCAAATTCAGATTCTGTTCCAATAATAAGCTGATAAGCCAGAAATGCAGTTTTTCTTTCTTCTGTAAAAACGATGTATGAGGAAGAAAACAATCCAGCACATTGTTGTTTATACAATTTGTGTTTTAAAAAAATGGTACAAATGGCTCTGAGCACTATGGGACTTAACATCTGAGGTCATCAGTCCCTTAGAACTTAGAACTACTTAAACCTAACTAACCTAAGGACATCACACACACCCACTCCCGAGGCAGGATTCTAATCTGCGACCGTTGCGGTCGCACAGTTCCAGACTGAAGCGCCTATAACCGCTCGGCCATTACGTTTAAAAACGTGTATAATGAGAAAGAATATACACGGAAAGTACATTTTGTCTAATGGTTTAAATGACTCACTATCGTACACAGATCAAAAAAAGTTTCGCATCACTTCGCTTCCGAGAATTACGGAACCTGTACCGAAAATTGGAATAGAGATCAACATAAACATCACTTCCGCCCTTTTTATTGCTCATGAAAACCACACATTACATGTTGTTCCATCATACAGCGAGAGCTTCAGAGATGGTGGTCCAGATTGCTGTACACTCCGGTATCTCTAATACCCAGTAGCACGTCCTCTTGCATTGATCCTTGCCTGTATTCGTCGTGGCATATTGCTGTACACACCGGTACCTCTATTCTCCAGTAGCACGTCCTCTTGCATTGATGCATGCCTGTATTCGTCGTGGCATACTAACCACAACTTCATCAAGGCACTATTGTTCCAGATTGTCTCACTCCTCAACGGCGATTCGGCGTAGATCTCTCAGAATGGTTGGTGGGTCATGTCGTCCATAAACAGCCCAGGCATGTTTGATAAGGTTCATGTCTGGAGAACATGCTGGCCACGATAGTCGAGCGATGTCGTTATCCTGAGGGAAGTCATTCACAAGATGTGCACGATGGGGGTACGAATTGTCGTCCATGAAGACGAATGCCTGGCCAATATGCTGCCGATATGGTTCCACTGTCGGTCGGAAGATCGCACAGCCGTTAGGCGCCTTCCATGATCACAGTGTGTCTAAGGCATTCAGCCTGACTGGGTTGCCTCCAGACACGTCTCAGACGATTGTCTGGTTGAAGGCACATGCGACACTCATCGGTGAAGAGAACGCGATGCCAATCCTGAGCGGTTCATTCGGTGTGCTGTTGGGCCCAACTGTACCGCGCTGCATGGTGTGCATAGATGGTCGCCATGGACGTCGGGAGTGTAGTTGCGCATCATGCAGCCTATTGTGCGCAGTTTGAGTCGTAACACGACGTCCTGTGGCTGCAAGAAAAGCATTATTCAACACGGTTGCGCTGCTGTCAGGGTTCGTCCGAGCCATAATCCGCGGCTAGCGGTCATCCACTTTAGTAGTAACCCTCGGAAGGCTTGAGCGAGGCATTTCATCGACAGTTCCTGTTTCTCTGTATCTCCGACATGTCCGAACAACATAGATTTGGTTCACTCGGAGACGCCTGGACACCCCTTGCTGAGAGCCCTTCCAGACACAAACTAACAATGCGGACGCAATCGACCTGCAGTATTGACCGTCTAGGCGTGGTTGAACTACAGACGACACGAGCCATGTACCTCCTTCCTGGTGGAATGACTGGAGCTGATTGGCTGTCGGATCCCCTCCGTCTAATAGGTGCTGCTAATGCTTGTTTGTTTACGTCTTTGGGCGGATTTAGTGACAGTCAAAAGGACTGTGTCTGTGATACAATATCCACAGTCAACGTCTATCTTCAGGAGTTCTGGGAACCGGGATGGTGCGAAGCTTTTTTTGATGTGTGTACTTGAGACAATCTACGACAAAAGCAGAGGATTTTTATAGCAGAGGATTTTCTTTCTCACTGTAAGTTTTAACAGAGAAACTGTACATAGTTTTTCAAAAGAAATGTAGTCTATGTCTGTTTGAACGTTTAATAAAATATTGTTTAAAATTTGAAGTAAATCGGTTTCAATCATTTCAGTTTACTGTCGATGTAAAATTTGTTTTATGCCGTAATCTGCTTTTTATAAAGGCTTGGTAACTTCGTACCACGGCAAGCATTCAACTAATAGATTCTATGTGTTGTCAAAACAAACTGCAGTATAACATTTCCAGTGTTGAGATGGATTTATAGCACATTTCGAGAAAAACAAACTTTATTTTTACAAACAACCTTTCACTATTATGTATTTTGAACGTATATTTGTAAATTTGTTCATATATTAATCCAAATGTTAACGTAACGTATAAGAATTAGGAGTAAATCGGTCAAGTACTTTTTGAGATTTTTGGTAATAATGTTTCCTTTTCATGCATAAAATGTATGTTTATATTTTATATATATTAAAAATATACAGCAAATGTCCGTCTGAATTTTCATTAGAGTATCGTGTGAAAATTTGAAGAAAACCAGTCATGAACTTTTTGAGATTTTCGGTAACATCCTTTCCCATTCATATATTAAATATTTAGTTCATACATGATACACAGGGTGTCCCAAAATAATGTATATACTCTTTGAAACAGAATATCTTTTAAATTAAAGGAGACAGAAATACAATTTTTATAGGTAATAATTTGGAAAGCGGTGAAGAACATAGCAATACTTTCTTTTGTTTCAGGATTGTGAGCAAACATGGTGTTATCGTTTGAACAACGGAAATGGGTGATAAAGTGTTACTGGAAAACAGAGAATGTGAGTACGATACGCCGACGTTGGAGAGTTGAATTTGGAACACTACCTGCCGAGCGGGATTAGCCGAGTGGTCTTAGGCGCTGTAGTAATGGACTGTGCGACTGGTCCCGGCGGAGCTTCGAGTCCCCCCTAGGGCATGGGTGTGTGTGTTTGTCCTTAGGATAATTTAGGTTAAGTAATATGTAAGCTTAGGGACTGATGACCTTAGCAGTTAAGTCCCATAAGATTTCACACACATTTGAACATTTTTTGGAACACTACCACCGACAAAAGTAACACAAGAATCAGAGATAAGTCTGAAGTCGAAGGAACGGTGCACGATATGAAGAAGTACATGGCGGACAAAAGAGAAGTTCAACAGACAATAAGAGTGTTGATGCAGTAATCCAGGCATACATACGATCCCCGGAGAAATCTGTAAGGCAATGCTCTCGTGAGACCGGGCTCTGCAGGAGCAATGTTGACAGAATTTTGCGGTCTCAGAACTCTAAGCCTTATATTCCAAGACTTCTCTATGCAGGATGATCCTGATATTCGAAGTGAATTTCGTGAGTGGTTCATTAACAGATGTGAAGAAGAGCGACGTTTCCAGGATCGAATTCTGTGGTCAGATGAAGCGACGTTTAAACTTGATCGAAAAATTAATTACCATAGTTGCGTGTACTGGACCAAGGACAATCTATACGTAACCGACCAAAGGCATGTTAACCTACCAGGAGTAACAATTTGGTGAGGCCTAGAGGATTAATCGGGCCGTACTTCTATGACAACACTGTCACGGGCGAGTCGTACTTTCAAATGTTGGAAAAAATAACTCCTGGTCTTAGCGTTGTGTTAGGAAATGAAGATTATTACTTTCAACAGGATGGGGCGCCACCTCATTTTCATCCTGGATGTGAGGGCATTTCTCAATCGCACATTCCCTGCCAGATGGATAGGACGATGAGGGAGTGTGAAGTATTCCACTCGATCTCCAGATTTAACTCCACTAGACTTCTTTCTGTGGGGTACTCTTAAGAACACAGTATACGCTGCGAGACCATACACACTGGACGATCTTATAGAGCAAATTGAGCAAGCTATTGCTGCTATTCCGTCGGAAACAATAAAGCTGGCATGTCGCTCAGTTGTTAAGTCGTTTTCGACGGTGTATTGCAATAGACGGACACCAGTTTGCACATTTACCACCTTAAGTCGGGCCATGAGGCACCTAACACCTCTAAAATTGTATTTCTAAGCCCTTTCACCAAAGAGATGTTCAGTTTCAAAGAGTGTATACATTATTTTGGGACAACCTGTGTATTGAAAAATTAGTATACTAAAACACGCGCATGAAGCGAGTGCCAAATCTTCAAGTAAATCAGATGACTGCTTTTCGAGTTTTGCGAGCACAAACAAACGCAAGTTGATTTATTTTACTTCTTCACATTATTCCAAAACAAAAAATGGCCAGCATACTGTACGTGCAGTACGTAATGGTTGATGGTTAACACAAACAAATGTACTTAGGTGATAAATGGATGTTTCGTTAAGTTCCTTTCTAATTTTTACCTAATAATTGTATTGTGTCACCACCAAATCAGTTGCTCAAGGAGAACTAGATGACCTAAACATCGGATCTGGAATCATCGAAGACCAAGAGCGGTACATTTCCGGACCTGCGTTCCTGTTTAAAATATTATGTACTCACTCCTCTCTACAAGTTCTACAAGTTTGTAACGGGAATTCCCGAACACACTGTGTAGTCTATAGACATGACACTGTGATGAGTGTTTTACGCTTAGACAAATTCAGCAGGTAATTTACTGAGACTCGTGTAGTTATATGGTTGTTTTCTCAATTTGTTGAAACCAGTGTCTTTCTAATATGATACAAAAACATAGTAATAGTATGATCTGCGTAAAATGTAGACTATTATACAAATTTTCAACTGGCTTTGGACTTACATACACTGCACTCAAAGTCGGATACACCTGTAAATGCTTTCGCAAAGACAGATGAAACAGTTAAACACATGGAAAAGTGATGAACGCTCACTTTGTAAAGCGTGGTGCATGGAAGGCACAGATCTGCGGTCGAGTTCTGGCCACTTTGCAAGAGTGCATAAGCCTTACAGGTAACTAACGAGAAACCTTTTACTTTCCAAAATGTAGCGTTCAGACTTGCGTGAGAGCTATGGAGAAGAGCATTTACATCACCGTGAAATGTGGGAAATGAGGTTAAAATTCATCTTTTTCTTTCAAAGTGCAGTACAGTTACGACAATATCAATATGGATGAATTACCAAGTGAGACCTCTTTCCGGAAGAGAGTAAAATTCTGCCACTAGAAAGCGAAATACATCGTTCGGCAATGTCACAAAAAACGTGTTTCACTCGCAGCCTAATTAATGTGAACTGCCGAGTACAGTTTTGTTTCCCGGAGTCGAGGTGAACGACCAGCTTGTTATCTGAACGACCTCCGAGAGAAACCACATCACGCTGTGTGTGACGTCACAGCGAAAGCAGAAGTACCGCTTGGACTGGATCCCACAAGCCTCGAAACTACTGCGTGGGCGATGGTGGTGTAATGGTCAGCATAGTTGCCTTCCAAGCAGTTGATCCGGGTTCGATTCCCGGCCATCGCATGTATTTTAACTTTCCCCTCTCTTTACGGGAGTCAAGTGTCAATTTGTAGTAGGAATCAGATTGTTAATTAAGCTCTACATATACAGTAGAACACATTGCGTGTTTGTGAAATGCTGTATTGTTGCTCCCGGTCACGAAATATTGCTTTATTTCCACGAACTAACTTTTCGAGCTTTTCAAGGCGCATCTTCAGTAGACGCATGCAGAAGTTTGCACACTCATGAAGCTGAGCACTGGAGTTTCTTTCACGTGGCAAACATCTGCACGCCTTATTTGAAGATATGACTCAAAAAGCTCGAGAACTAATTTATGAGTTGGTTACTGCTATGTTAACATTTCAACGGAATGTCTCCTTCGTTATTTAGAGGCTTTTTAACATTCATCATGGCATGAATAAACAAGCTACTGAACGGATTAAATGTAAAAACGTAAAATTTTTTTAAAATAATAACTATCAGTTTTCTATCGAGAAAACGCAAGTGTATTTTTAAAACAGTTTTATTATGGAATGACAAGCGATACACTAATATAATACCAACGTAGCTTCCATTAATATGAAACACTTAAGATAATGTCTATTCTCATAAAAATTTGCCGCCGGCTTGCTGAAAATCCGTTTTGACGTCATCGTTGACGTGGTGCAAATCTGTTTCCGGGTGCAGCGACAAGTAGAATCACAAAATCGCATTTGTCTTGCAAAGGAGGTGTTAGAACTTTTCTCCCTACTGAAAATGTCCACTCACCTTGTGGTGCATTTGTTCTTCGGCAGTCCAGTCCATATGCCTGCCCGGTTAGATGAAGAATAATGTTTCTCTACTGAATCGGTTGTAGTAGAACCGGTATCATTACACGAGTCTAAAAGGCGCAACAAGTTTTTCTAGTATCAGGTTTAACTGAGATGTTAAAGGACAAATAGTTCGCGAGTGAAAACTTCGATATATTGTTACTCCTTTTGTAGTAAAGACCACCAAGTACTTGCTAATCTTAAGTTAAAATTTCGGCACAGACGCGCAATCACAGTCACTCATAATATACAGCTCATGGTAACTAACCGAATCTCTTAACCAAAAAGATTCCAAACGGATTTTCTGTGACAGTATGCTCGCTCAAATATTACACAAATTGACTACTACGAACGTTCAGTTCGTGGTTACGACTTGTACAACACTCCACGCGGGTTTTGATTAATTCGAAAGTCACAGTTTACATACAAAAATTGTAACTTGGCGCGTTCATGTATTTCTCTCACTCGTTCTCGTTCACTTTGCTCCACTCCACGGTCAAGTTTAACTCATGATTCTACAAAATTATCCAATTTCTTCAGATCTTCTTATAGACGCGCCCGAACATGCTGAAGGGTGGGCTCCGAACTAAGGAATTCTTTAGTTCCTACAATACGCACTAATGTACTGTCCTCTTATTGGATAGTATACATCACGGCCAATCCGACATCAGTATTGTCGTAAGATGCTTCTTGTTTTCCAAGTACCGTAAACTGTTTAGTTGCACTTTACATATTTCCCGTGAAAGTATCAAATGGCTCTGAGCACTATGGGACTCATCTGCTGAGGTCATTAATCCCCTAGAACTCAGAACTAGTTAAACCGAACTAACCTAAGGACATCACAAACATCCATGCCCGAGGCAGGATTCGAACCTGCGACCGTGGCGGTCTTGCGGTTCCAGACTGCAGCGCCTTTAACCGCACGGCCACTTCGGCCGGCGTGAAAGTATCATTCAATCTCTCTGTACATCCTCAGTTCTCATGCTAAGGTACACACAGTTAATAGATATGATAATATTCATTTCTTACATTACTTCGCATTCACACTAATAACTAAACATACTAAGTCATCAATAATTAATAGAAGACGCAATATTCACAGAAGATACATATTTTGTTTCCAAAATATACCGTTTTGACTACTGGATTTCATAGTCCGTTAGACGACTACACTTTTCAGCCAGTCATTACTACAGAGCGCACATCTGTCTTGCTAGAACCATTCTAGAACCGTGATTCATTCATTGTTTCTTTACCTATCTGCTCGCTACCGTCCGACTCACATAGGCGAGATATAAGGCGATACGCCTTAACCTATATTGATGAAATTTTGACTCAATTTTCTGCACCAAGTCTTCAGTTATAACATGTCGTCGCCCACTTCACAGTTCATCATGAATATTAGTCGAAAGATATTAAAAGACATTCTAACTGATTTTCCTACCATTACAGCGTTCACAGCGTTTCGCCATGAAGTTCACTAAACCCCTGACCAATTTCCACCGATTCCGCGTATTTTGCACACCAAAACGAATTACAGTGTGTGTTTCACACTCGGTGGGAATTTCAATTAACTGAGGCATTTTAAATAAGCGCAAACAAACGTTAACACGGGCGAATGCCATCCTAGTAACGCGTGTGGATATCCATTGGATGCAGAAGTTCATCCACGTAGGTGGATCACCGATCGCTAAGCTGTAGATCCACCTAATACCTAAAAATCAATACTTGTTTGGTTGTTCTTATTTTACGCGCTGCCATGCCGTTCACGCGACTGTAATAAAACTTTGTCAACTTATTGCTTGCACTTGTGCGAAGGTTATGGGCATAGTCGTGTGTCGTACCGACAAATGTATTTGAATCAGCATGAAAGTAGTGAGATGTTTTGCTGTGAGAGCAACAAACAGGCCAGCGTTTTGTTGCATCTTACAGATTCCGATGCGATAAATGTATGTTATATGCAATCGAAAATGACAGTGCAAACAAATTTTCTGTTTCGTCAGCGAATCGATGAAGATATTTACACACAACCGTATATCGTCTTAATTTCTTCGACAAAAACATGCCTCACAAACGTCCTTCACTTAGTACGTAGAAGTAATCGAATTCAGACTTCTCAAACAATCGAGGAACGACGGGCGAGCAAAGAAGGAGATCGTTTACGAATTGCACGTTAACCTGGATCAGAATCTCAAGATCAACATGCGGCAAGAATCGAAACAGAACGTTAACGTGCTACCCGATCACGATCACAAGACCAACATGCTTCAAGAAATGCGTAGTGTTATGTAGCTAGTCAAGAAAGACGAAGAAAGTTAACAACTTCCCAGTATTGATTATCGCTAAACACTTCAGCAATAACTCATCTGCAGCAGCATACAGTCCAGTGATTCCAGTTACAGTTCACAGTTCTCTAGTGGCACAAGGCTGCAAATATGCAAACATGAAGTATAAATAAGTAGAATGTTAATAACGTTTGTCTTATTCAAAAATCTTCAAGAGTTTTTCCATAAAAAGTTCGGAGACATTACTTTTCAATGCACACTCGTAACTGTAAATGTGAAGTGTCAGAACATTAAAATAATTATTTGCTATCGTAATCCATTCTTTTCTTTAATTTATTAGGAGTATAAAACGTAAACGTTAACGTAATTGTAATGTGAAACTTTCAGTCCGATCTTGACAATGACACATCTACCAAAAACTTATAGTGAAGTGTTATAATATTGCGCGTTATTTCTAAGTAGTTGTTAATGCTCGTAACGAAAATGTTTGACGACTTTCAAGAACTGTGTTAAATATTCATGTGCACAAAAATTTATTACGATCTCTTTCCTACCAACATTAAAATAAAAGCCTGTGTTTAATTACTAATTACTTGTATTTCTATGCATTTAACGTATTCACAATTGCGAATATGGACAACCAGCAGCTGTAGAATAGAATGACGACAATGAAAATTTGTGCCAGGTCGGTATTCGTGGCCGGTCGCGTTGGCCGAGCGGTTCTAGGCGCTTCAGTCCGGAACCACGCGACTGCTACGGTCGCAGGTTCGAATCAGGCATGGATGTAGGTGATGTCCTTAGGTTAGTTAGGTTTAAGTAGTTCTAAGTTCTAGGGCACTGATGACCTCATATGTTAAGTCCCATAGTACTCAAATCCATTTGAAGCATTTTTTTTTTCAACATTCGAACCCGGATTTCCTGCTTATCGCAAGCGGCTGCATTTCGTTCGCCGTCGTTCGTTGTATTAGGTCGTAGCAGATGTCGCATTACATTCACTGAAGTTTGTTGTTGATCCTTTCACTGAGTTTGTCTTATTACAGAGACCAGCCAGGTTTCTGACCGAACACGCGCTGAGCTACCGTGCCGGCTACCATTTGGTTATCAGTGGACGATTCACGGGTAGCCTCAAACTTCCGTACGTCGTCAACCATGCATCTACAACTTGTACATCCATTTTGTATATTCCCGTTCGGGTGAGACAGTTAACTTGAAAATCACTTGCCCGGTGTCGGCGGATAAATACGGTATTGCAGCGCCTGTGTTATTCTGTACTACGACGCAAGCGTCTTTAGGACATGCATGCATGTGGCTGAGTGGTAAGGCGACCGCTCTCGGTATGCGGGAAATCCGGATTCGAGTCCTGGTCATGCACAAATTTTCACTGTCGTCATTCCATTCTACAGTTGATGGTTGCCCCTATTCGCAATTGCGTATACATTAAATGTATTTCATAACGGCTGTAGTCGCCACAGTGCCTGTTCCTATGGACATGCATGCGTGTGCAAAGGAACATTGTAACATTGCATCTTCATTCAGAATAACGTAGGCACTGCGATATCGTACTTGTGTTTGTAGTTATGGCATTTAAGCAAGCAAAACTATTGCAGTGCATGTTTAAATTACGACACTATCATCTGCGTATTCGCTTCAGTCGAAAAGTGATTATAAGCTCGTTGTAAGGCAGTGGGCATGTGGTACACTACGGGTGCGCTCCAGCCGCGCCGGAAGATGGTAGCCGCCGCTTAGGCGCTACTTTCTTTATAAAGGGTTTTAGCTGCGGCGATGTAACGGGGGTCCGTAACATCTCACCTTCAGTCGTTGATCACCGATAACTGGAGGATGGACATGTGACGGTAATTATGTGGAGGCAGCGAGCAACTGTCAAAATTGAAATACAGGGTGTCCGAAAAGTCTTTCCCTGATTACATAAATTGATAACTCAAGCTAGAAGTAAGATACAAATGTGAAACTTGTGTCGAATTGTTTACAACTATCAAAGTTTTTTGGTTTTGTTTTAGGTTTGCAGTACGTAAGTAGTGGATGAGGTGCAGTGCGCAAGAAGCCATGTTAACCAATCAGGAGAAGGCACAGTGTGTCCTGTGGTACCATGAGACACGATCACCAACCACAGTGCAGAGACACTTCCAGAAAACATTTGGAAGGAATCCACCTGATGTCAAGAGCATTAAAGCCTGGTTTGAGAGGTTCAAGAACACAGGATCGGTTGCTGACCTTCCGAGGTCTGGTCGACCAAGAACCTCAGCAGACAGGGTGGAAGCTGTAAGGCGAAGTCCGAAGAAATCGGTGCGCAGGGCCTCACGTGAATTACAGATGCCAAAAAGCTCTCTCCATGACATTTTACACAAACGTTTATTGTTTCGTGCATACGAAGTGCAAATCGTTCAGGCCTTGTTGCCCAATGACAGTACACGTCGATATGACTTTGTGGTCGAAATGCTATCACGTATTGAGGACGATGTTGGTTATCTCAGACGAATTGCCTTTTTCGATGAAGCGACCTTTTTTGTCAGTGGAGTAGTGAATCGCCATAATGTGCGCATTTGGGGTTCACAACCCCCTGGCGAGGTCATGGAGTGCACCAGAGGCATTCCAAATGTGAATGTTTGGTGCGCGCTATTGCAAGATCTAATTATCTGGCCATTCTTCTTCGCTGAGCCTACCATCACATCTGCAGTGTATCTGGACATGTTGCAACTGTATGCTGTTCCTCAGCTGCTTCAGTATCACCACGATGTCTTGTTTCAGCAAGACGGTGCACCGCCTCATTGGGGTTTGGACGTCCGTGCCTATCTCGATATGACCTTTCCTGGGTGGTGGATTGCTCATGATGGGCCAACGGTTTGGCCTCCACGCTCTCCTGACATAACCCCATTAGACTCCTTTTTATGGGGTTATGTCAAGGACGAGGTCTACCGAATACGTGTACCAGATCTTGAAACCCTGCGGCAACGGATAACCACAGTCGTTGAATCGATCCCTCCAGTGATGTTGGCTAATGTGTGGACGGAAATTGAATATCGCCTAGATGTGCTACGTGCTACCAAGGGTGCTCATGTGGAAGTTTACTGAAGTGTGAAAAAAACTTTGATAGTTTGTAAACAATTAGACACCAGTTTCATATTTGTATCTTACTTCTAGCCTGAGTTATCAATTTATGTAATCAGGGAAAGACTTTTCGGACACCCTGTATTATTTCAAGCGCTCGCGTGTGTGTGTGCGCGCGTATGTGTGTGAGTGAGTGTGCGCTATTTCTTCATTTTCCATCTCGCGCAGCACGCCGTTTGGACTTGATGGAAGTCGGCCCTGAAGCTTGGTCTGTTATTTTCGTCTACAGAAACCAGAATTGCTAAGGTATATGGGTTTGTTTGGCGAGCTCCTTTATGTGTAGACTGTATGAGCTGCTATTCGGAGTTATCTGCTGTGCTGTTATGTTCTTTATACTACGAGTATGTGGTTTTCGATCTGAGTTAACCTGGGTTTTATTGAAAGAGTTTATTGGTTGGGCTAACTGACACTAATAAAATTCGTTACGTTACTGTTATTTCTGTCATCTTCAGCTTGTTTCCTCATAACGAAAATTATTCGTTTTGCTTCTATATAACTGACTAATTTTGGTGATTGCCAAGGGACACTTTGAGGGCGTCACTGTTTATGTTGTACTTACACATTCTTTTATAGTGTTACTGATGACAGTGCTACTAAAGCAGAGTTACCAAATACGGATTTCCGAAATTCCTTTCCCAAAGAAGACATATAGATATTCCAGAACTCAAATCAAGAAAAACTGCCAACATGAGCAACTTAAAGATATCCTCGGTGTGGCGAGGTAGCTTCAATCGCTTAGTAAAGGCATGGCCCCTGCTTCGTTTCAGAGTACCCTGATATTGCTGATACAATGGGTCCGTACTTAGCAACCATATACAACCGTTTGCTCTTCAAAAGATCCGTACCTAATCACTGGAAAGTTCCACATGTCACACCAGTACGTAAGAAAGGAATCTGTGTTGGATGTTTGTCAATAAATCGCTTTATTTGAGGTAATTCATAATGTTAGAACGGAGAATATGTTCGAAAATCAGACTCGAAATCGACATTCATTGGATGGGTCTGTAATTCAAGGTATTAATCCTACTATTTTATACTTTGAATTAGAGATCAATACAATGATGTCGATTTCGAGTCTGATTTTCGAACATATACTGCGTTCTAACATTATGAATTACCTCAAATAAAGCGATTTATTGACAAACATCCAACACAGAGTCAGAAAATCTCGTTCTTATGAAACACATCTGCCTCTTTATTCTTACCAAGTAATAAGTATTATCGACAGGGGATGTTAAATTAATTCCACAGCTTTAGATTTCCGTTCCTCCAAAGCGACTTCTAATGAAATTGCGTGCCTTCAAAGTATCGTCTGACTTGTGCGAAGGGATTCGTGATTTTATATCAGAAATATCGCAGCTTGTAATAAGTGACGGAAAGTCGTAGAGTTAAACAGTAGTATCTTGCGTTTCCCAGGGTACCAGCCCTCATAGATTGTTTGTAGGTGATGCTGTCATTTACTGTCTCGTAAATTAATCAGATCAAAACGAATTGCAAAATGATTGAGACAAGATATCCCTATGGCGCGAAAAGCGGTAATTGAATCTAAATAAAGAAAAGTATGAAATCATCCACATGAGTACTAAAAGGAATCCACTGAATTTAAGGCTGTCAATTCAACTAAATACTTAGGGATTACAATTACGTATAACTTAAACTGGATCGATCTCGTAGATAATGTTGTGGCGATAGTGAACCAAAGACTACGATTTTTCTCCTTTTTTTTGGCGGAAAATTTAGGAAATGCAACGGGTCTACTAAAGGACTGACTATATTACGCTTGTACGTTCTCTTCTGGAGTTCTGCTGCACACTGTGGGATCCACATCAGATAGGACTGACGGACGACAGTAGAAGACTTCAAAGAAGGGCAGTTCGTTTCGTACTATCGCGAAATAGCGGAGTGAGTGCAACGGATATGATACGCGAATTGGCATTAAAACGAATGTGCTTTCGTTGCGTCAGGATCTTGTGATATTCCTGGCTGTGGCCAGGAGTATTTCATTTTACTAGAAGCTCACTTTGATGCAGCTTGGTACACGCGAAGTAGCATATAGTCCGAAAGTGGAGTGAGGTACAAGCAACAGATGGTACAGTATGTACCTTTCCTGTGGGAGAGTCCGCCAATTGTACTAAACTTGCTCCTGATTGGTTGACACCTTCGGGTGCTAGGCGCCAAAACTTGAATTGTTTATGTACTCATTATTGTATTTAAGCCAGTTTTCAGTATGACAACTCTCATGGTTTCACTACGATTCTACCGTTTTTGTTTATTAAATTTCACTAGTTTTCGGAACATAAGAGTAACGTCATTGCAGCCGAAGTGCTTTGGACACCTTCGGGTCGTTTTGGCGCGCCTGGGTGAAGAAGTACTTCAAGTGCACTAGTCAGACTGTTTTGAGCGTTCTGAAAGGCCGGTCACCCAACTCTGTTTCGGTCGTTCGGAGGTCCGGACGTGAAAGACTTGTTTCGGGCGTTCTTCAGAGCCGGATATGTATCTCTGTTTCGGGGCAGACATGTCGTACTCTATATTGGAAGTTGTAAGAAAAATTACAATATAATTTAGAAAGCTATGCCGAGTGTTGCAAAAGACAGTGTAAAGAGGGTGATTATTTAAAATATAGGAAACAGGATACAGTAATGAGAAGTGTCGCCCATCATCATTGTCAATACTACAGATCTTGCCCTCTGTAGATACTGAGACTAACCTGGGCAAGCTGCATCCTATAAAAAATGGTTCAAATGGCTCTGAGCACTATGGGACTCAACTGCTGAGGTCATTAGTCCCCTAGAACTTAGAACTAGTTAAACCTAACTAACCTAAGGACATCACAAACATCCATGCCCGAGGCAGGATTCGAACCTGCGACCGTAGCGGTCTGGCGGTTCCAGACTGCAGCGCCTTTAACCGCATGGCCACTTCGGCCGGCTCCTATAAAAAGCACAATCACAGGTTTCCAGATGATGGCAAAGCAGCCTCCACCGAAGAAACTCCAACTACCGACGAGCTGTCTTCTGCGCTGGAGACACAACTTTAGAAGACAGCAGGTTGGTGGAAAGAACGGTTAGGAACTCTTATTCGATCTCTCCACCTTCCAGATCTGACTTCCAAAGGACACGCATAATTTGTAATCTTCTCATGAAATTTCGAGCACCAACTATCACATTCCGGATGCGAAATTATTTTTTTCGCCCTCACGTACATGACCATCGTAATAAAATCAGACAAATCAGAGTTCGCTCGGGAAGATTTAAGTGTTCGTTTTTCCCGTGTGTTGTTCGAGAGTGGAACGGCAGAGAAATAGCTTGAAGGTGGTTGCGTCAAACCTCTGCCAGGCACTTAATTATCAATGATGACTCACTGAAACCCTCAGCTGCCGACAGGAGTTGTTGATATACCTCGATGTGGACAGCTGAAAATGTGTGCCCTGACCGGGACTCGAACCCGGGATCTCCTGCTTACATGGCAGACGCTCTATCCATCTGAGCCACCGAGAACACAGATGAATAGCGCGACTGCAGGGCCTTATCCCTTGCACGCTTCCCGTGAGACTCACATTCCCAGCTGTCCACAATTCTACATATGTAATGTACCTTATAGACATTTGCCCATTCACTCATTGCTCGCGCACGCTTTGGCGATTCCCGTAAGAGTTTGGGCAACCTGTGCGTATTTGCAGAGACGAAGGTCAATGGCTGGGTATCCTTTTAACTATATATATGAAGACAGTAACTGTTCTCGATAGAACAGAATACTGTTGATGACCGTGCAGCTTTTCCCTGGAACAGTTACTGTCTTCATATATATAGTTAAAAGGCTACCCAGCCGTTGACCTTCGTCTGTGCGAACGCGTACAGGTTGCCCAAACTCTTACAGGAATCGCCAAAGCGTGCGCGAGTAATGAGTGAATGGGCAAATGTCTGTAACGTACATTACATATGTAGAATTGTGGACAGTTGGGAATGGTAGTGCGGCTCTCGCTGCCGAGCGAAGCAGACGTGCGGTGTGTCCTCTCCGCCGTCAGAGAGGGGCCGCGCGCCTTGTTTACTTTCTTCGGCCGGCACTAACGTAACGCCGTAGCGCTACAAGACCATGGCAAACCAATACAGAAGATCAACCTTGAAATTCACATTTCGGAACGACTTACCCGACCAAAGGCGCTCGAAGTCGAACGCTTTTTAAAAGAGGAAGCCAAGATCCCGGCTGCCGACATTGTCGGCATTCACTTTTCGATCGTCAGTAGCACGGTCTATGTAAAGCTCACAAACGAAACTACATGCGACAAGGTGCTTCGTGTGATGAAACAAGAACTCCGCTTCTGCCAACGTCGAGGTCGGCCATGCCGCAATGGGACTGCGGACTATACGCATATTCGAACTTCCATTTGAACTCCCGGCGGCAGAAGTTGTAGCGGCGCTCCGTCCCTACGGCACGGTACACGAACACGTGGCTGAAAAATGGTCCCAGCTTAAGACGTATCCAGTACTCAGTGGAGTACGCCAAGTGCGCATTGATCTCCAACGACACGTGCCATCCTATCTACAGATAGGAGGATGCCGGGCCATAGTTATTTATGACGGCCAGCCGAAGACGTGTTCCGGACTCGGCAAGGAAGGTCACCTTCGTTCCGAGTGCCTCCAGCGTCGGATCACACAACTCCCACCGAAGGACGTTGCACCACCAGCGGCGAAGCCTATTCTACCCGTGACTTACGCGGCGGTGCTCACGACGTTCTCCACACAACAAACTGCTCACAATGCCCTCGAACGCACACCGAAATACCGTACGCTCTTCGCAAATTATTTACGCAGCGTTTTCGTTAACCCCCCACTCAGCTGGGGAGTGCGAAGCTGCGGTTAATGTTCTGTGCCGCTTCACACTAACGGCTGAACGTTCTGCCTTGTCAGCCATGAGCGACGGAAGAGAGAGGCTGCTGCAAGGATGCTGTTTTCCTTGAGGCACTAGCGAAGCAGAATGCCTCCGTCGCAGATGCCCTTCAAAGGCGCTGTTGGAGATATCAGATAACGATGGCGAAGCACCAAGTGGAACCAGTTACAATTATTGAAGAACCTTCTAGTTGAAATTGTATCAGTGATTTACATTTTTATTTTTTTGATTACTCTTCTATGCCACCTTTGTTGTTGTAACACTTACTTGTAACAATGAGTTCCTAGAATTCTCATTTGTACACGTTTCCTAACTGCCATGTAAGCTGGAGATCCCGGGTTCGAGTCCCGATCGGGGCACACATTTTCAGCTGTTCACATCGAGGTATATCAACAACACCTGTCGGCAGCTGAGGGTTTCAGTTAGTCATCATTCATTCCAGGGAAAAGCTGCACGGTCATCAACAGTATTCTGTTCTGTCGAGAACAGTTACTGTCTTCATATATGAAGTTAAAAGGCTGCGCAGCCATTGACCTTCGTCTCTGCAAATGCACACAGGTTGCCCAAACTCTTACGGGAATCGCCAAAGCGTGCGCGAGTAATGAGTGAATGGGCAAATGTCTATAAGGTACATTACATATGTAGAATTGTGGACAGTTGGGAATGTGAGTCTCACGGGAAGCGTGCAAGGGATAAGTCCCTGCAGTCGCGCTATTCATCCGTGTCCTCGGTGGCTCAGATGGATTGAGCGTCTGCCATGTAAGCAGGACATCCCGGATTCGAGTCCCGGTCGGGGCACACATTTTCAGCTGTCCACATCGAGGTATATCAACAACACCTGTCGGCAGCTTAGGGTTTCAGTTAGTCATCATTTATTCCAGGGAAAAGCTGCACGGTCATCAACAGTATTCTGTTCTGACGAGAACAGTTACTGTCTTCATATATATAGTTAAAAGGCTACCCAGCCATTGACCTTCGTCTGCGCAAATGCGCACAGGTTGCTCAAACTCTTACGGGAATCGCCAAAGCGTGCGCGAGTAATGAGTGAATGGGCAAATGTCTATAAGGTACATTACATATGTAGAATTGTGGACAGTTGGGAATGTGAGTCTCATGGGAAGCATGCAAGGGATAAGTCCCTGCAGTCGCGCTATTCATATGTGTTCTCGGTGGCTCAGATGGAAGTCTCGCCGCGTCAGCCGTGCTGTGCGGACGTGTGCTGAGTTTCGTGCGCCGCGGTCTGCTGTGCTTCGGCATGGTAAGTCGCAGTGCTTCTAGCATCGTTGCAGAAAGTCTACGCATATTGAAATTTGAAATATGAATTCGTGATGGCCCACTTGAACAGACAAGATACTTTGAAATTCTCGTTTGATCGTAATTACGCCCGACCTAAACTACACGAAATCGAGGATTGGTTGGAATACGAAGTGAAAGTTGATTCAGAGGATGTCATTGGAATGCATCTTTCGATAGTGAGCAGCGTTGTATTTGTGAAATTGTGGAATGCTAACTTATGTGACAAAATAGTTGAGTCTTGCGGAGGAATTATGAAGTTTAAACATTGCGATGGAAACGTAGGCGAAGTCACCGTACCACATGCAGGGTTCGGAATACGAACTATCAGGATATTCGAACTACCATTCGAAGTACCGGCGGAACAAATAAACGCAGTGATAGCGCCGTACGGTAAAGTTCTCAGCAGTGTTGCCGAACGCAAATTCCAAGTTCTCAACGGAGTGAGACAATTAAAGGTCGATTTGCACAAGCATGTACCATCATACATCAGCGTATGTGGATACCGAGGTATCGTTATATACGACGGCCAGCCGAGGACGTGCGCGCAGATCTCCGGCGGTACACCGAAAGGTTGCCACCCTTCGATAGTGCGATTCCAGCGCTCATCGAAGTGCTAGGTGTTACAGGTGCCAGCCAGCCAGCCAGCCAGCAGAGCCGCAGCGGAGCAGCAGCAGCAGCAGCAGCGGTCCCGGTCCCGGCCTGCAGCAGCGGTCCCACCGGCAGCAGCCAACCAGCCAGCCAGCCAGCCAGCCAGCCAGCCAGCCAGTCTTCCTGTGGCAGCAGCAGCAGCAGCAGCCCCGGCCCCGTCCGCGGCAGCAGCAGCTGCGGCGTTCCTGCCGCCCGCCGTCGCCGTCGCCGTCCGACCCTGGTCTTCGTCCGTCTTCGTCCATCTTCGTCCGTCTGCGTCTTCGCCTGTTCCCACTTTGTGTCCTTTCCTTTTCGTGCTGTGCGTTTTTTCTCCCTGTCGCCATGTCCGCCCCCACCACCACCGTCAATACTACCACCACCGCCATCGTCTATACATCCCCTTCCACCGCCTCCACCACTATAACTTGGTGTGCCCAGTCCCACTCCCCTCCTTCCATCCCACCTCTCTCCACTCTCCCTTCGCCCTCGCTCTTTGTCGCCCCCTCTCCCGCTTCTTCCTCTCGCTCCTCTCGTTCTGATCCTTTCCCCCCACTCCCCCAGCCTGTCACTGCAGCTCCGGCTAGGGTGGTGGCCCGTCGGGCCACTGTCCACGCCCAGCTCTCCCCGTCGCCGTCGCCTTCGCCATCACCGCCACTGCCACCACCGTCATCATCGTCGCCGTCGCCATCGCCGTCGCCTTCGTCTTCGCCTTCACCATCACCGTCACCATCTCCGGCGCCAACTGCTGCGTCCACACTGGGACCTGTCCCTTCCCACCACAACCCCATTGCTCCCGTCCCTCATATCACCACCCGCCCTTCTGCCGCCGTCAAACGCCCTAGTGGCACCCCCACCTCCTCTGCTCCCAAAAAGGCCCCGCCCCGACCTCCATCCCCCCCCCAGGGTGCCATGGATGTCTCCCCACCTGGCCCTGCTCCCTCCTCGTCCTCCTCCTCCTCCTCCTCCTCCTCCCCCCCCCCCCTGTTTATACAAATATCTCCTGTCCCATCCTGATCCTTCCTTTCTCGAGGCCCGGAATCTCTCCCTCCTCCTCCGCCAACATTTCCCTGGTGCCCCCATCTCTCTCCTTACTCCCAGACGGGATTCTGTTCTCATCTCCTCCCCCAGCCCAACCCTCCATACTGACATCCTCTCCCGCCTCCCCATCACCCGTTTTGGTCCCAACGCCTCCCTTACCCCTGCTCCTTCTCCATCTCCTACCCGCCAACCCCAACCCCCACGTCGCCCGCTGACCCTCACCACCGTGATCACTCGGCTCAGTCCGTCGATCACGGAGGAGGAGGTGTTGGCGGAGCTCAAGGCCCATCCCACGCTGGAGGTGCGGGCGGTCCGCCGCATTTTCAACTCGGCCGGCCCCACCCGCCTTATGGGGGTTTTCTCTGAGGACGCCCCCTCCATTGACCGTCTCCTGAAGGAGTGTGCCCTCCTCTTCAACCAGCGGTACAAGGTCGACCCCTCCCGTTCCCCTCCTCAATCCCTGCGCTGCCAGAGGTGTCTGCGCTATAATGCACACCCAACAGCTGAGTGCCGCGAGGCCTCCACCTGCCCGCATTGTTGGCAAGCGCACTTCCTCTGGCAGTGCCCTAACCTCCAATCCCCTCCCTCCTGTAATACCTGCAATCTCCCCCATCCCACCTACTCCCAAAAGTGTAAAGCCCAACCCCCTCCAACCACTCCTGAACTCACCGTACCTGTCCGTCCTCTGGAAGCCCCCACCCCTCCTGGCAATTCCCTTCATCCCTCCCCCCCCACCGCTGAGGACATCATCAGGTTCCTCACAATTGTCCTCCAGAATGTTCATCCCTTTCAGCGCCCCTACACCCTCCAACAGATCTCCCTCGCCGCCCATTCCATTTTCCACCTTAAAATGTACGCCACCTATTCCAACAACCAGGCCCATTTCACCTTCTCCCATCTTGACACCCTCGTCTAAATCCCTGTCATGGCGCGACAGCACCGTATCCTTTTCAACAATATCCGCTCCCTTCCCGCCAACAAGAACCTCTTCCTGCACACCCTTGCTACCCACCGTGTGGATGCCTTCCTCCTCAATGAAACCTTCCTCCAACCCCACCACTCCATCTACACCTCCCCCTATCTCCTCCACCGCTCCGATAATCCCCTCCCAGTTGTGCGTGGCGGAGTTGCCATTGGTCACCACCGCCAGATCTCCGTTCGGCTCCAACCTCTCCTTCCCGACCCCACCGAACACCTGATCCTTAGTCTCTTCTTCCCCGGCCTTACCATTACCTGTGCCACCATCTATGTCCGCCCCAACGCCCCTCTTCCTTTCGACTTCCTCTCCCACATCGACCGTACCTTCTCCTCCTACGTGATCGCCGCCGACCTCAACATCCATAGTCGCTCCGCTGCCCAGTTACGGCGGTGGCATCAGTTCCTCACCTCCCTTCAAGGCGACCTCATCCCCATCCCCCAGCACACCCATCCCGAATCCAGCTCCACTCCCGATGTTATTCTCTCCTCCCCCAACCTCCTTGGTCGCATTACGGTGGATGTCCTGGAACCTATTGGTAGCGACCATCTCCCTGACCTCCTCACCGTTTCAGACGGTCGTCGCCCCCGCCCCGACCCTCGTACTGACCCTCCCCCTAAGTACATCCATGACTATTCCCGTGCCAACTGGAATACCTACTGGGATACCCTCTCCACCCAGGTCGATAGCCACCCTCTCACCTATCGCCATCCCGATGATGTCACCCATGCCGCCTCCTTTCTCCAGCAGACCTTGTCTGAGGCCATGGAGGCCCACGTCCCTACTGTTGCCATCCACCCCCACCGTCCTACCTTACCCCCACAGGCCGTCCTCCTCCTCCTCCGTGAATCCCATCGTCTCTACCGTGCCTTCCTCCACACGTGTGACCCGGACACACTACGACGCCACCGGCATCTCCAGCGACACATTCGTAATTTGCTTGTGGCCAAGAAACGCTGGGACTGGCGACAGACATTCACCCGTTTAAATGCTACCCTCCCTATAAACTCGTCCAAGTTCTGGTCCGCCTTCCGTCGCCTTACCAGAACTAAGCCCTCCCCCTACTATCCTCATCTCCATGATGATTACCCCTTCCCTGACGCCCTTAGTAAGGCCAATCACTTTGCCTCCTACCTGTCCAATGTGTTTTCCATCCCCGATGATCCCCAGTTCGATTACTCCCTCTTCCCGGATATCCACGATCGAACTGACACCTCTGTCCCTCCCCTCGCTCCTGGTTTCCAGTACTTGGACAACATTGCACACACGGACCTCAATACACCTATCACTACACAGGATCTCATTGCTACACTCCGCACAAAACGCAACACCGCTCCTGGTCATGATCGTGTCACCTACCGTCACCTTCGTGAAGCTCCTGTCTCTTTTCTCTCCACCCTGGCCAGGCTCTACAATGTAGTCCTGTCCACCGGTTACTACCCCGACCTGTGGAAAACCTCCCGTCTCCTCATGTTCCTTAAACCCAGCAAACCGCCGTCCGCCGTCTCCTCCTACCATCCCATCAGCCTTACCTCGGTCTTCAGCAAGGTCCTGGAAACTATCCTTACCCGACACATCCACCAGCATCTCCGCCAGCACCGCCTCCTTCCCGTTACCCAGTGTGGCTTTCGGCCGTCCTTCTCTTCCGACGATCTTCTCCTTCACCTCACTCATCTCCTTTCCGATCACCTCAATTCCCGTCGCTCCGCAATCTTCCTCTCTCTTGACCTCGAACGTGCTTATGACCGCGTATGGCTTCCCGGTCTCCTCTTCAAGCTCCAAACCTTCGCTCTTCCCATTAACTACGTCCGTCTGATCGGTTCCTTTCTCTCCCGCCGTCCTTCCTATGTCACCATCCATAACACAGATTCCTACACCTTTTTTCCCTCCACCAGTGTGCCCCAAGGCTCCGTCCTCTCCCCCGTTCTGTACCTTCTGTACACGGCGGACATGCCGCCACCGTCACCCCCCGTCCACCTTCTCCAGTTTGCCGATGACACCGCCTTCCTTGCCCTTGCCCCCACCCTGCAACGCTCCCAACGCTTTCTCCAATCCCATCTTGACCGGTTCACAACTTGGTGGAACCAGTGGTTGCTCAAGGTCAATCCTTCCAAAACCCAGGCGATCATTGTAGGCAAAACCACCCCTTCCTTCCGCCTCCTTGATTTCTATCTCACCGTCTATGGCCGTCCCATCGCCCTCACTCCCACCCTTAAGTACCTTGGCATCACCCTCGACCGTCGCCTCTCCTGGACTCCCCATCTCCAGACAATCCAAGCCAAGGCACGTTCCCGACTCTGTCTCCTCAAGCTCCTTTCCGGCCGTACGTGGGGTCTGGACCCCTCCACCATCCTCCACACCTATAAATCCCTCATCCACCCTATCCTTTGTTACGCCCATCCAGCATGGATCTCCGCTCCACCTACCTTTTATAAATCCCTCCAAATCCTTGAACGCCATGCTCTCCGCCTCGCCTATCGCATCCGTCTCCCCTCCCCCACGCGGATCCTGTATGATCTCATCCCCTTCCTCCACCTCCTCCTTTTCCTTGAAAGGATACGGATCCTGTACACCTCCCGTAAACTTGATCCACCTCACCCGCTCGTATCCCCGATCCTCTCCCATCCCCGCCCGCTGCCGCGCCTGTATTCCCACGTCCCGCCCGGTCTCTATCTCTCCACCCTCCTTACCCTCTCCCAAGGTGGCTTCCGCCAGCTCCCTCTCCCTGATGATGTCCTCGTCCCCTCCATCTACCCCTCCTATCAACTTTGACCCTGCCCCACACCCCAGTTCCGGTGTCCTTTCCTCTCGGCACCCTCCCTCCCTTCTCTTCTCTTCCCTTCTTTTTCCTTTTCCCCGTCCCCTCCCTCCCCCCTCTACCCCCGGGCTTCTTCTCCCCCTTCCTCCCTCCCCCCTCTCTCCCCTGCCCGTGGCATCTCTGTTCTTCCCTCTCGCTCTCCCACTCCCCTTCCTCCTCCTCCTCTCTTGGCAGGTCCCCGGACTCGCACACGCATAGTGAACATTCGCGCGCCGGAGATCATCGCCTTCTGTGTCTCGTGTGTGTGACGTCGTTTAGTGTTTTTTGGTGTCCGCCGTCCCACTACTACGTTCACTTGTACCGTCGGATTCATCAGTGTTCTGTGCGCCGTGCCAACGTGTTTTCAGTGTTGTTATCGTCACGTGTGAACGACTCCGTGTTTTTTGTGTCTCTGTGACCTCTCTCTTTTGCCCGTCACTTTGTTCACTATCATTCTCCGTTTTTATACTATTGTAAACGCTATGGCTGAAGAGCGGCGTAGTGTGCCGCTGCCAGCCTACCTAATTTGTACAGGTTTTAAAATAACAATAAAGTAAAAAAAAAAGAGGACGTGCGCGGCGTGCAACTCTCCCGGCCACGTTCGCGCTGAGTGTTTACAGTGCCGAGTGGCGCAGCTGCCGGTTGGCGAGGCGCCGCGGCCGCCTGCTATGACTGCGCTGCCAGCGACTTACGCTACGGCTGCCCGCGGCCAAGTCCTGACCCCAAGCCCTGATGTGAACACGGAGAACCATCCACCCCGAGAAGAAGCCCAGACACTACTGACACAACAGAAGCTAGACCACCCGAACCTACGGAAATCGTGACAGCTGTAACGGTTTCAACACAACAGACACCGAAAGATATTGGGAGCCACAGCAAATTCTCCGAATCCTCCGCCGTTGAGAATGACATGCAAGAACCATCCCGGAATGAGCAACCTCATAGTGCACCGATTTCTCTATTGACACCATCATCCAGCAAGAGCACGGTCGACAATTTGGCTCGAAACACCACCCGCTTAGAAGATGTGAAGTATGCTGAGGAAGACAACATCAGACAGCAGTCAGTGAAACCTAAACGGCAAACACGAAAACAGAGCCCTGAAGAGATTCAAGAACTGGAAAAAAACTCTCCCGTACCAAAAAAATTCTTAAAGCAGATCGAAGCGGAAAGCAAGGCGTGGTAGACATCGGAAAACCTTACATCCCGAACCCGAATGAGGACGTACAGATGAACCTCGCCCCTCCAATTGAAGAACGAGTGGAAATTGTTGACCGCTGCGGACCTGATACGGGAACAGCATGGTCTGACGACACTGACTGCGCTTAGTTGGACTACCGAATGACGCAGGCGTATAAAATCGCTACGCTCAATGTAAACAGAATAGTTTCGGACGTAAAGTTACAATCTGTGAAGGACTACTTATATGCCGCCGACATTGACATAGCGATGTTACAAGAGGTAGTTACGACCAAAATAGCGGATGTGTACGGATATGAGGCGATCTTAAACATAGGCAATGAATGTGGAACGGGAATATTGTTCAAACACGGCATACCATGTACAGCAAAAGCAATACTTGACTCTGGACGAGGCATCACTGCACAAATATATGATCTGCTTCTTGTTAATATATATGCTCGCTCTGGATCCAGCGGAAAACGAGCAAGGGGCAACCTGTTCCGGGACGAAATTGTCCCATTAATAACGGATCCTCGACTGCACATAATTTTGGGTGGAGATTTTAACTGCGTATTGCGTCCAGAAGATCAAGTCCAGAACTTTAACTTTTGTGAGGAGCTCTTGTTGTTAACTAACGGACTAGACATGATAGATGCTTGGTGCCATCTTCGCCCGCACACCCAAGGATACACGTACGTATCCAGTACTTCGGCAAGCAGACTAGACAGGCTGTATGTAACCAAAGGTTTTATCCATAATGTAACTGACTGCGAAATTTGGCCTCTTAACTTCTCGGATCACTGCGCATTTCATATAACCGTGCAGCACACTAAACAAAAAACATTCCTGGGAAGGGGCGTATGACAGCTAAACGTGTCACTTTTGGAGGACGCAGTACTGAAACAGGAGATCCATGATACGTGGCAGCGTTGTCTTCGGAAGCAATCCAGATATCTAACACCCATCATGTGGTGGCTACAGTCTGCGAAACCACAGATAAAAAAATGCATCGCACGATATGGTCGCATGAAAGCGTACTGGCGAAAACGCACCTTGGAGTGTCACTTTCTTTGCCTCCGCGAACTATATGATGATCCCATGAGATTAGTAGCAAACAGCTCTAGAATAAAACGCACTAAAGCGAGAATAAGGGCGTTGGTACGACAATCACTGGAGGGGATAAAAATTCGATCACGTCCTCCGATTGAACTGACGCAGGAGAATACGTCCGTATATCACATGATACGGGAAGCCAAGAGAGATAAACAAAAGTTAATCCACACTCTCAGTGATGAACAGGGGAACGAATACGATCAACAAGTCACAGTGAAAAACTACGTGGTGCAACATTATACGGATTTTTACGCCGCGTCGGCGACTGATGCGACTGCAAGTGAGCCGCTTTTATCCAACATTCAATCCACAGTCCATCCGACTGACAACGCCGACCTTGTGGCCCACATAACAGAGCAAGAAGTATGTGCCATAATCAAATATTCGCCTACAAAGAAATCTGATGGTTTAGATGGCCTACCCATAGAATTTTATGCTTGTTTTTCGCACATCATAAGACCGGAATTCACCAAAATATGCAATGAATTATTGGGAGACGTGCAGATGCCATCTCAGTTTACCGAAGGACTGATTGTCCTGTTTCCCAAAAACCCACGAAGCACTACGCTGAAGGATTTTCGACCACTAACACTGCTCAATTCCGACTATAAAATCTTCACCCGACTCATCAATTGTAGACTGAAGACGGTACTGCCAAAAGTACTTGGCCCTTATCAAATGAGTGCTGTCCCAGGGAGATCAATGTCGAATGCATCATGTGAATATAGAGACATAATATATTTGTCGTGGCTATGTAAATGCAATGTTGGTCTCATGTTTTTGGACTTCGATAAGGCTTTTGACCGCATCAACCACCACTTTCTACTAACTGTAATGCAACGGATGGGATTCAGTGCTCATTTTATTCAGATCATACGCAAATGTTTAGTCGGAACTTCCTCTCGAATCAAAATTAATGGTCAGTTAAGTTCAACAGTCCCGATCAAGCAATCAGTGAGACACGGCTGCCCCCTTTCTATGACACTATACGCAATCGCCGCAGAACCGTTACTGTTAACCCTGCATCACAGGTTACAAGGTCTACAAGTGTTGGGTACAAAACCTGTGTGTCACGCTTATGCTGATGACATCAGTGTAGTAGTTAACACGCACTCAGAAATGGAAGTCGTTCAACAAATAATCCATGCTTACGTCACTTCTTCCGGAGCCAAACTCAATGAACACAAATCGAAAATTTTACCTGTCGGACCCCATAGGGAGACAATTCAAAGAACATGGCTACAAAGGACAGAGAAGACCAACCACTTAGGTATGATTCTAATGGCAAACCCAAGAGAGATGACGGTAGCCAACTAGGACCATAAACTAATATTCAGGGCTACTCTCCGTGAACACAAAACCAGAACGCTCAATCGGATTCAGAGAGCTCTCTTGATTAACAGTTATGCGCTAAGCAAAATATATCACATCGCAGCGGTGTTACCAGTACCCCAGGATACAGCGCAAACGCTTTTAGCTGCAGCGTATTGGTTCATATGGAGCGGAAACACCTTTAAAGTCACCATGCCAACCATAGTGTTAACCCGCGCCGCTGGTGGTTTGGGCGTCAAAGACATCAAGAAACAATGCATTGCCATGTATATGGACCGAAACCGCAAAATACTGCAGACACCCCACCCGACAATTACGAAAACGTTATTCAACAGGTTAGCCCCAACGAGCAAAAAGGCCCCAGTCGATGTTGGTCGCATCAGCGCTTAACTCGATCACGCCCGGATCTATATTCCAGATACTTCACAGCTGCTTAACACCAGAAGGACCTATTACCACCACACGAGACACCATTGGCAAAGCCCAATGGAAGCGAAATATCCAGCGGTCAACTGGAGTAACGTCTGGAAAAACATTAACAATCGCATCCTCCACTCCAAAGTAGTGTCCACATGGTATGACATTGTAAACGAGAAGGTCCCCACAGGTGAAAAGCTGCACAATATCAAAATGAAGCAGAGTCCATACTGCGATCATTGCCATACTGTAGATACTTTCGCACACATTCTCATTTGCCGAGACCAATACCACATATGGAACTGGACTAGGAACAAAACACGCAATAATTACTAGAACTACAGACCCTGCTATAACACTTAAAGATGTACTTCAACCAGAATGGCATTTCTTTCCTGCAACAAAGCACAATAGCTACACTTGGATCATCGGCCAGTTTGCATATTTTGCATTTACGAATCTGCATACGAGTATAGACGAGTACATGCAGTATATAATGGAAGAGCACCACAACCTTAAAACGAGTCGAAAATACGAAGTTTTGTTTCAAAATATCTTACTTCACACTTTGCCATAATGAAGCGGCAATTTTGGTTGATGCACAACACTACAGCGAGTCGATACTAATTTTGCTCATTGTAATTAAGTTGGCATTTATTTATTTTTGTAATATGGCAATCAAAGTGTCTCAGGAAAACTAAAAAAAAAGATGGATAGAGCGTCTGCCATGTAAGCAGGAGATCCCGGGTTCGAGTCCCTGTCGGGGCACACATTTTCAGCTGTCCACATCGAGGTATATCAACAACACCTGTCGGCGGCTGAGGGTTTCAGTTAGTCATCATTTATTCCAGGGAAAAGCTGCACGGTCATCAACAGTATTCTGTTCTGACGAGAACAGTTACTGTCTTCATATATGAAGTTAAAAGGCTACCCAGCCACTGACCTTCGTCTGCGCAAATGCGCACAGGTTGCCCAAACTCTTACGGGAATCGCCAAAGCGTGCGCGAGTAATGAGTGAATGGGCAAATGTCTATAAGGTACATTACATATGTAGAATTGTGGACAGTTGGGAATGTCTCACGGGAAGCGTGCAAGGAATAAGTCCCTGCAGTCGCGCTATTCATCTGTGTTCTCGGTGGCTCAGATGGATAGAGCGTCTGCCATGTAAGCAGGAGATCCCGGGTTCGAGTCCCGGTCGGGGCACACATTTTCAGCTGTCCACATCGAGGTATATCAACAACACCTGTCGGCAGCTGAGGGTTTCAGTTACTCATCATCTATTCCAGGGAAAAGCTGCACGGTCATCACTAGTATTCTGTTCTGACGTGAACAGTTACTGTCTTCATATATATACTTAATTATCAATTGCAGACTAATCATGTACATGTATAAAACTAGCCTGAACAATCTTAATTTAAAATCAGTCAATCAGTGTTCATTACCACCTGTTTTTTGGCTGAGATTAGCATTCTGCTTGATTATGCATGAGCGGTCAAATAACATTGATCTGGTCAACGTTTCACATTGTTTTGTAGTTGTTCCTTGTCTGTTTGGATTTTCTGTGCGTACAAGCGTTAATTGAAGCGATAGCTAAATGTTTTCTGATGCTTGTTGTGTACTTTTCGAAACATGTGTCAGTTAAAATGTTTTGTCTGTTCTAATAGTAACTGAACTCATACTGTGCTTCACTGCATTTATGTGGTGGCAGTGGCGTCAAGGTCTACACAATTTCTCTATTTCTAATTTTAACTTAAAATTCAAAAATAACCGCCGTATGCACGAATTATAAAGCTAAAAACAAATTACAAAAGTGTGAAACATTTTTTGCTTCCATTAGACCTATCATATGCAGAATTCATCAGTTTATCCAGAAAAATATTCCCATGTACAAATTTTTCGATATATTTTTTTAGACCTCTTTTTCTGTTGACTAAACTGGGTAGCAATCCCTCCACAGCCTCTTTCAGCATATGATGCTTCAATGGTTAGAGGTGAATTGTCAGTTCATCTTGTGATCGTAATGACGTCTCCGAATTTCAGTTTCAGCCGCTATGTTATTTTTTGTGCATGTTTCATTGTTGTTATATCATTGTCGGTATCTCTTGCTGCTGAGGACGTATTACAAGTATCATTGATGGGGTGTACTTCAAACTATGGATCATTGTCATAGCCATTACTCCAAGCGAATTCGTCTTCTGAGTCAACCTCCAATTGTACTCGTATAATTTCTGAGTCACTTATAACCTGGCGATAGTTCTCTTTTTTTCTTTATTTGGACGAGTTCTACTGTCTCGAATAACTTGGCTAATGAATGCGGCCTGTCTGTCGTCTTAAAGGAATAACATAGCTTTACTTATTTTTGGGAAATAACTATTGAAATATTATTTACTATATATGCATATGAAATTTATTTTCTGAGGTGTGGATAAACCACTAGCTACAATTAATATATATCAGAAATGATTACTTGACGGCCTGCCACAAATTCGTTTCCTGTGCCAACCTTTTCACCTCAGAGTAGTACTTGCAATCTACGTCCTCAATTATTTGCCGGATGTATTCCAATCTCTGTCTTCTTCTACAGTTTTTACGCTCTAGAGCTCCCTCTAGAACCATGGAAGTTATTTCGTGACGTCATGTGTGCCGCATGTGATAAAACACAGCATTATGAAAGTATGAAGGGAAAGAAAATAAAGATCTCGAATGAGTTGAAGGAAGTCATCTTAACGGATAAAGCCTTCGTATGACGACACGAGTTATTATTACAAAAATCAACATTTATGTGATTCAGATATCTACAAACTATTCAAATAATACATAATAAGAATCAACAAATGTTTTACAGCACATATCTATGTAAAATCAGCAGTGTTTTTCCCATTTATCAGTCTAAAACTTTGACAACACAGCTCCGTGTTTACTCCAAGAATCGAGGCCTACGAGAAAGAAAGGCCGCGGCGAGGACGTCACGGAGGTAGGCCTGAACTCGCTCGCTCGCTCAGCTCAGCAGAGAAAGTACGTTTCAACACAACTTGTAATTAGGTGTGTTCGTACAAACGAGAACTGCATCTTCTACTAGAATCCGCTGTTATGGAGTCTTACTGTTGTTATTCCTACTATGATCGGAAGCCCATAGGCCTACTTATAATATGTTACGGCTGTACTGGGCTACAATAAAATTAAAATCATGCCAAAATGGTTATCAGTGGCACAAGGCACCACTTCTTGTATGAAATGAGGACTGATAAGCAGAAGAGGCTAAATGCTATAAACAAGCCGTTATACGTTTACTTTCGAGTACTGATCTTAAATTAAATTTTGTTGTAGTACTGTTAATCAGAAAGACTTCATAATAGCAGATTCCAGTAGAAGATGCAATTCTCGTTAGTACGTACACGCCCAGATGTGAGTTAACGGGTTGTGAGGGTACTGGTGTGTAGTATCCGTAAGTAGTTGTTCTTTGGAGGGCGATAATGCCCAGTAGCGCAAGGAGTCGCAAGCAGAGGCAGCTGTTGAGAGGCTGTGGAAGCTGTGGGCAGCGTGAGCCAAAGGCAATTGCGTAGCGAAGGATTAATCTCTATGTTTAATAGTAGTGGCACACAGTTTGAATAATAGTGTGTTTATGTTTGTGCAGTGTGATAAAGGAAATGAATTAAATTTTACCAGTTCTTAATGCGTCGCCATCAGTTAATACCACACCATTGCATTTAACAATGAACGAAGCCTCGATATACACGGTCAACTAAAACAAGAGGAATGCAACATAATAATCATTAATTAACCCAAGGAGGCGGGAGCTTATAAGGTTTAGAAACGCATCTTGTCTACTGAGCTCAGCGGGCGAGCGAACGTGTTCAGGCCAACCTTAGTGATGTACGCGCCGCTGCCTGTCTTTTTCACGGGCCTCGTCCAAGAATGAAGACGAAACTAAGCTTCCCGCACGCCAACGACTTACACTGCCATCTTGCGGACATTTTTGAATCTGTTATTAGTCGTCAAATAGTGTACCTGTGCTTTTCCTGTCATGAGAGACTTCAAGACGAGAGAATGAGTCGAAACTTACGTGTCCTCATTTGAGGAAGCCACTTACGGGAGAGTTATTTTTTTATGATTCCTTCCATTTATCAGAGCGTCTTAATTGCACATTTAAAGAAAAGTTTTACAACACCAGGTTTTTGTCTCGCAGAAGTGTTCTGTTTTTCCTGCAGTGCCACATTAGCATTCCCAGCCCTTCACTTGCCACAGTATTTCATGTATCTTTATTGAGCCGTGGCAGCTCTATGGATATCTACATCTACATGGATTCTCCGCAAATGACACTTAAGTGCCTGCCAGAGGGTTCATCGTACCATCTTCACAATAATTCTCTATTATTCCTATTTCGAACAGTGGGAGGAAAAAACGAACACCGGTATCTTTCTGTGGGAGCTCTATTTCCCTTATTTTATTGTGATGATCGTTTCTCTCTATGCAGGTCGGCGTCAAAAAAATATTTTCCCATTTGGAGGAGAAAGTTGGTGATTGAAATTTCGTGAGAAAATCCGCCGCAAAGAAAAACGCCTTTGTTTTAATGATATCCACCCAAAATACTGTATCATGTCAGTGATACTCTCTCCCGCATTTCGCGATAGTACAAAACGCGCTGCTCTTGTTCGAACTTTCTCCATTAACTCCGTTAATCGTATCTGGTAAGGATCCCACACCGCGCAGCAGTACTCCAGAAGGGGACGAACAAGCGCAGTGTAGGCAGTCTCTTACGTAGATCAGTTGCATTTTCGCCGCGCGGGATTAGCCGAGCGGTCTCAGGCGCTGCAGTCATGGACTGTGCAGCTGGTCCCGGCGGAGTTTCGAGTCCTCCTTCGCGCATGGGTGTGTGTGTTTTTCCTTAGGATAATTTAGATTAAGTAGTGTGTAAGCTTAGGGACTGATGACCTTAGCAGTTAAGTCCCATAAGATTTCACACACATGCATTTTTGTTGCATTTTCTAAATGTTCTGCCAATAAAACGCGGTTGAATTTGCGGCGTTTAGATTTGACAGATTTATCGTGCAACCGAAATTTGACGGATTCCTTCTATCACTCATGTGGATGACATCACACTTTTCGCACCATACACATATCTTTTCTAAATCTTTTGCAAATTTGTTTTAATCTTATGATAACTTTACTAGACGATAAACGACATAATCACCTGGAACAACTTAAGACGGCTGCTGAGATTGTCTCCTAAATCGTTTATGAAGATAACGTACAGCAGAGGGCCTATAACACTACCTCAGGGAACGCCAGAAATCACTTCTGTTTTACTCGATGACTTTCCATCAGCTACTACGAGCTGTGACCTCTCTGACAGGATATCACGAATCCAGTCACATAACTGAGACGCTATTCCATAATCGCACAATTTTACTACAAGCCGCTTTCGTGATACAGTGTCAAAAGTCTTCTGGAAATCTAGAAATACGGAATCAATTTGAAATCTCTTGGCCGGCCGGTGTGGCCGTGCGGTTCTAGGCGCTTCAGTCTGGAACTGCGTGACCGCTACGGTCGCAGGTTCGAATCCTGCCTTGGGCATGGATGTTTGTGATGTCCTTAGGATAGTTAGGTTTAAGTAGTTCTAAGTTCTAGGGGACTGATGACCACAGATGTTGGGTCCCACAGTGCTCAGTGCCATTTGAAATCTCTTGACAATAGCACTCAACACTTCGTGTGTTGTAAAGGGCTAACTGTGTTTCACAAGAGAGATATCGACCCTTGCCTCTGTTTTGTGATCTTTGGTCGTCGGTAGCGGCTGGAGCGCGCAGTCTGGCGCGCTCTGGTATAGAGAAAAAGAGCCGTTGAAGAGGGGTGAGAGCAATCCGAGTCCTAGCAAGTGTCTCGCGAGTGGTTGTCCATCTGGCTGGCGTGGGCACTATTTGCGGTATCTACGCAAAACACCTGTGGTGCCTGTACTGCTATGCGTGCGCTTGAGTGTTAGAGACCGGTTGGGTTTGTGATTATTGTATCGCACGCCCGTAATCTATCGGTACCGGTTTTTTTTTTTTTTTTCAGGCGACTGTCCAGCAGTCGCGCTAGCTAGGCCTTAACTGTCTCTATGGTTGTGTGCGACAGTGTTATCGGAGCCTACTCCGTGTACGAAATTCATACACAAGGTAAGTTGTATTCATTTTGTTCTACCCCTCGAAATCTTTAATACAATATTGGAATGTTTGCTTTAATAGCTTGTGCTCTCGGAGCGGTCACCATATTCTATGTTAAAGACAAGGGGTTTAATTTAGTATATTACCTTCGGGTTGCATATTCAGATAGGTATATTTTTTACAGTTTTATTTTCACATTTCTGAAATAAAAAAGGCTCATATATTAACGCTTTTCTAACAGTTTTGTTGGGCCTGAAGAATTTCAACAGTGGTAATCGCTGAGAGTATGGGGGCCTCTTCTTCCCGCTAATAGCGATTATCACGAATTTTCAAAATGGTTTTAATAAGCAGGGCTTGTGATTCCTCATTCTCCTGGATCAAGTTCTTGTACTTCATTGCCATGACCTTATTCTTCCAAGGGCCAAATCATTATTAGTATTGTTGCTGCCTCTTGGGGCTTATTATCCGTTGTAAATAAATTTTGGCAATTGTCGTTATTTGTTCGATTCTTTGTTAACTGCTAAAAATGGGTTTAATTGGTTCATATGAAATGAAGTGTTACTTACTAATCTTTCGCCGACTAAAGGGTTTTCTTTAAAGTCATTCAAATAAATTTTGGAATTCCTTCCAATTAAATTATTGTTTTCCTATCACAAAGTTTTGTACTGTCGAATTATTGTTTTAAAATTGTAAACTTTGTTTGAGTTTAGAGAACCTTCATATTTTCACGTGAAATTCATTTTTTGTTTTAATTCTGAAGATTTTTATCAATAAATCATTGTGTTTGCAATAAATAGTGAGTCACGATCCAAAACCCTGGAGTACAGTCCTACTACTAAAATCCTTACCTGTGGTTTTGGAACATTGCTCTACGGTCGTCCGTGGAAGTGTGTCATCTATACTGCTGCGGTAGTGTAAAGGCTAACAAATCCGCATCGTAAATAGAGGATCCGAGAACAAGTTCCGGTCGTGGCACAAATTTTAATTCATTTCTTCAGCTTCTATCATTTCCCGATTGCATTTATTACAAAAAAAAGGGGAAATCTTATTCAGAGTATTTTATTCGAATTAGTCTACACCAGGGGCGCTGAACCCATTGATGCGATCAACCGGTCGATCGCCATGCCTTTATGAGTCGATCATCCAAAACTTTTGTCCGAAATCTGTTTAAACAAAATATTTTTTAAATACCAGTTTGTTGGCAACGGGTGATTTGTGATTTGCACGGTATTTGTAGGCAGTAAATCTGACAACAGTCTCTGCCACTTCCGTTTCTGTGTGCGTTTCACCATCTTTAACGCTGGCACCAAGCAACGATGTTTCATCCTGCATGGTGAGGTTACATGTTTGTGAAAAATGAGTGCAACTATACACAGTAAAGCATACCACTTTTAAGATGAATGCGAAGAAAAGAACCGATTTTTTTTTATTTCAAGGCAATGGAACCTGTTCTAGATTTCACAGCTCAGTCTTTCCAAAAAGTGGATGTGGAAGATATTTTAAGTAACATGAGAACTCTTTTCTCTTGTTGTCTGGCTGAAGTAGAAAAAGAAATAATTTGATTTCGAGATGACGTTCCCTTAAAGTTAGAATAAAATGAAGATAACTTTTGGAAATTAGTTTTACTGTTTTTTAGATCAACTTATCTATGTGAGGCAGCGTTTTCAATGCTGCACATAGTGAAATGTAAGAGTAGAAATAAACTGATAAATCCTTACCATTCAGACTAAGTAAGGTTGGCTCTGACAAATTATTCACCAGATTATAATAAACGTGCCAATGATATGCAAACCTATTAAACTTTTTTCAACATTTGTGACTGTGTTTATTTTAATTTTTTTCGCATGTGCAATATCTTCATAGCTGAGTAGTAAGCATACAACTTTCGATGAAGACAAAATTATCTTTTATGCATTTTGTGTAATTAAAATTGATCGTTTAGGCTACGTTATGCTTTCACGCTTAAGCTTCATGAATTTTTCAGTCAGAAGATCTCTAAGTGGTATAAATTGCTTGTAGTAGACCTCAGGCCTAAAATGTTTGAGTACACTTGGTCTATACTCTCACCTCCTAACAAATTTGCTATTCCTCCTGAATCACTCAATATGTACGCAAAGTTGAAAGAGAGAGTGTGAGAATGCGAAAGCGGAAAGCTTTCTCATTTGGAATTTCCCCAACGGAAGACGCATTTCCGTGCGCTGCTTGTCGGGCGCCGGGTTCTTTAGCGACGATCCAGCGCTTTCTTCAGGCCGTCGACGGTATTTCCCCGAGGACAGCGGCGGGGTGTCCGCTCATTAGCGCTGCCTCCAGACAAATTACCGGCAGCGGTGCGCGATAGCCGGTTACCCAGAGGACCAGCGCATTCGGAGGACTCCCTCCATATCCGAGCCATCATTATATAAGGCTGCAGCGGCTAAATTTAGACCGGCCGAAACGTTCCTCGTGGCCCCCTTCTAGGGCACTGCGCGAGAATTAGTGGGCCGGTACTTCATGCCCCTCGCCTCATATGGGCGGGGAGTGGGTTGTCAGCACTAAAATTCTCCGCTCTTCAGCCAAGCGAATTAAAAAGAAATCCTTAGAACAGAGACAACATTTGGGGCTATTTTAAATTAAAAATCGTAAATATATAAATTTTAAAAATACATCGCAGGAAGGTGAAATTCTTGTGATACAAACATTGAAGCACTGCACTTTCACTTAGAATATGAAGTACTTGGCTGAGAAGTAATGGGGGAGGAGAGATTATGCTCCATAGGGTTGAGGGATGTGAGTAGAAAGATAGCGGTCTATTAGGTAGGAGAACTATGGAGAAGATAGGTGGGAGTTGAGGTAGCTAGTGGGAAATACAGTCGGTGAGAAAGACAAAGGATGAGGAGTAGTGTGTGGGCCGGACGGCAGTCACAAGAGAAAAGGGATGGGGATGAATGGAAAGGGAAAAGGAGAGATAAGCCAATGATGTGGAGTGGGATAGATGGTGAAGAGCTAAAGTTGGTAGGAGGGATAAATATCGATGCCGATTTCATTGTCTGAATGAGGAAGTTGGTTGAGGTTGCATTAGGATAGGATATGGAGTGTGTTTAGATGCAGGGACAGAGTGGTGTTTTCGTGAAGGGGCGGCAGCATACCAGAGTTGGTGATTGGAATCTAGTTTGCGGACAGTATAGGAGATGCGAAAGTGCTCGATGCGGGTGAAGAGGGGTGGCAATTTGATGAGATGGTAGAGGATCCAGGTGGAGAAAGGTAAACGGATGCAGAAAGAGAGACAGAGTTGATGGCGTTCGAGGATTTGGAGGGGTATACGTAACTTTGGTGGGGCAGAGATCAATGCAACATTTGCATACCAAGGATGGGGACTTTGTAGGTATGGAGAATAGTAGAGGTGTGTAATCTCCAAGTTCGGCCTGTTAGTAATTTTAATCTGTTGTCGACTTGAAGGTCAGTAGATGACGTTTATACGTTAGCTGCCGATCGAGGGATATTCCAAGATATTTGATTGTGTTAGTCAACTGGATAGGACGGTTTTAAATGATAAGGTGGAAGTCATGGAGACGGAAGGTGCGGGTGGTTCGACCTATAATTATTGCCTGGGTTTTGATGGGGTTGAACTAGAGGAAACTTTGGTTACACTAGGAGGTAAAGTGACTGAATCGAATTTTCATAGTCTTATTGTTTATGGTATGTGAAATTCAGAGCTTAGTTAACAGTCACACAAAGCAACTAGATGAAACTCTTAAAATTCTCAAGAAAATCGACTTTGAAGTTTTCCAAACGTCTTTAATACCCCAAAGATAGCGTGGCGAATCCGTAGTTCAATTACTCTTAAGGTAAAGCTAGTGGCGTTGACGCTGTTAGGTTAGAAGACACACTTTCAGTTTCCATACTTGCCGGTATGTGGCAGCACCAGTACGTCAGCAGCGAGTTCGTAGCTGTAGAAGACAGGTGTGCTGCAAATTCTATTGGAATTGTGTGCGTATTTGCAAGCTTCAAGAGGAAATTTTCTCGCCAACTGGTTGCGGTAAGTGTCTGAAACTTCACGAACATAATGCAACGTTGTTATGTAACAGGCCTGCAAATGAATTAACGAAAAACCGAATGATGCAAGCGTTGGATAGGTTAATGACAATTATCTAATGATCTGTTGAGTGATTAATATTTGTGAGACATTTTTTCAGCGGAAAGGCGAGGAGCTTCATCTTCACTAACGCTTTATGAAGGCAGTAGGACAGGAGACGCGAGCCTAAAACGGGTATCAATTTATTACGCTGTAATTGTGGGCTTAAATTGTAATATATTTTGTATAAATAACATGTGTTATGCTTCCAGGTTAAATACATCATCCCAAATATCTATCATCGGATAACGAATCGCGCTTCTTGCAGTGAAGATGATACGAGAAATGCGGCCAACGATGTAATGAATAAAACTATTTCTTTGCGGGCACCGAGCAAGCTTTTCAATATGAACGAGAAAACTCTAAGGACTTGAATAAAAAAGAACAATTTCACTAAAGGAAGTCTCGGACCTCCACCCCAATGAGAACTCTGTGCCGAAAATAAAGTGGTAAAACATATTCCTGAGGTCCGAACTGTAGAATTTGCCCCATCAAGAAGTATTACCGAGTGAGGCGGTGCAGTAGTTAGCACACTGGACTCGCATTCGGGAGGACGACGGTTCAAACTCGCGTCTGGACATCCTGATGTAGGTTTTCCGTTATTTCCCCCAAAACACTTCAGTCAAATGCCGGGATGGTTCCTTTGGAAAGGCACGGCCGAGTACCTTCCCCATCCTCCCATAATCCGATGGGACCGATGAGCTAGCTGTCTGGCCCCGAATCAACCAACCGACCAAGAAGAATTGTTAGGGAAATAGGCAACAGTATGCCCTCTAGCATTACAGGTAACTCTAAAATATTTCTGTTTGCTGATGACACTAGCTTGGTAGTAAAGTATGTTGTGTGCAACACTGACTCGGTTTCAAGTAATGCAGTTCATGACATAAATTCATGGCTTGTAGAAAATAAATAAACGGTAAATGACAGTAAGACATAGCTTTTACAGTTTCTAACACACAATTCAACAAAACCCGACGTTTTAATTTCACTCCTCCCGTCGGAGGTTCGAGTCCTCCCTCGGGCATGGGTGTGTGTGTTGTCCTTAGCATAAATTAGTTTAGGTTAGGTTAAGTAGTGCGTAAGCCTAGGGACCACTGACATCAGCAGTTTGGTCCCATAGTCCTTATCACAAATTTCCGAATTTTAATTTCACAGAATGGGCATATGATAAGTGAAACTGAACAGTTCAAATAGATAGTAAACTGTCGTGGAAAGCCCACGTTCGGGATCTTGTTCAAAGACTTAATGCTGCCATTTTTACTATTCGAACGGTATCTAAAGTAAGTAATTGTTCGACACGAAGATTAGTCTACTTTGCTTATTTTCATTCGCTTATGTCGCATGGTATTACATTTTGGGGTAACTCTTCCCATTCTAAAAGGATATTTTTGGCTCAGAAACGGGCGGTTCGGGCAATAAGCGGTTAAGTTCGCGAACCTCTTGTCGACCCCTGTTCACTAGTCTGGATATTTTGACATTGGCTTCTCGATATATATTTTCTTTATTGTCGTTTCTCGTTAACAATATCAGCTCACGCCCAAGAATAAGCAGCTTTCACTCAGTTAATACTCGACAGAATCCAACCTGCATTTGGATCGGACTTCCTTAATTCTTGTGCGGAAAGGTGTGCAGTATACTACAAGAATTCAAAAATCTTAGCAGTAGTCCACGCACTTTCAAGTCGAAACTGTTGAGTTTCATCGTGGGTCACTCCTTCTATTCTGTTGAGGAGTTCCTTGAAAAAATAAGCTCTTACGTTATATAGTTGATTGCGTTTACTTAAGCCTATGGCTTGACTTTTTTTGGGTTGATAAACATTTTATTTTTAAAAACTTCCTCGCAGATTAAAACTGTGTGCCGGTCCGAGACTCGAACTCGGGATCTTTGCCTTCCGCGGGCAAGTGCTCTACCAGCTGAGCTACCCAAGCACGATACACGCCCCCTCCTCACAGCTTTACTTCTGCTAATACCTCGTCTCCTACCATCCAAAAAAAGAAGAGAAGTAAAGCTGTGAGGACGAGGCGTGAGTCGTGCTTGGGTAGCTCAGATGGTAGAGCACTTGCCTGCGAAAGGCAAAGGTCCCGAGTTCGAGTCTCGGCCGGGCACACAGTTTTAATCTGCCGGGAAGTTTCGTATCAGCGCACACTCCGCTGCAGAGTGAAAATCTCATTCTGGATTTTATTTTTATGTGTTTTTACTTTTATGTAGTAATTTCATTTACTGACACTTTCCATGACCTTGGATATTTTCTCCTCAATTTGGTCCTACGGAACTTGACATGTAAATAAAATAAAATGGTGGGCCTATTAGGTTTAAAACCACATTTAATAAAGATGAGAAAATGACGGGGAAGTTCCCTTTTAAGAAAAAATCTTGAGCTCTGTGTAAGGAAAAGTAATGATTGTTCTCGACAAAGAACAGATCGCGTGAACGGGAAAGAAGTGTCTGATCACTTGAGGGGATGGTCTGTTTCGTATTCGTGATTCGCAGTAGTTGTTTTATCATAATTACCGACTCTGGATGCATCCCAATGTAGCTTTTACCTGACCGAAAATGTTTTTCCTGCCTGTTCATCATCCTTTGCATCACACGACGCGCACTGAATTTTATAAACTCCTAATTTTCCTAACTTACTTATCACTTTTTCATCTTTTTACCGACGCCATGTTTCAAGTCGTAGCTTACTAGATCGCTTGGCTGGAACGCTATGAGGAAAATGAAGGCGACCAACAGAAGAGCATTATGGCTGAGCCAACAGCTGAGCTCACGCTGTAACACCGCGGACATGTTATTCCACAGAACCCCCGAAGCCGTGCTTGAGTCACCACAACACCCTTGGGAGCCCACAGCAGATCAGCAGGGCGCGGCCTGGTGTTGTGTGGTATGAGATGGAGCGGTCACTGACAGAAGTCTTCGATTTTAATGTAAGACGGGGAAAAACAGTCCAATGTGTTTTTCCTCCATTTTATTTTGTGAACATAGCAGTCGTGTGGTAGACTTTCAGTGTTTAACCCTTTCAAGGGAAGTGGTTCCGTCTGAAACCACCTACAATATTCTCATTTTGTGGCAAAAGGACAGTGGCTACATTTGGGGACACCATTCAGCAACCTAGTTGGTGCTGCCCTCTAGCGGCTGTCACTGGAACCGCTTCAAAATCTGTAAATATTAGCAAGTAGTGAGGCGAGTTGGATAGCCATTTTTGTACGCTGTGCGCGAACGTCTTTGTTTTCAAATTGAGACTGTATTCTTCTGTATTAGGTAACCTTTATGCATGTATTAAATGCAGAATATTGTTCTGTTTACATTAATACTATATGTACTGCAATAATAACCAAAATAATGCATTTATTTCCGTGAATGTTGTGGTGGTTCCATTTGAAATCACTGCTCCTGTGCCGGCCGAAGTGGCCGCGCGGTTCTGGCGCTGCAGTCTGGAACCGCGAGACCGCTACGGTCGCAGGTTCGAATCCTGCCTCGGGCATGGATGTGTGTGGTGTCCTTAGGTTAGTTAGGTTTAACTAGTTCTAAGTTCTAGGGGACTAATGACCTCAGCAGTTGAGTCCCATAGTGCTCAGAGCCATTTGAACCATTTTGAACTGCTCCTGTAACGGCAGCATTAGTAGGTGCGACGAATTTTTTTCCCCCGTTTCACGTGATGTATTCTCACAGACTAAGGGATCAGGAAATTCTGGAGTGCCTTTTCGCAGATATTCCTTCAGATCCCGACTCACAGATTGACGCTAGCAGTGACAGTGAAATTGATGTGCTAGCTGAAGACAGTGATCTGGGTTTGCGAATGAAAACACCCTTTTTATGCCAATTATTTCGGAAAGCGAGAGTGAGGACCATTTTGACAGTGACAGTGATGATAGTTTCAGCACTAATGACGGATTTTCACTGTCTTCCATTGCGAATTTTTCATGGAGAAAGGACGTCAGTGCAATGAATTTTGCCGCCAATTTTTCAGAGGAAGCTGATGTACGAGGAAAACTTAATAATGACAGAGTAGATTTTTTTGTGTCCGTTTTGTGACACTATGTTAGAACACATAGTTTTCCAGTCTAATATGTACGCAACACAGAAAGGTGGCAATTTCAGGCCTCTTTCTAAAGCAGAACTAAAAGTATTTTTGGTTATAAACATTCTAATGGGAATCAAAAAACCTTGTTATTATCGTGATTGCTGGTCGTCCCATAAGGAACTTTGAGATGAGTACATTTCCTCACCAATGTCGATAAAAAGGTTCAGCTGGATTTTGACACATATTCACGTCAATGACAACGCTGTTATGCCTTCAAGGGAGAGCATAAATTATTACAAATTATATAAAATCCGTCCACGAATCAATCAGATACTTACAAACTTCAAAGAATTCTATGTGCCTACTAAGGAGCAAGCTATAGAGGAATGCATGGTGAAGTTCAAAGGATGAAGCTGATTCAAACAATATATGCCCCAAAAGCCAATCAAGAGGGGATACAAAATCTGGGTCAGAGCTGATAAGCTTGGATATATTTGTGATTTTCAGATATATACTGGAAAAGTTGAAGGCATAGTGAAAAAATCCTTAGAAGAGAGGATTGTGAGAGATATGTGTAAAGGCTTGGAAGGAAAGAGATACCACATATACTTTGACAAGTTTTTTACCAGTGTCTCACTTTTACAGAAGGTAGAAGATGACGGACTTTTTGCCTGTGGAACAATTAGATCACACAGAAAAGGACTTCCTACGCTAAAAACAGACAAAGAGTTGCAAAGAGGAGAGTTTGACTGGTCAGTTTGTTCTAATGGCATTGCCTGCATCAAATGGAAAGGCAAACGTGTAGTCATGTCGCTGTCTACAATTGATACGCCTGTATGTGTTGAAGAAGTCAGCCATAAAGAAAAAGATGGAAAAATCACAAAGTTACCTCGCCCAAAAGTAGTGAAATCATATAATGCAAATATGGGATGTGTCGATAAGGCAGATATGATGAACAGTTTTTATGCAATAGACAGGAAATCACGAAGGTGGCGGCTAAGATTATTTTGATATATATTTGATATTTCTATTGGAAATGCATTTATTCTGTTTCAATTATATAATGCAACAGCGAAGCAAGTGCTAAAGGATTTTCGAAGACGTGTTGCCACAGGCCTGGTAGCTAGTAATGTCTTCAAAGATAGTCCTGGCCATCCCAGTACACCGTCAGAACCATCTGAAAAAAAATTCAATACTGTTGTTCCCCATGAGAAACGCATATCGGAAGCAAAACATCTGCCAAAACATGGAACCTCAAGGCGCTGTGTGCACTGCAGCACAAAGAAAGAACCGCACAGAAGCAGATGGACATGTAGTCACTGCCAGAAAGGAATTGCTTTTTACTGTATCATCAAAAGTGATGACATTTAGTGGGCAGTGGCTCCATTTGAAACCACCCTGTATGTTTTCAGTTTATGTATATTTCATTTAATGTTTGCATTTTTCTGTCGCACTGTATGAAAATTAATACAATAAAAACAAGGAAAAATTAATTTTTTTTAAATTTTGCCCCTGAAAAGGTTAAACCTCATCAGTTAATTTCTACAACCTGCTGTTGGGAGCATTGTCATTCCAAACGCGTTGTTGACGTGTGTATAGGCCAGAAATTACGACCGAATGCTGTTATTATTACTGTAGCCGGCCGCTGGTGGCCGAGCGGTTCTGGCGCTACGGTCTGGAACCGTGCGACCGCTACGGTCGCAGGTTCGAATCCTGCCTCGGGCATGAATGTGCGTGTTGTCCTTAGGTTAGTTAGGTTTAAGTAGTTCTAAGTTCTAGGGGACTTATGGCCTCAGCAGTTGAGTCCCATAGTGCTCAGAGCCATTTGAACCATTTTTTATTACTGTAAAAGCATAAGAGCCGTCACCTCGCATCCGTATTGGACAATACAGAGCGTCCACAAAGTCTCTCAGCAGCGGCGACTCTCGCGTATCTCGCCTTCCGGGGCGCGAAAGGTTGGCAGCACATTCGTGTTGCGCTATAAGCTAGGCGCCGGGATTCACTACCAGTGGCTGCAGTTACGTTGGCCGCGCGAGGCAGCCGTGCGGTCTTAGGCACCTTGCACGGATCGAGTGGCTGCCCCCATCGGAGGTTCGAGTCCTCCCTCGGGCATGGGTAAGTGTGTTGCCCTTAGTTTAAGTTATGTTAAGTAGTGTGTAAGCTTAGGGAACGACGACCTCAGCAGTTTGGTCCCATAGGACTTACACAAAATTCCTATTGCAGCTATGTTGGGAGATGAAGTTCAACATCATTACAATAAAAACAATGGAATTAATTAATTATATTAATTATAATTACATTAAACGCACTCACCAATATCACAGTAAATGCTGGAAACGTTTTCCTCTTTCTTTGCCAATGTTTCACGTGTCATAGAATGTACATAATCAATTATCGATGTCTTCAGTTCATCTGTCGTCTTTGGGTTATTTTGATACACAAATTTTTTAGCTGCGCTCCAAAGGAAATAGTCAGATTGAAAGAAATCCGGTGCGCGGCGGTCAGAGATCTTTCGTAACTACTCTGCCTCCAAAGATTTCATTTAGAATCCGTAGGGACTGGTGTGCTGTATGAGCAGTAGCGTTGTCTTGATGTGAGAATGAATGACTGATCTCATTTTTATTCGAGGGCAATAAATGGAAAAATTACACAGATCAAAAAAAGGTGTGCACCTCCTCAGGTCCCGAGAGTTCCGGAACCTGTACAGAAAATTGGAATAGAGATCAACATAAACTTCATTTCCCCCCTTTTTATTGCTCATGAAAACCGCACATTGCATGTTGCACCACCATACAGCGAGATCTTTAGAGGTGGTGGTTCAGATTCCTGTAGACACCGGTACCTCTAATACCAGTAGGACGTCCTATTGCATTGATGCATGCCTGTATTCGTCGTGGCACGTGGCATACTATCCACAAGTTCATCAAGGCAATGTTGGTCCAGATTGTCCCACTACTCAACGGAGATTCGGTGTAGATCCCTCAGAGTGGTTGTCACGTCGCCCATAGATAGCCCTTTTCAGCCTATTCCAGGCATGTTCGAGAGTGTTCATGCCTGTAGAACATACTGGGCATTCTAGTCGATCGAAAGAAATCATTCACAATGGGACGCAAATTGCCGTCCATGAAGACGAATGCCTCGCCAATATGCTGCCGATATGGTTGCACTATCGGTCAGAGGATGGCATTCATCTATGGTGCACCCATTACGGAGTCTTCCATGACCACCAACGGCGTACGTCGGCCCCACATAATGCCACCCCAAAACATGAGGGAACCTCCACATTGCTGCACTCGCTGGACAGTGTGTCTAAGGCATTCAGCCTGACCAGGTTGCCTTCAAACTCGTCTCCAACGATTGTCTGGTTGAAGACATATGCGACACTCATCACAGAAGAGAACTTGATGCCAATCCCGAGCGGTCCATTCGGCATGTTGTTGGGCCCCTCTGTACTGCGCTGTATGGCACTGTGGTTGCAAAGATGGACCTCGCCATCGACGTCGAGAGTGAAATTGCGCATCATGCAGCCTATTGCGCACAGTTTAAGTCGTAACACGACATCCTGTGGCTGAAGGAAAGCATTATTCAACATGGTGGCGTTGCTGTCAGGTTTCCTCCGAGCCATAATCCGTAGCTAGCGATCGTCCACTGCAGTATTAGCCTTGGGCGGCGTGAGCGAGACAGTTCCTGTATCTCTGTATCTCCTCCATGTCCGAACAGCATCGCTTTGGTTCACTCCGAGACACCTGGACACGGCCCTTGTTGAGAGCCCTTCCTGGCACAGAGTAACAATGCGGGTGCGATCTAACCGCGGTATTGACCGTCTAGGCTTGGTTGAACTGTACCTCCTTCCTGGTGGAATGACTGGAACTGATCGGCTGTTGGACCCCCTCCATCTAATAGGCGCTGCTCATGTAGGGTTGTTTATATCTTTGAACAGGTTTAGTGACATTTCTGAACAGTCAAAGGGACTGTGTCTGTGATACAGTACCCACAGTCAACGTCTATCTTCAGGAGTTCTGGGAACCAGGGTGATGCAAAACGTTTTTTGATGTGTGTGTTTGGGAAAATGGACATCGGTAGTGGCGGTAGTGTCGAAAAAGATCGGCCCCGTAATTCGCGCTAGCGTTATGGCAAGCCTCATTCCCATTTTCTCTGCGTGCAGTGGCATTTCTTTTAAGGCAAATGGTTTTTCTTATGACAGAGCTCGTGAATTTTGGGAATTAATGTAGCCAGATAGGTGAAACCAAGCCTCATCAGTGAAAAAAGCATGGCCCACACAATGTAATTTTTGGACAGTAGTAATTTTATATGGATTAAATCACATACAGTATCACGATGTGGACACCTCGAGAGTTTCCTCCTGCACGGGAAACCTCTTAAACTGAAACCTCTTTCCCTACAATAGTAAGCATACTCACTACACTCAGCTTATACAAGAACTAGACAATAACACAACTAACAAATGCAACGCACACGCATCATTAGTGAGGCCAGTTAGGACCTGCATTGGTACAGTGGCCTCACTCTGCTAATGCCAAGGAACAAGGCAGGCGAGACATGAATGTGCTGCCAACCTTACGCCTCCCGCAAGGCGAGACACGCGAGGCTCGCCGTTGCAGAGAGACTTATGGACGCACTGTACTAAAGTTAAGAAACTGATTTTTTGTTTACTTGCAGATAAACGTCTACAGTCCTGACACAAACTGATACCCCATCGCCACAATACACACGCTGCTAGATGAACCAAAACAAAATGATGCAGCTGACTGATTAAGTGGACCACAGCGCGGTTAGCGCGGTCATTCAGAAGACAGACAATGCTACAAACAATCCACGCTGAGTTGTTGGGAGTATGCGGCATCACCGCACGATCACATGACACAGTGGTTACGTGGCGCAGACATATCCAGTGCGGGGAGTGGCAGACCATCTATCTGTGAAGAACCGCGAATCGCAAAAGCAGTGGAAGCCCTCAAGCAAGTACAGATGCTTACTTTAGCAGCCTTTTCGTCGTGGACGAATGGTACGTGTATCACTACAAACCTGAGTAAAGGTGCGAAAAATAAAGGCGAGGGCACAATCACCATCGCCGGCCGAAGTGGCCGTGCGGTTAAAGGCGCTGCAGTCTGGAACCGCAAGACCGCTACGGTCGCAGGTTCGAATCCTGCCTCGGGCATGGATGTTTGTGATGTTCTTAGGTTAGTTAGGTTTAACTAGTTCTAAGTTCTAGGGGACTAATGACCTTAGCAGTTGAGTCCCATAGTGCTCAGAACCATTTGAACCATTTTTGAACCACAATCACCATCGGGGAAGGTGGTGCTGAGTACTTTATCTTTCAGTAGTAAAATATTATGTAGAACACTCTTGGTCATATAACAACACTGTTATTCGCAATTGGTTGCTGCTTCCACCCTAACAACATATACACAATACTGTGAAATCACTGGTTTGAATTTAATAGCAAACAACTGTTTAAAAATGTTGTTTGCATTTATCGCTACCGATAAAGTGTTTCAGTCGTTAGGTAACCAGCGGCCCCCAACAGCCCATCTTTGGTGTCCACAAAATCGTGCAGAATGCAGTCCTCTAACGTGCTAACAAATGTCCTTGGCTGAATAATTACATTTTTGCAAGTTGCGCTATGTAATAACTGTACAACATATAAATTGCTATGGTATATTAAGCTACCTCCTATATATTTTAGCTCCAGTGGAAAAACTTTTAAAAACAGTTAATTGCAATTATGTTAAAGACAATGATTACAAAAAATGCTCTACTTATTATAAGGGTGACGTTGTAACTGGTGGTGCTGGACAATGGCTACAAGGGTTTTCTGCAGTAAATGACACTACATAAAATGTTGACGGTCGGCGAACTTAACAACCAACGCAAATATGAAGACCACAAGCGTATGAATGGGCAAGTAAGTGGCATAGCCGGCTACGATGGCCGAGCGGTTCTAGGCGCTTCAGTCAGGGACCGCACGAACCCTACGGTCGCAGGTTCGAATCCTGCCTCAGGCCTGGATGTGTATGATAGGTTAGTTAGGCTTAAGTAGTTCTAAGTTCTAGGGGACTGATGACCCCAGAAATTAAGTCCCATAGTGCTCAGAGCCATTTTAACTTTTTTTTTAATTTTATTTATTTTTTTAAAGTGGCATACGAATGTTCTAAGGCGTGAAGAGATAGGCTTTAAGTTATCTGGGGCTAAAGATAGTACGCTAACGAAAATGAAACGCTCAGTAGGCTGTTAGTTGAAGAGATTCAAATGGTTCAAATGGCTCTGAGCACTATGGGACTTAATATCTATGATCATCAGTCCACTAGAACTTAGTACTACTTAAACCTAACTAACCTAAGGACAGCACACAACACCCAGTTGAAGAGGAATGGACATTATAAAAATGGCAATCACACTGGGAACAAAAAGGTACAAGAAACGGGAAATTCATAAATACAGAAATCCAACTCACTTCTCAACGAAATTGTAGGAAGTGCAGGGAAGTTAAGGCGAAATTGCTCCTTGAACACTGTGAAGGAACCGAAAAAGAAATCACTGTCGGAAGGAGTGATTTAGCATATAGAAAGGTCAAAAAGAACCTTCGGTGAAATTAAAAACAATGTGAATTGCACTGTGAATGCAGAAAAGATTGCGGATAAGTGAAAGAGTGCATTGATGGCCTCTATGGGAGAAGCATCGGTCTAATGACGTGACACACGAAGACACAGGAGTCGATAGAGAAGAGGTATGGGATCCAGAATCAGAATCGGAATTTGAAAGAGCGTTGGACGACTTAAGATCAAATGAGGCAGAAGGGTAATATTCTATCAGAATTTCTAAAATCATTGAGGGAAGCGGCAACAAAATGACTGTTGGCGTTCGTGTGTAGAATGTATGAGACTGGCAATATATCACCAGAGTTTCGGAACAACATCACCCACATAACCACGAAGATAGTTAGGGCCGACAAGCGCGAGAATTATCGCACACTCCGCTCAACAGCTCAAGCATCCTAGTTGCTGACAAGAATGGTACACAGAGGAATGTAACATAAAATTCAGGACCTGTTAGATGACGATCAGTTTGGATTTAGGAAAGGTCAAGGCACCAGAGAGGCAATTCTGATGTTTCGGTTGATAATGGCAGCAAGGCTGAAGAAAAACCAAGACACGTTCATAGGATTTCTCGACCTGGAAAAAGCATTCGAAATGTCAAATGGTGGAAATTTCGAGAAAAATACGGGTAAGCTACAGCGAAAGACGGGTGAAGATACAATATGCACAAGACTCAAGACGGAACAATAAGACTGTATTGCAAAAGACTGTAAGCCAGCCAGGGACTCAGTCTTTCGCCCTGATGTTCAATCTATACACCGAAGAGGCGATTAGAAAAATAAAAGAAAGTTTAAAGAGTGGTGTTAAAATTCAGGGTGAAGGGATATCAAGGATAAGATTCGATGATGGCATAGCTACCCTCAGTGAAAGTGAAGAAGAAATGTAGGATCTGTTGAACAGAATGAACAGCCTAATGAGAACAGAATATGGACTGAGGGTTAATAAAAGAAAGACGAACGTAATGAGAAGTAGCAGAAATAAGAAGAGCGAGAATTGGAGATCACGAAGTGGACGAAGTTAAGGAATTCTGCTACCTAGGCCACAAAATAACCCATGATGGACGGAGCAAGGAGGACATGACAAGCAGTCTAGCACTGGCAAAAAGAGTATTCCTGACCAGAAGAAGGTTGTTAATATCAAATGCAGGTCTCAAAATGTGGAAGAAATTTCTAGGAATGTACGTTTGTATTACAGCATTGTATGGTAGTGATATATGGTCTGTGGGAAAAGCAGAATAGAAGAAAATCGAAGCACTTAAGATGTTATGCTTAAGAAGAATGCTGAAAATTAGTAGGGCTGATAAGATAAGGAATGAGGAGGTTCTCCGCTAAATCGGAGAGGAAAGGAATATATCGAAAGTGTTGACAAGAAGAAGATACAGGGCAATAGGACATCTTTTAGGACATCAGGGAATCACTTCCATGGTATTACATAGAGCTGTAGAGGGTAAAAACTGTAGAGAAGACAGAGATTGGAATACATCCAGCAAATAATCGACGAAAAGGTTGGCACAGGAGAGGCATTCGTGGAGGGTCGCATCAAACCAGTCAGAAGACTGACGACTCAAAATGAAATAAAATCAAAAAGTAAAACAAAATACTGCGGACGAACAAAATGTAGTGTGGTAGCGGCACAGCATCTTTGATCGCTGTCGATAAACGTCCGCATCGCTAGGTAACCAGGGGCGTCCTGCAGTTCATCTTTCGTGTCCACAGGGTCCTGCAGAGGGCAGTCAGTAACATGTTAATTGATGCCATTGGCTGGTTAACGTTATGTTATGTAAAATCTTAACTGTGTAACGCAGAAATTGTTAGCAAAGTATTGAGGTTTATATCTACAAAGCGTCAAGACGCTGCAGCGTAGAATACTTCGAGACTTTACTTTCAGTCGAGTCATTTTCCGTTCGTTAGGTGTCAGAAGATAATGTGCAGTTACATCTGGCTGGACGCATCTTTGCTGGCCTCTGTGGGCGAGCGGTTCTAGGCGCTTCAGTCTGGAACCGCGCGATCGCTACGGTCACAGGTTCGAATTCTGCCTCGGGCATGGATGTGTGTTATTTCATTAGGTTAGTTAGGTTTGAGTAATTCTAAGTTATAGGGGACTGATGATGGTTCAAATGGCTCTGAGCACTATGGGACTTAACTTCTGAGGTCATCAGTGCCCTAGAACTTAGAACTACTTAAACCTAACTAACCTAAAGTCCTTACACACATCCATGCCCGAGGCAGGATTCGAACCTGCGACCGTAGCGGTCGCGCGGTTCCAGACTGTAGCGCCTAGAAATGCTCGGCCAGTCTGACCGGCTGGGACTGATGACCTCAGATGTTTAGTCCCATAGTGCTCAGAGCCATTTGAACCATTTCTGGACGTATCTTTTTTGCGAGGAGCGGTACAAAATGGTTCAAATGGCTCTGAGCGCTATGGGACTTTACAGCGGAGGTCATCAGTCCCCTAGACTTAGAACTACTTAAACCTAACTAACCTAAGGACATCACACACACATCCATGCCCGAGGCAGGATTCGAACCTGCGACCGTAGCGGTCACGCAGTTCAAGTCCGAAGTGCCTAGAACCGCTCGGCCACTGCGGCCGGCAGGAGCGGTACATTAACTCTGTTAAGTTGTGGAATACTCAAAGGCCGTGGTCGCATTTTATCTTGGTCTATCTTAGGTCATATGCCTCACTATCATTCCGCTGCTCTTTGAAAGTTGGTTCAGTATCGCATACTGCACTACAGGTAGTCAGATCGCTTTATTGTTCATGTATCGTTCATATTTCATACATAGGAAAATGTTTTCAGGGCATTAAAACCCGACGCACATATGCTATGAACCCACAAGTTAAAGTTACAGAAGGGAGAGGCCGCTTTCAGGGTTTAAGAGCTTTTCCACTTTCTTTTAGGAAAAAGCTGGGCTTGCGCTTTCTCTCTCTCTCTCTCTTTTCATCTCAGATCTCAGAAAACACGATACACAAAGAGTTAAAATATGACAACATCCAGAAAAAAGAATTTAGGAAATCATGAAGTCAGCAGATCCCATACGACAGGATGAACGCTAGGAAACAGAGAGATCGATTACAAGTTTGTGCATCAACTTTTGTTGGTAACGTGGAGCATCCATATTTGTTAAAATACTACTGGCTTCGCGAGGATGTATGCTTTCGACCACGGATAATAGCCCGTGACATTTCCGGCCGTGAAAATTTACGTTTTAAAAGCCTGTAGCATTACCTGGGCAGCATAGAACAAAAATTGTTTAGTAAATAACGAAAAGAGATGTGAATCCTTTGTTTTCACAGTTAGGCAGCAGTGTAAATATAAATATCTCTGTGGTCGCAGCCTGGTGTTAGATAAGTATTTACACTACACACACTTTTTATAAACTGGAATAAAGTTGTTTACTAGTAGCTATCGAGTTATTTGTTTATTTAATCGTATGGCTAGGGCCCCCCGCCGGGCAGGCCGTTTGGCGGGTGCCGGTCTTTCAATTTGACGCCACTTCGGTGACGTGCAGTCGATGAGGATGACGGGATGATAATGAGGACAGCACAACACCCAGTCCCTGGGCGGAGAAAATTCCCCGACCCAGCCAGGAATCGAACCCGGGCCCAGAGGATTGACAGTCCGTCACGCTGACCATTCAGCTGCCGGGGGTGGATAGCTATCGAGTAGAAAGATCAGATAACATAAAAATCTATTGTCAACAATGGGGGATTTGATGTCACATATTGTAATCATATTTTAATAGCATCGTTATTTTTTATTACTTATGTTTATACTGTGCGTGTGTGTGTGCGTGTGTGTGTGTGTGTGTGTGTGTGTGTGTGTGTGTGATTTAAGGAAACTCACTTGATAATGGTGGTACATCTTCCAAAACGTGTTACAGGAAGACCAATAAAAATGGACGGTGAGTTTATGTAGGATTATGTAGGCCACAGTAATACACGTGGACATTTTATTTGTTGGGTCGTGTTGCTCTTAAACCAATATTATGAGTGCACACATTTGTCAGTGTGCTCTCTTTTGCTACATCAGTTCTCGCTTGCTAAAGGAATATTGCCCACGCATCATGTCCCTCACTCCGTCAGTGATTATACGACGTAGCCCAGGTGCGAACACAGGGGTGATGGCGAGTGGTCGATATGCTGTTGGCAGTATCCGCAGCAGCGGTTAATTGCCTTTGCAAATCCCGGTTAGGTCGCGCATCAGCTCGTGTAATCCACACAACAAGGGGTCGCCCTGCCACAGCGCCTGATGGAAGCTGGGGCGATGGGAACTGACGCGTTGCAGGCCAGCGCATGCTCGCCCACAGATACAGAGAAAAGCTGTATTGTCTGACAAGACTGACGAGGACACAGGTACACTTTTCGCGTTAACATCTACCGGTGGAGTTAATTTCTATACATTCAAAATACACTGCCTGACAGAAATTGTGAAACACCCGGAAGATATGGTCGGAAGTCACTGTAACTTCGTACACGTACACAACATCGGCGGGTGTGCAAATAATCAGAGCTGCAGTTCTCTGTGATAGGTTGAACGGTCACCAGAGTGCATTAGTGTTGTTACCAAGCCTGGTGAAGTACGTATACAAGTTTTGTCCCTGGAGAAATGGTCAGTATTCAGGGATATGACAAGAGTGATCATTCGAAACAAAAAGTCTGATAAACATGGGCTCTAAAATGAATACCTTAGGAGCTATGGACACTTCATCTTCGGTACCGTGAAACAAATCTCGTTTATTGCAAGCTCTTTGCTTTCCATATTTTTAGAGATGGTCATATGGACCAATTCCGGACAGTCCAAACGAAGGCACGAACCCGTCTCCTCAAACTCCTCTCCGGCCGAACATGGGGCCTGGACCCCTCCACAATCCTCCACACTTATCCCTCATCCGCCCATCTTTTTTATGCCCCCCCCTCGCCTTGATATTTGCCCCTCCCACCTACTATTAGTCCCTTCAAATCCTTGAACGCCATGCACTCTGCCTCGCCTATCGCATCTGTCTCCCATCCCCCACACAGATTCTTTATGACCTGATTCCTTTCCCGCACTTCCTCCTTTTCCTCGAACAGACATGGATCCTTTATACTTCCCACAAGCTTGATCCTCCCCACCCGCTTGTCTCTCCCATCCTCTCCCATCCCAACCCGCTGCCGCGCCTGTACTCTTGCATCCCACCTGCTCTCCATCTTTACACTCTCCACACACTTGCCCGAGGTGGCTTCTGCCAACTCCCCCTCCCGGATGATGCCCTCGTCCCCTACATCTACACCTCCTACCAGATTTGATCCTCCCCTTCCTCCTCCTGAGTTTTTCCTCATAGTTCTCCCTCTTTCCCTTCACTCCCTCTTCCCTTCCCCTCCTCTCTCCCTCTCCTCCCCCCAGGCTTCCACACCCCGCCATGCCCTCTCCCCTCCCCCTCCCTTCTTCTCTCCCACTGGCATCCTCCCCACCTCCCTCCTACCCTCCCCTATTCCCTGTGGCAGACCCTCCCCCCCCCCTCTTTTGTGCAATAGTGTAGTGCGCCGAAGATTGTCACCCATGTGCTACAGTGTTCTCTTCGTCTAAGTGCGTGGGTGTTTCTTCTTCAGTGCTCCTTCTTTCGCGTGTGAAACTGTTTGTCTACGTTTTTGTGTAGTGCTGCACTTCCTTGTACCACCAGTGACTTTCGCGAACGGCCTCTTTTCGTTTCTTATGTATGTCTCCTGTTTTTACCATTCATGTATGTCTGTTTTTTTGACCCCGTGTTTTTTATCTGTTATTCTGTGGCCGAAGAGTGGCGTAGATAGGCCGCTGCCGGCCTACCTTTCGTAAGGTGTTAAAATAACAATAAAGAAAAAAATATGGACCAACACAAGAAAATACTGTCCAGTAATTACGGTCTCTGAAGTGCGTACCTTTAGAGCTATGAGCACTTGTTCGCCTTCACTACTAAGAAACACTTCTCTTCTATTGAACTGTTCGCTTCGCTGGAACACCCTGTATAAGGGGTGTGAACAGCATCAGATGTTGAGTGATCGCTGTGAAATACAGGGAGACGCCGGTGCTCACGTAAGCCAGCGTTTCCATTACCTGACACTGTTTGAAAGGGACCTCATTGTAGGTCTCCGTTTGACCGACTGGTCGAATAATGCAATATTCAGATTTGTGGCGCATTCGGGTGTGACAGTAGTCCGATGTTGGATTGTTACTAGGTGAGAGTAGGCGTACTCCTTGTCAAGGTTCTGATCGACGACACCTAACCACGACAGAGGAGGATCGCGGTATTGTGCACCAAGCCCTTTGTAACGGATTCACGTTCGTGCCTGCCAGAACAAGTAATGGACTTCCCGCAACATTATGAGCCGCCCTGCACTATTGGTCGGACTAAGGAATTACTGTCGCATGCATAGGCCATCCATAAGACCACAACACAGACGGCTGTGTTTGAAATGGTTTCATGACCTGGAAGCATGGTCTGTTGATGAAAGCCGTCACATTGTGAGCAGCGATAACTCGAGGTGCTGCGCTACTCCAGCTGACTACCTTCGACGAGTACAGTGGCGTTGTGGGGAGACGCCCCAGTCTTCCAATGCTCTGGAGAGTCACAGCCGTGTTATTCCTGGTGTCATGATATGGGGAACCATCAGGTATAGTACTGCTCATTGTGATTGATAGCTCTGAAGGTACAACGCTATGTCACGGATATCTTGCATCCTTGTGTGTTTCCTCTCATGCCACATTATCGCAGTGCCGTTTTTGAACAGGACAATGTTCAGATTTTGTAGCTGGTTCTTGATGTCCTGGATACTGATAATGAGGCAGAGTTGACTTACAAGCTGTCCAGCACATGTTCTACTGGCGACAGATCTGGGGATCTTTCTGGCCACGGGACTTCCTCAAAATCACGCATATAATTCTCACAGACATGTTCCAGACATTTGCCATCAATGAACCTTGGAACATGTCTCTAGGAACTGTACGTGTGATTTTGATGTAGTCCCATAGCTGGAAAGATCCCCACGACGGTCGCCAGTAGAACATGTGCTGGATCAGCTTGGAGGTCAATTCTGGCTCATTACCAGTAGCCATGATATCAAGAACCAGTTACAACAATTGTGGCATTGCAACTGCTTTATGATATCATTCTGGGTCAAATCACTGCATGTGTCCAGACCAAAAGGGGAGCAAGGTCGTAGTGATAATTCGCCACAGACTGTCAAGTTCCTTGTGAATTTGACTCGATTTTAGAATCATTGAAAAAACATCACATGCCCTTTGAGATCATAAAGTTTCATTTCGTTATTTGCCCCCTTGTGGGCATTTCACTTCTTTTACCAGGTAGTGAATTTATGTTACAATAATACTTTTATGTGAATCTCTTCCTTGTTTTGTAATTTCGCCTTCCTTGTAATGGCGTACGAGCGATGTGGTAGGACGTATTAGGGGTATCCACAATGTTTTACTTATCACCTCAAAACAAAAAAAATAAAAATAAAAAAAAAATAAAACTGAGACAATGGAATTCGATGGTAAAGTTACGTGACTTTTTTTTTTCAGAGACAGCGAGATACGTCTTTAAAATCACAATGCAAAGACCCATTTGATTGGAATTATTAACCTACACTCAGAAAAGTGATATATAACAGTAGTAGCGACTGTCGGTAGCTGACCAATGTAATTTACTCTTTTGTTCGAATTTACATGCCTTATGTAAACGAGAGGACGATGAAAGCAGATTGGGATCAGGCGACAGCGCAACGGAGTCACGTACACGTCCACCCTTGGAGCGGTTCTCCCAGAATGGAGTGCCGGGAGGCGCGCAGGTCAGTGGCTCGCAGACAATCTTTTGTAGTGCCGCTGCTCGCAGCCTGAAGTACTGCAACCACGGGTAAAATCTCCTGTGGCGGAAGGCCCTCAGCCATTACCATGTTTACAACCCAAAACTGGAACGAGAAGGAACACGTTTTTAACATGTTCCAAGGAGGCATTGTTGTTGTTGTGGTCTTCAGTCCAGAGACTGGTTTGATGCAGCTCACATAAAGCTGCATACCGTCGGAAAAAATTACGACTGTTGTTTCTCCTTGCTTTCAGTACCAGCACAGCAAGGCCGTTTTGTTTACTGTTACAAGGCCAGATCAGTCAATCATCCAGACTGTTGTCCCTGCAACTACTGAAAAGGCTGCTGCCCCTCTTCAGGAAACACACGTTTGTCTGGCTTCTCAACTGATACTTACGGTACGGCTATCTGTATCACTGCGGCACGCAAGCCTCCTCAGCAATAACGAGGTCCATTGTTCATAGGGGAGGGGGGGGGGGGGGGAGAGAAAAAGAAGGCATCTCTGTGCACAACAAAACATACAAAGTTATGTTTTCACTGGGAAGCGCTAGATGCTGCAATATCTCGATAATGGAGTGAGGGAAGTTTTGTAGGTATGAGACGCCGCTGTAGTTTCTGCACTAGAAGAACTGCCAAGGCTGGTTAATATTGTAAGCTTTCTATAAAAAAAATTCTATACCTAAGAAAACGATATCCCTCCAGAATCACCTCCATCGATATAAAGAACGAGAAGGTATTGTAAATGAGTTTTCATCTCCATAATAAAGTTTTCCAGATATCTTCTCTCACATTCAAAAACTTTCTCCTACTGTAATTTTCACTTTAGATAATGTATTCAACTGCTGAGCAAAAAACTAACTGTTAGTTGGCCTTGTGTTGCGCATGTGAACAGTGTCGTGAAATAAAACTTTAAATTTCATGAAATGGAAAATTTGAAATAAAGAAAATGAATCGAATTAAATGCTAAGAGAAATTAATTGTGTGCTCAAAAAAACTATATAACTAAAACTAAGTAGTGAAACAAATTATGAACGTTGCGTGGTATGAACTGCAATGTTTGACTTGGAATATCCCAAAAATTACTGCTTTACTTGGAAGAAAATAACTGCTTGAAATTATCAACACAGTTTACTGAAAACTGATCTGCTTGCTAGCACAACACCTGACAGTCGCGACTACACACCTTACGCTAAGAATGATAGGTGAAATCTACCCTGAAATAGAAGTGACTTACCTATTGCTCGGCACGTTGTTTTTGTGTCTGACGTTCTCGAAAGCAAATACAAATCACCAGGAAATCAAACTCTGATTAATGACAAAAAGACTGCACAACGTAAGACACCTGTAACAACTACAAAATTCTCTCATTACACACCAAAAAGACCACTTCAACCAACTGTGTTTCTGTGACATAATGAGATCAAATTAAAACTAATCATGAAAGATATTATTTACCTGAGGTACAAAGGTTTACTTCAATTAACAGTTCTGACAAACAAAAATTTTATTCTTGTGATTGTCCTTAGTTACCTTTCAAATTCCTCCAGAATCTTCTCCATCGATATAAAGAACGAGAAAGTATTGTAAATGAGTTTTCATCTACATAATAAAGTATTCCACATCGCTTCTCTCAGATTCATAGAAAACAGATCTCATTCTTTCAACAAAAAAAAAGAAAATTACCTGCTCGCTACAAAGCCTCAAATAAGAATGGACCAGTGCTGCGCAACAAATTGACCAGCAATTCAGCCGTAGATAAAAATAAACGCAGAGTCAAGGATATTATTCTCTAGTCGTGCAGTGTGCTCATTCAGCTTTGTCCCAGTACTGTACTTGTGCATCAATACAATAGCAGAAGACATATGAATAAACTAGAGGTTGGACAGAGAAACTCGCCTATGTTGACGAGGACCCACCTCGCTGGCCACACAGAGAGGCGGAAAGAGAATGAGGTGCCTTTTTTTTAGTGTTAAGTGACAGGAGGTGCTTTACTGGTTTTGTGCTTAGATGATAGATTTGGGAAGGGAATCAGCAATTTCTAATAAGCATTTTTACTGGTTGGCACTAAGAAGGTCCGTAGCCATTCGGAACATCTGAAAGAGCGAAAACGTGGAATTGCGAGTTTTCCATTCAGCGATCATTCAGTATAAAATCACTTCTTCTTAGAGAGTCTATAAAATAAATAAAATAAAATAAAATAAAATATTATTTATTTTTATCTGTATGACTGTCTCTCCTGTGAGTCTTCAGGTTTTGATTATTCGGTATCAGACGCTTGACAATGGCTTTTTCGTAAAGGCAATGTCACTCATAGTTGACCGTGAAATAAAACTGAAATAATCGGACTTCGTAATTAAATCGATTCCAAAGACTGCTGCGGTAGGTGCGGACTCATAAACTAAATCTCAATATTACAATAATTTGCCAGCCATGCCAAAACGTCGTACAGAGGTGATTGTCTACTAAACAAAAAAATTACACAGTTAGTTGAATCATATATTCAATGAATAAGCCTACAGTTCACAATCCTACTTACTTTTATAAATATAAATTCTTTTCAGTATCGAGTGCCTAGTATGATTGCAACTCGCAGTAATTTTCTATATCATGAAATATGGCGGTGTGCCAGACAATAAACTAAAATACGTGCTTCTCGCACCACTTCAACGAGAGCTCCCTCTCTTCTTAATCAAACATACGAGTAACGTAAATGTACTTTTGTTTTATCAGCGACACAGCGCTGCAGTTGTGTGCCATAGGCTTTATTTATTTGTCACTGATTATTTATTTAATTAATATCTCGCGTTTCCGAGGAAACTCACGCTCGGCATGCAAATGTGCCTTTATATTGCCCCCTGAATTGCGAGGCGAAAGGACACACCTGCAGGCGAGCAATTCACCTAAAGGCACAAGAAAATCTAAGTTATCTACAACTATTTACATGACTTACATTATACTGTATATTATATACAAAATTTGAATGACGCGCGTGCGCCGAAAAGTTCTTATGTTGGCAGATAGAGTGCGCGCATGCGCAGAAGCGTCTGTGTAACTACGGCACTGCCGTTATTTCGTAAATTTAGATCACGCGGCACAGTATTGCAGTTCATATTGTTCGTGTGCGCGCGCATTTCTTAGTCGTTGCACAAAGAAAATATTCCACCAAGATTACATATGAAGACTACATTCTATGACAGGTAACTTAGTTTTAAAATTACAATATTTGTTATAATACAATACAACTTTAGATTGTTGAATGTTCTTAGTTACATAGCATTGCAATGAAATGCTTCAACGAAAAATGTTCTGTTGTTTCAGGTGCGTTGACCTATACACATCGCGTCGTTATTACAGTTTATATTCATCTACTGCACAGTACTGTTTCACAGGTTAGTGTCGTCGTGGTAAAGTTTTTTGATCACAGTAACATCGTTGTATAACAACGTGATTAATACATAAGCGTGTCCATTTCCTATTTCCATTATAGTCGTTGTGATGCAGTTCGTTGTGACAAAAAGCATTGTTTATTACAGATCAGACGTGACCCGTCGAGTAATTGGTCCACGTGCAGTTCGTTTTTTTTTTTTTTTTTTTTACATTCCGTGGAAGCTTGGTTGCAGAACCTCGGACGGCACATAGCTGGCATCGATCCTTGGACAGTCCAGGTAAGAGTGTCCGTCACATTTCGAGAACATTTCATTCCCTGAAGTTCCAACCAAAACTATTCCACCCGTCGTGTTGTTTTCTGGACAGGCACTTTGTGTCCATTTAATCCAGTTAACATCTTGAAGTTGGGTACTGTAGTAATGTCACTAGACGATGCACGAATTATGCACTTCACATATTCAGTTTTTTTTTTTTTTTTTTAATATATAGCTCACCTAAATGTTCGTAGTTACTCATCAAAGAAATCGTTCATCGCGTTCACAAAGGTACGATGCATGATGAATGTCATTAACAGTTTCTTTCACATAGGTTTCTGCGTAGTTGCAGACTTAGTAATGTACGTTAATGTCCGTGATCAGTGGTTCACTACGCATTTTTTTTTTAAAAAGGTTTTTCACATTTTGGCACTCGTTATCGTTCAAATTTTTGCACAGTAACAGTTACATTATACATCAGTTTTAAAAAAAAAACATAAGTAATAATACATACACACGTCACATATTTTCTTAGCATAAACATAATACAGTTACACATAAACATGTTTTCATCATTATTACATAGCTATAAATTATTACATTGTGTCACATTTGATTACATGAATTGCAGATATTTACATCCTCTTTAGCGGTTTTGCTGGGATATTATCGATGTTTTTTTTTTTGTGATGTCATCTGAAATTAAGATAGGTTAGACACAACATTCATTACATCAGTAGGCAAGACCAGGCGTTTTCACTACTCAATAAATATTCAAAATAGTAAGAGAGAGAAAATGTTCGATTCCTCGCGTTTTGTGCGTGTGTGTAGAGTGTCTGTGTGGCCTTGACTACTGATAGATGCTTTTCGTGTTGAGAGATGTGCGTCTAATCTATTTCTCAAAGTAAAAGATCGCTTCACAGATGACGTCTGTCAGTTCGTCAGGTGTCATATCAAGTCAGTGGTACCTACAATAACAAATGTTCCGTGAAAAATTAATATGTCATTCACTGCTACGTAATCATAAATTTTACTTCAATATTCAGTCTTCTCGGTGGTGCCGCGGCGTTGAAAGAAAAGTTCTTCTGTCTTCAACTGCGTCACTGGAACCGCTGAAATGAAAATTTCTATACTACTTATAATCTATGTTCTAATTTGTTTTAGTTCTTGCCACACAGCAGGTCGTTGAGATAACGGTACGTTATATGTCTTATGGTAGAAGATCTTGTGAGGCTTAACTTCAATCCTGTACACATACGTGTTGATAACACCTAATCGTTTGGTAAAAACTTGTAAATATTTGGATAACACTTCCTGTAGTTTTATACGTTCATGTACACTGAGAGCTGTAGCTTCACTTATCTTATGATCAAGCAATGTTTTCAAGTCCATTAGCTCTGTGTCAGATGAGTGTGTTTGCCTGTCTTGAATGTCTTTGTCAAGTACTAACTGAACCTTGTACCCTGTACAGTGTTTGTCATGCTTTAGAGTTCTCCTGTCCAAATCAATAATAATTACCCTGCTTTTATCATTTAAAATACATTTACCTTTGGAGAAGTCTATAATGCAGTCCTTCTCGCTCATAATATCTATTCCTAATATGCAATTAGTCACAAGGTTTTGTACAACCAGGAATGGCCATTGTACGGTTCCATTACCTATTTTAACGTTTACAAAAACTTGCTTCGTAACCCTACATGACTTATTACCTAGTGCAGTAGTTATTTTACAGTTTTGGGCAGGAAACTCAGGCACAGGTTCCAATTCATACATCTTTTTATAAAAATTAAAAGATAAAACGCTCACAGCTGCACCTGTATCTAGGATAATAGTAGTTGGAATCCCACCTACTACACCAGTAGTGGATGCTAAAACAATTTCATTTGTGTTTAAACGACATTGTGTACTGTCTTGTAAAAGTTCATCTGATATATTGTTATTGTGGTTGTATCTTATAAATAAAACAGGTAGCTTTTGTTTAGAATTATTAGGCACATCAATATTTTGTTGTTCAATTGTGGTGTCAAATAACTGATTAACATTGAAGTCGCCCCCCAAGAATTCTTCAGCCACGACCTGGGGCAAAGTAGTGACTGTTTCTAGTTTGTGGGATTATCATTTGTACTAGGTACTGACACAGATTGGGGTTGTGCATCAGGTGTCATTTCTATTATATTCACATTCGGATATTGCCTATTATGATCCCCAAACTTTTGCGGTTGTTGTTGCTGTTGCGCATTATAACTTACCTGTCGGTCGTAAGGTATGCTCCAATTTTGACCTGGTGGCTGTTGTGGTAAAGCAGAGTTTGAATGAAAGTACTGATCGTTACGAGTCCAACCTTGATGCTGTCTTGGCTCGTAGTTATTATTATTTCTATTTCTGTTTGTGTTTTTGTTATTACCTTTGTACCCGTTGTTACCGTTGTAGTTATTACCGCGGTGCCTTTTGTATGGATTGCCGCATGAAGTGTTATTACTGTTGTAATTGTTGTTTGTATTGGAATACGCGTGTTGATTTTGATTTCCGTATTGAGACGGCATGTGAGTTTGCTGTTTTTGCTGTACCGCGTATCCAACTGTGGGCGCGCCAGAATTGTGTTGGCAAGCCTGCATGTTTTGCATACCACTAGTGTAAACATTGTGGCTGCTGTTTTGCCGCGCGAAGCGCTGATCTTCAAGTAACATGTCAACCGAATCTAAAGCTGTTAAAAAATAATCTGAATCGTCATCCGGGATATGTAGAAGTTTTTCCTTAATGTTGAAAGGCAATTTGGCCTTCAACGCTCGGAGTATATCACGCGTTGCGACTGGTTCGTCTAAAAAATGTCCCATGTTCAAGTATTTTTCAAAATATCTGCGTAAGTTACCATTTTTACTGTTAAAAGTTTCAGGTTCTAAAATTTGTCTTCTGAGTCGCTCCTGGACGGATTGCGACCAGAATTTGTTCAGAAAAGCACGCTCAAACTCACTGTACGTGGTACATACGTCAGCTTGACTGTATGCCCAGACAGCTGCATCGCCTTGGATGTAACCGACAATATATGAAATCTTTTTCCGGTCACTCCAAGTGCGTGGAAATGCGTTACTAAAAGATTTAAGAAAAATCACCGGATGAATGGTTCGTTTTTCTGGGATAAAAGCCTGAAATTGCCTGTGTTTTATTAAGCTTTCTTCTTCCTTTGCATTATGATATGGATTTGTTCCACTGTAATTACTGCAATGCTCAGCTGGCGAGTAATTACGATAATGTTGCTGTAGTTTACCATGATAATAGCTTGTGTTTGTGTTTGCACGTTGTGGTATGTGTTGTTGTCGTGGTGTGCTTTGTTCTTGTGTGTATGTTGTGTGCGGTATGTGTGCGTCACACTCGTATGTATATTGGTTTCTGAACTGTACATTTTGACTGATATTTTCGTTACATTCAGACTGTGGTTGATCGGTGAATTGTCTCATGGGTGCAGTGACGGATTGTACTGCATCACTAATCAGCTGTTTGTTATTATTGATGTATTCCGCTACGGAGTCGTGCACAATTGTTGGTAAATTTTCACGTATGCATCTATCAAAATGTTTGTCTTTGTTCTCTACCCAATCATGAAATTCTTTATTAATATTTTGAAAATGAGCTGTGGCATCAGATTGTAAGATGTCAGTCAGGTGTTGTTCAACATCGTCAAATTTATTCTGCACGTCAGTAATTCGTTTTTCAAGGTTGTCGTGTACAGAAGGATATGTTTGAATTTGTTCAGTAAGAGCTTCACACGTGACATTAAGGTTTTTTAATTGTGTCTGTAAAAGTGCTACGTCATTTGTAGTCTTTTCTTGTCTCGTATTAAGCTTGGAAAATTTCGTACTGAGTTCAGTCATCTGTTTGGTCAGTGTGGCGTCTATAAGTTCCACACGTTTACACAAAGTGTCATTACATGCCTTGATTGCTATGAGGTCAGATTTAATTTCGTCATTTTGTGTCTTTAAGGTTGCCATGTTTTCCGCGTTCTGTTTCATTAGCATTTGTAACATGTTGGCAATGTTTACTGTTTGCAAGGTCTCTGCCCCCGCCGCGTCATTAGACTTGACGTCATGTATTAACATGGGCTCTGACTGAGACTTTGAAATTTTTGTGGTGGAAGGCCTATTGTCAAAATTTTCGTCAACACTTGCCTCAATGTTTGATGAATCGTCACTACCGGTTGCTGTCGTAAAGTCATTTTCTAACACTTGTCTCTCGTCCGAGTCGGATTGCGTCTGAATAGTACGTCTTTGCTGTTCCATTTTTGCGTATTGTTTTCTAGTTATTACCATGCCACACGTGATATATATTTCAAGAAATTAATGTTTGACACTGGTTTTAAAATAAAATGCAGTTGAGCATGAATCGCTCGTAGCAACAATGGCTGTCTGTTAATTTAAAAATATAAACTGAATTTGAGATTATTGGTAATGGCTGCTGGCCATGTTACATGATATCGTACAGAAGTCGGCCATATTGTACACTTGTGTATTGGTATTGTTGCATACGTTATTGTTTAAGGAAAAATACTGAGAATGGAATTTATCACTGAAAACTGCTACGCGCGAAAGAAATACTACAGAATCTACTGAAGAGCTAATACACTGAATTATGCGTCTGGTCAAGCCTGCCAATGCAAAGATGCTGCGTCTTACCTTATTTTGCTGGAAGCTTCATTGCGTCTTCCCGCAAAATTTTAGAATTGGAAAATATCTTCAGATATTTGTTATTTCTCATACATTCACGTCCAGGTCCAGATAGTTAATTTTTCACATAAAACAAAGAGAACAGTGTAACAAATGACAAAATAACAAGTCCGACACGCAGTCGCCAATATAAAATAAATAAAATAAAATAAAATAAAATATAATAAAATAAAATATTAATTATGTATTATTGTATGATAGTGATTGGTTGTACTTAATATTTGCGTGACGTTTAATTATTCGGTATCAGACGCTTGACAATGGCTTTTTCGTAAAGGCAATGTCACTCATAGTTGACCGTGAAATAAAACTGAAATAATCGGACTTCGTAATTAAATCGATTCCAAAGACTGCTGCGGTAGGTGCGGACTCATAAACTAAATCTCAATATTACAATAATTTGCCAGCCATGCCAAAACGTCGTACAGAGGTGATTGTCTACTAAACAAAAAAATTACACAGTTAGTTGAATCATATATTCAATGAATAAGCCTACAGTTCACAATCCTACTTACTTTTATAAATATAAATTCTTTTCAGTATCGAGTGCCTAGTATGATTGCAACTCGCAGTAATTTTCTATATCATGAAATATGGCGGTGTGCCAGACAATAAACTAAAATACGTGCTTCTCGCACCACTTCAACGAGAGCTCCCTCTCTTCTTAATCAAACATACGAGTAACGTAAATGTACTTTTGTTTTATCAGCGACACAGCGCTGCAGTTGTGTGCCATAGGCTTTATTTATTTGTCACTGATTATTTATTTAATTAATATCTCGCGTTTCCGAGGAAACTCACGCTCGGCATGCAAATGTGCCTTTATAAGTCGTCGGTGCTTCACCTCTGAGAGTATTGACAGCCAGGATTCATCAAAGAACAGTTGTATCGAGGGACTTTGGAAGATTTTGGACTGATGTGCACCACTACTGTGGTGAGATCGAGCAGCAACCGTGAGACGCTGCATAGGGACATTAAAGCCATTTTATAGAATTTCACAACTACAAGCTCCAGTCTGAAGACTGATTCAATGACCAGCTAGCTTTCCGCATTCCCTTCTATATTACTACTAAGTTTTTCTACTAACGTCATGACAGTCACAGTAAAAATCAGCTTTTGTTGTTGTTTCATTTATGCGATTATTACCTCAAACCCTTTTATCAGATATGCCAAAGTTGTACTAGAATGCTATTATCATTGCTTGTCTGTACATGTACATCACCTCTATCAGCTTCGTCCCATTTCGATCATTCCTTTGTGGTGCGCTGTGGTTTTTTTTTTTTTTTCTTCTTCTTCTTCTTCTTGGAGACTACTTCTAACCTTATCATTATCCAAAAAAGTTGTATGAATATTAATAATCGCAGAAATGGAACTCTAGAAAATTACGAGTGCTTCACACAGTAGAATTTTTAGTTTCTTGTGCCCCAGCTGGCTGCAGAGAACATCTCAGCCAGCAGCAGGCCTCTTTCTCCCAAGTTGACCGCACGTCCACGAAACAACAAATCCGACAGGGTTGCGTGAGTGCACAAACACAAGCAACAGATCACAAAAATTTGATTAAAGTGTGACATATACAAAAATATACACCACTAAGCAAACAAATTATAGAAAGACTTTTCCGAAAGGAGGCAAAAAAGACTGAAAGGAACAGCATTGTCAGCCATTTATATTTAGCTATAGTTTGGAGACCTTTGTTCACTGTCATAGTGGTAGGTGAAATACTTTTAACAGGGATGTAAACAATGATTTAACAATGTGTAAGTTATAAAGATGTCAAATTTGTGACGGTTTGCTATTGCTAGAGTTTTCAAACCAATTGCATGACACATGCACTTCTCCTACTTTCGAGCGAATCCTTTTTTATTATTATTTTTAATTTTTTATTGACTTTCGGACCATACCCATTCAGACATCTCAATAGCAATGTAAATTATGACGATACCATAGTATGGACAACACAGCGTCGAGTCACCGACCGGAGAAAATCCCCGACCCGGTCGGAAATTTCAACCCTGGCCGCTTCCTTTGGCAATCCACCACGCTGACCGCGCAGCTTCCCAGACAGACTTCGTATGCTTTTAAAACGACATTAAAACAACATATTTACCTGCACTGTGATTTCTTGAAAGTTACGCTGAAGCGCTGTTCTGAACATTGTTGTAAAAAGTAATTACTGTTATATCATTGTTATTATTTCAGAATGAATTTCCACTCTGCTGCGGAGTGTGCTCTCATGTGAGGTACTGGCGGAAGTAAGGATGTGAGGGCAGCTCGTCTGGATGGCTCAGACTGTCATATTTCTTCCAGAAGCAAAGAACTACAGAGCCAGTAGATTGTCGACCAATTGACATATTTTGCAACGAACACAAAAAATTGGAATATAAATGAATATACACAATATATAATGGAAGAACTCAGTAATCTTCCAAAAAGTCCAAAATATAAAGCACTGGTTCAAAATTTTTTATTTCACACTTTACTGTAAATAAGTGAAAATTTTTATTTGTGCTTTTCGGCGAAAAAGAGTTGCCAAGAAGTGCGTATCTATGTTAATGAATTTGATAAAATTTCTGTTTTGAGGAACCTTGGTGTCTCAGGAGAACTCTTACTTCGACAAAAGAGTAGGTACAAAATCTTAGAAAAATGAAATACCTGCTTGATTTATTTTTTCTTAAAGATTCTAGGTGTTAAAAAAGAAGACTTTTTTAAAGTTTCATTACTGAATAATTTAACATTTTAATTTACGGTTCTAGAAGAGGTCATTAACGGTACTGAAGTCAGACTGAGAGGGCAGAATATTGACGAGCGTTTGGTAGGATTGGCAAAAAAAGAAACGAAGTTCGGTAGAACAGTTGTCGGCGAAAGGCAGACATTCCATCAATTTCGAGTCCTCCTCATGCACACAGTTTAAACTTGCCAAGAATTTTATTATTATTGTTATTATTATTTGTTATCGTATTTAAAACAAATTATACAATTCATTGTTGTTATTATTAAAATCCTAGACTTATGTGGTGGCGTCCGTAAATTATGAAATAATGATTGGGAGAGGGAGGGGGGGGGGAAAGAGGGAAAAACTGCGACCACCCCTCCTCCGTCCCAAACTCTTTTTTCGAGTATGAAACTAAATAAGTGATGATTACATGACAACCTGAGTATGAAAATCTGTGAAAGTGTCCTCAGTTTCTACCAGATAAAAATTATACACTCCTTGAAATAATTAGGGGAACTCCACTGAGGACTGGGTATGCTATAAAAATTAAACCTTAATCTTTCACGAATTAAGTACACAACAAAACATTATAATATCCTCGATCGCTTACATAAAAATAACTGAAATGACTGATAGGTGTCGTAAAAAATGTGGAAACAGTCATTAATCCCGTTATCCTTGGTCTTCATTTGGCTCTGAGTATGCCCTCCATGAACAGCTATCAATGCCTGACACCTATTTGGCATGCTCCGTATAAGTCTGCGGAGAAGGGCGGGGGGGGGGGCACCCTATGCTATTTGTTCCCATTTTTCAGTGAGAGCTCCTGAGAGTTCTTGGAGATTTATTTCATTTCTTTCGTTAACAGTACAGATCAACCCATTGCCTTGAAATGTTGCGTGAGTCAGATGCTACTAATCTAATAACAGAGACTTCTTATTCTTATGGTTTTATTGGTATGCAGTTGTGAAAGTTATTTTAAACAATATAAGAAACATGCTTTGCAATTGTTAAAGTGGTTCTATATAATTTGGTTCTACTTAGTTGAGGAGAATATAATTTATATAATGTGAACATTAAAAAAATGTAACACATTAAGTGTGGTAGAAATAAATTGCAGTATGTAGAGGGAAATGATAGTCTAGATTTATATGTGTAATATAGTGTACCTAATTTGGTGGTTGATAATAGCCTATTTCTATCTATTTCATGTTAGAACTTCTTGGTAAAACCTTGAGCTGTTTTCATCTGAAATGGTATGTGCTTATATTGCTCTGTTGTGTTTGTGTGTATTGATATATTAATTAGAGTTGCATGTCAGAACACTACATGATATTCAGTAGTTGCTTATTGTCTAACTGTTGGTAGTTGTATATTCTGTGAGATATCTTAGATAGATACATACCTAGTGTTATACAGATTATATACTAATTGAACATTTGATACACAGAGTATATGAATTTTAACTTTACATGAAAACAAAACATATAGCTATAAATTCATTAGTAGAATTAGAATGTAGTTAATTGCAACTTGAGAACAGTATTCCTTATATAACTTAATACAGTACATTTTTAGGTTTATATATGGTTTATACAGATAATACATTTGATAATATAAATTCATTGATTATAGCTTTACATAAAGCAGAAAATATACTTCTGCTTACACATAGGACAAATAATACACTCCTGGAAATTGAAATAAGAACACCGTGAATTCATTGTCCCAGGAAGGGGAAACTTTATTGACACATTCCTGGGGTCAGATACATCACATGATCACACTGACAGAACCACAGGCACATAGACACAGGCAACAGAGCATGCACAATGTCGGCACTAGTACAGTGTATATCCACCTTTCGCAGCAATGCAGGCTGCTATTCTCCCATGGAGACGATCGTAGAGATGCTGGATGTAGTCCTGTGGAACGGCTTGCCATGCCATTTCCACCTGGCGCCTCAGTTGGACCAGCGTTCGTGCTGGACGTGCAGACCGCGTGAGACGACGCTTCATCCAGTCCCAAACATGCTCAATGGGGGACAGATCCGGAGATCTTGCTGGCCAGGGTAGTTGACTTACACCTTCTAGAGCACGTTGGGTGGCACGGGATACATGCGGACGTGCATTGTCCTGTTGGAACAGCAAGTTCCCTTGCCGGTCTAGGAATGGTAGAACGATGGGTTTGATGACAGTTTGGATGTACCGTGCACTATTCAGTGTCCCCTCGACGATCACCAGTGGTGTACGGCCAGTGTAGGAGATCGCTCCCCACACCATGATGTCGGGTGTTGGCCCTGTGTGCCTCGGTCGTATGCAGTCCTGATTGTGGCGCTCACCTGCACGGCGCCAAACACGCATACGACCATCATTGGCACCAAGGCAGAAGCGACTCTCATCGCTGAAGACGACAGGCCTCCATTCGTCCCTCCATTCATGCCTGTTGCGACACCACTGGAGGCGGGCTGCACGATGTTGGGGCGTGAGCGGAAGACGGCCTAACGGTGTGCGGGACCGTAGCCCAGCTTCATGGAGACGGTTGCGAATGGTCCTCGCCGATACCCCAGGAGCAACAGTGTCCCTAATTTGCTGGGAAGTGGCGGTGCGGTCCCCTACGGCACTGCGTAGGATCCTACGGTCTTGGCGTGCATCCGTGCGTCGCTGCGGTCCGGTCCCAGGTCGACGGGCACGTGCACCTTCCGCCGACCACTGGCGACAACATCGATGTACTTTGGAGACCTCATGCCCCACGTGTTGAGCAATTCGGCGGTACGTCCACCCGGCCTCCCGCATGCCCACTATACGCCCTCGCTCAAAGTCCGTCAACTGCACATACGGTTCACGTCCACGCTGTCGCGGCATGCTACCAGTGTTAAAGACTGCGATGGAGCTCCGTATGCCATGGCAAACTGGCTGACACTGACGGCGGCGGTGCACAAATGCTGGGCAGCTAGCGCCATTCGACGGCCAACACCGCGGTTCCTGGTGTGTCCGCTGTGCCGTGCGTGTGATCATTGCTTGTACAGCCCTCTCGCAGTGTCCGGAGCAAGTATGGTGGGTCTGACACACCGGTGTCAATGTGTTCTTTTTTCCATTTCCAGGAGTGTACATTACTGCCTGCATACAGTATACTATATACAATGTATCGTTTGACTTGAGATAAAAGTTATTCGAGTCTTCTCCTTCCAGACGACGTTTGCCTTATTACTGGAGTCTTAGAATGAAGTGTCGGTGCTTTGTTTGTTTTATGATTGTTACTGGCTGTTGTTTGTGGCTGTGTTATGACATGCAGTGTCATGTGTTGCTAGTCATCTTCACTCAGTGTGTTGGTTCCTTCCTCTGTCAGAACATGCGTTTTGTAATGTATTCTTCATTGAACAATGTGTTGTGACGACACCTCAATTATGTCTCGAACTTTTTGACGGTTGGTCCTTCCTATGATCCATGTTGCGTGTATTGATGTGTGTGTCTATGGTTGCGGAGATTGCGTTATTGTCGCTGTGTGTTACTCTATCCAATACCCTCCATGTGCCGACTAGTGGAAGAGATTTTGTGTTCCCTAGAGAAAGAACTATGTTACATACGCCACCAGCGTCTCTCTAGCAGGTAGGTGGCTGTCTTCGGTGTCCAGGCTTTGCAAGTCATCACTGATGACGCTGCGACATAGGCCCTGGCATTAGAAGGAATTCAGGGCCATCACAGCATGCAGCAGTCACTTGATGGTCTAACCGTATCTGTTCAGTGTACTGCCTAATAGTAAGGTGACCATGCAATACGACAAAATTGATATGACTATCAACATTGAAGGCCTCCCAAAACATCACACAACAAACGAAATCCTTCGATTTCCTGGACAAAATTTGGCATATACCACTCACCCCACGTCTCCGTACACGAACACGGCCATCACGTTGTGTCAGAGGATATCTGGACTCATCTGCGAATAACATGTTTCACCAGCAACAAAGTTCACATAGGGATAGCAGAACTGAGGGTATGGCGCAAGATGTTGTGTCAAGCGAGCTACTTGGACAGGACATCTGCATCTTAAGATCCTTTTCGTAACCTGTTCATCACAATCTGATTGGCACTAGCTGTCCTTCTGAAACCGTTCGGAAGTGCTCTAGCGATACCCATATGATGCAGGTGGGGCTATAATGCGTCAGCATCTGGTCCAAATCGCCTTGTGTACTGACATGTTTCAGTGTAGTGTGTCCAAAATCTACGAACGATACATGAAGAGGCATTGGCGTCTGCAGCAACAAAACAGGAAGTCCGTCGTTCTGGGTCAAACAGACTGCCCTTGCAGTTGTATTGCATGCTCTTGGTTGGATACGATGTCAACAAATACCAACTGCAATATATGTACCTCACTAGAAAACACCAGGACATCAACACTCAGTTCCTTCTGACGGGTCGCCTGGCACTGTAATGCATAACACACGCAATAGATTGCAAATGATTTTCATTGTTGCCTACATTTAAAGTCGGCCCCGATAGCTGAGGGTCAGCGCGGGGGTCTGTCACGCCAAGGGGCCCGGGTTCGATTCCCGGCTGGGTCGGAGATTTTCTCCGCTCAGGGACTGGGTGTTGTGTTCTCCTCATTATCATTTCATCATCATCGGCGGAAGGCAACGGGAAACCACCACTGGATTCACTTCCCTAGGCGCTCATGCGGTGGACCTCTCTGACGAGGCTTCCCCCATGACAAGACCTGCCTGCTGTAAGGCAGAACACCAAAGTTAGTTTAGCTACATTTAAAGCAAATATATCAGGCCATGCAATAAAACAACAGGCAGCATCTGTATCAAAGTAGATTCAAACTATCAGATACACGTGCTCCCCTAATTATTTTGAACTGTGTATAACGTCTTCAGTACGGCAAAAATAAACAAATAATGCAGAAAAATTGCGTTGTTTATGATCTAAGTTGTTAGAAAATGTGAAATGTTTAAGTAAATCGTATGTAGTGTGACTACAGTGCGATTTAAATGCAGCTCGTTTGCAGTTTCCAGTTTCCCCCACCTCACACTCAGCCAGCATGCCGTGGAGCCGCGGGGGGAGGGAGGGGGAGGGGGTAGTGTGCAGCTAAGCTGAATGCTATGGCACAGCTCAGGAGCCGCATTCTTGGCTGCCTCTGTCTTCAGCGCACGTGGCTGGACCCACGGTTAAGAGCAGCAGAGCGAAAGCGACAACAGCCCGCCTGATTAGCACCGTGCAGCCCTCACCTCATTTGAAATACTCACCTCGCCGCTCACAGCGCAGTAATTTGGATTTAAATTGGGAGCGGGATAGGACGCGGAAGGGACTGTGCGGCGGCAGTGTTGGCGTGTTTACTGCGAGCGAAGAGGGTAAGTGGGCGGCATTCAGGGGGCGAGGCAGCGTGGGCGGCAGTGGTGCCGGCCGCAGGTGGGCGGCGCACCGAGCCAGCGCTTTTCAGGGCCTCCCCGGCCACCGCGCCCGTGGGCGGCGTTAACAAGCGAGCGGCAGACACACAAAGTGGATTCCGCCGCGCCCCAGAAAAGCCCCGCGTCCGTGTCCTCAGCGGAGGGAACCAGTCTCGGAGCGTCTCCAGCCATTGGCTGAGCTGCAAAACCCGATACATTGACATTTGAATATATGCTCTGTAACTTAGCCCACAGTGTGGGACGGAGGTTAAATCGAGCAGCACAGGTAGTTTCGCTCGTCTCATAGACCTTTGGAGAATAGACCTGTAACCCCCTCCCCCCTCCCCCACCGCCCAATTCCCGATTCTTTCGTAAATCGAATTCCGTTTTAATGAAAGCTAGTTTTTCATGCATCTCATTGTTTATGATGGCATATCTCCTGAACTATGTGTCATACTATGATGTAACATTTGAACTGTAATATGGTAATTTGTTTACTGTGGCTTATTCAACGTACGATCAGTCAACCTTACGTGCGTATGCCAGCTTTATCTCGTTAATAATTTTTTGTCGCCGTTCTACAGAGTGATGGGAAATTCCTATTACAAACTTCTAGGGCATGCAGAAGGGAGTGAGTACGTAATAGTTGAATAGCAACCCATGTCCGGAAAGGTACTGTTTCCGTGCTGCAGTAGTTTAAAAATAAATAAACAAAATAAAATAAAAAATCAAAACTAGCAAACATAATTCGTGAAACACTAACAGGTTTTTTTTTTTTTTTTTTTGTCATCAGTCTACTGACTGGTTTGATGCGGCCCGCCACGAATTCCTTTCCTGTGCTAACCTCTTCATCTCAGAGTAGCACTTGCAACCTACGTCCTCAATTATTTGCTTGACGTATTCCAATCTCTGTCTTCCTCTACAGTTTTTGCCCTCTACAGCTCCCTCTAGTACCATGAAAGTCATTCCCTCATGTCTTAGCAGATGTCCTATCATCCTGTCCCTTCTCCTTATCAGTGTTTTCCACATATTCCTTTCCTCTCCGATTCTGCGTAGAACCTCCTCATTCCTTACCTTATCAGTCCACCTAAATTTCAACATTCGTCTATAGCACCACATCTCAAATGCTTCGATTCTCTTCTGTTCCGGTTTTCCCACAGTCCATGTTTCACTACCATACAATGCTGTACTCCAGACGTACATCCTCAGAAATTTCTTCCTCAAATTAGGGCCGGTATTTGATATTAGTAGACTTCTCTTGGCCAGAAATGCCTTTTTTGGCATAGCGAGTCTGCTTTTGATGTCCTCCTTGCTCCGTCCGTCATTGGTTATTTTACTGCCTAGGTAGCAGAATTCCTTAACTTCATTGACTTCTTGACCATCAAACCTGATGTTAAGTTTTTCGCTGTTCTCATTTCTACTACTTCTCATTACCTTCGTCTTTCTCCGATTTACTCTCAAACCATACTGTGTACTCATTAGACTGTTCATTCCGTTCAGCAGATCATTTAATTCTTCTTCACTTTCACTCAGGATAGCAATGTCATCAACGAATCGTATCATTGATATCCTTTCACCTTGTATTTTAACTCCACTCCTGAACCTTTCTTCTATTTCCATCATTGCTTCCTCGATGTACAGATTGAAGAGTAGGGGCGAAAGGCTACAGCCTTGTCTTACACCCTTCTTAATACGAGCACTTCATTCTTGATCGTCCACTCTTATTATTCCCTCCTGGTTGTTGTACATATTGTATATGACACGTCTCTCCCTATAGCTTACCCCTACTTTTTTCAGAATCTCGAACAGCTTGCACCATTTTATATTGTCGAACGCTTTTTCCAGGTCGACAAATCCTATGAAAGTGTCTTGATTTTTCTTTAGCCTTGCTTCCATTATTAGCCGTAACGTCAGAATTGCCTCTCTCGTCCCTTTACTTTTCCTAAAGCCAAACTGATCGTCACCTAGCGCATTCTCAATTTTCTTTTCCATTCTTCTGTTATTATTCTTGTAAGCAGCTTCGATGCATGAGCTGTTAAGCTGATTGTGCGATAATTCTCGCACTTGTCAGCTCTTGCCGTCTTCGGAATTGTGTGTATGATGCTTTTCCGAAAGTCAGATGGTATATCGCGAGACTCATATATTCTACATACCAACGTGAATAGTCGTTTTGTTGCCACTTCCCCCAGTGATTTTAGAAATTCTGATGGAATGTTATCTATCCCTTCTGCCTTATTTGACCGTAAGTCCTCCAAAGCTCTTTTAAATTCCGATTCTAATACTGGGTCCCCTATCTCTTCTAAATCGACTCCTGTTTCTTCTTCTATCACATCAGACAAATCTTCACCCTCATAGAGGCTTTCAATGTATTCTTTCCACCTATATGTTCTCTCCTCTGCATTTAACAGTGGAATTCCCGTTGCACTCTTAATGTTACCACCGTTGCTTTTAATGTCACCAAAGGTTGTTTTGACTTTCCTGTATGCTGAGTCTGTCCTTCCGACAATCATATCTTTTTCGATGTCTTCACATTTTTCCTGCAGCCATTTCGTCTTAGCTTCCCTGCACTTCCCATTTATTTCATTCCTCAGTGACTTGTATTTCTGTATTCCTGATTTTCCCGGAACGTGTTTGTACTTCCTCCTTTCATCAATCAACTGAAGTATTTCTTCTGTTACCCATGGTTTCTTCGCAGTTACCTTCTTTGTACCTATGTTTTCCTTCCCAACTTCTGTGATGGCCCTTTTTAGAGATGTCCATTCCTCTTCAACTGTACTGCCAACTGCGCTATTCCTTACTGCTGTATCTATAGCGTTAGAGAACTTCAAACGTATCTCGTCATTCCTTAGTACTTCCGTATCCCACTTCTTTGCGTATTGATTCTTCCTGACTAATGTCTTGAACTTCAGCCTACTCTTCATCACTACTATATTGTGATCTGAGTCTATATCTGCTCCTGGGTACGCCTTACAATCCAGTATCTGATTTCGGAATCTCTGTGTGACCATGATGTAATCTAATTGAAATCTTCCCGTATCTCCCGGCCTTTTCCAAGTATACCTCCTCCTCTTTTGATTCTTGAACAGGGTATTCGCTATTACTAGCTGAAACTTGTTACAGGACTCAATTAGTCTTTCTCCTCTTTCATTCCTTGTCCCAAGCCCATATTCTCCTGTAGCCTTTTCTTCTACTCCTTCCCCTACAACTGGATTCCAGTCGCCCATGACTATTAGATTTTCGTCCCCCTTTACATACTGCATTACCCTTTCAATATCCTCATACACTTTCTCTATCTGCTCATCTTCAGCTTGCGACGTCGGCATGTATACCTGAACTATCGTTGTCGGTGTTGGTCTGCTGTCGATTCTGATTAGAACAACCTGGTCACTGAACTGTTCACAGTAACACACCCTCTGCCCTACCTTCCTATTCATAACGAATCCTACACCTGTTATACCATTTTCTGCTGATGTTGATTTTACCCGATACTCATCTGACCAGAAATCCTTGTCTTCTTTCCACTTCACTTCACTGACACCTACTATATCTAGATTGAGCCTTTGCATTTCCCTTTTCAGATTTTCTAGTTTCCCTACCACGTTCAAGCTTCTGACATTCCACGCCCCGACTCGTAGATTATCCATTCGTTGATTATTCAATCTTTTTCTCATGGTAACCTCCCCCTTGGCAGTCCCCTCCCGGAGATCCGAATGGGGGACTATTCCGGAATCTTTTGCCAATGGAGAGATCATCATGACACTTCTTCAAATACAGGCCACATGTCCTGTGGATACACGTTACGTGTCTTTAATGCAGTGGTTTCCATTGCCTTCTGCATCCTCATGCCGTTGATCATTGCTGATTCTTCCGCCTTTAGGGGCAATTTCCCACCCCTAGGACAAGAGAGTGCCCTGAACCTCTATCCGCTCCTCCGCCCTCTTTGACAAGGCCGTTGGCAGAATGAGGCTGACTTCTTATGCCGGAAGTCTTCGGCCGCTAATGCTGATTACTTATCAAAATTTAAGCAGTGGCGGGGATCGAACCCGGGACCGAAGACTAACAAGTACAGTATCTAAAGTCAAATTTATGGGAGATGTATCTCAGCCTTTTGAAATAAAAACTGGTGTTAGACAATGTGATGGTTTATCACCTTTACTGTTTAACTGTGTTCTAGAAAAAATTGTAAGGATCTGGAATTCGGAGCTAAAAAATCACAAAATTGAACCAATAACTCTGGGAAGGAAAATAAATGGAATTAAGGTAAACTGCTTGGCTTTTGCGGATAATTTCGCAATACTTTCAGAAAACCTGACAGAAGCAGTTACTCAAATAAACATTCAGGAAAAATTAGCAAACAGAACTGGTCTCAAAATTTCAGCTGAAAAAACCAAATTCATGGCAAATATAAAAAATGCACCAAAATACATAGAAACACAAATAGGTAAAATAGAGCGAGTAAATAAATTTAAATATCTTGGAGAAACTATACAACAGGATGGACTAGAAAAATCTGCAATAGATGTAAGAATTAACAAAATGGAAAGAGCATATTGTTTGACCAAAAATATTTGCAACAAGAAATATATATCTAGAAAAACAAAACTAAAACACTACACCACAGTGGTACGACCAGAACGTTTATATGGATCTGAATGCCTAAAGATTAACTGTAAGATGGACAAACTAGAAGTACTGGAAAGAAGGATTATTAGAAAAATAATGGGTGCAATGAAAACTGCAGATGGTTGGAAAATAAGAAGTAATGAGGAGATCTACAAAAATATAGAGAAAATATCTGAAGTAATGGCCAAACGAAGATTAACCTTTTTTGGACATCTATACCGAATGGATGGAAATAGACTAACAAAACAAATACTCCTATATTTCTGGAAGAAGAAATCGACAATAGCATGGATTACAGAAGTAAGAAAAGATCTTGAAAGAAACGACATCAAAGAATCAGAAATAGCTGAAAGAAACCGTTTTAGAGACAAAATACTAAATTTGGAAGGATTTCAAAGCAGAAGAATTAAAAAATCGGGAACAACATGGACAGAAGAAAGGAAGAGAGTTCATGGGGAGAATATGAGGGAATACTGGAAAAATAGGAAACAACAACAAAGGAAGAAGAGGAACTGAAGTTCTTAACGTGATCCTAGTTGGTCAATACGACTGTCAAAAAAATAAAATAAACATGTTCTTAGGTAGGTGGTGAGGGGTACTTATGTCGGATTGGCTGATTTCATTTCACCACTATCCTACTTCTCCGGCCTGGTTTGAGCCTCTCACGTGTGTGTGTGAGTGATAGAGGTGATGGGGAGTGTTGATGCGGTGTTGGAGGTGGTATGGATGTAATTGTTACAACATACCAGACGGTGCTGGGAGCAATATCCAATTGCTATTTCACTCGTTCACGGTTTCCCTTCAACACGATACCGTATGACCCAGTTTGCATGTGCAGCATCTCCTTGGAGCGCCACAGTCACACCTTCTGATGGTGAAGGTACCTCTAATTGTGGCGAAAAGGGTATGCTATGGAGTTAGACGTTGGGGAGAACCATCTTGATAAACGCGACGAGCACCTCTTCCATTACCGTTAGCCTCGCCATACAGAAGGATCAAGTCGGTACATTCAGCAAACGTGTACTCGACCAGGTTGCTCAAACACTACAGAATTGTGAATGAGCTTGAACCGGGCTAGACAGGTAGGGCAGACGCCAAATGACATCATCCGATCCAGCGTAAGCACCCCTGACCGTGACCAGCCTGTCACAAACCCATCGAGCAAACATGTTTTCAAAAAGGTCTTGCACGGTAACGGTACATTTCCGGACGCGGGTTCCGGTTCAGAATATTATGTACTTATTCCCTCCACAAGTCCTAGAAGTTTGTAACAGGAATTCCGGAACACCCTGTAGAAGTGAATTACTTTTGTTGTCCTGCTATGCAGTGCCGCAGAACCGTACTGTTGGACTTCTTCAGCGTGTTGCGGTGTGCAGGTGCTGGAAGAGAGGTCCTCAATATCAAAGCTACCAAACTACGTGAACAGACCTGCATCAACTCTTCCATACAGGGAGTCCATGCTAGCAGCGTACAAAAACATTTATTTATATTTCAGCACCTGTTAAGGTTTACAACTCTATTTGTCCATTATTGTACACAGGACCTCAAACACTTTCATGCATGTCAGTACAGCTCAGTGTGGACATGCATGTAGTTCGACAGATATCAAAACGCACATTTCTCGCGACGTCCATAAGCATGACAGTTGTTATGGCCTCTACTACGGCATAGATCCACTGTCTCGCATCTACCAGAACTCGAAACCCTGATCGGTAAACAATGTCCTTGATAAACTCCCATAAACCACTTGCACCGAAATCCAGAGGAGTCACATCGGGGTCCGCATCTCGTGGTCGTGCGGTAGCGTTCTCGCTTCCCGCGCCAGGGTTCCCGGGTTTGATTCCCGGCGGGGTTAGGGATTTTCTCTGCCTCGTGATGACTGGGTGTTGTGTGATGTCCTTAGGTTAGTTAGGTTTAAGTAGTTCTAAGTTCTAGGGGACTGATGACCATAGATGTTAAGTCCCATAGTGCTCAGAGCCATTTTTTTTTTTTTAGTCACATCGGGAATACGAGGGGGCCAGACAATGTGACCCCTCCTTGCGATAGAGGTATACAAAAACATTCGTGTGCAACATGTTATATTTCAGCACCTATTAATGCTCGTAATTTTATTTGTCTAACGCTATACACCACTTGTCGCTGTACCGTGATGTCATGGCGGTGGGGTGAGCTAAAGGCACGCGGTCGCCTTGTGTGTGGCCATGCGACCCAAGGCGGAATCCGTTGATATTTTACCGCGGTGCATTTTATTGAGTGTCGACGTGCGCCGGCACTATCTGGAGGAAAAGAGACATTTTTTTGAGGAATTCTATTGAGAAAGTTTAGAGAAATGTCACTTGAAGCTCACTGCAGTACGATTCAAATGCCGCCAACATAGACTTCATGTAAGGACGACGAAGATAGGAAAGAAAAATTAGTGCTAATACTGAGGCATATAGACAGTCGTTTTGCCATCGCTCTGTCTGCAAAAAGAATGGGAAAGGAAAACGATTAGTAGTAGTACAGGTACCCTCCGCCACGCACCGTGCGGTGACTTGAGGAGTATGTATGTAGACGTAGATGTAGATTTACTCGTAGATCTCATTTTTGAGACGTTTGTATTCCTTTTTGCTGCTTCATTTACTGCATTTTTATATTTTCTCTTTTCATCAATTAAATTCAATATATCATCTGTTACCCGAGGATTTCTACTAGCCCTCGTCTTTTTACCTACTTGATCCTCTACTGCCTTCACTAATTCATCTCTCAAAGCTACCCATTCTTCTTCTACTGTATTTTTTCCCAACTTTTGTCAATCGTTCTCTAATCCTCTCCTTGAAACTCTCTGCTACCTCTGGTTCTGTCAGTTTATCCAGGTGCCATCTCCTTAAATTCCCACCTTTTTGGAGTTTCTTCACTTTTAATCTACAGTTCATAATCAATAGTTTGTGGTCGGAGTCCACATCTGCCCCTGCAAATGTCTTACAATTTAAAACTTGGTTCCTAAATCTCTGTCTTACCATTATATATTGTATCTGAAACCTTCCAGTAACTCAACGCCTCTTCCATATATACAACCTTCCTTCAAACCAAGTGTTAGCTGGTTATCACTGTTAGCATTCAAACGCGATTCTTATACATATATCTTAACAACGCGTTTCAAGAGACAATGCTCTCATCATCAGGTTGTAAAGTCTATGTCATGAAATTAAACGGACTAAAAAGACAAAATACCATCACAATTGTTGGGAACTCCATAGAGTAAAACAGAATTAAGAGTATATTGGACTGTGGGTCCTCGTCTTACATTGAAGTTGTTGACACAAGTCGATGGCCGTCCCATAGCTACCAAATATGCTGTCGCACTGCGCCGGCTCGGGAGCTATTGTGGACTGACGTGCCTAGGTGTTGTGGCGTGGTTACGGCCGTGTGCTTGACGGTAACGCTATGCTATTGGGCGCCTGATTTTCTTAATGCATTGGTCTGCCATCGTTAGCCTCTCGCAACTCCGCCAGTGACGTGCTACAAGTTTAAAGTCGCATACCTGCCCTAAAATAATTCTAAAAACCCACTAAAAAATCTTATTTCTTTAAAATTATCTTGTGCGTTTAGAATATTGCTTTGCTTCTTTTCATGGATAGCTATCTCGAATTCCTCTAGTAAATCAAGTTTCCTCCCTTTCTTTTCTACATGGAATATTTCTACGTTGTCTTCTATGCTATTAAGGGGATGGCCTGTTTCGTATATATGGTTCGCAACAGCTGATTTGTCACAATTTCCTAACCTGAACGCATCTTTATGTTCTTTATACCGTATCGCGAATGATCTTCCTGTCTGCCCTATATATTTTGCATCACAAGCTCTGCACTGAATCTTATAAACTCCCGATCTTTCAAAGTTATTTCTCTTCTAGTCAATATCGTGCTTAAGGCTATACCTCACTAGGTTATTAGTCTGAAAAGCTACTTTGACATCGTATGGCTTAAAAATATTTGCTGTCTTTTGTGAGACTGTTCCGTAGTATGGCATCGCGATAGTTTTCACTTTCTCTACATCAGGTTTATTCTTTTTGCGCTTATTACTTTTCCGTAACAGTTTTTTATCCATATCTATTCTGTAACCGTTATTCATCGCTATTCTCTTAACGGTATTAATTTCAATCTCCCTACCTTTTTCACTCATAGGTATTTTGACTGCCCTATGCACGACACTAAGGAAAACAGCTTCTTTATAAGCCTGCGGATGGCATGAATCATTCGGGATCACGGCATCGGTCGTAGTTTGTTTTCTGTAAACGGAGAACGCATGCTTGTTGCCCTGCTTTTTATATTCGGGTCCAGGAACTGTAAACAATTGTCAGTTTCATACTCCACGGTAAATTCTATTTTATTATGTGCGTCGTTGAAATTTTTTACTATTTCCTCAATGTCCTCATGGGAACCATCGACAAGTAGCAGAGTGTCGTCTACATAACGTTTGTAATAAACAATTTTATCCATAATGTTATCGTCAGAATTTAGAACTTTATCTTCAAGGTCATTGATAAAAATGTCCGCCATAGTTCCTGAAATACTGGGCCCGATGGCTAACCCATCGTCCTGAATATAAAATTTGTTATTAAACGTAAAATAATTAAAACTTGTAATGAGCTGTAGGAGTTCAATAAATTCAGTTGTCTCTTGCGTTAAAATTTTACCGTATTTAAGGAAATTTCTCTTAATGATTTCTATAGTTTTCAGAATAGATATGGTTAAAAAACTGTTACGGAAAAGTAATAATCGCAAAAAGAATAAACCTGATGTAGAGAAAGTGAAAACTATCGCGATGCCGTACTACGGAACAGTCTCACAAAAGATAGCAAATATTTTTAAGCCATACGATGTCAAAATAGCTTTTTAGACTAATAACCTAGTGAGGTATAGCCTTAAGCACGATATTGGCGAGAAGAGAAATAACTTTGAAAGATCGGGGGTTTATAAGAGTCAGTGCAGAACTTGCGATGCAAAATATATAGGGCAGACAGGAAGATCATTCGCGATACGGTATAAAGAACATAAAGATGCGTTCAGGTTAGGAAATTGTGACAAATCAGCTGTTGCGAACCATATATACGAAACAGGCCATCCCCTTAATAGCATAGAAGACAACGTAGAAATATTCCACGTTGAAAAGAAAGGGAGGAAACTTGATTTACTAGAGGAATTCGAGATAGCTATCCATGAAAAGAAGCAAAGCAATATTCTAAACGCACAAGATAATTTTAAAGAAATAAAATTTTTTAGCGGATTTTTAGAATTATTTTAGGGCAGGTATGCGACTTTAAACTTGTAGCACGTCACTGGCGGAGTTGCGAGAGGCTAACGATGGCAGACCAATGCAATAAGGAAATCAGGCGCCCAATAGCATAGCGTTACCGTCAAGCACACGGCCGTAACCACGCCACAACACCCAGGCACGTCAGTCCACAACAGCTCCCGAGCCGGCGCAGTGCGACAGCATATTTGGTAGCTATGGGACGGCCATCGACTTGTGTCAACAACTTCAATGTAAGACGAGGACCCACAGTCCAATATACTCTTAATTCTGTTTTACTCTATGGAGTTCCCAACTATTGTGATGGTATTTTGTCTTTTTAGTCCGTTTAATTTCATGACATAGACTTTACAACCTGATGATGAGAGCATTGTCTCTTGAAACGCGTTGTTAAAATATATGTATAAGAATCGCGTTTGAATGCTAACAGTGATAACCAGTATAACGACAACTGCTACCTCGACTCCATAATGGATTATATTAAATCAAGTGTAAGCTGTTATTAAGTTATGCTCTGTGCAAATAATACTGAGGCATATAGACAGTCGTTTTCCCCTCGCTCTGTCTGCAAAAAGAATGGGAAAGGAAAACGATTAGTAGTGGTACAGGTACCCTCCACCACGCACCGTGTGGTGACTCAGGAAAGTTCTCATGGAGAATGTAGTAACTTCCCCATGGTAGTGGTCTGCGGCACCATTCTGCTGGAACATGACGTCGGGAGACATCTGTGAAGCTGCATAGTTCGTCAACATGTCGGAAACACCTGTGGAGCTGCATAGTTCGCCAACGTCGAGGTGGTGTGCCCTGTCACTGCAGACTCTATTAAGGAAATGGACCAATCACACCATGTTTATGAAACCCCAAACACACAACAACTTTTGGAATGTCACTTTCATACTCAGTCACTTTTCCTGGAATCTCATTTCCCCAAATTCGACAGTTATGTCAGTTAACTTTGCCACAGACATAGAAGGTAGATTCATCGCTGAACAACACTGTTTTGAGGTAGTTGTTGTTTTCTTCTATATGATGCAGATGGTCTGCGGTGACTCTCAGACTTAATAAGACGTTTGGGCACAATGTCGTGGACCGTCAAACGGGGGACAGCTAGTTCCCTACAACCTTGTCTAATGCATCTGCTAGCGAATGCTTTGCACACACGTTCTGTGGTCTCTTCATTCACAGGCGTTTTAGGATATTTTCCAGCATTTGAAATCGAACTCCCCGTTTCTCGAAGAGTTCTCTCCCTGTGGTAAGTGGAATTACGTGTGGGAGGATCCACGTCCTGTTCTTTTCTTGCACGCCGCTGAACGCGTGTTACAGATTTTAACTTTGCTAACTATAGCATACTCTACACATTTCGTTGACGCGTCCATATGTTGACTGTCAGCTGTATGTCAGCCTGCTGCGCAGTAAACATTCGATTCAGCACTGTTCATGAGATGGCGAGAAAAACATTTCTGGCGAGCGTCCCTATCGGTTGCGTATTTACCCAGCAACATAAAATGTCGAGTTGTTTCGTTATAAACATTTCTCTGCATATGTAGCCCATAAACCCTGTATTTTACGCAATGACTGCACCTTGACTTGGCCAATAACTATGTGAAATACTGACAAATAAATTTTTGTTGCCCATGGAAGCCGTTACGCAGATAACCTGTAACCGGGACGGGTGACCGGTAGACCATTCCAGCTGTTTAGTACAAGGGCTGATTTAAAATTTTCCATGCGAAAGCCGTACAGTCGAGAATCGGTATGACTGTCAAACAAAATCACCGTGAGTATTGAGGCGATCATCCCATTGACGCACCAGGCTGGAGATACCATTTTGGTAAAAAAAACCGTGTCCTGCTACGTGAAGAAGTTCATAACTGTCTGCTGCACACCGTCGTCCGACGGGAATCACCGACCCTTCAAGGCTTTCTTTGGGGGACCGAAGGGGCGATAATCGCAAGGGGTGGGATCAGGACTTAAGGGCGGATGCTCGAGTGTCTCCCATGTGAGTTGGCGTAATTTCTGCGTTAGTAAGTTTGGTGAATGGAGACACGCGTTACAATGAAACAGCAGCACCCCTTGACGCGCAATTCCACATCGGTGCTTTTCGATAGACATGTTGCCCCATACACATTTTTCATTCTCCTATCGATGTCCACGGGTGTTCGTCCTTCGGCAGCCAAGACTAGAATTAAAGCACGTTGGTCATGTTTGGACGCATTTGGCAATAACGTCGCCATTGTTTACGTTTCCGCATTTACCGCATGCATGTCGAAAAGAAAAGAATGTCACTGAGCCGTGGTGCGCCTTTTCGGGCACACCAGCTGTTTTGCACGACTATCGATTACCCAGCTGTACTACGATCTCTGCCCCTGTGTTGTGATCTGCCGGCGGGTATTTGTCGTAGGCGAGTTGGTTGTTGGACTTGCTACGAGGCGCTAGAACATGCTTGAGGGGATGACGGTGCAAATACGCAGGCTCGGGCAGCGGTGGCGCGGCCGGTCTACCTTGCAAGACGGTGGCGAATTTGTGGTGGACCTGTCTGACGTCAACTTCGGGCGCTGCTCGTCGCATTGCTTTGTGGCCTGTTTTCTCGGAGAGACCCATCAAAAATGGTTCAAATGGCTCTGAGCACTATGGGACTTAACAGCTGTGGTCATCGGTCCCCTAGAACTTAGAACTACTTAAACCTAACTAACCTAAGGACATCACACACATCCATGCCCGAGGCAGGATTCGAACCGGCGACCGTAGCAGTCGCGCGATTCCGGACTGCGCGCCTAGAACCGCGAGACCACTCGCGGCCGGCGGAGAGACCCATCCCTCGAGACCATCTCGAACAACGCTCTCCATCGTACGTGTAAGTGGTTTTGGTGAATTCATTTCGTCAAACGACTTGCGTTGCAGCGAGTGTATTTGTTGGTCGGTTGGTTCTAATCTACGTGTTTAAAGTAAGAGCAGCCGGCAGAGTCTGTGTGACTGTATGCAGACCAGCAGGTACTATTTGCTTTAAAATCCGCTCGTTGGATGACTATTAAAAGGCGGATTAGCACGAAGGCTTGCGTGTGATTTAGGGTTATTGCCATCAAGCGACGTCCCTGGTATATTGCTGTAAAAGAAAAAAAAATTTGCAGCCAGTTATTCTGTTGGTTTGTTGTTTTGGGGAAGGAGACCAGGCAGCGAGGTCATCGGTCTCATCGGATTAGGGAAGGACGGGGAAGGAAGTCGGCCGTGCCCTTTGAAAGAAACCATCCCGGCATTTTCCTGGAGTGATTTAGGGAAATCACGGAAAACCTAAATCAGGATGGCCGGACGCGGGATTGAACCGTCGTCCTCCCGAATGCGAGTCCAGTCTCTAACCACTGCTCCACCTCGCTCGGTGGGTTGCTCTGTTATTAGTAATATATTGCCGTAAAAGAAAAAAAATTTGCAACCAGTTATTCGGTTGTTAGCAAAACTTGTATTAAACCGTCCGGTTGGCCGTGCGGTCTAACGCACGGCTTTCCGGGCGGGAAGGAGCGCCGGTCCCCGGCACTAATCCACCCGGCGGATTTGAGTCGAGGTCCGGTGAACCGGCCAGTCTGTGGATGGTTTTTAGGCGGTTTTCCATCTGCCTCAGCGAATGCAGGCTGGTTCCCCTTATTCCGCCTCAGTTATACTATGTCGGCGATTGGAGCGCAAACAAATTCCCCACGTACGCGTACACCACCAGTACTCTACCACGCAAACATAGAGGTTACACTCGTCTGGTATGAGGCGTTCCCTGGGGGGTCCACCGGGGGCCGAACCGCACAATAACCCTGGGTTCGGTGTGGGGTGGCGGAGGGGTGAAGTGGACTGGGGTAGTCGTCGTGGCGTTGTGGACCACTGCGGCTGCGGCGGGGACGGAGCCTCTCCGTCGTTTCTAGGTCTCCGGTTAACATACAATACATACAAAACTTGTATTTGTAAAGCTAGTCATTTATATGTACTTCCTTGTATACATGCACTTATTGAATGCACTCACACAACAGTAATTGATTTGTGTATTTTATTGTTTATCAATTTCTTAACGTATATTTATTGATGTTCGCTTGATGTTTGCCGTATCTTCTGCGATCTGTTTGTGTTCCAGTTTCTGCAAGTTGGGGTGCGTGGGTGCTGCGCCACGTCCCGCTTCGGTGCACGGAAGTTGTGACGTGCCGTCTAATGGGAAGTGACTCCCGGTTGGGCCCCGGCGTTTAGGTGTTGTTTGGACGGCTGGTCTACTGCTTCCGGCATTTACGTTAAGTCACCTTTGCCCAGGGCAGCCTGGGGTCACTGCCCGTTTGATAAATGTAACCTATTTCATGTACTGTTTTTTTTGTGTGTAAGAAAGGTATTAAATTTTTGATTATTAATTGTAATGCTAGTCACGTGTTGTGCTGGTTGGGTTTTTGGGAGTTCTAAACGAACTGATGCTTTTTGTAAACCAGCTTCATATTGTAATTTTTTTTTAAATTGTGCCATTTCTTCAAATCAGCTTCAGACTGTAAATTATTTGAAATCTCTGTGGGTCATCTCTTTTAGTAATTGTTATCTGCTGTCTTGTTTGAGAAGAAACATATCTGTAATACTTTATAAAAGATGTCCACGTTGTCTCTTATCCATTTTGAATAAACAATGAATTTTGTAGTTGTTGTTTAAGGAGTGACATTACAGGGGCCTTGACCTTCCATCCTAAGTGTACCCCTCACCCCCACATCCTACGTTGCAGTCACACTAATCCGTTGCCTACATCCCGGTGCTTATGTATCCGTATCGGATTCGCGCTAAGTGCTGCAGCAACCCCCCTGAAACGAATACATTTAGTCACTCCTTTAATATAGATTAGGCGGAACTCCAAGACCCCCAGTAGGAAAACCAAGAACGCATAATCCAATTATTCAACATACCATATAGCAAATGTGCATAGTGAGAATCTGAATATATTGTTAACTGCTGGGGTGCTCAGTGATCCATCATGCGTGTATGAGGAACAATGACATTTCGTCTTCTAGTGTTTCCACTGTTAACCATACATCCTTCTTCGATGCGATTCGGTGACTGAATTAAACGATTTCACGTAATGGTATTCTATGGAGCAAAATGTACGTGCATCAGCGATAAGGCAGTCCGCACAGTTAGTTGGTTACATGTACCGTAGCTCATGTGAACGATTGTTTTATCTAAGCGATGTGGAAAGAGTCAGTTCACAGGAGATGTATACATGATTAGTGTTATCATTAATGAAAACGTTACAATGACGCGACAAAAGTCGTGAGATAGCGATATGCTCATATGCAGATGGCAGTACATAAAGTATAAAAGAGCAGTGCATTGGAGGAGGTGTCATTTGCACTCAGGTGATTCATGTGAAAAGGTTTCTAGCGTAAATATGGTCGCACGACATGAATTGACAGACTTTGAACAGGGAATGGTAGTTGAAGCTGGACGCGTAAGACATTTCATTTCGAAAATCGTTAGAGAATTAAATATTTCGAGATCCACTGCATCAAGAGTGTGCCGAGAATACCAAATTTCAGGCATTACCTCTCACCACGAATAATGTGGTGGCTGACAACCTTCATTTAACGACCGAGAGCAGCAGCGTTTGCGTGGAATTGTCAGTGCTATCAGACATGCAACACTACGTGAAATAACCGCAGAAATCAACATGAGACATACGACGAATGTGTCTCTCCGTTAGAATACGAGGCGCGTTTTTTAAGTAAGTACCGTTTTGCTACACCGCGTCCGCAGCGCTGCGGTTGGCGTTTTGCACATGCGCACTGGGTACCTACATCTCTTGTCTACGCACTGACGCCATTACAGTCTGAGTCTGAGACAATCAATGCAGCAGCTTACTGTAAGTCATTGCACAATCTGCTCCGTTCAATTCAGAACAAAAGACGTGGCAAGTTGAGCAAGGGCATCGTTTTGCTGCAAGACAATGCTCGTCCGCATGTGGCGAATCAGACCAAAGATCTCATCATATCTTTTGGATGGGAAACTAGAGCATCCTCCGTACAGCCCCGATCTTGCGCCCAGTGATTACCAGCTGTTCCTGCACTTGAAGAAACGCCTGGGCGGTCAGCGCCTTCAAGACGAAGACAAAGTCAAAACAGTGGTGATGCAATGGTTAACGAGTCAGGCGGCAGACTTCTAAGAGGAGGGTATTCAAAAACTGGTACAACGTTCTGACAAGTGCCTCAATGTTGACGGAAATTATATTAAGTTACAGCCTTTCATGTAAAAATAAAATTATTGAGATATCTTAGCACGTCTTTTTTTGAATTTCAAAACGGTACTTACTTAAAAAAACACGCCTCATAGTACGGCGAAATCTGGCGTTAATGGGCTATGGCAGCACGAGACAAACGCGAGTGCATTTGCGAACGACATGAATTCGCCTGCAGCGCCTCTTCTGGCCTCGTGACCAAATTGGTTGGACCCTACGCGACTGGAAAACTGGAGAATGGTCAGATAAGTCCCGATTTCAGTTGGTAAGAGCTGATGGGCGTGTTCGAGTGTGGCGCAGAACTCACGTAGACATAGACCCAAGCAAAAGAAAAAAATGGTTCAAATGGCTCTGAGCACTATGGGACTCAACATCTTAGGTCATAAGTCCCCTAGAACTTAGAACTACTTAAACCTAACTAACCTAAGGACATCACACACACCCATGCCCGAGGCAGGATTCGAACCTGCGACCGTAGCAGTCCCGCGGTTCCGGACTGCAGCGCCAGAACCGCTAGACCACCGCGGCCGGCCCCAAGCAAAAGAACGCAAAATCCCCAAGACTGGCAAAATTTTCCATAAGTTTGAAATATAGCACGTACTTCAATGCGAGATGCTTTTAATAATTTCCACAACAAAATTCTGTTTCGAAATCCGGCAGAAAACCCAAAGAGATTCTGGTCATACATAAAGCACACCAGTGGCAAGACGCAATCAATACCTTCACAGCGCGATAACAACGGTGAAGTCACTGATGACAGTGCCACTAAAGCAGAGTTATCAAACACGGTTTTCCGAAACTCCTTCACCAAAGAAGACGAAGAAAATATTCCTGAATTCCAATCAAGAACAACTGCCAAGACGAGAAACATAGAAGTAGATATCCCCGGTGTAACAAAGCAGCTTAAATCACTTAATAAAGCCAAGGCCTCTGGTCCAGATTGTATACCGGTCAGATTCCTCACAGAGTATGCTGATAGAGTAGCTCCATATTTAGAAATTATATACAACCAATAGCTCACAGAAAGATCCGAACCTAAAAACTGGAAAACTGCTCAAGTCACACCAATACCCAAAAAGGGAAGTTGGAGTAATTTGCTGAATTACAGGCCCATATCACTAACGTCGATTAGCACTAGGGTTTTGGAACATATACAGTATTCGAACATTATGAAATACCTCGTAGAAATCGATTTATTGACACATAGTCAACACGGATTCAGGAAATATCGTTCTTGCCAAACACAACTACCTCTTTATACTCATAAAGTAATGAGTGCTATCGACAGGGGATGTCAAATTGATTCCATATTTTTAGATTTCCAGAACGCTTTCATACCGTTCTTCACAAGCGTCTTCTAACCAAACTGGGTGCCTATGGAATATCGCCTCAGTTGTGCGACTGGATTCGTGATTTCCTGTCAGAAAGATCACAGTAATAGACAGTAATAGACGGAAAGTCATCGAGTAAAACAGAAGCAATATCCGGCGTTCCCCTAGGAAGTGTTATAGGCCCTCTATTATTCCTGATATATATTAACGACATAGGAGACAATCTGAGTAGCCATCTTAGATTGTTTGCAGAGGACTCTGTGATTTGCCGTGTTGCAAAGTCATCAGATGACCATAACGAATTGCAAAATGATTTAGATAAGGTATCTATATGGTACAAGTTTATATGCCAACTAGTTCTGCAAATGATGAAGAAATTGATGAAATGTATGACGAGATAAAAGAACTTATTCAGGTAGTGAAGGGAGACGAAAATTTAATAGTCATGGGTGACTGGAATTCGTCAGTAGGAAAAGGGAGAGAAGGAAACATAGTAGGTGAATATGGATTGGGGGGAAGAAATGAAAGAGGAAGCCGCCTTGTAGAATTTTGCACAGAGCTTAACTTAATCATAGCTAACACTTGGTTCAAGAATCATAAAAGAAGGTTGTATACCTGGAAGAATCCTGGAGATACTAAAAGGTATCAGATAGATTATATAATGGTAAGACAGAGATTTAGGAACCAGGTTTTAAATTGTAAGACATTTCCAGGGGCAGATATGGATTCTGACCACAATCTCTTGGTTATGAACTGCAGATTGAAACTGAAGAAACTGCAAAAAGGTGGGAATTTAAGGAGATGGGACCTGGATAAACTGAAAGAACGAGAGGTTGTAGAGAGTTTCAAGGAGAGCATAAGGGAACAATTGACAGGAATGGGGGAAAGAAATACAGTAGAAGAAGAATGGGTAGCTCTGAGAGATGAAGTAGTGAAGGCAGCAGAGGATCAAATAGGTAAAAAGACGAGGGCTAGTAGAAATCCTTGGGTAACAGAAGAAATATTGAATTTAATTGATGAAAGGAGAAAATATAAAAATGCAGTAAGTGAAACAGGCAAAAAGGAATACAAACGTCTCAAAAATGAGATCGACAGGAAGTGCAAAATGGCTAAGCAGGGATGGCTAGAGGACAAATGTAAGGATGTAGAGGCCTATCTCACTAGGGGTAAGATAGATACCGCCTACAGGAAAATTAAAGAGACCTTTGGAGAGAAGAGAACCACTTGTATGAATATCAAGAGCTCAGATGGCAACCCAGTTCTAAGCAAAGAATGGAAGGCAGAAAGGAGTATATAGAGGGTTTATACAAGGGCAATGTACTTGAGGACAATATTATGGAAACGGAAGAGGATGTAGATGAAGATGAAATGGGAGATACGATACTGCGTGAAGAGTTTGACAGAGCACTGAAAGACCCGAGTCGAAACAAGGCCCCAGGAGTAGACAACATTCCATTAGACCTACTGACGGCCTTGGGAGAGCCAGTCCTCACAAAACTCTACCATCTGGTGAGCAAGATGTATGAGACAGGTGAAATACCCTCAGACTTCAAGAAGAATATAATAATTCCAATCCCAAAGAAAGCAGGTGATGACAGATGTGAAAATGGCCGAACTATCAGTTTAATAAGTCACAGCTGCAAAATACTAACGCGAATTCTTTACAGACGAATGGAAAAACTGGTAGAAGCGGACCTCGGGGAAGATCAGTTTGAATTCCGTAGAAATGTTGGAACACGTGAGGCAATACTTACCTTACGACTTATCTTAGAAGAAAGATTAAGAAAAGGCAAACCTACGTTTCTGGCATTTCTAGACTTAGAGAAAGCTTCTGACAATGTTGACTGGAATACTCTCTTTCACATTCTAAAGGTGGCAGGGGTAAAATACAGGGAGTAAAAGGCTATTTACAATTTGTACAGAAACCAGATGGCAGTTATAAGAGTTGAGGGGCTTGAAAGGGAAGCAGTGGTTGGGAAAGGAGTGAGACAGGGTTGTAGCCTCTCCCCGATGTTATTCAATCTGTATATTGAGCAAGCAGTAAAGGAAACAAAAGAAAAATTCGGAGTAGGTATTAAAATTCATGGAGAAGAAGTAAAAACTTTGAGGTTCGCCGATGACATTGTAATTCTGTCAGAGACAGCAAAGGACTTGGAAGAGCAGTTGAACGAAATGGACAGTGTCTTGAAAGGAGGATATAAGATGAACATCAACAAAAGCAAAACGAGGATAATGGAATGTGGTCAAATTAAATCGGGTGATGCTGAGGGAATTAGATTAGGATATGAAACACTTAAAGTAGTAAAGGAGTTTTGCTATTTAGGGAGTAAAATAACTGATGATGGTCGAAGTAGAGAGGATATAAAATGTAGACTGGCAATGGCAAGGAAATCGTTTCTGAAGAAGAGAAATTTGTTAACATCGAGTATAGATTTAAGTGTCAGGAAGTCGTTTCTGAAAGTATTTGTATGGAGTGTAGCCATGTATGGAAGTGAAACATGAACGATAACTAGTTTGGACAAGAAGAGAATAGAAGCTTTCGAAATGTGGTGCTACAGAATAATGCTGAAGATAAGGTGGGTAGATCACGTAACTAATGAGGAGGTATTGAATAGGATTGGGAAGAAGAGAAGTTTGTGGCACAACTTGATTAGAAGAAGGGATCGGTTGGTAGGACATGTTTTGAGGCATCAAGGGATCACAAATTTATCATTGGAGGGCAGCGTGGAGGGTAAAAATCGTAGAGGGAGACCAAGAGATGAATACACTAAGCAGATTCAGAAGGATGTAGGTTGCAGTAGGTACTGGGAGATGAAGAAGCTTGCACAGGATAGAGTAGCATCGAGAGCTGCATCAAACCAGTCTCAGGACTGAAGACCACAACAACAACATGGTGCAAAAAGTGGCAATTGACCCTGAATAAAGAAAAGCGTGAAGTTATTCATGTTTGAATCATACTCAAGAAACAAAATGGAAAAGATTTTAGTGAATAGTTCATTGTCGGAAAGACAGAAAACTTTACTGACTGGGAAAAAAATCACAAAGGGAGTCCTACAGGGACCAATTCTGGATCCACTCGTATTCCTTATAGATATGTGAATGATCATCCACTCAACATTCGACAAGGAAAATTAGTGCTTTATGCAGACGATATTAGTATTAAAATAAATCACATTAGAGAGAAAGCAACAGAGGCCTTGTTAAATGTTGGTTTCCAAAGAATTATTAAGTGTTTCTCTGAAAATGGACGCTGTTTGACATTTTTTTTAAAGAAAAACCCATAATACATTCATTTCTGTACAAGAAAAGCGGTCATACCAGCATATGATATATCACATAGGCAGGAGTCAGTAAATAGGGTAGAATTCTCCAAATTTTTGCATGAAAAAATTGATGAAAACTTGAACTGGAAGAATTATGTTACTCAGCTTCTCAAACAATTATGTTTGCCTACTTTTGCGCTTCGTGTAATTGCTAATCTTAGGAACAAACATTCTACCTCATGATATACTTTTCATAACTCATCACTTTGAACGAAAGTACTGTTTGCACAGAAACGAGCAGTAAGAACACTATGTGGTGCTCACCAACGGACGCCCTGCAGTTATCTCTTCAGGGAGCTGGTCATTTTAACTGCGCTATCACAGTACGTATATACTCTGATGAAATTCGTCATAAATAATCCGTCACAATTTGAGAAGAACAGTGATGTCCTTATCTACAACACTAGAGTGAAAAATGACCCTTTGTTACCCTTTGTTAATGCTGTCAGTGGCTCTATATACAGAAACGAAATTTTTTGATCATTTATCGTAGAACATAAAATGTCTTACAGGTAGAGGAGCAGCTTTTGAACTTTATTTAAAATCATTTTCCCTGGACAACTCCTGTTCCACTGACGAATTTCTGCTTATAAACTAGGTATCCAGCTAAAAATGTTTAGTGTAGTTTTATGAATAGGACTAAAAATAATACACTGAGGTGATAAGTCATGGGATACGTCTTAATATCGTGTCAGACCTCGTTTTTCCCGGCGTAGTGCAGGAACTTAACATCGCATGGACTCAACAAATCGTTGGAAATCCCCTGCTGAGATACTGACCCATACTGCCACTATATCCGTCTATAATTGCCGGTGTAGGATTCTGTGCACGAAATAACTGAAATCCCTAAACACAGGATGGGGTAGGACACGGAAAGCATGGAAGGGCAAACCCAGAACAGCAGCGTCATTTGCAGTTTTATTGTTTACGTTTATTTAACCACCAGATTACAGCATGAATAAATTGATACAATAACCACAAAAAATTATGAGTGACAGGATAGAGCTAATTAGTTGTTTATACCAATAATCTGCTTCAACAAATGATTTTACTTTAACAAGCTACAAAACTCAGTGCCAGAATGAATACAACGCAAGAAAAAATTTAAAGAACTTTTTTCCTTATAAAACGGAAACTGTTCAAAGTGCAAAAGCAACCATCTCTCAAGATAATTTAAGAAACTTGACAAAGCCTTCAAAGGATTTTCGGGAAACTAATTGACAATATGTTTTAATAAAGAGGCTCTTAGCACAGAGGAGGGCAAATACACTACTAAAAATCAACATGAAATTTGCTGAAAATTCTATCAAGTATCCAAACAGCAAAAATAGATTAAGGTTATCCAAACGTGAGGAAAGTAAAATATCAGGTTAGGCTGAAACAGTAATTATGGTTAAATAATTTGGAAATATTCACGTTATATAAGAATCAAGACGGTGCTTTGTTTAAGAAAAACTTAGCTACCCGGAATTCACAAAACGTGCAATAGAAGCATATTCCAAACGAAATGTAAAACTTTAAATAAGGTTCCATAAATCAGAACATTAAGTAATCTTTTAACAGACAGCCAGCGGACACGCGGACACGCTTCAATGACGGCCGATACACACCAAAGCAGTGCGTACGGCAAAAAGCCCAATCGACCACCACCAGGTGCAAATTTGGCCGCAGGACTCGGAAGACTACGTAGGGCTGTTAACAAACGCCACTTACGTGAAACATAGGCCAAACAGACAAGTTAGACAAATATTAATTGCAACCATCTCGAAAAATAGTCACCATAAGGTTTCTTAATCCGCCACAAAATTTTATCCTTAACAAAATTTTCATAATATCAAGAGCGTAGTAGTGACGAAGGTAATGTATCTTAGAACATTTAGCAGAATAAAATTTGATACATGAAAACATAATAAATGCTCAAAATAAGATCTGACAGTAATTTAGCTAAGCCATGCGGCAAGGTACCTTGGGTGAAGTGAACAGTTACGTAAGGACAATGAAGAGCTTAGCCTTGCGAGGTGGTACCTTTACAAGCAGTACCTCCTGTCGTGGAATTCAAAAAGTGTAAATCTACAACACGATTTTAATACATATATATTAAACACAGGAAAATTTCTGTTAAACCAAACAAATATAAAATAAGAGATTAACTGGAAAATGCTTAATCAGTACAACAGAACCTCAGCTTAGATAATTACACTCAAACAAATGTTTCAGCAAGCCACCCAGTGCACGCAATAGAGGTGGGCGTATCGTTGTAAGAGAAATATTGACTATAAGCACACGCTCTGGCAGATATTTTATAATTCTGGAAATATCCAGTGCGGCTCTCAGGACCCAGTCCCACGTAGCATGGAATATCAAACACGGACAAATCCGCGGAAATGGACAGAAGGACGCGGCCCATAATGCCCTACAGTCCACTGTGACTCGCTGCCTGTCTATTACTGCCTTTCCGACGCTGCTCAAGGCGTACATTCAGACTCGCTAGGCCAGAGATGATGAGCGACAAGCCACAATCGATTGTCGCTGCCATTAGTGGCTCCAGTGAATAATGCTCGAGATCCAGGCACGGGAATTCGATTGCAAGCCCACCACGGCTTACTAACGCTCGACGATGTCCCATTAATCGATAGAATTCACGTCAGGTGATCTGGATGGCCAAATCATTCACTCGAATTGTCCAGAACGTTCTTCAATCCAGTCGCGAAAATCAGTGGCCCAGTGACATGATGCATTGACGACCACAAAAATGTAGTCAATCAATGGCTGGATATGATCTCGTAGTACCAGAAAATAACCATCTCTATGATCGGTTCAGATGGACTAAAGGGCCCAGTCCATTCCATGCAGACACAGCACAAACCGTTATGGAGCCATCAGCAGCTCGCGCAATGCCTTGTTGCCATTTACATCTACATCTACGTGATTACTCTGCTAGTCACAATAAAGTGCCTGGCAGAGTGTTCAAGCTGTCTCTCTACAGTTCCACTCCTGAACGGCTCGCGGAAAAAACGAGCACTTAATTTTTTATGTGCGAGCCCTGATTTCTCTTATTTTATCGTGATGATCATTTCTTCCTATGTAGGTCGGTGCCAACCGAAGGTTTTCGCAATCGGAGGAGAAAACTGGTATTGAAATTTTATGAGAAGATCCCATTGCAGTGAAAACGCCTGTGTGTAAAGGCATCAGTTCCATAAAACTAGATTTTTTTAAAAAGAGTAACATGATCTAGCAGTCAAATGCCTAGCGATGTATTTTTATTTAAGGCTTTTACTACTTGATGAGTCAACGTATAAAAGGCATTCTCACTCCAGCAACACTTCTGGATTCCAAATTGTGATATACTAAGTAAATTGTTTCTACTTAAGTGTGCGACTACCCTTTTTCAAATATTTTGGAAAAGATGTCAGTAATAAAATTGCATAATAAATGTTGAGGTCTGTCTTGTCACCTTTCTTATGAAATGGTTTGGCGACTGTGTATTTTAACCTGTTTGGAAAAATTTCCTGTGCCAGTGATGCATTGCATATATTATTAAGGACATGACTTACAAACAACTTTTCCGAATTCTGTTTGAAACTCAATGAACCCCATATGAGCTTTCGTTTTTCAGAATTTTTACATCTGTATTAGTTTCAGTGAAGGATGTGGGTGCTATTTCTAGTTGCTAAAAGCTTTGTCGAACGACATGTTTTATATATTCTCTTAGTTCTTCATAAAAACCCTTTAATCCTATATTTGATGCTTCGTTTAGGAAGTGATTGTTTAAAAACACTTGCAACTTGTGAACTGCCAATCGCAACATTCTCATTTAGTTTAAATCTTATGGAATTTTGTACACTGGCTGGGAGTCTTATCTTCCAATTTATAACGTCTCATATACTTTCAATCTTATCGTCTGCATTATTTACTTATGTCAGAAGGTGCATACTTTTAGACATTTTAATGGCTCTTCTTAAAACATTACAGTATTTTTGGTAGTATGCAAGTAATGTCGAATGTTAACTTACTCGGGTTCTTACATAAATTCATCTCTTCCTCTTTTATGAGACTTTAATTCCCTTAGTTATCAACGAAATACTTTTTTATAGGTCTTCTGGATAATAATTTTGGAAAGCATTGGCACAAATCTGCTATGAACTGGATTTGACATTAGCATCTCTTTCTACACATACCTCAACCAACACAATCCATTTTAACTTACTCTTAAAACATTGTATCCTTTCCTCATTAATAAACTTGTTTACGCAAGACAGAATTATTCTTCATTTTATGAAACTTTATAGTTCCCAACCAACAGCCTCACAAGTCATGCAAGCAAGTGCTGCCACTGAGTCTTTGCAGGAGTAGTTACTAAGAAGTTAAGAGACCATTTTTCTTTCAATATTGATTGAATAAAGTTTGACGTGCTTTGTGTGGGTATTCAGATTATCGTGATAAACACCTGTTTCATCATAAAATTGACTTGCAAATGTTCAGGCCAGTCACAGTTTTCCATATCTTAGCAAATCCCCCACATGATCTATACCTTCTGATTTTCAAGAGATAAAGTAATACATTATCAGACATTTCTCACCGTGAGTTTATTTCGTCGCCCAGTGTTCGTACCGAATCGATCTGCTGCGCAGTCTAAATTCACAACTTAATAATGAATGGACGCTACCAGGAATGGATGGCATACACCGACTGTGTGTTTTTTGTTTTGTTTTCTTTGTTTTGTTTTTTCCTAACGGCACTACATAATTTTACCTCGGGCATTTAAAAGAAGTTCCTATGAGAACGTCAACGACATAACATGCTTGGTACCTGATCAGATGCTATCAAGATAACAGCACCACAAACCACTGGCCACCGCCGAGAGACGACTTTCTGTAGAGGTCTGTCGTATTGCACCAAATGTAAGCAAGCAGGTAACTCAAGTACGGTTCCTGTGTTTATTATGACTCAAAATGTTGACCTTGTGCATTGCTGCACGCTATAAAGTAATTGTAGAGGAACAATACTGCGCGTTGAATATTGTCTGTAGATACCGCAGCACAGGTCCGTGTATTAAGCATTTCGTGCCTTCGGGAGTCGTTGGTCTTTTCTAACAGACCTCTTGCGTTAATTTTCGGCACCGCTAAAAGTATAGAAGTGTTACGGTTGGTGAGAGTGCAGACCGTTTTGCGTTTTCTGAACGAACGTTCCAGTGCAGTTTTCTCTCAAGAGTGTCTGTCATTACATGTCACGTTGTAAACGCACTGATTGCCTCACGTCCAGTGGGATGCCTTCCAGTAACTGCGGCAGCAGCATATCTTAGGAAATGGAGGTTCAAATGGCTCTGAGCACTATGGGACTCAACTTCTGAGGTCGTCAGTCCCCTAGAACTTAGAACTACTTAAACCTAACTAACCTAAGGACATCACACACATCCATGCCCGAGGCAGGATTCGAACCTGCGACCGTAGCGGTCTCGCGGTTCCAGACTGTAGCGCCTAGAACCGCACGGCCACTCCGGCCGGCAATTAGAGGTCCTTGAGAGTAGTTAAGCTCCCATCGATAAAACGTTGACCGACCGCGCGGGTCTTGAAAAACACGCACCAAACGTTGATAGACCATGAGCGTTGTTTTTTATCCACTTCTTTCAGTCAGTGTGAATTTTCAGCTGACGATCCGTGGGTACCGCGAAGATTGACTTTTCCATGGTTTGTAAACAATGTTTCTATCTTAAACAAAATTTTGCTTAGATATGTAGCGTCAATTTGCAATTCTCGTAGATAAAATTCGGTGTGGCGTCGATAGTTCCGATGCCACAGCATAGGTGCACGCTCGTAGGTTCGCATTACGAGAGCGAACCAACTACGCCGACCACAGTGCCTTCTAGCCGACGCTGTGGAGCTCACCGAACGACGCTCTGCTTTCTGTCCAGTTGATCAAGAACAAACGACCAAGCAGCTTATCTTCTACTTCACAGGGGGCTGGCCATTACAGACTCCGCCTTTGTTACTTCAATGACAGTTTGTCCAACTACTAGTAACTACTAGGTTTCATACATGGACCACTGCTTCACACCTACGTGCTCATCTTTACCAAAAGTTACGTGTATGTCATTGACTAATATTTTCTATTAAATGTGCTTTTACTTAACATGCAGTACCGAAGTGCTTTACCTCTCCTGCTCCTAATCGCTTCCTTCATTCGGCCCATTTTGCAGATCAAAGGAGCAGACCCACGCGTCGCCTTCCAGGTGGGATACAAAATTCGTAGAGTTTGGGAATTCATTGCCATGAAGCTGCAAATGCAGTGAAATGCGATGGAATGTAGTGGTCTGAGAACACTCCTTTGCTTAAGTCCTCTCGAACTCCCGAGATGCCTCTTAGTGACATTAGTACTGTATGTTACTGCTGCTAAAAAGTTGGTTTCATCACTTCATCACTTGCTCTTCTTTTTCCTTGGCGTATTTTATTCTTCATATTTAAAGTTTCTATAACTTTCTTTATAACGTTTGCAAAGACAGATCGTGAGTGCTTGGCACCATCTGAACACCCCTCCTCACACAACAGCGCCGCTGCTCTTACAGTTTTGCAGTATGCTCCATAAACGCTCTTCATGTTTTTGACTGTCTTATACATTGTGAATGTTCAGATGTGTGTGAATTTCTAAGGGACCAAACTGCTGAGGTCATCGGTCCCTAGACTTACACACTACTTAAACTAACTTATGCTAAGGACAACACACTCATGCCCGAGGGAGGACTCGAACCTCCGGCGGGAGGGGCCGCGCAGTCAGTGACATGGCCCCTCTAACAGCGCGGCTATACATTGTGAATGTCTCAACAGATTTATAAATAAGTGATCTCATTACTACAACAGCAGAATACAAACAGATAGGCTTCAAGCGTACAGGTAAACATATAAATCCTGCGTAAGTTACCTGCTTGTTTACATTTGATATAACAGGACAGATGTTTGTGGAACCTTTTCTCCTGACTGCGCGACACTGGCTTGCAGCGCTATTATATTGATACTATTTGATCAAATCTCTTATATTTTATGTCATTAAAGTCTTGTAAGAAGTACTTTTCAAATGCTACAGAAAAGAGTACATAATTCCATTGAAAGAACAAATCAAGATCGTAATTCAACGACTGTAAATAATAAAAATTACTTGCGAACGTCAGGAAATTCGTTATATTGTCCGGATAACTTTGAGAAAACCGCACCTCGATGTATTTATTCATTATAAATATATTTGGGATGGTCTGTCTTATTTGTCTCACCCAGATAATCGGAAAAAGGAATGGGTGGTCTTCACTTACCGACACCTCCAAGAACTACTAAAACAGAAGTGCTTCTAGTGTGTGCGTTGCTGATGTTCGACGTATCATCTTGTGCTGTCCTTCTTGTTTCTCCTGCGTAATTTTTAGTACACTGGCAAGGAATTTAATAAATAATCTCCCAGACTCCTTTCGTTAAAGCAGACCACCTTTCAGAGATCCAAAAAAAACTATCGTCTTAGCTGGTGGGTGAAAGTTCACTACCAGTTTATGCTTCTTCATTCTTCTGGCAGTTTTTGAAGAAACATTTCTTACATACGATAGAAAACAGGAGGCTTTACGTATCTTTCCTCTAAAAGTTGCGTTTGGTTCGGTGTTTTCGCTTGCAGTTGTCTCTTAATCTGATGTTCTGTGCATTCACTTTTATTGAATACGACTTGCAGGTGCTTCAGTTCGCCCTGTAGGCAGTCAGTGCAGGACACTACGTGGACTCTACGTCTTGAAGTTTTAAGTAGCCCATATCTTGCGAAGGATGGTGGCAGCAGTACGCCTGCGAGTATAAAGATGCAAAGCTGATACTTTTTGCCCATGATACAAGTATATCTATCACACCCAACAGACAAGAATTAACTGGTGAAATTGTAAACGATGTTTTTCAGAAAATAATTAAGTGGTTCTCTGCAAATGGGCTCTCATTAAACTTTGACAAAACACAGTACATACACTTCCACACAGTAAATGGAATGACACTATCAATAAATATAGACTTCGATCAGAAATCGGTAGCTATGGTAGAATATTCAAAATTTCTAGGTTTATGCATTGATGAGGGGTTGAACTGGAAAAAACACACTGAAGATCTGCTGAAACGTTTGGGTTCAGCTTCCTATGCTATTAGGGTCGTTGCAAATTTTGGCGATATACATCACAGTAAATTAGCTTACCACGCCTATTTTCATTATCTGCTTTCGTATGGCATCATATTCTGGGGAAACTCATCATTGAGTAAAAGAGTGTTCATTGCATAAAAGCGTGTAATCAGAATAATTGCTAGAGCTTATCCAAGATCATCCTGCAGACACTTATTTAAAGAGCTAGAGATCTTCACTGTAGCCTCAAAATATATACATTTACTTATGAAATTTGTTGTTAACAATCCGAACGAATTCAGAAGTAATAGCAGTGTACATGTCTACAACACTAGGAGAAAGGATGATCTCCACTACTCAAGGTTAAATCTAACTTTGGCTCAGAAGAGGGTAAATCATGCTGCCACAAAAGTATTTGGTCGCTTACCTAATAGCATCAAAAGTCTGCAAGGTAGCCATACAGCATGTAAAAGGAAATTAAAAGAATTTCTTAATGGCAACTCCATCTACTCATTAGATGAATTTTTGGATATAGTAAGTGAGTAATTTCCCAAGCACCCACAAAAAAAAAAATTAAAAATATTGACATGTAATATTCTGTGTAGTGTAATATCTTGTATAGACACCTTTTATTAACCTGACTCGTTCCACATCATTACGAAGTGTCGTATTCATGATCTATGTAACAAGTACTAATCTAATCTAAACTGTTATGGCTGGGTTTTCGTTAGAGGCAATTTCCTAAAAACCCAATCTCCTTACGTCAAACTACACGTTCCAGTGACGTCAATGTGACCACCTGTCAAAAGCCTGAAGAATCACCTTTAGCAGCGTGGACGACGATGTAGAGGTGCTCGATAGCTCCACACCTATACGCCCGTACACGGCTCCTCAGCTGTCGATCACCCGTGGAATCTGTGGCCGGTGATGCACCACAGTGGCCCCAGTGCCGGTTTTGGATAGCGCCATTTTGCCATGCACGATATACTCTAACCACGACGGTTTACAGACTTAGCCGTTCCAGAAACGCTTCTACCTTTGGGCTGAAAGACAATGATTATGGCATTTGGACATCAGATAAATCGCTTCGATTCCCCATTACGACAATGATTACACTGCTTCCCACTCCCCCCCCCCCCCCAAACGCTTTGTATACACTTCACTGCAAGTGCTGCCAACTGCCGCATATAAGGGGTTATTCCACGTTGACGTCGAAAGTAGGCTGAGGCCTCACTAAAGCGACGGTAGACAGCGATAAATCTGATTCTTTCTGTGATTAGGGTTAAGATCCTCAAGATATTCCACCAATTTATGCTCGCCTTGAGGCTGAAGTATGAATGTGTCATCTACGTATCTCCAGAACCCTGTCGATTTTAAAACTGAGGAGTTCAGCGTTTTTTCTTTTAATTCCGCCATAAATAAATTAGCTTCCGTGGGTGATAGAGGACTAACCATGGAGCATGGCCAATCTGATCAAAATATTGGTTATCAAATAATGGTTATCGGGAGCTGAAGTATTGCTATCCCAGGCGCATGCCAGAATGATGATGGAATAATCTACCCGTCCTGAAAATTTCCAGAAAGAAATTGTTGGAGGTTTCTCACTAAACACCAGCCACGTCTCTCATAGAAAGCAGCATAGCAGGAACTGGAAGTTGGTTGAAACACGAGGTACAGAGTACGGAAATGTCCGAAAACATGTGGAACCTGTACCGGAAAAACAGAGTATACTTTTCAAGGGGAAGAGAATTTGCAGCGCCAAGAAAATCTAAATAAGTTGAAAACGAAACCGTTGAAAACTAATGTGGACAACAGTAACTGGGAGGAAGGACTCAGATTACTAATCGGGTGATTCTGTCCACCAACGAGGTTAGATGGTCTTTTTAAACGTATCGGACATAGTAGCGACGGCAATGAACGGTGATAGAATAATATATAGAACAGCCTCGATTGCATTAAAACACTTTTATTCATAAGTAGTGACCGGTTTCGAACCGATGTGGATCATCTTCGCACCACACTCTGAAATTCAGAGTCCAGCAGAATGTGGATAAACATGTTATGCAACAAATACAAAGTTAAAACTAAATTGCATAATGTTATTCCATGCGATGACAACTGGGGCCGATGGCACGGAGCACGAACTGTGGATACAAATCACTGATGTGGACTGCTGACTGCGTGGCGATATCATGTAGTTAGCATAAGCTCCGCCCCTTGCCTGTTACCCTACGTCATCTTTAGCCAACAGAATATAAAGTATGCGACATACGTCAGGCAGAATGAAAAAAACTGGATATTATCGTAAGATATATCTAAATAACGATTTGTATGTTATACAGTTGAAATTTTACGTAATATAAAAAGCATAAATGAAAAAAAGTATAACTGAAACACTATAAGTGAAAAAGTATAACAGAAAAAGTATAACTGAACAGCCAATGGCATCAGTTAGAACGTCAGTTGACTGCCCCCTGCGGGACATTCCTTACACCGAAGATGGGCTGCAGGTCGCCGCTGTTGGTTGCCTAGCGACTCGGACGATTTATCAATAGCCATCAAAGATGCTACGCCGCTGCCGTACTGCGTTCGATTCGGCCTCGTGTGATCTTCATATCTGCGTTGATTGCAAATCTTTCGTCAGCTCCGAGTGTTAGTATTACATGCTGAGTTATACACCATAGAAAACTTGTGTACCCATTCCTCAGCATTATCAGTAATGTAGATACCTTAATAATACGTACAGAATGCTGTGTAGTCACTGTTTTGAATTAAGTTACAAATATCTCCTTGAAAAACCTTTTTTCATTGGGGCTAAAATATATAGGAGGTAGCTTAAAATACACCTCTAAAATATTTCATGAAATACTTGCTCGTCAGTATATAGTAAAATATAAAGGAGTAAGCAATTTTTTTACAGTAAGTCACGAAATAGATCAAAAAATATCTTTCTTTAACATATATTCGTTTCTTGAGTAATACTGACTTGTTTTTTGTGTTTTATGAAAATTTGAATTTCTTCTAATGTATTTAGCAGTAGGCCTTTACGCGCGTTATATAAAATTTTGCAGTTATCTTCAATAGAGCGGTAGGAGAGTTTATTCTGTGTCATATGCTGTTTTGGAAGTTTGCGGTGAGTTCCTATGGGATCAAACAGCTGAGGTCATCGGCCCCTAAACTTACACACTACTTAAACTGACTTACGCTAAGGACAATACAGACACTCATACCCGAGGTAGGACTCGAACCTCCGAGGGGGGTAGCAGCGCGAACCGTGGCAAGGCGCAGTAGACCGCGCAGCTAACACGTGCGGCTCATACGCTGTCCAAATAACGATTTGCTGCTGGCTTTACCTACTGTGTGTTCACGAAATCTGAGGTGGAACTTACGTCTTGTCGGCCTTATGCATTGCGTGTCACAAGTATCGCAAGTTATCTTATAAACTCCATATTTCAAAAATAAACTTAGTGTTTATTATGTCACATATTTCCCTGTGTGCTGTTGTACTCTAAATTACGCGTATCGTTCGAAGATAATGTACATCTTGTCGAAACCCCTAATCACTTCTGAATAAAAGTCATTTTATTTGATCAAGACTGTTCGTATATTTTATTAAAGTCAGATAGGCCTACATCGTTTCCAGAGTCAGTCAAAAATAGCCTAAACTCTCTTGCAAAGTGATAGCCTTAGTACACAGCAATGTTGGAGGGCGACTTAAGTCTATCCAATATCAGCTGGAAAAGTACACAACGTTATAGGCAGTAGATACAGTCCTGCGAAGTAATACTTAAAACTTCCTTTGACAATTGCCTCGACAAACTATTCTGATCACCCACACGCAAAACAATATTTTAGATCACTTAGTTGCAAACAGAACCGATCTTTCTGAGGGTGTTACCACCGAGCGAGGTGGCGCAGTGGTTAGCACACTGGACTCGCATTCGGGAGGACGACGGTTCAATCCCGTCTCCGGCCATCCTGATTTAGGTTTTCCGTGATTTCCCTAAATCGCTTCAGGCAAATGCCGGGATGGTTCCTTTGAAAGGGCACGGCCGATTTCCTTCCCCATCCTTACCTCACCCGAGCTTGCGCTCCGTCTCTAATGACCTCGTTGTCGACGGGACGTTCAACACTAATCTCCTCCTCTCCTTTCTGAGGGTGTTACTGATGAGAGAAGCATTAGCGGCAAAGATTCTATTTGAGCAAGTGTGGTCACCAAAGACAATAAGGTTATCTAGGAAGCTACGAGAGTATTTGAATTGGTGCACACTGATAGAGAATCACTATTAATTTATTTAAATGACGAAATGAGGGTATTTAGATCAGATCTGGAGAACGTTAAAGCAGTCTTAGTTATAGCTTAAAGACTTTATAAACTGCTGTTTGGATACATAAGACAAGTTGAACTTTGTCATGTAATTAAGAAGCATAATGAGAAATACGTTATATCCTTGGACTCGACGTTAGAGTCGATGGAATTATTGCATTATTCTCTTACAGTGCTTCTTGCTACCCACTACTTCATCTGTCTCTGTAAACGAAATATCGCCATTATGGTACCTCTGAATTATTTATGAATAATAATGTTAATGTTGAGTTAAAATGAGGAATAATAATGTTAATGTTGAATTAAAATGAGTTATTTCTTAGTGAACGTGCGTCTTAATGATCGCTAATTATTAGTACAGATTTATTTTGTGTTTCAGCAACTTAATTCCTCTGGAAAGAGAAAACTTATTGATGCGACAATCACACGCCGTCAGCGTGCTTACACATGCATATTTGAGTCCTTACTATTAGAACCTGCAGTCAAAATTATTTTATACACGAAGCACGATTATTCTTGCTGTACATTGCGATTTGCTGTATCCGATTGTACTGCACATTAACACGGTGACTTGCCAGGTTAGCTGAGAGCGTGAATGCACTGCTTCCTGGACTCGGGTAGGCGCGCCGGCCCCGGATCGAATCCACCCGGCGGATTAACGACGTGGGCTGGTATGCCAGTCGACCTCGATGTGATTTTTAGGCGGTTTTCCACATCGCGATAGGTGAATACGAGGCTGATCCCCACATCCCTCCTCAGTTACACGACACGCAGACATTTGTCACACTTCCGCACTATTTCATGGTTTACAGTAGACGCAGACAGCTGGGGTACACTGATTCCGTCCTGAGGGGTATGGGGTGGCGGCAGGAAGGGCATCCGGCCACCCCTTTCAATTAACCTTGCCAATTCTGTTGTAACCACGCCGACCCTGCGACCATTGCGGGATAAAGGTACAAGTGAAAGAACTGCACATTAACATGGTAGACCATCTCCTTCAGAAGGTATATCCGCCTGGTTTCGTCAAAACAGGAAAAAAAGGTAACAAAGTCTATGTTGAGTGTGGAGTTCTGTTTGATTCAAATCCTAATTACTAACTAAACATGATCATTTACTCTTTGTGATTTATCCTCCCCCACGGTAAAATGCAATGTAGCATTCCATCTTTAGCCTAATTCCTCCACAGGATGAAATCACAATACGTTCCAAGTAAAGTAATAGAAGATGGAAAGGAGTTGCTCTCAGTCAATGACACCATTCAGAATACGTTGCGAGAATGCTACCCTGTCATTAGAACAGACACCGCAGGGGAAGTAATAGCAAAAAATGAATAGCAACTAGTGCAACTCGTTAAGAAACCAGACAGAAAGCGGATATTTTAAATGAAATATACATGACACGTGTGTAATATTCCGCAATTTACACTGCTTGTGCCAGCTCAAAAAGTCCTCTGCGTTGCGATACATTCGAAACCTTCGCGCGGCCGCTCGCGGCCTGTACGACTATGGCGACTCTTAAACGAAGCTGCCTGCTTCGGAGAGGCAACAGGTTCAACTTGGATGTCTGTAGCGACCGTCGGCGGAGTCCGTAACACTGGAGACTTCGACGTTTTTCCCCTGTATCGTTTACTGCGGCGGCTACCATCGAGTGATCCGTTGGATAATGGTCGCCTATTCGCGTGTTCGTGGCTGTGAACCCTAGTGTACTTGGTGGCATGGACAAAAGTGCTGGGTGACCTTGAACATTATCCAGAAAGGCTCTGCTCGTGATTGAGGAAACCTTCATTGTGGGGCCCGCATCTCGTGGTCGTGCGGTAGCGTTCTGGCTTCCCACGCCCGGGTTCCCGGGTTCGATTCCCGGCGGGGTCAGGGATTTTCTCTGCCTCGTGATGGCTGGGTGATGTGTGATGTCCTTAGGTTAGTTCGGTTTAAGTAGTTCTAAGTTCTAGGGGACTGATGACCATAGATGTTAAGTCCCATAGTGCTCAGAGCCATTTTTTTCATTGTGGGTGGCCCAAGGCAAGCTGTATTAAGTTTATAGAGCAGTGGCTCCAGTCTTATTGGTTTGCTGTATTTAATCGGACTTTAATTATGGGGCAGCCAGAGTTGGAGTCTATTTAGTCAGTGATCAGTTTCGGCCAACGCCGATTCCCAAAGCAACCAATGTTTGCCAAACAAAATGTCCGTCAAAACAACAGTAAGCAAAATGTTCACCTAAGCGCATATTCCCAACTAACGTACTTAAATAAATAATTTTTGCATCACAATCTGAAAAAAAAGAGTTGCTGTCTCACTACACCCCGCGCGTGAGTTACGCAATTACATTTTTTGTCATTCATTTCACAGCAATATTTTCCGTGGATAACGGGGGAGTTACAAATTAGTGGTTTTACGCGACATGTCTGTGGCCCCCATGTTCAGCGCGGACCTGCGATTTTGCGTGGTAAATATTCTCGGCCAGCAGCGGAGCCACGTCAGGTGCTGGTGACGCAGACTGTCACAAGTATGACGAGAGCAGGCGTGCTGGTGGCCTGTCACTGCAGCAGAGTGTGACGGAAACGGTGGCATCTGGGAAGCGATCGCTGGCCCCGATATTTGGCTAGCGGCACTTGGTGATCGTAGATGCCCAGTAGCTCAGTTGTTAGAAGGGTTCCACTTTGACCATCAGCCGACTGGAAGTGATGCTGGATGTTGGTAACACTGCTGGTTACTGACTGGCTGGTCGTAGTATCTACCGAGGCGTATGCAGTAGCGAAATGCAGTGCCGGCTGATTATTGCAAGCAGCTTGTTTATGGCAACGAGTGCTTGCTCTGGTCGGCTTCGAAACCCTGAATTCGCTGATTTAGTGGCATGATTTCCACACGTAACCAAAGTTGCGCAAAAAAAAAAAATGGTTCAAATGGCTCTGAGCACTATGGGACTTAACTTCTGAGGTCATCAGTCCCTTAGAACTTAGAACTACTTAAAAATAACTAACCTAAGGACATCACCCACATCCATGCCGGAGGCAGGATTCGAACCTGCGACCGTAGCGGTCACGCGGTTCCAAACTGAAGCGCTTAGAACCACACGGCCACACCGGCCGGCAAAGTTGCGCAACATTTGCACTTCTTATTAATAAGTATGGTAGTGTCCCATAACATTAGTGCAAGTAATCATTCCCATTGTAGTGTCAAATATCGGCATAAATGTTTACAGTAATGTGGAGCTGTCACAGGAGTCTGACTGAATGCATAAAAGGATCTATAGCCATTCAGTGATTCTGCTGTAAGCAGCGAATATCTTTATATGGCTCTAGGCTAGTGGAAAAGAAATTGCCACCTGTATCAGTGCATCCACTTGCAACACCCTTATGAACAGTACTTGGGGAGAAACCTTACAGCACTCTCACATCTTCGACAGTAATAGTGAGTGTGTAGTAAGAGTATTGGAGTCTCCCAGTTTATTAGTCTATACCACCTACCCTAAATATAATATGCCGTCACACTCACTGTTAACTTATCACGCACTAGTAGTGACAGCGAAATATACAAACTGTCTTAATATTACAATAACACTAATTCATTTGCACCAGTGGTTGGTAAATAGCTTTAGCATAACTTCCAAGAAATTCCATTTTCGCAGAATATGTCGTGTGCAAACATTTCGTACGAAAAATTAAGAAGTAAATGTGTCGTCCAACCGATTTATGAATTATAACAGCAACAGATTCTCACAGTTTCTGACGGCATCATAATTTACACGACTTAAAATCGGAGTCTGCACTTATCATAATCAGTGTGACAGTTACTGGTAGCCGGCCGGAGTGGCCGTGTGGTTCTAGGCGCTACAGTCTGGAGCCGAACGACCACTACGGTCGCAGGTTCGAATCCTGCCTCGGGCCTGGATGTGAGTGATGTCCTTAGGTTAGTTAGGTTTAATTAGTTCTAAGTTCTAGGCGACTGATGACCTCCGAAGTTAAGTCGCATAGTGCTCAGAGTCATTTGAATCACTTTTGAGTTACTGGTAGCACTACGATTGTCAACAAAGGTCTACGATTGTCAACAAAGGTCTGCGCGCGATGCTCATGCTTGGGCGTGTAAATGGGGAGATGGTTCTTCCTTCAATCCGATTTTGGCTACGTTTGCGAAAGGTAAGATTTTATGTCAATTTTTTCCTATTGGAGGGTCTTTTACCTTCTTAAAGTAGGTTGAAATTCTTAGAAAAATGGTTCAAATGGCTCTAAGCACTAAGGGACTTAATATCTGAGGTCATCAGTCCCCTAGACTTAGAACTACTTAAACCTAACTAAGGACATCAAACACATCCATGTCAGAGGCAGGATTCGAACCTGCGACCGTAGCAGCAGCCCGGTTCCGGGCTGAAGTGCCTAGAACCGCTCGGTCACAAAGGCCGCTAAACTCTTAGAAGAAAGCGCCTTGTTGCATGGCACAGGATCGCATCTTCATTGAGCAGGTGGGTTCTGTGGTGGACGTGTATCTTGAAAAGGCTTCTTTTTGCTGCTGGTTCTATCTATGCACTGCTGGCACCAAGTTCCGTTAGCCGATGAATGAGTACTTTTTGCTGGTCGTAATATATTCTGCAGCCGGTGAAGTCGCAAGCCGATGCACGTGTGCAGGCGATTAGAAAAACAACTGGGAAGTTCCCGAGTTACACACAGATTGTAATTTTTTAGAATTCATCCCATTTTCGAGACTGTAAGCTTTCATGCTACTTTATTCTGCAATAGTTGATTAAAATTTTGGAGCTGGTGTATTTAAACATACAAAGACATTAGCATATAAAATGTTCTTGAGGGTGGGAGCTTGTGCTTCCCATTTTCCCCACGTTCTTGAGTCGGTGCACGTCTCTAACGATTTCCCCGTCAAAGGGAAGTAACTGTCTAACGTTCTGTGTTCTTTAAGACAAGAGAAACCGTCATAGTAGTGGTGACAAAATTGTCTTATACGCAACCTGATCGTAGTTCATCTCCCTAAAATCTGTACTGTGGTGATACGAATATGACACCCTTTGAAGTAGTCGAGCCATGGATAGAGCTGTGACGCTGCCTAGACACAGGTCCCCCGGCGGCAGTGCTAAGTAATTGGGTGACGGCCCCCACGCTATGTGCTCCAGCTCAAAGGAAAGCGGGGGCGGCTTACGCCCACCTGCTGGCCAGTGCTGCATCTCGCTTGCCTCACTGCACTATCACGCCAGTAGGAGCCTTCTCGAGCTACACGCCTGTTACTGTGTCCGTCTGCTCACTGAGTACGCCCTGCTTTGCCATAGAATGCAAAGCGCTGAGCTATACGAGCTTCGCCCCTGCGTAAGATCAGACACCCCGTTGGGAACTCACCAGCTTGAGAGACGCAGTTTGGCTGGATGTCACTATCCTCTTGTAGTCTCATCCGCTCGTATAATGCAATCTGGGGAGCTTGTCAGACAGGTAAATGTGCCGGATGCGGAAGCGGATGGGATACGAGCCATACTTGATTTCGTTCATCAGCCATCATGTGTATGATTTTTTAGAAACAGGATGCAGGAACGTCTACATTATGAACAATCTTTAAATGAGACCATTTTCAGGTTGAATATGCCTCAGATCAAATCCATTTTTAACCATCGCCGTGTAAAAATAAAAGTATGTAGCCTGATTTAGCTTGGTAACCGTATCTCACGAATGTGACAGTCTCATAGTATGGAGACACACTGTATGGGTCAAAGTAATATACGAGGGGGATCAAGTGAAAACCGTAAGCACTTTTTCACATTATTTTTATTGAACAGAAGTGGAACACGAGTGTATTATTTTCCGACTAAAAAAATTATTTTTTAAAAGCTATATATTTTCAAATTGTTTACAAACCAATCTTATCGCCTTTAAAATGCTCTCCATAACAACTAATATATTTGTCCCTCCGGTGCTTTCCCTGTTCGAAACATTTTTTGTGGTTATGTTTAGAAATGGCTGACAGCTCCTCCCTTTTTTTTTACTTGACTCCTTCAATGCTGTCAAATCGGTGTTCTTTCACGCCACTGTTCATGAGCTGAAGTAAGAAAAAGTCACGCGGATCCAGGTAAGGCAAGTAAGTTGCGCGGGGCAGCGGAACCATGCCATTCTTAGACAGAAACTGTCTAACATAGATGCCTGTGTGTGTAGGTGCGTTGTCGTGGTGGAAGAACCAGTCTCCCGCCTGTCACAAATCGGGTGTTTTTTCACGAATATTGTTGTGTAAACTTCTTCAAACAGTATGTCGACGGTCTGTGAGCACAAGCTTTCGAAGTTTTTAATATTTTTGTTGATTCGGGCAGTTGATGGACGTGCAGAACGAGGGCTGTCATCGATCGACAAGTCGCCTAGCGACATAAATGCGTACTACACAACCTCCGCCCACGACAATGTTATTACATTTTTTTATCCCCTCACATATTTTAGGGGAGAGTTGGGTTCCATCCCTGTATTTACATAATCAAATAACAGGGAACCACCTATAAACCACATCCGGAATGGTCGGCACATCCAGCTTTCATTCGATCCGGGGTCATCGAAAAAAACGTTACAAACTTCGAGAACGTGCTAGTCAGGACAATAGTGGGACGTCCGTTCTGTCGACGTAGGTCAGCACAGCATGGGTAACATACGATCTCCCGTTATCTTGTTGAGAGAAAATCTCGAAGACAGGGAGCAGCCACCAGTCTTAACACGTCAGAAATGTAACGGCAGTTCTTCGCATTATCGGCTATGCGATCCAAGGGTGATCATAATGAGTATGCAGTGGCATCCTATGCTGCCATAATTTCTCAAAACGCGCAAATCATACCAAAGTAGTTGATTTGAAATTTCTAGTAAAGAGTGGAAGAATTACGAGGCTACCAAGGAGAGAAGAAGTAACTGTCTGTTTTAAACAATTACGGATAACTCAAGTAAGTAAATTAAATAAGCTGTCAAAACTAAGCTTGTGATATGCCTCAAAAGGAAAGTGTACAATACGTCTGTATTACCAGTTTTGACTTACAGTTGCGAAGCACGGACTTTTAATGCGCAGACCACTTACAAACGTTTCATTGCTGAGCGGACTCAGGACACATCACGCTGGGATTCATCAGTAGAGACCGGAAAGTAGCGTGGGATTCAGTGTACTGGTTGGATTGGAAAATGTAATTATCATTGCAATGAAAATGACATTGATGTGGGCGGGACACATAACTACGTGAATGAACAAGTGGATGAACGAATTTATTTCCCCAATGATGGTGACAGTACTGCTGGTGAATGTGCGTAGGAACTATAAAAACTTGAGTTCAGAAGATGTCTACCTACAGCAAAATTCTCAACCTACCAGCTTTTTTTCTTTCAAGTATAGTTGACTACAATAAATTGTTATTGAAATTCAAACAATGTGCGTATCTCTATAAAACTGTATCATTTCAAAATTCTCCTTTTTATTTTGAGAATGTTATATTTTATTCAGTTAATTTATGTTAAATGATGATGGATATGTATTGAAGTTGAGAAAACCTTCATTTAATATTATCTTCCCCTTTTATAAAAATGTTACTTTTTTCTTTTGTATTACTCATAATCGAAAACATGTTTAATTCTTACAATTTAACTTTATACGCCATGTCTCAACCTATCTCATGATTTTACAGCTATAGTCCTATTTCTGAAACTATTTACATTCTCCAAAAATCTTAATTCTACACATCATGATTTTACAAAAATTATCAACATTGACTTTCACAAGCATTGAATTTCTAAACCTAATTTTACTTTACAAAATTTACATTGACATGCTCAAAGTTGTTAATAGTAGGTTTTCATTAACTTAAACATGTTGAAAAAACTGCAATATAAGAAAATATTATTGACATGTCAAGATGAGCAACAAAAAAATCGTTAATTAAGATTTATCCCTAACACATGAAAAGTGTACATTAACATATTTTTAAATACAATAAGAATTCAAGTTTTTTTTTCTAGATAGTAGTCTGTCACAGACAGTTCTTTCTCCTACCTGTACCATGGTTCACTTTTTCTTCAAGAGTGTCTACTGTTTCCATCGAACGTGGAATGATGGTCTGCTGTGTGCCTCACCGTGTCTCCGTTGAATATGGTATGACGCTTGGTATGCTTTTCGCCTCATTTCCATTGAGTGTGGCGGTCGCCCTTGCCTCGCCACGTTCCCGTCGAGAGCAAAATGACGGTCGGCAGAGAGATAGGTCTGAATGTTTGAATGTGTCGTGAATGCGTGGTAGCCTTTGTTCCATTATGCATCTGCCTGTAGTGCTGTTGAATTAGATATCATTTTTGGCAGCGAAATCTTTTACGCTTACTCATTCGTCGAATTCTTATGCTGGTTCACTGCATGTCATTTCGTCTGTAGATTTCCATACGAGTTATCTTCCATTTTTCTGGTCTGCCATATGAAGGTGATGCAATCTGTCCATTAAGAACATCAAATATTCATGCTGTTAGAACAGTTAAATTAGATTCTCATTGGTAGTTAAATGTAATAATGGTCTTTTATGGGAAGGGATTTGAAAAGGTTTCTTGATTTCTTCTGGTCCAAGCTCTTCATTCTTCAAATCTTCTGCGATGTGTCTTCTGTTCTTGGTGCTTTTTGCTGTCTTTTTAGTTGGGTCTTTGTCCTTCTCTGGACTGGGAGTTAGGATTGAAGACCTGTTTAACATTGCCGGCCGCGGTGGCCGTGCGGTTCTAGGCGCTGCAGTCCGGAACCGCGGGACTGCTACGGTCGCAGGTTCGAATCCTGCCTCGGGCATGGATGTGTGTGATGTCCTTAGGTTAGTTAGGTTTAAGTAGTTATAAGTTCTAGGGGACTGATGACCTAAGATGTTAAGTCCCATAGTGCTCAGAGGCATTTTTCTGTTTAACATTATTATCCTTTATCCATTCTTATGGTGTCTTCTTCACGGTTGTTGTCTGTTCTTCATTATAATTGGTTGTTCATCTAGGTAAGTTGAACAGCCTTTCATCCTTTTCCTGCTCCGTCCCATGTGTTGTCAGGGATTGTCACGCAGATGTTGAAGTTCGTATGGTCTGATGACAGTTTCCGCTATTCTGCACACTGAGTTACAGAAACGCGTTTCTTCTTCTGCCTGTGGTGAATCTAAGCCTCTGCTCGTCCTCGCCGTAATATGTCCGCCACCGTTCCGGTTAGGTGGACATTTTTTATCCCTTCATATGCTGCTTCGAATAGCTTGCGATAGAAGTGCCAAGTGACGAACACTTTCGCAAGACCCATTGTTGTTACGCATTTGGGTGGCTTTCGTAGGAATAAAACTCACTTCAGGGTACATGTTGCTTCAATTCAGGCTGCGTTTTATCTCTCCAAACCTTTCCACAGAGGAGTTATCCTGTAGGAACGTCGTTTCCACCAAGGCCCCTTCTTTTGTTCTCTCGTAAGCTGACGTACCAGGCACTCACACTCAGTGTCCCTTCCTCTCACGCCTAACCGCTCTCCTCAGTCTCGTTAGTAACCTCTTTTTTTCTAACTACAGGTCTGTTATGTTGTTTTGAAAACTTCTCACCTTGACTCCGACTCCAGCGTCTTTTTCCCTGCAGTCTCCTTAGCTGTAACAGAACCTCAAAATACACTTCTTATTTATTTTTTGTTATTGCCCTTCAAAAACCGTCTCTATTGATCTGTTGTATTGTTTTTAACTTCGTACTTATCCTTTCCTCCTATTTTTTCGATCGCAAACTTTTACATTCCTATCTTCCCTCATTGTACTCGTCCATATAGGAACCTTTTCTGGGTGAACTTAAGCTCCTACTGTTCTACCTCCTTCCACGAAATAACATGTTTCTTGCTTAACTTAATATTTCAATTCTCTTTCTTAATAATTACCTCCTAACGACTTCTTATACTTATTTTCTTCATATTTCTATTTGAGCATCACATTGTGTTATCTTCCACAAATCCCATATGCTTCATACATTCCCTAAAATAGTTCTTCAGTTATTTGTTCACCGTCCTCGACGGAACAAAATTAAAATAGCTATCTCCTTCTCCCCTAATCATCTATTTCCTATCTACCTCTTCTCTTCGTCTACAAAAATCAACTTGCTCCTCCTTCACACTACGTCTTTAAGAGAAAATCTACTACTATTTCTTTACTCTAACCACATGCTGATCCATATTTTTCTTCTTACGTCAATTCTTTCCCCAGAACACATTTCGCTTCTAGAAGAGTTACATTAGTTGTTACTTTCCTGTCTTTTCATTATCATTATTACCTTACCTCCTTACGAAAATTATTTTATCTAATTAATCGAGTTAAGTACAAGTTAAAAGTTTTATTTGTGTGTATTTTGCTCTCTTTCCTATTCTTTGATTTCAGGACATTCAATACAGCTAAATTCACGAGTGGACTATTCTTTTTTTTTGGTCTAACTTTTGTATAACTTTGAATGACTCACGTGGTGCAAACCTAATGTTTTTCCTGCCTTTGGGTTAATCAACTCGACAGTGTAATCATGGACCACTTTACTCACTTCCATGGGGCCTTTGTGTACCGGAAAGAATTTCACTTTCAACGCTGTAACCTTCCTATCGCTTGGTGCTAATTTAGAAAATGTCTATGTTTTACTTTAGTTACTGGTGGAACTTCATTTCTAACTAGGTATCACTACTGGCGTCATCAATGGTGCTTTATCCTCATGGCATACCATTACTTTCCCCGTTTCGTATAAACTCGCTACCTCTTCTGCAGTTTGGTCATCATCATCAATTTTTGTACTACAGTCTATATTCGCCGTTTCTGACTCCTGTTCCACATCATCGTCGGTCGATTCCCAGTCAATCGAATCCCAGCACGCTGGTGTCTGCATTCGATCTCCCCTTAAACCTACTTCAAAATCTGGCTTATCAAAACTAAGTCTATTTACATGTTTGATTATACAGTGAACTTCATTGTTCGATCGAATTGCTTCTGACAGGTCTTCGTACCGTTCATCTCGTCAATTTTGCCTTTTACCTGGCTTTGGTGGCCTCACTCGACTTCCTCTACCGGTTCATTTCGCTTGATTTTTTCCGCTTAAGCTTGATTTTCCCAACCTTTCTAAGTTCTAGCCATTCCACTTCCAGCTGAATAACCTGGATTTTGCTGCCGAAAACCTCTGAACCTTCCGCCTTCGTTTGCACGGGTCATAGTTACCATCATAGTTTCTAGGACCAAACCCCACACTGTAATTCCGCGGTCCACCAAAACCATAATTGTTATGTGCCCTCTGTGCGTTACCAAAACCATAGTTATTATTGTTCTCCCGTGGGCGACTACCACTCCTTCCAAAACCATGACCTTTTCCTACGTTATTATTAACGTTGGAATTATTATTAAAACCTGATCGGTTGCTGTTACTCCTCCTATTATTGTTTTCTCTAGTTGTACGTTGTTTTCTTGCGTCATCTTCACTGAACATGAATTCAGGTTCTCTCAACATTACTTTAAAAGCTTGTATGTTGTCTCCTTTCTTACCAACCAATGACTGCTAATAACGTAACGGTAACTTCATTGTCCACATCCGTATCAGTTCCCCATCACTGTATGGATTATCTAAACACTGATTTTCTTGGTCATATCTTCGGAAAATCTAACCCGTTTCTTTTCTCCGTAATTTTCTAACAACTCTTTCTGCAGAAAATCATACTTTATTCTGTTTTGTGTTTCTGTCAACCAGTACCGCTTCAAGAGTGCAGTTTTAAATTGTTCATATGAATGACAGTTCGCCGCTACTCTTTGCATGGTTTCCGCTATTGCTCCGTCCATATGCCCACAAATGAAGTCAAGTTTATGGCTAAGTGGCCAGTGCTCTGGTAAACCGATCTGAAACTGATTTATAAACGTGCGTGGATGTAAGCCGTTCCCGCTTTCTTTGTAATGTTGGAATTTTCTGACTCTCAGAAAGTGGTCATTGTCAAATTTTTCTCTTCCACCATACGGCGTTTGTGTTTTCACAGCATTAACTGTTTCTTTCAATTGTGTCATATTCTCTTGTACTCGTTCTACCACATTTGGGCCTTGAGCTGACGACATATTTATGTCCCATTTAGCATCGTATCTACGCAGTGGTGTGCAGTTGTCTACGTCGTACTGTTCCTCGTGTATCGGACTGAAAGATTCGTTTACACTTACCCTTACTGGTCCCGTATCTTTCCTTTCTATTAGATTCACGTTGTTTTGCGGTCTGTAACCTGTTGTGCTGTAACTCGGACATTGTGGAATTGGTAGACTTTGGGAGGGTCGGCTGCCGGTCTGCTGGAATGCGCACGTCTACCGTTTCTCGCTCCCTCGTCTGTTGTGGGAGCACATCACCTACTTCGCTCGCCTGTGTTAACTGTTCCTTTCCTATTTGTTTTTCTTTCGCTTCGGTGATTACTGACACAACCTCTTGTGAATAAACGACTGGAATTTCATGACGTTTTTGTTTTTCCGCTACTGCTACGGAAGATTGCCGACTGACTTTTTTCTTTCTGGATTACTATCTATTACTATGTCGTATGATACTACCGATTCCGTTGCCTCGCTACTACTTTCTGTACGATTCTCGATACACTGTTTCAATTCTGTGCGAAGGTCTTAAAACTGTTTCTGAATTTTTGAGACTACGTTTTCAATTCGGGTGTCGAATCTTTTTAATGCGGTTCGCGTGACACGTTTTCTGACATTGAGCTCTTCCACTATTTGTCGCGCCTTGCCAGATGTCTTACGTGCTAACTTATCCACTCTTTGATTAACGTTAGACACTGCATCCTGCACCTGGTCGAATTCAGAAAGTATCTCTTTCTGCTCAGTCATTAACGCTTGTATCAGCTCGCTTGAGTCTCTCGCATCTCTCCGGATTACAGTAAACTGTTCATTGACTTCTGTTCGTAATTTTTGCTGATCTTCGCGGACTTTATCGAACCCAGCGTGTCAAATTGGAGCTTTGCCGTTTCGGTATTTAAGTTCACCGTTTCAGATTTCAAATCTGTAAATCTGTATTTGTATCAAATCTCAAATCTGCTAATCCTGCATTTGTCAACTTTACGACCATAGTGAGTTGCTTAGTTGCTTCAATAATGCGAACACACTATTTGATTCCTCGCCGTCGTCACTAGTTACTATTCGATGAAAATTTTCCCCTTCGCGTCTTTCACGTGGCGTTTCATCGACTTCCGTGCACAGTGCGGACGCACTTACACACATTCTTTCTGTTGGAAACTGTCCCGTTTGGTTCAAAATTACTATATTCGATTCAACGTACCGAGGTTGTTCGTACTCTGACTCTATTTACGACCCACTAGCTCCGTCATTTGCTTCTTTTTGCGCATTCGCAGACTGTGATACCAATCTTGAAACTGCTATCATTCCTTCGGCATTACCACTACTTCCCATTTCGTGGCCAGTACTCTAATCCTTTTGTTCTACATGTCTCTATCCTGTGAAGATATTGAGTTTGACCTATCTGCGGTACTCTCCGTTCTCCCGCCCTTTCAGATCGTTCAGCTAACCTCTGTCTTTCTCGAACTGCGCGAGCCTGCGCTCTCGTCAGCATCAAGTTATAGGACCTTACCCGTTTTCAAAATATCATAGAAAGTTTCTTAGACAACGTACACAACCTAAGCAATACTGTTCACTGTTTCTGGGATTTCAACCCAAGTCAACAACGCCCTGAATAACTTCGAGCGTGCCAGCAAGGTCAGGCACAATCTACTTCTACTCAATGAATCTCTGACTCTACTCTTCTATACGTTGGATCACACATTTACTGTATTTGTCCACTATACATTTACATACATTGCGTAACATTGTCTCAAAGCAAAAAAAATTTTTTTCTTCAAAATTAAAAATTTTGTTTTTATTACTAATTTGACTAATTGTCGTCCAGACAGACCAATTGCCATCCTGGCAGGGTCATCATTTGTAAGGTACGGTTTGTTTTTTGCTTATTCTAGAATTGAGAACAACTGTGTAAGGTGAAATGACAAGTTTAATGTTCCAATTTTCTCACAAAATTACAGCTTTTACTCAGTTTTCAACTCGCCAACACTAAAACAGCGCAATGGATAACGCATCTTGCCGACATCAAAAAGTGAAATAGTTTTATACACAACAATGTGAAATATTAGCCCTCTGAAGGAAATTAATCCTAAACACAATATTATGAAAGTTTAATTGGAAGTTTCTTTACAAAATCGCTCCTACACATACATTATGATGTTGGTCAGCACTACGAAAATCGTTCGATTCCGGTTCAAAGTTTGGTACTATTTAGGATGACAATCAAGTCTATGGTGGATGGTTAGTTATGTGACAAAGTTGAGCACAAGATTACCCAAGGCCACTGGAGTTTACAGTGGACGCAAGCTGGTGAACCAACAAGGTTTACACCTCTGCATGCGGTATTTACCTTAAGCTGCAACGTGCTGCTGTCTGCAAGGCCGCTCTCTTCCACTGAAATTCCTATAAAACTAATCTGGCCTTTGCTAAACTTTCCAGCAGAAACTTTCCCTATCTTTCTCGATATGCAAGAAAACATGTAGGCCTACTCAGCCCTAGTCTTATTATTTGGCGATATACACACGCATGGCTGGAGCAGTGTGCATATTATAGTACCTTCCCGCAAGAACACAAATTTCTTCTCTGCATTGTAAGGGGCGTTAAGCGCTCTGTTCTGCACTTGACGCCAGTTTAGAGAAGATTCCCCTGAAAAATTTCTCTCTTGTCCTACTCATAGCAGAACTGCCTCTCTCCACTTGGGTTCCTTTTTCACATCACGTCTTTTTTCGACCAACAGGAGCATTCCTCTTATTTTGTAAAAACTCTCTCTGCCAATCGCAATGTCCCTTCTATCAAACTGCATCGAAACTTCAGTATTTTTCTCCATCCTAGATCGTTTCCGCCAATCATACATTTTGTGCCCATTCTAGACGTGTAAAGTAAATTGACCTTTCTGTGTGTCGCACTCACTGGACGAAAATGCGCCACTGGTTTTTGTTCATATCCCGTTGGAAGTCCTAAATGCAGTTTTCTAAACCTTTTTTTTTCTTTCTGTTATGCAGAGGTGCTGCTACGCATGTCCTCCAGTGTGAATCACCTGATCTGGGGTTGCTGACCTTCCTCCTGCCACCCCTTTAAGTGGTTTCCGTCGTAACTCCCACTACGCGTCTTCGTTATGCTGTTGTGAGGCTGGCTTTTTAAAACTAAAAGCAACTCGCATTCCTTGTTCCACCTTCTGCTCAAAGACATGCATTGTTTAGGAATGGTGTGTTAATTACTGCTGATTGGCTGTCATCCCTTTTCACATTACATACTGATAGACAAGTGTTCCGATAACTGCCAAATTATGTTAGGTGTCATCTTCACCTTCTTGTTGCAATGTGTAAAGGTCTCATGTGAAGTGCAAATCTGACCATTTATTCTGTCATCTTACAATATCATTACTATTACTATTAGTGGCTGTGGTCAGACAGAAAATATTAACAGCCTGAAGTCTTCCAATTTCTACCAGTTCAGAAGTAACGAGTGCAGTAAAAAAAAATGTCGTGTGACAAGGGCCTCCCGTCGGGTAGACTGTCCGCCTGGTGCAAGTCTTTCGATTTGATGCCACGTCAGCGACTTGTGCATCGATGGTGATAAAATGATGAGGATTAGGACAGCACAACACCCAGTCCCTGAGCAGAGAAAAAATCTCCAACCCAGCCAGGAATCGAACGCAGGTCCTTAGGATTGACAGTCTGTTACACTGACCACTCAGCTACCGGGGGCCAACAGAACTGCAGTGATTTACAAGCAATAAATATAGTGCACACATTTGAAAATGGAGTTACAGTATGCAGGTCAATCAAGTGCTGCAGTGGAGTGCAGTAATGCAGGGGAAGCAATTTTAGCAAGTGTCTACCCTCACTGTCAATTGTCAGTTTTCTTAAATGAGAAGGAGTTGTGAGTAGCACTTGCAATGCACCATGAATTCCTTCTTCGTTCATTCTAACACACAAATACAACATACACACACACACACACACACACATACACACACACAAACTAAATATCATTCAACATTCATCATTTCAAGAATAAAAGTGTTCCAAGAAATGTCTTTTATTCTGCAGTTTACATAGGAGCTAAAGTTGGTGATAACTGATAATGGGGCGGAGGGGGAGGAGGAGCGGCAGCATACAGCAGTGGTGGGGGAAGGGAAGGGTGGGTGTACTAGCTAATGCCTAACTGCACTCAGAAGTAATGGTCTAAGAAACGTTGGGAACCACTGGATTATAACATCGCAGTTATATCAGTTATTCAGGTTGATGTTCCCCGACTATCGTCTTAACTTCCACGTGAGCAGTAAGTTGAGAGACCTAGAAATTAAAAAATAAATCAAAACGATACGTCGTTATAAGAATAACGCCACCTTTTTTCTCAGAAAACGTTTGTTCTTAAGACTTAGAACTATGTGAGAACATGTCAGAACAAACAACATTTCTTTTACACATTCTGGTTTTATAAGTGGTCTACATCACGTACTATGGGCTTACATCAGTGTTGTGTTCAAATGGTTCAAATGGCTCTGAGCACTATGGGACTCAACATCTGTGGTTATCAGTCCCCTAGAACTTAGAACTACTTAAACCTAACTAACCTAAGGACATCACACACATCCATGCCCGAGGCAGGATTCGAACCTGCGACCGTAGCTGTCACGCGGTTCCAGACTGAAGCGCCTAGAACCACATGGCCACACCGGCCGGCCAGTGTAACAGCATATATTACCTGTTGGTGTACGCCCTCGCCAAGTTCTCGTAGTCATGTTTTCAGCGCATGAATTACACTCTCATCATCTTCAAAGGTTCCTCCATGTACTAGGCGTTCTTAGTTGGCCCAAACAGATGGAAGCCCAAGAGCACCTCAAGTGGGCTATAGAGTGGTTGAGGTGCGAGGCAACGACGTTCAACCCAATTTGGATATGTGTTCCCGGGTTACAAGACTTATTCGTCGATTCTTGTCAGACTGCATACGTCAGAAACGGTTCCATATTTATTCAGAATCTTCAAATGAATTAATGTTTAAGCACACATCCACGAGAATAGCACCACCATTATCCCAAAAGCTTGTCCTCGTGAATCTGCCAACAGAAAGGGCTGTCTATAATTTCTACTTTTCGGCGACTCCAGGTGGTGACATTCAAGAGACTGCCTTTTTGTTTCTGGTTCGAAGTGATGCGCCCAGGATACATCATCCGTAGCGATCCGGAACTGAAAGGCCTTTCCATTGGCCTCAAGCTGCTGCAACACTTCATATGAAAAGACTTTTCTTTGGATCTTGCTTTCTATTGTCTGCACTCGTGGAACCCACCATGAGCACGCCTTTAAATAGTGGACTGTTCTCCTTTTTGCACACGTACTACCAATGCTGAATAAAAGCTGAAGAGCCAATCGTCATGTCGATCTGCCCTACCAATGGTATTCACACAATTCACCATATCATGGGCACTGGATATGACAGGGCTTCCCGAACGAGGCAAATCATGGAGCTCAGGTTCTGCACTTCCTGGCGCTTCAACTCTCTTCACTCATCGCCCAAAGCCACTCTGTCGGCTACATCATTACCATACACTGCACACAAATGCTTATGGATGCCCACCATGGTGTTCTTCCGCAAACAAGAAATCGATTAGAGCCCATCGCTTATAACGAGTATCTTGCTTAGATGCAGTATTGATGGTTCAGGAAGACTCAGCCGTCTATCGAAATTGTTCGAAATAATGTGCATGTGAAAAAGATACATCAAATCTGAATCATCTATATCAGTGATGGTCAAGAATTCGGCTCAAGAGCTGTGTGCTGGTTTGAGTGCTGTGGCTTCGCTGCACACTTACCCCACCAGCACGCCACGCTGTCTGAGCGCAAGGAGAGGCAAGAGGGGGAAACTGCAAGCGCGTGGCATTTGAATGGCAGAGCAGTCGTGCTGCATGGGTTCAAAATGGTTCAAATGGCTCTAAGCACTATGGGACTTAACATCTGAGGTCATCAGTGCCCTAGAACTTAGAACTACTTAAACCTAACTAACCTAAGGACAACACACACATCCATGCCCGAGGCAGGATTCGAACCTGCAACCGTAGCGGTCGCGCGGTTTCAAACTGAATCGCCCAGAACTGCTCGGCCATTCCGGCCGGCGTGCTGGCTGGGACTTGATTTTATATTTCAGATTTCTCAACAACATAGATCACAAACAAAACAAAGTTGTAGTAGTATTTAATTAATTTTGGCGTGCTGAAGACGTAATGTAACTATCGTCTGGTGCAAACTGTCGGCATACGGACAGACGCAGAATTTCACTCAGGTTGCCATGTAATTGTGTCTTAATTAGATTCATAACCGAAAAAAGATATTTCACACAAACAAGTTGATCGAAATATTGTAGCGCTTTTGCGACCTCATTATGGAGACGTGGAAACTTTCCCTGAGGAAAGCAATGTAGACGTACTGGACAGTTTAAGCGTAAAAAAATTTGTCATTAAAACATTAATTACCTTTCAGGTCACTCAGTTACACCTGCACATGCACAAGGGCGTCTTCAACTGAAACGGCAAATGGTCTCAAAAACAGCTCGAAAACAGATGTAAGACTGGCAGTATCAACAAAACTTTTAGGAAACAATCCTTGTAATTCTTTCAAGGCACTAGCCACACAACACGGATCATTTAAGGTCACTGAAGACATCTTGAACTCCGATCTGAAGTCACTGAGTGGCTACTTTCGCAAATAGAGACGGCAGCCAAACGCGAAAAAAACTGAAGTACCATGCTTCCACCTTTGCAACCGCTCAGCAAGAAGAGACTTCAGTGTTGTCTTTGAAGGGAAACGCCTTAACCACAACAACTACCCCAAATACATAAGAGTTACCCTGGAGAGAATACTGTCTTACAAGAAGCGCCTTACAAAGACTGCAAACAAAATGAGGGAAAGAAACATCATCCAGAAATTTTACGGCACTACTTTGGCTTCCACGGCAGAGACACCCTGCACATCAGCAGTTGGGCTTGTCTAATCAGTGGCAGAAAACTGCGCTCCAGTGTGGATTAATAGCCCGTACACAAACTGAATTGATGTATTAAACGACACCACGCGCATAATCAACGGCACAATAAAATCTACTCCTACCGTATGGCTGCCAACCCTGAACCATATACACGACCAGAGATGCGGCGAAAAAATGCTCTCCTCAGAGAATACAACAAGGTAATTAATAACCCTCTGCTGCCCATACATAACGAGACAGCTGACCTGGAGCGCAGAAGACTCAAGTCGAGAAGACCAATACTTCTCACTACTAAAGATATGACGACATCCAATTTTGATATCCACAATTTCTGGAAACAACACTAGCGAGAACACTGGCCACCAAAATGTTAAGTCGGTCACGCAAAGTGTGGACAACTTTAAACCCCATACGCACTGGCCACGGAAGAAGTGCTGATGCCCTCTACAAATCAGAAAAGATACCAACTCTAAATTGTGACTGCGGTACTGAGAAACAAACAATCCAGCACATAGTAGAAGAATTCCCAGTTCGTGTATGAGAATAGCGATGTATGCCATACCATAAATGAATGAATAAAAAATAAGTCCACAATGAATTCTTCAAACCTCGCGTTTTCTTTAACGCCAATGGGCTTAGGGAATTGGTCTATGTTTGTCAGAATGTGTCCCTTCTATTGGGCGATTTTCTTTTTAAATGCATCCCCATCAAACCAGAAAATAGTTGTTTCTCACCTTCCGATGTCATACCGAGGTCAGTGAGGAACCAAGTCCACTTAAAATGCGAGGTCTGCAATCCATTCCAGATGTTCCAATTTTCGTTCCTGCACTCCTTTTTCCTTCATAAATTTAGCAATAGCAAGCTTTAAATTGAAAGATCGTTCCAGGCGTGCACTTTGACTTAACCAACGTACTTTGAAGTGATACATAAAGTCTCCATACTCGTCGTTGAGTTTCATTGGAAACCGTTGCAACTGACAGTGAAATAATGCTTGCGACTTCGGAGATTTTACTACCCGTACCACCAATTTCTTTTCGCGATACACGACTACAAATCTTGCACAAAATGTTTCTTGATGTACAGGACGATGGAGCCCCTCTGTCGATTGTTGCAAGTTTTTGCTCTTTAATTGTCAACTATAGGTAAATCTTTAAATTCTTTCTGTATGTTATTGCAATACCAAATTCGCAGTATCCGTCGCTTATGCTACTGCCTAATATATAGTGAGAATTCTCTTCCCTTTACATTCTGTCATTCCAATTCATTTTACAGGTTTACGACGATAGATCACTGGAGTACTTCTTTTTTGCAGACAGCCACTGGACTGTGAACGTCCTTCATATCAATAACAAACAGCGAAGAGTAAACAGCGCTCACGGGCGTCGAGCTTTGTTTCACACGCAGCTCACACATCCGCTCCGCATGATGTTTGGTGTACCTTGGCCAGTCTTGATCTATACGTTAAATTAGCTAAAAATTGGGACATTATTTCCTGAACGACCCTCATAAATATGTATCCTCTTTTAATCTACATCTGTTCTCCATAATCCACCACAGCTGTGTGGCGCAAGGCATAAAGCCTGTGCCATTCAATAACAGCATCTATACTAATGATCCAAAACATTATGAGCACTGCCCACCGCGAGGCTGAATGTCGCTTGGTGGTGTTGTGGGTACTGACGCGGTAAAGAAAGAATGTAAGCGGAAGACAGACAAATGGGGAGTCTTTATAGCGAAGATACCGTCCGCAAATGCGGAAATCCACTGATACGAGGGGCGTTTGAAACGTCCATGCAAAGTCCGAGAGATGGCACCACCGGCGCGTATCGACGTCATGTTTAGTTAGTAGCATCTTTGGAAAGAACGCACACCAAGTTTCAGCCAGATTGCTCCAGAAATAATTGATAAAATCCATGAATGGTGATGGATGACAGAAGAGTTAAGGTGCGTGAGATTGCTAGTGCTGTGGGCATCTAGAATGAACGGGTACATGATATTTTGCGTATACATTTGGACATGAGATAGCTATCTGCAAGATGTGTTCCGCGATTGCTCACGCTTGACCAAAAACGGAATCGTGTGAGGTGTTGCAAGGATGGTTTGCAGCTGTCAGGAAGAATCCGCAGGACTTTAAGAGTCGTTTCGTCACTGTGGATGAAACATGGATACATTACTATACTCCTGATACCAAACAACAATCTAAACAATGGGTTACCAAGGGAGAATTGTACCAAAACAGGCGAAGACCACTCCATCGGTTGGAAAGGTTATGGCGACTGTCTTTTGGTATTCGCAAGGGATAATCCTCATCGACTATCTGGAAAGGTGTAAAACTATTGCAGGTGAATATTATTCATCGTTATTGGACCGTTTGAAAACCGAGCTGCAAGAAAAACGCCGACGATTGGATCGCAAAAAAGTCCTTTTCCAACACGACATTGCACCAGCACACACCTCAGCAGTTGTGGTCGCAAAATTAATGGAAATAGGATTCCAACTCGTTTCACAGCCCTCCTATCCTCCAGACTTGGCTCCCTCGGAACTATCTGTTCCCCAGTTTGAAGAAATGGCTGGCGGGACAAAGAGTTTATTCAAACGAGGGGGTAACTGCAGTAACTAATTAATAGCTATTTTGCAGACTTGGACAATTCCTATTATTCGGAAAGGATCAACAAATTAGAACAGCGTTGGACGAAGTGTATAAGTCCAAAAGGAGACTATGTCGAAAAATAAAAAAGATTTACCCCAAACACGTAAGTAGTTTTTATTTTTGCACGGACTTTTCAAACTCCCCTCGCATAAGCGGTTTTGACAAAGGGCACATTATTGTGTCACTGCGGCTGGAAACTAGAAACGGCGAAGCCAGTCGCCTGTTAAGAGTATTACTGTCGTTATCGCCTATGGAAAGTGGTTGAAGGATGGTGAAATGACGAAGCGAGTAGGCCATATGGTATTGGACGACCACGTCTCACCACAAAACGCAGAGGTTGGAGGATCCCCAACTGTGTAATACACGGCAGGCAGCTGTGGTAGGTCTGACAATAGAGTAAAATGCTGGTGCTGGCACGAGTGTTTTGTTTCCCACCTGGAGGGCGGCGCATGGGCCTGCTCCTGAAAACTGAAAGATTGGCAGAATGAAGGAATTGAGTAGGAGCAGGAAGAGGAGATACACGTCGGTACTGCAAGAAAGTAAAAGTGGTTTACTCGTGCATGAATAGATACAGGGCATACATAATTTTGTAATGATGAGCAAGCCTTAAACCCGTCGTAAGTAGTACATTATCTCAATAGGAAGCGAAGTGTCCCGGCTGTCTGCTCTTGATCAAAAGGTTAGAATCTGGAGCGCAGCTCGTTGAGCTCTCCCGCTTCGGCTAGATTGCGCTGTCGTTGGTGCCTGTCGTAGTGCCAACCTAGCGGAGCGCACCTACGTTGTGGCATCGTAGCTATCGATACCACTGAGTGTTTCGGAGTACACCGTTCAAAGCTCATTGTTGAACACTCAGCTCCACCCCTACGCGTTCCTCTGTTGACCCAGCGACATCGTCAGTTACGATTGCAGTAGGCACAGCATTACTGACTTTTCACCGTGGATCAATAGAAACGAGTCGCCTGTCGAATGAATCGCGTTTCTTGTTACACCAGGTCTATGGTTGGGCCCTTACACGCCATCTTCCAGGAGGATGGCTGCACGAAACATGCACTACACCATAGGTGCAGGCCAATGAGGTCGGAATTATGCTATGGGATATATTGAGTTGGGCTTCCGCAGGATCTATTGTGACAATCGAAGGCATCACGACAGGAATGAGGTAGGTGAACATTATTGCGGATCACCTGCATCACTTCATGTGCAAAGTCTCCCCCTATGGAGATAACATCTTCCAGCAGTACAACTGTCGATGTTGCAAGGTCTGTATCGTTCTGCGATGGTTTGGAGGACATTATAGGGAACTCACATTGATGTCTTGGTCAGCAAATTTGCCTAATCTGTATCCATTGGAACACATATCGAGCGCCAGCTGCTTGCCTGTAAACCACCATCCCGTAATTTGCGGGACCTGCTTCACCTGTGCGTAGACAGCAGGTGCTATACTTGTGGAATCCTGTTAAGGATTTGTGGGTTTCATATCATGCAGAATCGCTGGTGTATTGTGTTTGTTTAGTGGCTCAAAAAAATGGCTCTAAGCACTGTGGGACTTAACATCTGAGGTCATCAGTCCCCTAGAGTTAGAACTGCCTAAACCTGACTAACCTAAGGACATCACACACATCCATGCCCGAGCCAGGATTCGAACCTGCGACCATAGCAGCAGCGCAGTTCCGCACTGAAGCGCCTAGAACAGCTCAGCCACAGCGGCCGGCTTTGTTTAGCTGACCAACTCGCTATTAAACACGTTGTTATAATGTTTTGGCTCATCGGTATATATCGCAAGAACAAAGTTAAAACTGCATTTAGAAAATATATAATCTTGAAGAGCAAATATGTCTAAATCTATTGCAAAATGAGAAATGTTCAAATATGTGTGAAATCGTATGGGACTTAACTGCTAAGGTCATCAGTCCCTAAGCTTACACACTACTTAACCTAAATTATCCTAAGGACACACACACACACACCCATGCCCGAGGGAGTACCCGAACCTCCGCCGGGACCAGCCGCACAGTCCATGACTGCAGCGCCTTAGACCGCTCGGCTAATGCAAAAGAAAGATAAATGTGCAAATCTCAGGTTTATAAACGCTGATAGTGACCAGAGTTGCACTGGTTGAGGCAAGAAGGTCCTTCAACTGTAGCACTACGAAAAGTTTGCACTACGGGCCCTACCACACTGGGATGCCGCTGTAGCTGTGCTAGCAAAGACGTCAGACACACACGTAGGACACAATGGAGCCCGCCACACTTAGCGTCTACCTTAGGTTGGCAGCACTGCCAACAGGGAGCTACCCCGCAAGGTTCTGCTAGCAGGTATGCTTGGTTGGAAGCGCTGCTAGTTGAATGCACGGTGGCTTATTGTTGTTTCTGCACCACTACGCCAGCAGAGTTGCCTTGCGCTACCTGTAGCTCACTTGTACGCAGTTTTGTTGTCATTGCGCATTTGCGCTATTGATAGTTTCAGTACGGAATCTTTTAACGCATTCAGAGTTGCAATATTACTTTAGGCTACAGTAGGTTATCATAAGTAAGCGTAGAGTACAGCAGTTTCCCTGGTAGCCTTGGTGAATTAAGATAGTAATCACATTACCTCTACGTTAAGTGTGTTGCATACCTATCGGGCATCGTTTCATTTCTATCGTTTTATTTACCGGGCGCGGTGGTCTAGCGGTTCTAGGCGCTCAGTCCGGAACCGCGCGACTGCTACGGTCGCAGGTTCGAATCCTGCCTCGGGCATGGATGTGTGTGATGTCCTTAGGTTAGTTAGGTTTAAGTAGTTCTAAGTTCTAAGGGACTGATGACCACAGATGTTAAGTCCCATAGTGCTCAGAGCCATTTGAACCATTTTATCGTTTTATTTCTTTTTTTTTTTTTTAATACGCTATCTTGGTTCCCCTAGAAACTGGAAACGCTGAACCGCCTAGACACTGAGTGAGGATATATGCGTAACCTGTCGAACGTATTTGTTCTATACAGTTATCTTCCTTTCTGTTACTTAAAAGTAAACAGTATTTCTAGCAAAACTGAAACTGTTAATATTTAATTCAATTTTTATTCGGAAATAGTCGATTTGTAACGCGAAACTGAGGAATGCTGCAGCAAAAATAAAAAAATACGGATTTATCGATTTAATGTATGAAGCATCGCTTTAATATTATGTCGAGTTTACATAAAACATGCTTTGCTATTCGTAAACAACTTTCGCACTTGTGAATAACAACAGGAAACTCTTGCCTTTGATCACAATGGGTAACATTTTACTGAGTACAAAATAACAACAATAATGTAATTTTTATGTTTGTGCGTGTAAACTGTACTTGCACCAAAAACAATTGCTTTGGATGCACAAATGCGCAGAAGTTATGCGATTAACTAATTTTTATTACTTATAAAATGCGATCTACATTTTATAAGAATGTAAAATACACACAAATTCAGACAAGACTAGCAATTTGGGACACATTGTCTCAGGATTATTCGAACTGCAAAGTGAAAAAAAAAGTATTGGAAACAAGTTACTCAAAATTTTCAGAGGAAAAGAGTCGATTTCGGAAGGCAAGGAAGTGCTACCTAATTTCTCGTGGTCGTGCGGTAGCGTTCTCGCTTACCACGCCCGGGTTCCCGGGTTCGATTCCCGGCGGGGTCAGGGATTTTCTCTGCCTCGTGATGGCTGGGTGTTTGTGTGCTGTCCTTAGGTTAGTTAGGTTTAAGTAGTTCTAAGTTCTAGGGGACTGATGACCATAGATGTTAAGTCCCATAGTGCTCAGAGCCATTTTTTGCTACCTAATTATTTCAAAAACTATTTTTTTCTTTATTACATGTTACTAAACAGACGTCTTTTGCCACTTAAAGGCATCAAGCTGAACAAAATACTCTGTAGATCTGTCTCTCAGTACACGTACGGATCGTATTCCCCTGCCTGAATCCTTACGCGTTCACTAGTTCAAGCGAATCTTCATCTCTTGAATACACAAAATTATGCAAAGCATAACAAGCTATTACTACATCTTGTGCGAAATCAGTGTTCATATGCAGTGAATGTTGAAAATCATCCACTTTTTGGAGGGGATACTGAAAGGTGGCTACACTGTGCCACTGCGCCAGAGATTGCGCCAAAGAGTACTATTAAGCCGCCTCCACAGTGCGTGTTATGAGATCGGAGAGGACAGTGCTTGTTGAGAGTTCGTGAAAGTCAGTGCTTGTTATGAGATTGTAGAAGACAGTGGTAGTAGAGAGCTCGTAGAAGACAGTGCTTGTTGTGACATCGGAGAGGACAGTGTGTGTTTAGAGTTCATGGCAGTCAGTGCTTGTGAAGAGATCGTAGAGGACAGTTTTGTCGAGAGCTCGTGGTTGTTGTGAAGTTGGAGCAAGATGTTGTAGTAAAGAGTATAGTTCCATGTCTTATGCAGTTATTTGATGGGAGAGATAGCAGATGTTATTGTAATGAGTGCATTTCGTCAATATATATGAAGGTAAAATTTATAATGTTCCTTTATTAGTTGTGTATCTGAAATAATGTGTCACTACAGGTTCAGTCAACAAAGCATCTGGCTTGTGTTCTTGGATTAGAGTGTAATTGTGATTTTTTTGCGTAATTGTAGTTTTTCTAAATTTCTTTGTCACGTCAGTATAGTTGGTATTTAAAAATTCTTGTCTTGTTGGAAAAGAACCGTGCCAGATGTGGGCGTTGAGTCACACTCCCACATACAGAACAGTTACTCTTGTGCTCATTGGTTTCGTAGATTTTTATAGTTGCTGGGGTCTTAATTAATTAACTGTGTTTACGAAAATTTTCTTACATTGTTCCTTGCAGTCAGATAGCGTAATAATACTAGTCAGGGCCAACCGATTACGAGACACTGCGTAATCGGACATACAGCAACGAAAAAAAAAAACATTTTCAATTAATAATTTATTTAATTAAGCCCCCATGCACGTGGCGACCGCTGCTTCGGATCGTCCCTTGGAATTTTTCTGATTGTGAAAATTGTAGACTGTAGTATTGTTGTAGTAATTTTGAGTTTAGTGATTGTAGTCTGTATTGAGTGTGTAGATTTGGTAATTAGCATTCTTCTAATGGTATTTTTCAAAATTTAATTTTTATTGCCTTGTATACGCGTTTGACAATTTTGTGCAATTATTTCAATTGTTCGATTGATTGTGTTTGAAGGAAACATCTCGTGTGAATAGTATTGTTGGAGATAAGGAGGCATTGTGTGTAATTTTCGTACAGTGACGAATCTTTCGTATATTTTGTAAATGATTACGCGATCTATGAAAAAGGCGAAAATGATGAATAGTGAGAATAACGAAATTGTTGACATGGCGAACTCGCCAACACAGGAAAACAGTATGGTGGATGATGGAGTTGAAAACAATGTAATAAGTCGGGAAAATAGTCCAGAACCATTTCAAAATTTTTCTCAATCAGAAAATTCACAGAATACGAGATTAGCGATAGAAGATCCTGAAATAGTATCGAACACAGATAGCTTTATGGCTATGCAGAAGGAAGTTAGTTTTGTGGGAAATGTTAGGGGCGAAAGGAATTTCGAAAAAGTTAGTACGGAGCAGTTGATGAGTGCAATATTAAATTTGGGATCACAGTTACGATCTGAATTAAAAACAGAGATAGGAACAATTAAAACACAGATGGGAACAATGGAAACACGGTTTGGATCTGAATTAAAAACAGAGATGGGAACTTTACGGGCTGAATTAAAAACTGATATGGGAACAATGGAAACTCGGTTAGGATCTGAATTTAAAACAGAGATGGGAACTTTGGAAACACGGATAGATTCACGAATAGGGACATGTTTCAAAAATATGAAAGATGAATTAAAGAAAGAAATCAGGGAAGAAGTACAACCGATTCTGAATTCTCACAATAATAGATTAATTGCAGTAGAAATCAGACAAAGGGAACAGGATAGAGAACAGGAAGAAAGAGATCGCGTGATAGTACAGAATTTTTCAGAGTTAAATTTACAACGTGCAAAGGATAAGGAAGAAATATTTGAAAGAATCGAGGAATCCGTACCAAATGACAGAATAAATAATCTAACACAACAATATGAACAGCTAGCTACCAAATGTGACAATACTGAAACCCGAGTCGCGACACTTACGGAAGACGTAAATAAACAGAAAGAACAATTTGGTGACTTATCGGAAAGAGTGGAGGAAATTTCAGATAAACTGACAAATCTTAGTTTACATGGGGACAGAGATTCGGATGATACAGCTCCATTACCATTTGCAGAAACCGAAGAATACCAGAACATAAATAAGCATGTTGAGAATCAGGAAAAATTTAATGAACGCGTGAAAAGGGAATTTGAGGCATTACGGAAGCAAGTCAAGCAGATCGAAGGCGAAATTGTAGGAAAAGATAGCAGAAGAAATTTAGAATCACAGGTAGCAGAGGGGTTTGAAGAAAATAATTTGTTTCATTTACGGGATGCAACAAGAGAGCGCCAGGCGCGCGAACTTTACAATAATCGACATTCGGACCGAGACAGACGCGGTAGGTCTTTGTCGCCACGAGGCGAAAACTTTGATTATAAACACTTTTTGACTGTCCGGAAATTTAAGATCTTTCGTAATTCTAAGGATGACATACATCCATGTTCATGGCTAGATCAATTTACGTACGCACTTCCGACAGATTTGCCACAAAGTCACAAACTAGAAATTATGTGCGGCTATTAAAGTCTTCAGGGGATTCACTACTCTAAGTGAATATGTGCCGTAGCGAGCATAGGGCCCCGAGCTGTAGTGGTGCTGTTTCTCTTTTAGTTTTCTGCACCGCTGCCTACTCTTTTACTATTCTTTGCATCTGTCAAACCAGCTCTTCGACTATCAATCTATCTAGTGAGTAAGTAAACAATAACCGGATTTGACTAATTTACCCAAAAGTGATTTCGGAAATTGCCATGTGGAGTTACTGTATCTTCTGCAGCATTCATTCGTAACTTAAACGAAATTTTACCTGTTTATCTTCGTGACAATATTACTTCATATGTTGACGACATTCTTATTGCTAAACGTTCTTGGAGTGAGCACAACAAAATTTTGGATTCATTGTTACGTATTTTTGCACGAGTTGGCACGACTGTGAACTTAGAAAAATCTGAATTTGGTCGTTCTCAGATGAAATTTCTCGGTCACATTATTTCTACAGAAGGTATTCTTCCTGATCTAGAGAAATTAGACGCTATTCGTAATTATGCTGTTCCTACCACAAAACGTGATGTTCGTAGTTTTCTTGGTCTCTGTAATTTTCTTCGACGCTTTGTTAGATTGGACGATTTGGCCACACCTCGTTTTTGCGATCTATCTGGAAAGTTCTTTTTAAATGAAAATCGGTCGACAACTCTGTTTGGTTAGTTTGTATTCCTGATGAGTGGTGCAATAAATTGATTTGGTATACGCATTTCAGTTATGCACACTTTGGTCCCCGAAAATGCTTTCATAAATTACGAGAAAATTGCTATTTCAGTAATATGGAAAAACGTATTCGATCTGTTCTTGCCAAATGCAAATTATGTCAAATGGCTAAGCCTCCAACGATTTCTCACAGAGCACCGTTGTTTCCCGTCATTCCAGCGAAATTAAAGGAGATGGCTGCAGTCGATTTGTTGGTCCAGTGGTTCGATCTATTAATGGTTTTGCGTACATTTTCGTAGCAGTGGAACTGACGTCAAAATATGTGTGTTTTACACCTTTACGCAAAGCAACAGCTCGTTCAGTATCTAACGCTTTTATCAAACATTTTCTTAAAGAAGTTGGTCATGTTGATAAGGTTATATCAGATAATGGATCACAGTTTCGTTCTAAAATTTGGCTTCGTACTCTACACCGTCGTAAAATTAAACCAATCTTCATCTCACTTTTTCACCCTCAATCTAACGCTTCAGAGAGATGGATGAAGGAAATCAATAAATTGTGTCGACTTTATTGTCATCAGAATCACAGAACTTGGGATCAGTATCTTCACATTTTTCAAAACATTCTGAATGAACTCCCTAATGATTCAACTTCTTTACCGCCTCTAATGATATTAAAAAATAAAGCACCGACAAATCGCATTTCTGAAATAGTTCCTTTTCCGCCTTCACGGAAACTGCGACATTCTGAAGTTGTCAACCTGGCTCTACAAAATATTGCATCTGCGGCTGCTAGAAGAGAGAAATCAGCTAAGCGTCCTGGTCGTTCAAAATTCTTGTCGGTTGGTCAGAAGGTATTAATTAAATCCCACCGTTTGTCTCACAAAGGAAAAGGCTTGTGTCGCAAATTTTTTCTGCTTTATAACGGTCCATATAGAATTCGCAAAATTATACATGATAACACTGTTGAAGTAGAAACTCTTAAATCTCGACGCTCTAAAGGAATACATCACATATCAAACGTAAAAATTTTTGTGGAATGATATACTTTTGAAAAATTTTTGTAGAATGACATACTTGTGAAAAACTGACAGCTAGATGTAAACATGCGGAGAGTACAAGGATACCGCGCTGTGTTTTGGCGGCGGCACATACTCAAAGCAACAGTCAAGTCTGCACGCCGCACAAGGCAGTCGTTGACCGCGAACAATAGCTTCCTACGTCACGCGCCTACAGCTGATCGAGCGCTCAGTGCGAATGCACTGACAGCCGTAAACAAACACACAGTCTAATTTCTCCGACTAAATTCAGTATAAAGCTATAGTGACTTGATGAATTATGTTATTAACATTCAGTATTTTTCAGGATACGGTTGTATAAAATATTTAAGACCTTCAGGTAAATTCTGTGCGTGTCCGACGTTAAGACGACCTGCTATCGAGAAAATTTCAGGAAGAATGTAATTTCGAAGAAGAAAGTAATAAACTAAAAAAAGGTAACTATTAATTGAGTTCATTTTCAGGTAACATATTTCCACTTAGGTACGTACTTTAGAAGTAATTTGCTGCTCGCGATTACGTGATTCATACTTTGTGCTAATTTCATGTTCTATGGATTTACTTGTGAAGCGACGCGCTTGCGTACGTTAACTGATTTTGACAATGATTATTAATGAACTGGGTTGTAACTTGTGTATATTATGCATCGCTTGGCTGCGCTGCTTTTTCACTGATGTCATATTTTTCTATTATGTGCCTGCTGTGCTTATTTATTTAAATTATAATTGTCACTTGATTTATTGTGCTGATGTGTTTAGGTATGTAAGTTATACTTTGTCATTTATCTGCTTGCGCCTCCATGTTTACTTATTAAGATTACATATGAACATTTATTTGCTTATGCTGATATGTTGCTAATGACCTGTTTATTACGTAAGATATATGTTTACTGCTATGCGTATGGATTGCATATTTACACATTTCTGTTTTGTTGTCATAACTACTCTTTAATTTGGTGTATAGCATTGCTGATGTACAGTGTACGAACATAGAGTTTAGATCACACTACTGTATTAATTATAGATTGTTCGCTTGGCAGAGCCTCGTTGTAGGAATTGTGCTGCATCCACTTGTTGCTTATGCTGATATGATGCTAATGACTTGTTTATTACGTAAGATATATGTTTACTGCTATGCGTATGGATTACATATTTACACATTTCTGTTTTGTTGCCATAACTGCTCTTTAATTTGGTGTATAGAAATGCTGATATACTGTGTATAAACATAGAGTTTAGGTTACACTGTGGTATTAATTATAGATTGTTCGGTTGGCAGAGCCTCGTTGTAGGAATTGTGCTGCATCCACTTGTTGACATTTTGTTCTCTACTGGTATATTTACTCGCTATTGCAAGTTTTGCTTACGCTCAGTGCCATATATTTTTAAGATAAGAAAATTAACTGCTATAATTCGACGAACGACATTAGTACAAGAAAGTCATAGAAGTCACATGAGCTGGAGGTTTTATGGAAGCTGTATAAATTTATGCTAATAGGAAGGAGGCTAACGACATGACAGACCAAAACTAGGTGTAGACCATTGACAATTATCACACTGCATTTTCGTGAGCAATTGAAATAGGAAGTGACACTTGACACAAAAAATACTCCACATGTTTGCTTCTGTTTGCCATAATTCTTGAAGTGGTGTACACACTGTGAAATATTATGATCATTCACACTCCGTAATCGTACTTAATTACTGAGAGTTATTCGAACTAAGTCTGTTAGAGGTCATGTATGCATTTCTTTGTTTATAATTTATAATGAGTAGAAAATTTGGGTCAGATGGATTACACAGAGGTTGTGTGTGGACACTGTGTCTTCGGATTGTATGGGATGCTGAATTGAAGTTGCATTAGGATTTTATCTGTTCTTGTTCGAGGAGACTGACTAGAGGAAAGAGTTGTTATTGAAGTGAAATGATATTGGTGCTGAGGTTTATATTTATCGATGTATTATTATAGGTATTGAGAGTATATGAAGTTGTTTGTGGACAAGAGGTAAGGTGATATTGGTGCTGAGGTTTACATTTATCGACGTATTATTGAGGTATTATTGAGATTATGTGATGCTGATGATTATCGAAGTTTTGGTGTATAAGAGGTAAAGTAAGTGAGGAGCATATTTTTTTTTGTTGGTCTTATGGAACAAGGAGGATGAAGAGAGCAGACTAGAACACTAAAATAGAAGGAAGATAGTCTATACACACACTTTGTTAAATCACTAAGCAGTATATACTTTTTTTTTGGAGAGAGGAAGTAATTGCATATCGTGGCTCACTGACAGTTGTTCAGCAACAGTACATTTGATCTGGCTTGGCAAACATTGGTCTTGACATGATGACTATGACGTTGACTTAACTATTAGTGACTGTTATACATTGCTGCCAGTACTACTTGATACACATGATGAACATCAGATTTTGACAGAATTACATTTACACAATTAACACTATTCAATTACACAGTAGTACTTAATGTGGATGAGAGATGAGTGAGTGTGTTTTGTGTGTTTTCCTTTCCTAATCCTAACCACCTATCTCCTAAATATTATTTTATTTGTTTGTAGTGGCTTGCACTGACACCCATAAATATTATAGGTTTATTGGTATTTGTGTATTGTAATAGTTAATAGGACAATTATCTGACATCATTTGTGTGTTTGTTATGATTTGTATCTTACTGTAAAAGCATTTGTATGTGCATTCAAACTATTGTTCATGCCTGAACTGTCTGATTAGTGAAGATAAATATTCTGAACTGTTACCTGCACTTTTCAACATGATGTGTGACATTTAGTCATGTTTAATTTCTGCTGATGAACTGTGTGATCAGTGACTGTAAAAAAATCATGGACTGTTACTTGCACCTTTTCTACATGTTTGGTGCCACTAGGACATGTTTAATTTCTGCTCATAAACTCTGATAAACAGTGTGATCAGTGTTGGTGAATTTTGTGGAACTGCTTCTGCTGAGAAATGTGACTTTTTGGTGTCTGCACCTGCACTCAACATTGCTGGGTGCAACTGATGAACTGTTTTTACTGAAATGAAGTCACTTGTTGCTGTCTGCACCTGCTCAACTTTGCTGGGTGCAACTGATGGACTGCTTCTACTGAAATGGTGTCACTTGTTGCTGTCTGCACCTACTCAACATTGCTGGGTGCAACTGATGAACTGTTTTTACTGAAATGAAGTCACTGGTTGCTGTCTGCACCAACTCAATATTGCTGGGTGCCACTGATGGACTGCTTCTACTGAAAAGATGTCCCCTGTTGCTGTGTGCACCTGATCAACATGGCTGATGCCACTGATGGACTGCTTCTACTGAAATGATGTCACTTGTTGGTGTCTGCACCTGCTCAACATTGCTGGGTACCTCTGATGGATTGCTTCTACTGAACTAATGTGACTTGTTGCTGTGTGTACCTCTTGAACTTTACTGGGTGCCACAGATGGAACTGCTTCTACTGAAATGATGTCACTTGTTGGTGTCTGCACCTGCTCAACATTACTGGGTGCAACTGATGAACTGCTTCTACTGAAAAGATGTCCCCTGTTGCTGTGTGCACCTGATCAACATTGCTGGGTGCAACTGATGGACTACTCCTACTGAAATGATATCACTTGTTGGTGTTTGCACCTGCTCAACATTGCTGGGTGCAACTGATGGACTACTCCTACTGAAATGATGGTCACTTGTTGGTGTCTGCACCTGCTCAACATTGCTGGGTGCAACTGATGGACTGCTTCTACTGAAATGATGTCACTTGTTGGTGTCTGCACCTGCTTAACATTGCTGGGTGCCACTGATGAACTGTTTCTACTGAATTAATGTGACTTGTTGCTGGGTGTACCTGCTAAACTTTACTGGGTGCAACTGATGGACTGCTTCTACTGAAAAGATGTTACCTGTTGGTGTTCTTTTTTTGTATTAACTAATCATTGAAGGCATTTTATGTGAACATTTGCATAAACTGATTTTTTGTATATTGTAAACTATTATGTAAAGTCACATGTATGAAAAGAAGTTGTATTGCTTACTGTATTTCATACATTAGGTTAGTGAAAGGTCAGTGCAAAGCCAAAATTTTTAACTAATTATGTGATGTTTAGGTATTAATATTATCTTTTATTTTTGTCTGTATTTTTGTGGACGAATTTGGTGGTATTTTCACCACCAATGCTGGCAAAAATACCATCAAATTCTGGCCTGTGGAGGAGGGGCATATGAAAGGTGGCTACACTGTGCCACTGCGCCAGAGATTGCGCCAAAGAGTACTATTAAGCCGCCTCCACAGTGCGTGTTATGAGATCGGAGAGGACAGTGCTTGTTGAGAGTTCGTGAAAGTCAGTGCTTGTTATGAGATTGTAGAAGACAGTGGTAGTAGAGAGCTCGTAGAGGACAGTGCTTGTTGTGACATCGGAGAGGACAGTGTGTGTTTAGAGTTCATGGCAGTCAGTGCTTGTGAAGAGATCGTAGAGGACAGTTTTGTCGAGAGCTCGTGGTTGTTGTGAAGTTGGAGCAAGATGTTGTAGTAAAGAGTATAGTTCCATGTCTTATGCAGTTATTTGATGGGAGAGATAGCAGATGTTATTGTAATGAGTGCATTTCGTCAATATATATGAAGGTAAAATTTATAATGTTCCTTTATTAGTTGTGTATCTGAAATAATGTGTCACTACAGGTTCAGTCAACAAAGCATCTGGCTTGTGTTCTTGGATTAGAGTGTAATTGTGATTTTTTTGCGTAATTGTAGTTTTTCTAAATTTCTTTGTCACGTCAGTATAGTTGGTATTTAAAAATTCTTGTCTTGTTGGAAAAGAACCGTGCCAGATGTGGGCGTTGAGTCACACTCCCACATACAGAACAGTTACTCTTGTGCTCATTGGTTTCGTAGATTTTTATAGTTGCTGGGGTCTTAATTAATTAACTGTGTTTACGAAAATTTTCTTACATTGTTCCTTGCAGTCAGATAGCGTAATAATACTAGTCAGGGCCAACCGATTACGAGACACTGCGTAATCGGACATACAGCAACGAAAAAAAAAAAACATTTTCAATTAATAATTTATTTAATTAAGCCCCCATGCAATACCGAATGCACTTTCCACATAATTCCTAGCCCTGGATAATCTGTTATTGGAGATCTTCTTATAACAGTTTATTTCCACCATGTGGACGTATTAAATATTCAGTAATGCCAAAAGTCTACTTTTAGACAACTGTTCATGAGTTTCTTGCATTACATTTTTCACAGGTTCTGACATCAAAGAAAATTAAATTACACTTTCCAGCGCACATTGTGTGCAAAACTATGGAAAAGTAGTTTTTGTAGTTGTAGTAAACGGAACCTGAGTGAGCGGGATTGATCACTCGTACATGTTTTCCGTCAGTTGCTCCAACGGAGAAGGAAAGCTGCCATTTCTTTTTTTCCAAGTTATTTGCTATTCTGAACCATTCTCCTGTTGTCGACAGAGCTGTACTTGCGCGCAGTTTCTGCAGCAGCAGGATACACACTTCTCGAACAATTTTTTTGACTGTTATGTGTCAGAAATGGTATCAAAAATGGTTCAAATGGCTCTAAGTACTATGGGACTTAACATCTGAGATCATCAGTCCCCTAGACTTAGAACTACTTAAACCTAACTAACCTAAGGACATCACACACATCCATGCCCGAGGCAGCATTCGAATCTGCGACCGTAGCAGCAGCGCGGTTCCGGACTGAAGCTCCTAGGACCGCTCGGCCACAACGGCCGGCTAGAGATGGTATCCATCATGGAGTTCCATAGAAGAGCAGCCAGTTGTCAGATACGAGGCGTGTTTTTTAAGTAAGTATCGTTTAGAAATAAAAAAAAAGACATGCTAAGATATATCAATAATTTTATTTTAATCTACGCACTGACGCCATTACAGTGTGATTCTTCCTTGTTTACGTTGTGTACTGAGTGTTTAATATGCCTCCGATAATCGTGAGTCCCACCGACTGTGAAGTACGGGCTGTTATAATATTTCTTAGTGCTAAAGGCCTAAAAGCGATCGATATTCATCGTGAGATCTGTGCAGTTTACGGAGGAAACATTATGAGTGATGGAATGGTAAGAAAGTGGGTGAGAGCATTTGAAGATGGCCGCACAAATGTGCATGATGAACAACGGAGTGGGCGTCCTTCGGTCGTTAATGAAAGTTTGGTGCAGGAAGTGGACAATAAGGTGAGAGAAAACAGACGTTTTACGGTTTCCTTCTTGCGGGATGACTTTCCTAATATTTCTCGTAGTGTTTTATATGGCACTGTGACCGAGCACTTTAATTACCGAAAATTGTGCTCATGCTGGGTACCGAAAATGTTGACGGATGTGCACAAAACCAAACGTTTAGACAGTGCATTGACTTTTCTTGAGCGGTACCACAACGACGGTAATGATTTCTTAAGCCAAATTGTTACGGGTGATGAAACATGGGTGGCCTACCTCACACCAGGATCAAAGCAACAGTCCATGGAAGTTGAACAAGGCCATCGTTTTGCTGCAAGACAACGCCCGTCCGAATCAGACCAAAGATCTCATCACATCTTTTCGATGGGAAACTCTAGATCATCCTCCGTACAGCCCCGATCTTCCGCCCAGTGACTACCATTTGTTCCTGCACTTGAAGAAACACCTGGGCGGTCAGCGTCTTCAAGACGATGACGGAAGTCAAAACAGTGGTGATGCAGTGGTTAACAAGTCAGGCGGCAGACTTCTATGAGGAGGGTGTAACGCCGGAAACGCATATCCTCCTATTTCCATCTATTGTACAACAATTTTTTCCTTGTTTTGTTACCTCAAAATATGACATTTCTGTGTCTTTATATATTGTAACTGTTTTACTATTTGTATATATATATATATATATATATATATATATATATATATTTATTTATTTATTTATTTATTTATTTATGCATTTATGTCGATGTATAATTGGTTTGTTTTGTAAATATTATTTGTATTTTTACGCTGGGTCTTGCCTAGGGAAAACTATGCTATCAAACGACTACATCGATAGGTCGTGTGGAGAACCAAAGTGTTTAGGATCTTTGGTAGTGTTAGCTCTGCCGCATGGAGCGCGGGCACAGGGAGTCTGGCTGGAGTAGTGCGGTTGAGCAGGTGTCTAGTGTGACGCTCCCGCGAGGTGCCGCGCTTTCGGGGTTTGGCAGCATGTAATTGCGCTCGACTTGCTATGATAGTTTCTGACTCGGTGTCGCGGACGGGAAGCATTAGCTGGCGCACATCAAGAGCCCGTTTCGCCTGGTGACAGTGTCGAGAAGAAGGCGCGCCAACATCCAGCTTCTGCAACAGCGACGGCCGACAATGAGTGACTGTCGCCACCTCCTAGACCGACGACTTCAAACCTTCAATCAACCAACAAGGAAGACTGGAAGCACGTAAAGTTTTAGAACTGTATGGCAGACCTCAGCTTTTAAAATTGTTGCATCACAAAATTGCAGCAACTTAGCATGAACCTTTGTTGCTCACTGTCCCAATTGCATTACCAAGCAGGGTCCGTTCCTTTTCCGGAATGAACCCGAATGTCGTTGAAATTCAGACGCCAGCATTAAAGTAATATCATTCCATTTCACTGCTTTAATTTCAAAGTTCAGTTAAGGTATTCATAGATGGCTACAATATTTAGATTACACAAGCACAAATTAAGAGTGCGAGTTTTGTTAGCATATTTTAGCTTACCTGTGACTGCAGCTCAGCTTGGTACGTACTAAATGTCACTATTGTTAATTGTCCAGAATCATTTAATTCAAGTTCAAAGTTAAATCTCTTTTTTCTAAACTGCGTAGATCCAAGTTGCTTTTGAGATGATTGTTGAGATAGCCCAAGACTAATCTTATTTTATTGAATTTCGTAGTGCTTCAGAAACAAAGTTCACTATTAATTTCAGTCACTGAATTAACTTTCAGTTTTCTGGTTTTATTAATTCTTTTGCTAAACTAAGTCAAAGTGGAGCGAAATTTATTACTTCTGACAAACATTCAGTTTTCACACAGCACGTGTCAACCTTGAGTTGCCACACTTTTAGTGCTAATTATATGAGCATTACTCTTTCACTTTCAGTTATTATAGTAGTTGTCCATAAGACTGGCGACCGTAGTTTTCCCCAAATCCCAATTATCTAATTAACGCCAATTAACTGTTAACTTAACGACCGCACATTTATTTTCTTTATTAATTTTACCTTTTCTCAAAATTAGTTTCCACCAATTTAATTTGCATTTTTCCTTTCATTTAGATGTAACCCTTTCCTCCCTCTTTACCGACAAATTAACTTCGATGACGATTGCTTTTCCGAAATTTCCATTAGGTGCACGCGGTTTAATTTTTCACTGTCATTAAGGTCGATAAGTGAGGGGGAGGTTATAAGGGTATTCAAAAATTGGTACAAGGTTATGACAAGTGCCTCAGTATTGACGGAAATTATGTAGAAAAGTACAGTAAGGTACATGTAAAAATAAAATTATTGAGATATCTTAGCACGGCTGTTTTAATTTCAAAACGGTACTTACTTAAAAACACTCCTCGTATCTGCAATAAATTAGATAACAATGAGTACCACAAGTGATTCGTATGGATGCATTTCTTTTTACGTAGGGTAAAATGTCACATTAAAGTATACCAAATTTCTGTAAAACTTTAGATGCTGTATTATATTAAAGGCTGTGCTGTACTGGAAGCTGTATGGCTACATTACTGTTTAAGTAGCCAAAGAAGTGAATCAAATTCACATTGCTCTTGGACCCACATTACTAGGATCAAAAAGCAACGACCGAAGCTGTAGTTCTTCATTTATTTATTACATTTTTGAGGAATATAAACAAACAGTAGCACTAATTAATTTTTTATCAGCAGAACAAAAGTCTTCAGCTGAGTTGAGTATTTCAAGATGTCAACGTTTCTTGTGTTATTTACATGGGAAAACATTTGAATTTTTAAAAAAAATATATCTAATCCATCTCTAAGAAATACCACAGATAGTGAAAAAATCTGCATGCATTTTGTTGCAAGCTTGACGTTTCAGAAGATGTGGAGGAACCTCGGGGTTTCTTTCGAATGTGAACTGCAACGCGTTAAATCCGTTAAGGCAGGACCAGGTGCCACAAGGAAGAGTGAACGCATCTGTTTCAATCAACTGTCGTTCTTTCGGACTGTTACCGTAATTAGAGAAGGATAAACTGAGGGTGCGCAAGGGAATGGAGAGACAGCCGTATCTCGTGTGTCTGCGACTGCATTAAGAAAAAAGTTTTTAAAAAAGGAGGACAGAAGATGACGATGTCATATTGACTAAGTTATATAATGCAAGTATACTGCAAAGAGAATCACGCGAGCGGCAAGCAGAAGACGAAATATTATTACTGTTTCCGCTAAACCCACATCGTGGTATTCCCAAGGAACGAAAAATGGACACTAAAATTAAGATCTTGACCATAACAAATGAAGTTTAGTGGGAAGGGTACGCCCTTTCCAGTTAAATTCAAAGTAATAATGACACAACTTCAGGACACTGGCCAATTGCAGAACCTGGAAATTAGTGCTCTTCATATAATTCCATAGGCTTCCTCGGCCAGAGTCAGCTGACATAAAAGTTTCCCGGGTATGGTACCGCGTAATATTGTATAAAACTACCGCTGGAGAAAACCAACGTTTTGGCCAAGGTTGTAGCTGCCTTCTTCTGGGTCTTCTGGTGCGTTCTAGCTATGTTATGTCCCTTACATTTTGTTATTACTCTTCACTGCGCATGCCATTACGGCATAGCCGGCCGCGGTGGCCGTGCGGTTCTAGGCGCTGCAGTCCGGAACCGCGGGACTGCTACGGTCGCAGGTTCGAATCCTGCCTCGGGCATGGATGTGTGTGATGTCCTTAGGTTAGTTAGGTTTAAGTAGTTCTAAGTTCTAGGGGACTGATGACCTAAGATGTTAAGTCCCATAGTGCTCAGAGCCATTTGAACCATTACGACATAATTTTAAAAAGATAGTTCACTTCATTGGTCATTTAAGGAAGAAGGAGACGGGCTTTATTTTAATAGGGAGAGCGTAACATCTGTTGTTGACATTGCGGTCTGTTGGGCTCTGATTGCTGGCAGCCAAGATGGGACAAGTCTGAGTCCATCCTCCCTATTCACGTTCTTAGGGTGTTTCAAAACATGGTTCCAATGGCTACGAGCACTATGGGACTTAACATCTGTGGTCATCAGTCCCCTAGAACTTAGAACTACTTAAACCTAACTAACCTAAGGACATCACACACATCCATGCCTCAGGCAGGATTCGAACCTGCGACCGTAGCGGTCACGCTGTTTCAAACTGAAGCGCCTAGAACTGCACGACCACACCGGCCGGCTCTTAGGGTGTTTAAGTATTTCGATGGCCCCTCTGATTTCATGCGAATGTGGAAAGACATACATCGGCAATATTGCCAGGCCAATAGCAACGATCATTCGGGAATACGAGCGCTATATTCGTCTAGGACAACACAACAAGTCTGCAGTGGCAAAACATCACCAAGACTGCGGAAAAAAGAAATAAAATTCAGCGAAGCCTTTATGTTGGCCAAGCAGCCAGTAATGACGAAAAGCAAAATCAGAGAGGCCATCGAAATACTTAAACACCCTAAGAACATGAATAGAGATGGTGGACTCAGGCTTGCCCCATCTTCGCTGCCAGCAATCAGAGCCCAACAAATCGCACTGTCAACACGAGGCACGAGCACTACCGGCGAGTAACTGCCGCCGCGCGGCCGACGTCCTGCAGTTGGTAAACAGCAGCCAACTTCTCATTCGACGGTGACCACCAATCATGGCACATGACACAAGAGCCAATAGACAACAGAGGTTACGTTCTTCCTCCACCGCAATAACCTATTAAAATAAAGATCCCTCTTCTTCTTCCTTAAGTGACTAATGAAATGAACTAACTTTTTAAAATTATGACTTAATGACATGCGCAGTGAACAGTAATAACAAAATACAAGGGACACTGCATTGCTGGAACGTACCAGTAGACCTAGAAAAAGGCCGCTGCAACCGTGGCCCAAACGTTGGTTTCCTCCAGCAGTAGTTTTATACAATATGTAGCGGTACCATACCCAGAAAACTTTTATACCCAGTGCTCTTCAGTTCGCTCTCTGCCTGTTCCCGATACTCCATTGCAGTCACAACTTCATAACACAGCAGATTAATGTCCTCAACACTTACTTCCAGACAGAAATTGTGCATTTACATCTCTAGCTGCAGCAAGTGATGCTAATGGGTAAGAGAAGTCAGACACGGTTGAATTATTTTGTGAAATAAGATGTAAATAACTAAGCCTGGTTCCTTACCTTTTGATCGAAATATTTATTTGTAATATTGAATTTGATTTTGTAGTAAAGTACTGTTCGAATAAAAACTGAAAAATTACTTCTATGTATATTTTACAGGTACAACCAAAATTTTAAATATCGCAGTGAACAATAAACAATTCTCAGCTGATTAGACAAGTTGAAAGACGTTCACATTAGGAGAAATAGATATGAAAGATGTACAGGGCGATTATAATTAAAGTTAAACTTTCAAATCGTTGTAGAACTAACACCACTGGTCAGAATGACGTCAAATTGCAACGGAATATTATCGGAGAAGGGAGAAAACGTATCGCAGAAGAAAAAAAATAGTGTGAAAATTGATCAATAGATGCCGCTGTATGTGTCAGAATACGTAAATGAGAACACCCGTCATGCGCACGACCCATTGAAGTTGGTATAAACGCGCCGGGTACACTGCTTTTACTCCTTCGCGTCTGCGACGTTCGCCATGACTGTCTCAATGGAGGATCGCGCACTGCTTGTAAAGCTGTTTTACAAGAATGATGACTCTGCACACGTCGCTCTGCAGAAGTTCCGGACACTGAAGGGTTTGAAAAAAGGCGTTGGCCTGATGACTGCCTTGGGTCTGGAGGTAATGATTCGGAAATTTGAAAAGACGTGTTCTTTTGGTGTGCAACCTGGTAGAGGGTGGAAACGAATTGACTCGACGTCAGTGAAAGCAGTGACCACAGCAATGGAGGAGGAGACGAGTGGTGGTGTGCAAACGTGTAGTGCACAGAGAATTGCCCGAAAATTGGACATACTCGTGAGTACGGTGCGTAAAATCCTACGAAACATCCTGCTTTGTTATCCATTAAAATTACCCATGTGCACGAGTTGCTTACGTAACTAGCAGTATCACACCTGTACACTCATCCACACTGAGTATAACGGTTTGTTTAACGTCAAAAGTACAACTTAGGCATTGTTCTATGATTCATTTATCATTCGTAGTCGACCACTATTAAATTATGATGCCTGCAGCGCCATCTATTGCTACGATTTGTAACTTTTATTTTTCTTCTGCCATAGTTTTCCCCTTCTCTGATAACATTCCATTGCAATATGACGTCATTCTGACCAGTGGTGTTATTTCTACAGCGGTCTGAAAGTTTAATTATAATCACCCTGTATATATCATGAGAAATATCAGTTTGCTCGCTATATTTGACAGTATATTTGGAATGTTTACAACGTTCAGCATGTAAATATAAAAATTTTCCCCGGCGAATTGAATGTTCAAACAAATTTCGGGTTTGCAGCCGGTTTTTGTTTGATTCATCGCACGATATTGGGACTGTGCGCCTGCCAATCATCTTGTCTTCGACTGCTCACCTGAAAATGATTCACTGGTGGGCAGTCGCAATATCGTGCGATGAATCAAAGACAGGCTGCAAGCCCGAAATTTGTTTTAACACTTTTAGCATCTACGCATGTAGAGCATTGAGTGACTTATTCTTCGGCTACCGTAGATTGTAGTATTACTGAGTAGAGCTCGAATGAACGAAGGAGTCGCAAACAATTGTCGTCCAGAGAGAGGGAGAGAGAGGGAGAGAGAGAGAGAGAGAGAGAGAGAGAGAGAGAGAATGCATTGTGTCGTGGCAGAGAGAGGAGCTCGGACAGCGGGCGTAACGTAAAGAGAATTGAAATGCTCCCTGCTGTGTTATTGTACATAGAAGATGACTGAACAGGATTTTATAGAGAGACGGCTCATACAGAACGAAGCTAATCTGTACTGAGTTAATTTTGTTACTAGCGCTAATCGCGAAGTATTCTAGTATAAAGATTTATTGTGTCCCACAATATATACGTGTTGGTATCCTGGAGAATTATCAGTCTTTCAGTCTTGCGTTCAGTACTCTAATTAGCTTTCTTCCTCCACTGTTAGTTAAAGTATTTAATTTAGAAAGGCAAAGAGTGAATCTAATGTAATTTAACGATTGTGTACAAAGAGCAACTTAACGTAGCCTACATGACAATACTAAGACAAAGTAACAGTTCGCGTTAATATACAGGGTGTTACAAAAAGGTACGGCCAAACTTTCAGGAAACATTCCTCCCACACAAATAAAGAAAAGATGTTATGTGGACATGTGTCCGGAAACGCTTAATTTCCATGTTAGAGCTCATTTTAGTTTCGTCAGTATGTACTGTACTTCCTCGATTCACCGCCAATTGGCCCAATTGAAGGAAGATAATGTTGACTTCAGTGCTTGTGTTGACATGCGACTCATTGCTCTACAGTACTAGCATCAAGCACATCAGTACGTAGCATCAACAGTCAGTGTTCATCAAGAACGTGGTTTTGCAGTCAGTGCAATGTTTACAAATGCGGAGTTGGCAGATGCCCATTTGATGTATGGATTAGCACGGGGCAATAGCCCTGGCGCGGTACGTTTGTATCGAGACAGATTTCCAGAACGAAGGTGTCCCGACAGGAAGACATTGGAAGCAATTGATCGGCGTCTTAGGCAGCACGGAACATTTCAGCCTATGACTCGTCACTGGGGAAGACCTAGAACGACGAGGACACCTGCAATGGACGAGGCAAATCTTCGTGCAGTTGACGATAACCCTAATGTCAGCGTCAGAGAAGTTGCTGCTGTACAAGGTAACGTTGACCACGTCACTGTATGGAGAGTGCTACGGGAGAACCAGTTGTTTCCGTACCATGTACAGAGTGTGCAGGCACTATCAGCAGCTGATTGGCCTCCACGGGTACACTTCTGCGAATGGCTCATCCAACAATGTGTCAATCCTCATTTCAGTTCAAATGTTCTATTTACGGATGAAGCTTCATTACAACGTGATGAAATTGTAAATTTTCACAATCAACATGTGTGGGCTGACGAGAATCCGCACGCAACTGTCCAATCACGTCATCAACACAGATTTTCTGTGAACGTTTGGGCAGGCATTGTTGGTGATGTCTTGATTGGGCCCCATGTTCTTCCACCTACGCTCAATGGAGCACGTTATCATGATTTCATACGGGATACTCTACCTGTGCTGCTAGAAAATGTGCCTTTACAAGTACGACACAACATGTGGTTCATGCACTATGGAGCTCTTGCACATTTCAGTCGAAGTGTTCGTACGCTTCTCAACAACAGATTCGGTGACCGATGGATTGGTAGAGGCGGACCAATTCCATGGCCTCCACGCTCTCCTGACCTCAACCCTCTTGACTTTCATTTATGGGGGCATTTGAAAGCTCTTGTCTACGCAACCCCGGTACCAAATGTAGAGACTCTTCGTGCTCGTATTGTGGACGGCTGTGATACAATACGCCATTCTCCAGGGCTGCATCAGCGCATCAGGGATTCCATGCGACGGAGTGTGGATGCATGTATCCTCGCTAACGGAGGACATTTTGAGCATTTCCTATAACAAAGTGTCTGAAGTCACGCTGGTACGGTCTGTTGCTGTGTGTTTCCATTCCGTGATTAATGTGATTTGAAGAGAAGTAATAAAATGAGCTCTAACATGGAAAGTAAGCTTTTCCGGACACATGTCCACATGCTATTTTTTCTTTCTTTGTGTGTGAGGAATGTTTCCTGAAAGTTTGGCCGTACCTTTTTGTAACACCCTGTATGTCTTTTCCGAAATACTAAAAACTAATTGCAAAATGCTCTCTCATACATTTTATGAAGCTCATCCCCACTGTTAGTTTTGTTAAAACCTTTACTGCACTATTGCGTGGAGAGTGAACCATATTTTCAAAAAAAGCACAACAGTTTAATCTCCAAAAAACAGCCTTTAAATAAGACAAAAGGCAAACCGCCAAGATGTGATTCATTTCAGCTTATTTTCTTTGCAGCACAGGCCGAGCAGAGCCCAGTTAGGCGTTGCAAGGTAAGAATGTACGGGTTGGCTTAAACGAAACTTTGGAGAGAATATTAGAAACAGTTTTCATTACCAAAATTTATGTAAATTCAGTAGATGCGCTTTTCTAACAGGACACATTTTCGTTACGCAGTAGTTAGGTATTGTGCGTGAATGTTTCATGACAAAGCCATTCTGAGTATTATTGATAACCACTTTTTATTTTCAGTTTCATTTAGAAATACTCAGATGCGATTTAGATTACTTAGTATCATATATATCAAAAGTAATTAGCACAATTATGTTCGTGTTTAAAAGAAGAGTAGCAGAGGCGATTCTAGATCAGGCACTCTCATCTGAATTTAAAAGTACTTGCTTTCACGGTTCTAGCTAGCAATTTTGGCTCACACACAGTTTCCAGTTCACAGGTTGAATCATCTTAATTAGTTTCAAGGTACTTACTTAAATGTCAGGAAATCTTTTCTTCCAGTGAGATTGTTTGAACTGTGTCCTTTTTCTGCAGTTCGTCTCAGCAGTTCACTGACTTGTTGAACGAATATACAGACATTCTTCCATAACTGGAAATTCTATCCTTTAATTTCTTAAATCATTGTTGTTGTTGTTGTAGTCTTCAGTCCTAAGACTGGTTTGATGCAGCTCTCCATGCTACTCTATCCTGTGCAAGCTTCTTCATCTCCCTGTGCTTACTGCAACCTACATCCTTCTGAATCTGCTTAGTGTATTCATCTCTTGGTCTCCCTCTACGATTTTTACCTTCCACGCTGCCCTCCAATACTAAATTGGTAATCCCTTGATGCCTCAGAACATGTCCTACCAACCGATCCCTTCTTCTAGTCAGGTTGTGCCACAAATTTCTCTTCTCTCCAATTCTATTCAATACCTCCTCATTAGTTATGTGATCTGCCCATCTAATCTTCAGCATTCTTCTGTAGCACCACATTTCGAAAGCTTCTATTCTCTTCTTGTCTAAACTATTTATCGCCCATGTTTCACTTCCATACATGGCTACACTCCATACAAATACTTTCAGGAACGACTTCCTGACAGTTAAATCTATACTCGACGTTAACAAATTCCTCTTCTTCAGAAACGCTTTCCTTGCCATTGCCAGTCTACATTTTATATCTTCTCTACTTCGACCATCATCAGTTATTTTGCCTCCCAAATAGCAAAACTCCTTTACTATTTTATGTGTCTCATTTCCTAATCTAATTCCCTCAGCATCACCCTATTTAATTCGACTACATTCCATTATCCTCGTTTTGCTTTTGTTGACGTTCATCTTATATCCTCCTTTCAAGACACTGACCATTCCGTTCAACTGCTCTTCCAAGTCCTTTGCTGTCTCTGACAGAATTACAATGTCATCGGCGAACCTCAAAGTTTTTATTTCTTCTCCATGGATTTTAATACCTACTCCAAATTTTTCTTTTGTTTCCTTCACTGCTTGCTAAATATAGAGATTGAATAACATCTGAGAGAGGCTACAACCCTGTCTCACTCCCTTCCCAACCACTACTTCCCTTTCATGTCCCTCGACTCATATAACTGCCATCTGGTTTCTGTACAAATTGTAAATAGCCTTTCGCTCCCTGTATTTTACCCCTGCCACCTTCAGAATTTGAAAGAGAGTATTCCAGTCAACGTTGTCAAAAGCTTTCTCTAAGTAAACAAATGCTAGAAACGTAGGTTTGCCTTTCCTTAATCTAGCTTCTAAGATAAGTCGTAGGGTCAGTATTGCCTCACGTGTTCCAATATTTCTACGGAATCCAAATTGATCTTCCCCGAGGTCGGCTTCTACCAGTTTTTCCATTCGTCTGTAAAGAATTCGCGCTAGTATTTTGCAGCTGTGACTTATTAAACTGATAGTTCGGTAATTCATTGTATAGTGTGTGAAATAATCCATTTATGTCGCAATCAACAATAAAAGGGTGTTTTCAGAACATTTTCACTTACTTCTTTCCCTTTTTATTTAGACGTCGCAGACCGGGATACTGGCAGCAGAGCTGCCGCGAGAAGAGTTGCCGTGGCGGGACAATGCGGCGGGCCCCCTATTAGGGGGTCACCCACTGGGTGGAAGAGCGCTTTCGAAGTGTGGGTAGACTGTGACTCGTAGGGAGCTTTTACACTGGACGATGACTCTCGAGGAGGAGGTAGTATTTTCCAGGAACACAGGGCGCAAATTTTACAGATCTTTGTAGAGGCCAGCCGCTGTGGCCGAGCGGCTCTAGGCATTTCAGTCCAGAACAGCGCTGCTGCTACGGTCGCAAGTTCGAATCCTGCCTCGGGCATGGATGTGTGTGATGTCCTTAGGTTAGTTTGGTTCAAGTAATTCTAAGTTGTAGCGAAATGCAGGAAGATCTGCAGCGGACAGGCACTTGGTGCAGGGAATGGCAACTGACCCTTAATATAGACAAGTGTAATGTATTGTGAATACATAGAAATAAGGATGCTATATTGTATGATTATATGATAGCAGAACAAACACTGGTAGCAGTTACTTCTGTAAAATATCTGGGAGTAGGCGTGCGGAACGATATCAAGTGGAATGATCATATAAAATTAATTGTTGGTAAGGCGGGTGCCAGGTTGAGATTCGTTGGGAGAGTCCTTAGAAAATGTAGTCCATCAACAAAGGAGGTGGCTTACAAAACACACGTTCGACCTATACTTTAGTATTGCCCATCAGTGTGGGATCCGTACCAGGCCGGGTTGACAGAGGAGATGGAGAAGATCCAAAGAAGAGCGGCGCGTTTCGTCACAGGGTTATTTGGTAAGCGTGACAGCGGTACGGAGATGTTTAGCAAACTAAAGTGGCAGATTCTGCAAGAGAGGCGCTCTGCATCTCGGTGTAGCTTGCTGTCCAGGTTTCGAGAGGGTGCGTTTCTGGATGACGTATCGAATATATTGCTTCCCCCTACTTATATCTCCCGAGGAGATCACGAATGTAAAATTAGAGAGATTCGAGCGCGCACGGAGGCTTTCCGGCAGTCGTTCTTCCCGTGAACCATACGCGACTGGAACAGGAAAGGGAGGTAATGACAGTGGCACGTTAAGTGCCCTCCGCCACACACCGTTGGGTGGCTTGCGGAGTATAAATGTAGATGTAGATGTAGAAGTCTAGGGGACTGATGACCTGAGATGTTAAGTCCCATAGTGCTTCGAGCCACCTTTGTAGAGGATGAAATTTCGCTGGGTGCAGTTTTCATATATTCTTTTGTCAGTACCTCATCCATCCATACATCATATCCCATTAATGCAATTATGGTGGAGAGCCTTTAGAAATGGGACTGAGTCAAGTAAAACATTAACAGGAAAAAGAGACCCAGCTGGTTACTTCTGTGCAGTATATAAACAGCAGATTATGACTAGTGCTAATCTACTCAGACGGATAGCTGACAGCTATGGTAATTACTTCTAAATTACTTTATATTTTTAAAAACTCCTGAAGCGACGCAGATGAAGCTGAGACAAGTTACTTAGTATAAGATACCTGGGCTCGCAAATGTAAGGAAATTCCCCAAAATAAATTGAGAAATGTTGAACGTGTTGCGTCACCAGATGAAGTAGCCCACGGCATGTGCAGCGGTTGGGCTTGGGCGTGAAGGGGTGATTGAGAGATGTAAAACATGCATTCGAGCGAGCGCAGCAAATTTCGAACACCTTTTGTAAGTGTGATCTGTTGCAAACGTATAAGTTACAAAATTACTGCCATCAATGTAACCAAACAAAAGGTGTTCCTATTTTGTGTTTCTTTCGTTTTATCCATTTTTTTAGCTTCCTACACAATTGTATTCACAAATAGAAGTTTACATGAATTCGGTACATGACTCCCTGGTCAACATGAACTGCAACCCCGTGCGGGATTAGCCGAGCGGTCTGGACTGTGCGGCTGGTCCCGGCGGAGGTTCGAGTCCTCCCTCGGGCATGGATAATTTAGGTTAAGTAGTGTGTAAGCTTAGGGGCTGATGACCTTAGCAGTTAAGTCCCATAAGATTTCACACACATTTCAACATTTTTTTTTAACTGCAGCCAAGGAACACTTAAGATCAATATTCACTTTTACAAGAGTCAATGGAATTTGAAATTGTCGGATTAGAGCACGGGGTTTGCTTTGACAAGTGCTTCTTTATTCACAATTGTCTCAGTCGCATTTGGAGGATTTATGATATGAGTTAAAGGTAAGATAACTGTTAAAAATGAAAGGTGACAGATAAAGGCAATAAAATAAAATAAAATATTCTTAGTACATTGCTGCAAAGAATCGTCGTCGAGCGCTCATCGTCGTCGATTAAATTCACCTGTCACGCCTGCTCATGCATTTGATTTTAAGTAACCTGAAACCAGTTATATGTCAAACACAGAGCAAATGTAATCAAGACAATTGTTAACAGACTGCAAATGAAGCGTAATAAAACAAGTCCTTGTGGTTTGAGCTATTTCTCAACTCTGTGATGATGTAGGTACAGTACATTAGGCTCTAGAGCAATAACTATATTCCCACTATAACGACTGCACTGTTCGATAAGAATCCATCTTTATTTGGCCCGACTACAATTACATACTTTACGAAAAGTCTTAAGTATTGTCAAAAACAGCGACGATATGACATCTGACGATGTTTAGAGGAATAACAGTCAAGTTAAGTATTTGTGTGTATGTGTTTGTGTTATTTACGCTGCATCTGCGTCTCAGATTCCTAAGTGAGGTGTCGGGATAGCTGCACCACGGGCGTCCGAACCAGGTCCAGCTCGCTGCGGTAGTGAAAGCAGGCGGCCACATAGCGAGGGAGGGGGGGGGGGTGGAGGAGTGGGGAGGCGAGAGAGAGAGAGATAGAGATAGTGAGGAGGGGGGGGGGGGGGAAAATCAGTGAAAACTTTTCGTGTGTATCTTGTCCTCGAAGAGCGGCAGTGTGTGTTTCCGTAGTGTAGTGGTTATCACGTGCGCCTCACACGCGCAAGGTCCCCGGTTCGATCGCGGGCGGAAACATATTTTTCAATCCCAAGAATAGTTTCTTGTTATAAAAAACAACGGAACTCGACAAGGTAATGTGCGTGAATACCAAATGAGTTTCGAGTTACGCAACGCTGCCACACCGTGACTCGTCCCTCCTCTTTGCATTTTCCACCGTTGAAATGCTAATCTTTCTTTACTGCAACACCGTGAAATTGTGTGATGGCATGACGTGGTAAGCCTCTTGACAACCTGCCTGCACGATGCTCTGTCTTGGGCATGGTGACTTGCTTGCTTTAAGCCCATCTCGGTCTGGCTGTTAATTGCAATGGAGAACCCCCTCTAGGTCTTCAGCCACCGACTGTTCCCTCTGTGACTGTTCTTCCATTGCCTATTGTCTTCTGGCAATGCAACCAAAATACTTCAACTGATTTTGGTTGATAAGAGTGCACAGTCCTGTTATGATGCCAAACTGCCTCAGTTCGATGTACTATTCGTGGTATTCAAAGTAATCTTCTAGAGCACCACATTTCCAAAGCATCAGTCCTGCAACGATCCGCCGTCTTCGTCGTCCAAGTTTCTGCTGCATAGGTTGCAATAGGGAAGATTAGAGTTCAGACGACTACGAGCTTTGTCTCGGAAGTGATGGACGTCTCCTTCCAGATGCGAACAAGTTTTTCTGTACAATTACTTACAATTGAAATGCGCCTACGCGTCTCAGGCTCGTAATCTCCAGTATCAGCGACAACACATACTAAATACTCGAAGCGACTGACAATCTGGTAGCCTGCAATTCTTGTGATGTCAGTTCTGTTGCCATTAGGACATCTACAAACACCACTTTTATCTTTATGTTATTAACTTGAAGGCCATATTCTCTACTACTGAACAACAGAGGGAAAAGAATGCAATCTTATCTCACGCCTGCATTAACAGAAATGTTTTATGAGAAAGTTTTATTGGTTCTTACTGTCTCTGTGTTCGAAATGTACAGTTGCCGAATCACGTATATCAGGTATGTCGTTGTACCCATCTCGATGAGGGTAGTCCATGGCACTGATAATTTCACCTTGTCGTAAGTTTTCTTGTAATCCAAGAAGCACATGAACATCTTGATATTACATTCCCTTGCCTTCTCTGTAGGCTGCCGGATATTTAGGATCCGTTCCCGGGTTCCCTTGCCCCGAATAAACCCAGTTAATTCTTCTGATAGTTGCAGAAGTGAGGTCATCAGCCTCTCATTCAATAATGAGCATACTAGCGTTCGATACTTCGGACAGCCAAGTGGAGAAACTTTCTTGAACAGTGGTTTGCAAAGGGAGTGGCATTATTGGTCTGGCCAATTTCCAGACATCAAGATTTATGTGTTCAGTTGCAGTCTGGACTCTGGTTTTATTTCGTGGTGTCTTAGACTAAGGTAGATTCTCGACTTCTGGTCCAGGAACATTTCTGAGTAGTGTCTGCTGTTCGGGTGTTCGAATTTTTTGTGTATTAGCCACACTCTAGACTTATATTTATTTGTGTATTGGTGAACAGTCGGGACCTGTGTTCGCTTGCCGTTATTTTATTACTAAGGAATTGTAGTTATTCTCCGATTGGCGAGCAATTTGAGCACCAGTGGTCAGGACTAAAACAGTAGTTTCTGCAGAGTATTGGGGCACATGAATGAATCTAAAGTATTTCTCCTTTATTTAAGATGACAGAGTGCTGGACTTCGCTGATAGTGCCGTGGTTTGGGCTCACACTGTGCACCAGTAAATAGTATTTTTGATGTCCGATAAAAATAAAGTCAATTATTTTAGCACAAAATGACAAACAGTCCGTGTTCGCTACAGTACATCATAGTAGCTTTGCAGCAACCAAACGTTCAGTCATTGGGCACTATTAGGAAGTAGTCTCCAACCATTGCTAATGGAATATTCAAACTTTCCAGAGAAGAACATTTATACCAATTTTAGATTATTATAACCAACAATTCCGAGGCAGTCAATCACGTACTTTTAGGATAAGTAGGGAGAAGCAGATGGTACTCTAGGAGGGGAAAAAGTATTGGGAAAGGAGTGAGAAACGTATGTGTTTCGCTGTTGTGACCTTGTCAAGTGTACCTGTTGATATTAAAATTGATATAGCTCACTTACGCCTTTGTCTATTTCATATAAAGTTATTTTATACATTTACTTGCGTCAAGGTGGAGTGACCTTCATATTGCATCTTTGAATGGATATTTTTCTGGTAACAAGTTGCATGAATCACGTAATTTAGTCTCTACATTAACCATTTTTGACACAAAAAAGGACAATTATCGCTCCTGATATGCTTTTTGTAAACAGGGTAAATCAGATTTCAAATAGGTTCTACTGTGTTGTTTTAGTTCTTTAGGTGTAAGCAGGATCGTGACTGATCACTTTCACACTTTCACGGAGGTCCTTTAAATCGAATTGTAAAGCTTCTTCCCGTCTGCCCAATGGAAAACATTACAATTCAAATTGAAGAATGCGTGACAAACTGTAAAAGCAACCAATCTAGCTTCTACTTACATCCAAAGAACCAGAACCACACAGCATAACACATCAAAAATAGTTTAAAAATTCTACATACAATATCTAAAGGCCCTACCATGAACGTTTTGGAAGAGACAGAAATTTATACCCATACGAATTAACAGAAAACATTACAATTCAAATTGAAGAATGCGTGACAAACTGTAAAAGCAACCAATCTAGCTTCTACTTACATCCAAAGAACCAGAACCACACAGCATAACACATCAAAAATAGTTTAAAAATTCTACATACAATATCTAAAGGCCCTACCATGAACGTTTTGGAAGAGACAGAAATTTATACCCATACGAATTAACATAGCAACGACGTTCTCATCGAACAAACTGACCTGAAACAAAAATTATTTACAAAACTTCGTTGAAAAGACAATGAATAAAAACCCCATGAAATACAAAGAATATACAACCTTTAACAAAAGTTAACAACAAAGTTGTAATACCTACAACATAAAACCGCAAACTCTGAGCCTCAGAGATACGATTTGCTTTGTAACATAAGGCACCGTAGGAGCGAAAATTGTCATTTTATGTGTCAAAATATTAATCTATAAAGACGAAATTACACGATTGGTACAACTTGTAACCAGTCAAATATCCGCTTCAAGAACTTCACTCCACCTAGACGAAAGTAGATTTGTGAAACAACTTTATATGAAACATATAAGGACGTAAGTAAGCTATATTGATTGTAACATCAATAGGTACGCATGGCAATTGCATACTAATCGAAACAAGATTGTAGTGAAAAAAATACGACCAGCACAAGCTAAATAAAATATTTTATAAATAGCTGGTGATCAATTTCTATAAAAATGTCAGATTTTGAGCTCAAAATATTCGGATTGTGCAGGACCAGCATATAAGAAACTTTCTATCTGTATTAGCTGAATGATGTGGAGGGGCGGGGGGGGGGGGGGGGAGGAGGTAAGAGGTATCCTGGCTTGGGAAGTGATGCAGTAACAGAAGACGACAGCAGAATTTTCGATTGCGGACTGGGAAGGGACACGCTAAAACTTAAATAAGTTTCCAGAACTGCAGTGACTGTCGTAAGCGTTGCGGTAATGTTGTCTTGTTAACTGGACACGCATCACTAGTGTTTAAATAAATATACGGTATTTCCTACTTCTATTTCCACTCATATCAAAAGTTTATGAATTTTTATAAGTTACTGTTTTTGTTTTCTTATTGGTTTTGATAACAAGCTTTTTAAAAAGTATTGTTAGCGATAAATTGAAGTAAAACATTAAGTAACTTGTCCAATGTAATTTTTATAAGACATTGTGTAGATTGCAACCTTCTTTCGATAACAAGGGAACGGCTTCAACAGATACAGAAAACCGTAAATAAACATCTACTCATTTGCTACCTTCACTGTAGGTAGTCTATACTTTCTGTTCCCTTAAATTTTTAATTAAATCAGACTATACTAAGGGAATTAGATTAGGAAATGAAACACTAAAATTAGTAGATGAGTTTGCTATTTGGGTAACAAAATAACTGAAGATGGTCAAAGTACTGAAGATATAAAATACAAAGTGACTATGGCAAGAAAAGCATTTCTGAAAAATGAGGAATTTGTTAAAAATGGTTCAAATGGCTCTAAGCACTATGGGACTTAACATCTGAGGTCATCAGTCCCCTAGACTTAGAACTACTTAAACCTAACTAACCTAAGGACATCAGACACATCCATGCCCGAGGCAGGATTCGAACCTGCGACCATAGCAGCAGCGCAGTTCCGGACTGAAGCTCCTAGAACAGCTCGGGCACACGTCCGGCGGCAATTTGTTAACGTCGAATATAAATTTAAGTGTTACAAATTTTTTTCTGAATTTATTTATCTGGTTTGTAGCATTGTATGTGATGGAAACGTGGAAGATAAGCAGTTCAAACGAAATCGAATAGAAAATTTGAATGTTGTGCTACAGTTGAATACTGGAGATTATGTGAGTAGATCGAATAGCTAATGGGGACGTATTGAATCAAATTTTGGAAAAAAGAAATTTCTGTCACAACTTGGCTACAAGGAAGGATTACTTGATAGGCATCGCCGAATCTTCAGGTTCGTAAAGGAAGAAAGTGTTGTAAGCAGATTCAAATGGATGTAACTTGTAGTAGTTCTTCGGAGATGAGGAGGCTCGCATAGGGTGGGCTAGCCTGTAGAACTACAGCCAACCAGTTTTCAGACTGAAGACCATAGCAGTAACAACAATAATAAATATTTTTATTTCTTTTACTGTGATCAAATTGTTTGCTGGAAAAATTCTTGCATTTTTCAAATACAACGAACGAACCACAGATCTTCGAGATTGATGGATTCAGGGGCCCACAGGGCCTAAGAATAGCAGTTTGATAGCCCTTGTATCACGAGGTTCCGAAGGTAAAGTGAGACTGGCGATCCTAATATACAATCTGTGAAATATGAAGAGACATAGACAGCCTGTGAGCACTGTCTCAAGAGAAGACGGTATTGCTTCGAAAGAACACGAGGCGAGAAATAAAAGGCACATTACAATATTGTTACCTCAAAATAATCAGGAAACTGAGGTAATCAGTCCTATCAGCATATGATAATAAAAAATAAACTTGCAACTTAATGGTGACGCAGCCAAATACTGTAACCACAGAAAGCATGTGACACATCTCTGTTATCCTCTGGATCATATTCACTACCGCATGCATCGGTACTGGAATGGAGATGTGAAGAGAAGTAATTATTATAGAGTGTCTGAATATCGTCAGGAATGTTCTGCAACATTTAAGGGGTAGAAACGAAATACGTTTATGTCGCCCCACTGCATTAGGTACATAGTTCTGAAGTGCATAAAGCAAACACGACATTCCCTCGTCTCACTTCGAAAATTCTTATGACCTGTCAACAATATGTGGAGATTTTATGAATTTCGTCTTGAAACTATTTACGTGTGCATAGGAAAGATAATTAGGCGTTAAATTATTTTACGTTGGTTTACCTATGCAGCTAAGGACACACAGGCACTAATTGTTGTATGTCTGTGTTATACTGAATATTAGCCCTAGGATACTAATTTGGAAATAAGAAAGTTATGCAGTTGTTTACGCTCCTCACATGACGCTATCAGTTATGTATGCTGATAGTTTAATGTCCACTATGGATTCACAGTGTCTCATTTGCAAATAACGAAACGTTTTCTTTTTTTTTTTGCTTTTCGTCCATGTAAGATTGAAAATCGCCATATTATACCGCGTTATTTAACATAGATATAATGCTATAGACATAAATAACTACCATCGTCCTGTAAGATAAGTGCACAACTTTGTAACTATCTCATTTCCAAACTACTATTCTAGCCCTAATTTTCAGCATAGAATAAACGTACAACATTTAATGGCTCAGCTCTATAACATACGTTTTTAGTTGTGTATGTAAAGTATTTAACGCCCTATTATCGCTCCTATGAACATGTAAATCGTTTTAATCTGAAATTCATATAATCTCCACATAATACTAACATGTTATAAGGATTTTCAGGTTTAGTAATAAACAACAGCCACCAAAGATACAACAGGAAGCGCTGAAGCACTAATCAAACGGTGCCTAGTAGAAGTCGGAATTTTCTCAAGTTTAGCGTACAAAACAGTTCTACCAGCAGTATACTAAGTATGTTGTTAATTATCACTATATTGCAACAAGGTAACGATCTAACATCATTTCGCATGGCGTACATTAAACTGAGTATGTAAATACAATATTACGATTAGTGGAATGGTTTTCTTTGCGTGCATAATCGGCTTTAAAGGATTTTTTGGAACCTATCGCTGGCCCTAAGACTGTTTCCAACATTTCGAACCATCAGATGAAGAGAAATCAAAATACCTGTATTAATCACTCATACAGGTTTTCTTTTTTTTTTCACATTCTGTAAAATCTTCCCGTATGTCTCTGATTTTCGGTCTTGCATATAATATCAGGTGATTATAGTTAAAAGTACAGCTCTTCACAGAGATCCATTGTGGGCTGCAATTATCGTATGGGAGCGAAACTTGATAGATATTCTAATCCATTAATGAGAAATCGATTTACGCTGGAAAACAAATTATTTCCAGTTGAGGGCATCAGGTGCAAATCTTATGCTGTACACCGTACGTCGGTGTGATGTCCACGCTGTCATCTGACAAATCATGACGTGAATGAATATATGACTATCGAGAAGACAGACGGTGCGCCGTTAGTTGGTTGGTTGGTTGTTTGGGGAAAGAGACCAGACAGCGAGGTCATCGGTCTCATCGGATTAGGGAAGGACGGGGAAGGAAGTCGGACGTGCCCTTTGAAAGGAACCATCCCGGCATTTGCCTGGAGCGATTTAGGGAAATCACGGAAAACCTAAATCAGGATGGCCGGACGCGGGATTGAACTGTCATCCTACCGAATGCGAGTCCAGTGTCTAACCACTGCGCCACCTCGCTCGGTCTGCGCCGTTAGTGAAACAGTTTTATGTGAACGGCAGCAATTACAGTGCTGCTTTGAGTGAATATCGACTGAAAGGTTTGTGGAGAGGCCCGATGTCATCAAACAGTTTAAAGAAGCTGATAACTAAATTAAAGAGAGCGAGTGAGCTTGTTATGGCACATAGAAGAGGGAGGCGTCCTACCTCGATGGAAGTTACTGGCGAGGTTGCTGTTGCTGCTTTTTTTCTTATACTTTTTTTTTTGAAAGATTTTAGGGGTGGCTGGATGCTCTTCCTGTCCCCACCCCATTGGATAAGATGATGATAGAGACAAAACAAACACCCAGTCCGTAAGTGGAGAAAATCTCCGACCCAGCCGGGAATCGAACCCGGGCCCCTTTGCATGGCATTCTGTAGCGCTGACCAAGTTTACTCATTTATTTATTTATTTTTGTGGAACAGGAAGGCAGGGCAAGCAAATAATCTTTATTCGTACAATTGTGCTGTACTAGGGATAAGAAACGTATCGAGACAGCAAAAACAATTTGGAAACCATAAAATCAACGTAGAGGCCGCCTTTTCTTTTTTCATGAATAAAGTAAATGACAGTCCTAGACACGGGCGGGAGTGAAAACGAAGTTGTCATCTGTATCACAATCTCTGCAGCATGCGGTGTCGCATCATGAATGTGGCATCTAGCCACATAATCTTCACCACATCTGCCATTGTGGGAGGCGTGTGTTTCTCCTGCGTCGACCACTCAAACGACCATTGTCTGAGGCGGTTTCGGCGTTTACCATCGTCTTTTTTTTTATCACGTTAACATAATCCAGTCAGAACTGGCGCTAATAGAAGGGGACCAGTTGTCTTCTCAGTGTGCAATATGCCAATATATTTGAACCGTGCAGTAGTGTTTTTAGTCGTTCTGCTGCAGGAGTCTTCTCATTTCTAGGACACCCCAGCTATCGGACGGGTTGTGTAAAACACTTCCTAAAAAATTGAAAACGTAAGTCCTGTATTTCGTACGACTCCGTATGAGCTCGTGTTGTTCTTGCAAATACATCCAATAATCCATCACGGACTTAATAACGTACGAAAACAAATATTTCGCCGCATGTCCAGCGATCCAATTGACCGCATACGTCTTTTGTTTGGGAAAAAAGTATTGTCCGGTAGAAAAAGTACATCCGATGTGATTTATGTGTAGTTAGTGCGACGAAGGAAGGCCAGTATTCGACGCGTCAGCATCCAGACGTCCCTCGCTGTGCCACACACTAGACCATGTTCTTCCGTTGCAAACAGTCCACAGTTTGCACAAAGAGGAGAATCGACCATATTGATTGTATGTAATCGACTCCTGGTCACAAGTTTACGGTTTATAAGGGTATACCACATCGATCTCGCTGCTGTTGACAGTAATGCCGTATGCACTGTACACCAAACGTGCTTCCAAGTTTTCTTTGGGTATTTGAATTCCATTATCTTGAGGCCATGGTGATACATCAAGCACCGATAGATCTCCTGAGTCGTGGGTATTCTCGTCGCAGGTACTTTCAGGCGAACATAATTATAATCAACAAGAAATGAGGCAATGTGTGCAAGAGAAGGCGAAATGTTGCCCACCGCTATCGGGGGTTCGTACGAAGGCGGAACAAGTACTTCTATCAGAGCTGCCGTTATGGTATGCTCTCGTTGTTGCCAATTTCGTATCATCGCTCGCATTTAAAGCGTCAAAGCTTTGTTTCGCACGTTTGTGAGGTTGAGGCCACCGTTCCAGAACTGTAGGGTTAACGCGTCGTACTTGATATTAAATAACATCACAGTACTAACGTATATTGCCGGCCGGTGTGGCCGTGCGGTTAAAGGCGCTTCAGTCTGGAACCGCGTGACCGCTGCGGTCGCAGGTTCGAATCCTGCCTCGGGCATGGATGTGTGTGATGTCCTTAGGTTAGTTAGGTTTAATTAGTTCTAAGTTCTAGGCGACTGATGACCTCAGAAGTTAAGTCGCATAGTGCTCAGAGCCATTTGAACCATGCTAACGTATAACAAAAAGACAGCCTTGAGACTGTCTGCAATACCCTTCGGTATTGGTAGGATCTGCGCTAAATGGGGCAGTCTTGACGCTATGTGAACGTTGGTGTATGTCACACGTCAAAGGCTCGCAACGAGTTGTTGCGTATTGTCAGACAAACGTTCTGCAGAAGCCGCCGAGAACTCGCCGCCGCTGACCGCCGTAGTGAGCGGGTAAATGTGATCCCCAGACATCTCAAAGATTCCACCGTCTGAAACGGTCCCGGCACGTCTTCCACACCTCGTCCAATGTGCATAATTTTGGAAGCTGAACATGCTAGTGCACGTTCAGTGCCACGAGGACTAGCTATCGCATGGCCAACAGTGCAGCAAGTCTTGCTATCATTTTACACTGGTACCTGTGCAAGATTCAGATGGTGCAGCAACTGAAACCTCACGATCCGCAGCAAGTTCTGAATTTGCTGTTCGGTGTCTGGCACGGATAGAAGTTGATGACATGTGCCCGGGCAATATTTTATAGAGCGACGCACATTTTTCACAACAGAGTGCACTGAATACACAGAACTGCCGAATTTAGGTCACTGTTAAACCGCGTGTTGTGCACGAAGAGCCATTGCACTCGCTCTGTATGACTGTGTGATGTGGATTCAGAAGCCCCTTTGTTTTCGATCCGTTGTTCTTTGAAGAAAATACAAGCAGAGGGCCAGTGAGATGTACCATGACGTCAGCACGTTATCGAGGACCCCTCCTAGCATGTAATTCCTTCTTTGGAAGCGTGCAAGCGTGTGCAAACAACTGTGTTCATGTTAATGGGACAACACCCCATGTTGCTCGGCCAGTGAACGTCTGCTTAATGCAACCTTCCACGAAGATTTTATATTCACTTTCTCCGCGTGTTTCCATTGAACTATCCATTCACGTTGTAAATGCTCATCTTTGGGAAAACCATGATGGCCGGCCACTGTGACCGAGCGGTTCTAGGCGCTTCAGTCTGGAACCGCGCGACCGCTACGGTCGCAGGTTCGAATCCTGCCTCGGACATGGATGTGTGTGATGTCCTTAGGTTAGTTAGGTTTAATTAGTTCTAAGTTCTAGGCGACTGATGGCCTCAGAAGTTAAGTCGCATAGTGCTCAGAGCCATTTTGAACAGCAGAAGTAACAAATACATAACAGTAGCAAAACAAACTAAATTCATAAACTGAAAATTAGTATTTTCTCTTCAAGCATATTTTTTGTACCACATAAAGCACATAGGAGTAGAGAAATGCAGAGAAAGCCTTATTACTTGCTTATGAAAAACTTTATTGAAATATCAACTGTAGTGTTGTGACATGAACACCAAAACAAGCTGCTAAGGTAGATATTTTCGTTATTTTTTTTTTTAGTATGATGACCATAATTTCCATCACATCAATTTTCACCTAGCATTTATTTATTGTTTGACAGTAAAACAGAGGGAAAGCCCCTAATGATGGTGCAACGTCACCGAAACATGCTTGGGTGAAGCGAAAGGGAAAAGGAATTTGGAAACTTACTCACAAATAAAAACTGTGTGTCGATCAGAAACTCGAACCTTTGGTCTTTGACTTTTACGGACAAGCGCGCGATCGACTGATTTATCCAAGCGTAACTCAGGTCCCGTCCTCGTAGCTTTACTTCCACTGCTACCTCTTCTGCCGTTAGGCATTTTACTGTTGATAAACTTTGTGAACATGTTGGGCATAACAGTGATCACAATGAAGTAATAAAATATTACGTAGAACAGTCTTGATTGCATAAAAACAATCATCGCTGGATTACGGTCAGAAGATGATCCACATCGGGACGAAACTGGTCACTAATTAAGGTTTTTATGCTATCAAGGCTGTTCTACATTATATATTATTAGATTACTGCTACCTTGTATCGCAAGCTTTCGTTTGCATAATGAGTGCAAAGACTTCTGACACCACACTCACCATCTTCATCAAACGACTACATCATCATGACCACAATCATCATCAACAACGACGTTGATCTACTGGCTGGTTCCGCCACAAAACTGCTCACACTGTGTTTGGAAAGGTCGTTTCTGATTACATTGCAAAACAATTTTACCGATTCTGTTATGTTCTGTGTGTTGAACACGAGCCCTCTACTTTATTCTTCACTTTATTTTATAAAATTTGTGGCTGTCTCCATACTTAATTCCTGTCTAACGACAGTATTCTTCTTTTGATCTAGGGGTGCATATCCCGCTAGTATAGCGGAGAATCTTCATTTCACACGATTTAGTCTGTCTCATTTCGTCATGCTGCAGAGGCCAACTTCCGAATCTGCACAGCAAAAACGAAAGAGCTGTACCTCTTATCTCGTTTTCGTGGAGTTTCCTTTCGTAAAATATATTTCAATATGTCTCATGGTACCGTACCACAGTAATGCTTAAATCTTTGATGCTTCATTTCAACATCATCTGAGTTGGTAAACTTATTAAAATTTTGAATTCGCTTATTTGCACAATTTTTGCTCTGATTGGTTCCAGTCCTCGAAATACCATCACTCAATATATACTTCTGAGAATTATTATAGCTTACGTAACAGTAAAAAGGACCAGTTTGAATACTGCTGTCTGTATTTATTTTTTTGCGTTCCCTGTTACTACCTGGTCATCAGAAACCAGTAAAGCTGTAAAATCTACATTGTTAATAAAATTTCATTTGCAGTTTAAAGCCACTTTTATAATATCGGCATCAATACAAACATTAAAATGTTTGTAAGTGGACACCTTTTTCTGACTCATTGGTTAAAGTTTGTTGTGGTCGAGTCATGTTTCAGAGGCTTAACCTTTACGTCATTGTTCATATACAGGAATTGAACATCTTAAATTAAGTACTGTACTCTGGGATTCCACTAGTTTGTAGCGCTTCCCAAAATAAATTTCATTTCACCCTGTCGAATGACTTCTCGCCGTCTTTCAACACATAGTAAGTTGGTAAAATAAAGCTCTTCTTTTTTTATCTATAGTTGTAAAATGTCAGAACACTATTTTGCCTTTGTGAAACAATGTCTGCTCATGCGTAATTTTTGCATCGGTATTAGAGAATAATGCCTTATTAATTATTTTGTCGTGTATTTTATACCAGGAATCGGAGAGCTTTCTTGCACAGGCTACGTTCGTCATGTTTAGATAAACAACAACGAAACAGAGTGACGTTCTGTTGCTGTGTGTTTCCATTCCATGATTAATGTGATTTGAAGTAATAAAATGAGCTCTGCTCGGCCTGTGCTGCAAAGAAAATAAGCTGAAATGAATCACATCTTGGCGGTTTGCCTTTTGTCTTATTTAAAGGCTGTTTTTTGGAGATTAAACTGTTGTGCTTTTTTTGAAAATATGGTTCACTCTCCACGCAATAGTGCAGTAAAGGTTTTAACAAAACTAACAGTGGGGATGAGCTTCATAAAATGTATGAGAGAGCATTTTGCAATTAGTTTTTAGTATTTCGGAAAAGACATACAGGGTGTTACAAAAAGGTACGGCCAAACTTTCAGGAAACATTCCTCACACACAAAGAAAGAAAAAATAGCATGTGGACATGTGTCCGGAAAAGCTTACTTTCCATGTTAGAGCTCATTTTATTACTTCTCTTCAAATCACATTAATCACGGAATGGAAACACACAGCAACAGACCGTACCAGCGTGACTTCAGACACTTTGTTATAGGAAATGCTCAAAATGTCCTCCGTTAGCGAGGATACATGCATCCACACTCCGTCGCATGGAATCCCTGATGCGCTGATGCAGCCCTGGAGAATGGCGTATTGTATCACAGCCGTCCACAATACGAGCACGAAGAGTCTCTACATTTGGTACCGGGGTTGCGTAGACAAGAGCTTTCAAATGCCCCCATAAATGAAAGTCGAGAGGGTTGAGGTCCGGAGAGCGTGGAGGTCATGGAATTCGTCCGCCTCTACCAATCCATCGGTCACCGAATCTGTTGTTGAGAAGCGTACGAACACTTCGACTGAAATGTGCAGGAGCTCCATCGTGCATGAACCACATGTTGTGTCGTACTTGTAAAGGCACATGTTCTAGCAGCACAGGTAGAATATCCCGTATGAAATCATGATAACGTGCTCCATTGAGCGTAGGTGGAAGAACATGGGGCCCAATCAAGACATCACCAACAATGCCTACCCAAACGTTCACAGAAAATCTGTGTTGATGACGTGATTGGACAATTGCGTGCGGATTCTCGTCAGCCCACACATGTTGATTGTGAAAATTTACAATTTGATCACGTTGGATTGAAGCCTCATCCGTAAATAGGATATTTGAACTGAAATGAGGATTGACACATTGTTGGATGAACCAATCGCAGAAGTGTACCCGTGGAGGCCAATCAGCTGCTGATAGTGCCTGCACACTCTGTACATGGTACGGAAACAACTGGTTCTCCAGTAGCACTCTCCATACAGTGACGTGGTCAACGTTACCTTGTACAGCAGCAACTTCTCTGACGCTGACATTAGGGTTATCGTCAACTGCACGAAGAATTGCCTCGTCCATTGCAGGTGTCCTCGTCGTTATAGGTCTTCCCCAGTCGCGAGTCATAGGCTGGAATGTTCCGTGCTCCCTAAGACGCCGATCAATTGCTTCGAATCTTCCTGTCGGGACACCTTCGTACTGGAAATCATGTCTCGATACAAACGTACCGCGCCACGGCTATTGCCCCGTGCTAATCCATACATCAAATGGGCATCTGCCAACTCCGCATTTGTAAACATTGCACTGACTGCAAAACCACGTTCGTGATGAACACTAACCTGTTGAAGCTACGTACTGATGCGCTTGATGCTAGTACTGTAGAGCAATGAGTCGCATGTCAACACAAGCACCGAAGTCAACATTACTTTCCTTCAATTGGGCCAATTGGCGGTGAATCGAGGAGGTACAGTACATACTGACGAAACTAAAATGAGCTCTAACATGGAAATTAAGCGTTTTTGGATACATGTCCACATAACATCTTTTCTTTATTTGTGTGTGAGGAATGTTTCCTGAATGTTTGGCCGTATCTTTTTCTAACACCTTGTATATGCAATGAAACGCGACTCCGACGCGGTTATACAAACACTGACATAGAGTGACACTACTGACTTTCTGACTTCCGTGTGTTAAATGCGGAAACGTGTGAACTATGGCGACTTTATTACCAAATGTGTCTCAACAAGGCCAATATGCTGTTATTCGTTTCTTGGCCACCGAAGGACAAACACCGGTAATCATCTGCCTGTGAATGAAGAATGTGTGTGGATTAGCACATCAGATGAAAATCACCGCGATGGAATGGTATGCAGCTGCGTCCCCTTATCACTGATGTCACAAGGCAGAAGTTACACCAGCTGGAGTGGGAGATACTCAGCCACGCGCCCGGTAGTCCTCACCTCTCCCCATACGATTATGACGCCCTTGGCCCCTTAAAAAGGGTGTTGAAATGTCGAAGATCCCTGTCGGACGAGAATGTGCAGCAGGCAGCTATGGGCTTCATTATGCAGCAGAACACGGTGATTTACCATACGGGTATCTTCAACTTGGTGCGTGGCTGGGATATTTGCCACACGCTCACAACGAATTTGCCTGATTTGCATATCGATTCTGGACTGATCGCTCCCTTATAAAGTGGAACGACCACATAAAACTCATCGCAACTTAGATTGAGTGGAAGAATCCTCCTGAAATGTAATCCATCAACAAATGAGGCAGCTCTCAAAGCCTTTATTCGAACAGTGCTTCAATATTGGTCGTCAGTTTGGGATCAGTATCAGACAGAATTGATATACAATATACACCACTGGCTATTACAATTGCTACACCAAGAAGAAATACAGATGATAAAGTGGTATTCATTGGACAAATATATTATGCTAGAACTGACATGTGATTGCATTTTCACGCAGGTTGGGTGCATAGATCCTGAGAAATCAGTACCCAGAGCAATCACCTCTGGCCGTAATAACGGCCTCGATACGCCTGGGCATTGAGTCAAACAGAGCTTCGATGGCGTGTACAGGTACAGCAGCCCATGCAGGTTCAACGCGGTACCACAGTTCATCAAGAGTAGTGACTGGCGTATTGTGACGAGCCAGTTGCTCGGCCACCATTGGCCAGACGTTTTCAGTTGGTGAGAGATCTGGAGAATGTGCTGGCCCGGGCAGCAGTCGAACATTTTCTGTATCCAGGACGGCCCGTACAGGACCTCAACATGCGGTCATGCATTATCCTGCTGAAATGTAGGGTTTCGCAGCGATCCAATGAAGGGTGGAGCCATGGGCCGTAACACATCTGAAACTGTTCAAAGTGACGTCAATGCGAACAAGAAGTGACCGAGACGTTTAACCAATGGCATCCCATACCATCACGCCGGGTGATACGCCAGTATGGCGATAACGAATCCACGTTCCAATTTGCGTTCTCCGCGATATCGCCAAACACGGATGCGACCATCATGATGCTGTAAACAGAACCTGGAGTCATCCGAAAAATGACGTTTTGCCATTCGGGCACCCAGGTTCGTCGTTGAGTACACCATCGCAGGCGCTACTGTCTGTGATGCAGCGTCAAGGGTAACCGCAGCCATGGTCTCCGAGCTTTTAGTCCATGCTGCTGCAATCGTTGTGCAGATGGTTGTTGTCTTGCAAACGTCCCCATCTGTTGACTCAGGAATCGAGACGTGGCTGCACGACCCGTTGCAGCCATGCGGATAAGATACCGGTCATCTCGACTGCTAGTGATACGAGGCCGCTGGGATCCAGCACGGCGTTCCGTATTACCCTCCTCAACCCACCGATTCCATATTCTGCTAACAGTCATTGGATCTCGACCAACGCGAGCAGCATTGTCGCGATACGATAAACCGCAATCGCGATAGGCTACAATCCGACCTTTAACAAAGTCGGAAACGTGATGGTACTTATTTCTCCTCTTTACACGAGGCATCACAACAACGTTTCACCAGGCAACTCCGGTGAACTGCTGTTTGTGTATGAGAAATCGGTTGGAAACTTTCCTCATGTCAGCACATTGTAGGTGTCGTCATCGGCGCCAACCTTGTGTGAATGCTCTGAAAAGCTAATCATTTCCATATTACAGCATCTTCTTCCCGTCGGTTAAATTTCGCATCTGTACCACGTCTTCTTCGTGGTGTTGCAATTTTAATGGCCAGTAGTGTAGAAAAGATCCAAAGAAGAGTAGCGAGTTTGGTTACAGATTCATTTAGGAAGTGCGAAAGTGTTCTCAGCCAATTCCAGTGGCAGACGTTACAAGACAGGCGTTCCCATCGCATTGTGGTTTAGTGTAAAAATTCCGAGAGCGTACGCATTCAATATTTTGCTTACGCACACAGAGAGACCATGAACGTAAACTTAGAGAGTCTCGAACCCACACGGAGGCCTATCAACAACGCTTTCCGCGAAACATAAGAAAAGGGGGAAGTGTCAATGGTACTCAAAGATCCCGCCACCACACACTGTAAGGTGAGTTGCAGAGTGTAAGTATAGATCTAGCTAATGAGTCCGCAAGAGGCCAACTAAAACTCATACCGTCTGTAGAAGCTGAAAAATGTTTTTCTCAAGTGATGAGTGGAATAGACACTCTCAAATTCTGAAGTTGTCAGGGAAAAGTTCTTGGAGCGAAAGCTTATCTACGTACAATACAGAAACCATACTGTAGATACAGAATTCGGAAGATATGAAAGGGGAGGTCGTAGCTGAGAAGAAACTGACGCCTCATTGAAGACTATCGGCAGATTCAAAGTCCATATAGAACAAACGGTAAGGGAAAACCGAGGAAAAATTGATCTACTCCTCTACGCTACGAGCTACTTTATGTAATGTGGCAGAGAGTACTTCTGGTAGCCTTATCATAGATTATTCAATTCACGATTGGTGGATGAGACCTCGTCAGAGTTATGTTGAAGGAAATAATATGATCTCGGAAAGGTTGGAAACCATTGCCGGACAGATGGCCATAGACTTTGAACCCCTACGGCAGAAGTGGAAGAATACAAATCGCAGCCGAACAGGGCACGGACTGTATGTACACAACCTGCACAAATGGGATAAGCACCCCACCTCAAGCTGTCATTGTGTAGCACCGAGTCAGATCATCCGGCTCATTGTCGAGGAGTATAAACTGAGAGCTTAGCCTGATGACTCAAATTACTTTTTCACGGCCACCGTATCAAGCCTTGACTGGACAAGGAAACTGGACGTTAGAATATTATAACACCTGTTTTAATGCATTTTCTACACTTACATCTACGAGTATTTATGTATTTTTATGTGTTGTTGCCCGTATGTCATGCGTCGTGCTCCACGCTAAATAATATCGCTTCACCGGTATTCCAGAATCATGAGAAAAAATACATGCGATGGCCGGGAATCGAACCCGGATCAACTGCTTGGAAGGCAACTATGCTGACCATTACACCACCATCGCACGCTACAGGGCCCAGCATCCGCAACCGCTGTCATGAGCCGAGCGGCGCTTCTCCTTTCACCGTGACGTCACGGCCAGGCGGCGTGATGTGGCTACTGTCAGTGAAGCGGAACTGTTGGCAGCCGTTTGCTTTCCATCAGGTTGCAACTGCAGCTTATGTTTTCTAGCCTCAGACGACCAAAATAATATATTGAGGACGAAATTTACGGTATTACTCGATTCTATTTCAAAAGGTATCTCACTCGGTTAGCTTACGATGTCGGCCAGTTTAACTTAGTTACACACACATCAAAACAATTTTGCATCACCTCGATTCCGAGAGTTCCGGAACCTGTACAGAAAATTTGAAGAGATATCAACATAAACATCATTTCCACCTTTTTATTGCTCATGAAAACCGCACATTGCATATTGTACCACCATACAGCTAGACCTTCAGAGGTGTTGGTCCACACCGGTACATCTAATTCCCAGTAGCACGTCCTCTTGCATTGATGCCTGCCTGTATTCGTCATGGCATACTATCCACAAGTTCATCAAGGCATTGTTCGTGCAGAATGTCCCAGTCCTCAACAGCGACTCGGCGTAGATCCCTCAGAGTGCTTGGTAGGTCACGTCGTCCATAACCAGCCCCTTTCAATCTATCTCAGGCATGTTCGATAGGGTTCATGGCTGGAGAAAATGCTGGCCACTCTAGTTGAGCGATGTTTTCATCCTGAAGGAAGTCATTCACAAGATGTGCACGATGGGGGCGCGAATTGTCGTCTATGAAGACAAATTCCTCGCCAATATGCTGCTGATATGGTTGTACTATCCGTCGGAAGATGGCATTCACTTATCGTACAGCCGTTACGGTGCCTTCTATGACCACCAGCGGCGTACGTCGGCCCCACACAATGCCACCCCAAAACAGCAGGGAATCTCCACCTTGCTGCACTCTCTGGACAGTGTGTCTAAGGGGTTCAGCCTGAGCAGGTTGCCTCCAAACACGTCTCCGACGATTGTCTGGTTGAAGGCATATGCGACACTCGTCATTGAAGAGAACTTGATGCCAATACTCAGCGGTCCATTCGGAATGTTGTTGGGCCCATCTGTACCACGCTGCATGGTGTCGTGTTTGCAAAGATGGACCTCGCGATGGACGTCGGGAGTAAAGTTACGCATCATGCAGCCTACTGCGCGCTGTTTGAGTCGTAAGACGACGTCCTGTGGCTGCACGAAAAGCATTATTCAACATGGTGGTGTTGCTGTCAGGGTTCCTCCGAGCCATAATCCGTAGGTAGCGGTCATCCACTGCAATAGTAGCTCTTGGGCGGCCTGAGAGAGACATGTCATCGACAGTTCCTGTCTCTCCGTATCTCCTCCATGTCGAACAACATCACTTTGGTTCACTCCGAGACGCCTGGACGCTTGCCTTGTTGAGAGCCCTTCCTAGGTCAAAGCAACAATGCGGACGCGCTCGAACCGTTATATTGACCGTCTGGGCATGGTTGAACTACAGACAACACGTGCCATGTACCTCCTTCCTGGTGGAATGACTGGAACTGATCGGCTGTCGGACCCCCTCCGTGTAACAGGCGCTGCTCATGCATGGTTGTTTACATCTTTGGCAGGATTTAGTTACATCTCTGAACGTCAAAGGGACTGTGTCTGTGATACAATATCCACAGACAACGTCTACCTTCAGGAGTTCTAGGAACCGGGCTGATGAAAAACTTTTTTTGATGTGTGTATTTTAAAGATAAATAAGCACTGTGATATTTAAATTTATTTAGTGACAGAATTTACAAGACCAATTTCGCACGACAGACTCCAGGGAGTGTTTGTTCCCGCATGCGAAAATTTCAAGCGCTCAGTGGCGTCAACGTTAGGGCAGATGTATGACCCTACAAGACTGCTCAGACCCGCGTAGATGCAGGAAGGAAAACTTATTCTCACGAAGGAAAAAAGTGACACTGCGCATATTCTGATGCCTTTACAGTTTCATTCACAACTAGAATTAGCGAATGACTACTACAGGGAACATAAAAAGCCTCCAGAGTCTGTGTCGCCGGGCCACCAAGAACGGTTGCAGGACGATTGATTCACGGATCCAGTTATGTGGCTCCTTCCGTGTATAGTGATTTTACGACTATGACGAGTGGGGCCAGAAGATGGCATCAATGTAATGCCGAAACTGGTAGCACATAGAAGTTCATAAAATAAAATAAATTTCTACAATAGATACGGCTGTTCGGCCGCGGTAGTCGTGCGGTTCTAGGCGCTGCAATCCGGAACCGCGGGACTGCTACGGTCGCAGGTTGGAATCCTGCATCGGGCATGGGTGTGTGTGATGTCCTTAGGTTAGTTAGGTTTAAGTAGTTCTAAGTTCTAGGGGACTGATGACCTAAGATGTTAAGTCTCATAGTGCTCAGAGCCATTTGAACCATACGGCTGTTGGTAAATTATTGCATCAAGAACCCGAAATATGTGGTGTACAGTCCAAAAAAAGAGAACGACTTGTATGAATATCAAGAGCTCAGATGGAAACCCAGTTCTAAGCAAAGAAGGGAAAGCAGAAAGGTGGAAGGAGTATGTAGAGGGTCTATACAAGGGCGATGTACTTGAGGACAATATTATGGAAATGGAAGAGGATGTAGATGAAGATGAAATGGGAGATACGATACTGCGTGAAGAGTTTGACAGAGCACTGAAAGACCTGAGTCGAAACAAGGCCCCCGGGGTAGACAATATTCCACTGGAACTACTGACGGCCATGGGAGAGCCAGTCCTGACAAAACTCTACCATCTGGTGAGCAAGATGTATGAAACAGGCGAAATACCCTCAGACTTCAAGAAGAATATAATAATTCCAGTCCCAAAGAAAGCAGGTGTTGACAGATGTGAAAATTACCGAACTATCAGCTTAATAAGTCACAGCTGCAAAATACTAACACGAATTCTTTACAGACGAATGGAAAAACTAGTAGAAGCCAACCTCGGGGAAGATCAGTTTGGATTCCGTAGAAACACTGGAACACGTGAGGCAATACTGACCTTACGACTTATCTTAGAAGAAAGATTAAGGAAAGGCAAACCTACGTTTCTAGCATTTGTAGACTTAGAGAAAGCTTTTGACAATGTTGACTGGAATACTCTCTTTCAAATTCTAAAGGTGGTAGGGGTAGAATACAGGGAGCGAAAGGCTATTTACAATTTGTACAGAAACCAGATGGCAGTTATAAGAGTCGAGGGACATGAAAGGGAAGCAGTGGTTGGGAAGGGAGTAAGACAGGGTTGTAGCCTGTCCCCGATGTTGTTCAATCTGTATATTGAGCAAGCAGTAAAGGAAACAAAAGAAAAATTCGGAGTAGGTATTAAAATTTATGGAGAAGAAATAAAAACTTTGAGGTTCGCCGATGACATTGTAATTCTGTCAGAGACAGCAAAGGACTTGGAAGGGCAGTTGAATGAAATGGACAGTGTCTTGAAAGGAGGATATAAGATGAACATCAACAAAAGCAAAACAAGGATAATGGAATGTAGTCTAATTAAGTCGGGTGATGCTGAGGGAATTAGATTAGGAAATGAGGCACTTAAAGTAGTAAAGGAGTTTTGCTATTTGGGGAGCAAAATAACTGATGATGGTAGAAGTAGAGAGGATATAAAATGTAGGCTGGCAATGGCAGGGAAAGCGTTTCTGAAGAAGAGAAATTTGTTAAGATCCAGTATTGATTTAAGTGTCAGGAAGTCATTTCTGAAAGTATTCGTATGGAGTGTAGCCATGTATGGAAGTGAAACATGGACGATAAATAGTTTGGACAAGAAGAGAATAGAAGCTTTCGAAATGTGGTGCTACAGAAGAATGCTGAAGATTAGATGGGTATATCACATAACTAATGAGGAAGTATTGAATAGGATTGGGGAGAAGAGATGTTTGTGGCACAACTTGACCAGAAGAAGGGATCGGTTGGTAGGACATGTTCTGAGGCATCAAGGGATCACCAATTTAGTATTGGAGGGCAGCGTGGAGGGTAAAAATCGTAGGGGGAGACGAAGAGATGAACACACTAAGCAGATTCAGAAGGATGTAGGTTGCAGTAGGTACTGGGAGATGAAAAAGCTTGCACAGGATAGAGTAGCATGGAGAGCTGCATCAAACCAGTCTCAGGACTGAAGACCACAGCAACAACAGTCCAAAATTATGCTACAGTGTTTAGCAGCTTTCAATAAAGGCAATGCGGTATTTGTTTTTTAATTTTTTCAATAGAAAATGTAAATTATTTCATGTTGTATGTTTTTCCCAGATAACGATCAGATTTACTTTCACCTCGTGTTGTTCTCTTCATACGTTCGCCTGGTTCTTTCCTGCAGCACACTTGCGATTCAGCCGAGAACGTAAACATTCTGTGAGTATCTGGGCAAAATTTAAAATATGGAATCAGTAGAACGAAATTCTACTATGAAGTTTGCATTCGAGTACGGTTACGGACGACCAACGGTTGCAGAATGGACATTTCGTGTTATGATAATATCGATTTAAGAGACTACAATATCCGAAGCTTCCAATATGTATAAGAACAATTTAACACACAAAACGATTGGTAAATTTTGTACATACAAATGGGGAAATTAGTAAGATGACGGTTACTTATGTTTGCTTTTGAAGCACCACCCGACAATATCTGGAAGGCAGTAGTACCCCATGGCAATGTTCTACAAGCTAACAATGAGAAGTGCACCACGAATAAGTATTTTACTGTTGACAATGGGACAAGAAACGTAAAAACGGAATTGAAGAGACGCATCTGGTCATATATAAATGTCTATGCCTTCGCAACACTAGTCACATGTGACCCTTAATCCCATATTAACGACCCGTGATAACACCTTTAAACAGAGTGCCCACAGAGCAGAAATGCAAACCTAAAACGCGTCGTAAGACAAATCAAGGAAACAGGGATTGGCGGTGACCAAACAACATACGCTGCAAAAGTAATGGAAAGGCAAGCTGTGGGTCACAACAAACCTGCAGGATGTGTGGAAATAATAACCAATGAAGTCAACGGGAGGACAATACCAGGCAGGAACAGGTTCTTGTTGGGAACCAGCCGGTGGAGACTAACGACGCACAGCAACAGCCGGTCAAACGTGACACGTCACAGAAACACTAGCATATAAGTGGAATATACACTGAAGTGCCAAAGAACCTAGAATACGCATGCGTATTCAAATACAGAGACATGTAAACAGGCAGAATACGGCGCTCTGGTGTTCAACGCCTGGCGCAGTTGTTAGATCGGTTACTACTGCTATAATGGCAGTTTATCAAGATTTAAGTGAGTTTGAACGTGGTGTTATAGTCGGCGTACAAGCGACGGGAAACAGCATCTCCGAGGTAGTGATGAAATGAGGATTTTCCCGTAGGAGCGTTTCACGTGTGTATCATCAAATCTCCGTAAAATTTAAGTCTTCGTTTTCTCATGTCACTATGTATGTCTGTGTATTCTTCTATTTCCTTATTACTTCTCAGCCTATAAGTTTCTCCATCAGTAATTTTGGTGCCTAATATTTTCCTAGTAATCTTTCTTTCTTTCTTTCTTTTGAATTCCTTCAATATCCATCTTCCTATTTAAAATTATTGTTTCTTTTCCATAAAGATATTCAGGTTTGGTTACAATGCTGTAATGTCAGACTTTACTGAATTTAGAAAGTGATTTTGTATTATTAATATTTTATGTTAATCTGAATGCAGTTGCCATCTTTTGAAAGCGAACTTCATTTGCAGCTTTTTCCAGACCGTTTTCTTGTATGTTTTCCCACAAGTATTTAAACTGAGATAACCTTTTTATTTTTGCTTATTTCGTGTTCAGAAACTTTGGTGCTTGTTTGTTGCATGTCATGTATTCCGTTTTTTCGAATGATATTTGCAGTCCTACCTTTTCCGGGGCTTCTTTAAGAATTTCTATTTGTTTTTGAGCTGTGGTAACCTCCTTACTCAAAATTGCCAGATCATCTGCAAAGGCGAGGCAATCTACTCTAATATCACATGTACCTAACTTGATTGATTGGTCTATGTTTTGAATCGACTTTTGCTTTCGCCATTCTGTAATTACTTTTTCCAAAACACCGTTAAACAGTAATGGAGAGAGTCCATCCCTTTGTCTAACACCAGTCTTTATTTCAAATGGTTCAAAAATCTCTCCCATGAATTTAACTTTAGATCTAATGTCAGTTAACTTTTCCTTAATTAGTGTTAGAGTTTGATTATCTAGACCTTGTTCCTTTAAAATCTGGAAAAAAAATTCACGATCAACTGAGTCGTAAGCCTTTTTCAAATCCACAAATGTACATACAATATTGTTACTAGAATTCCTTTGGTATCTGAGGATTAGTTGTAAAGCGAGAATTTGTTCTGGACAGGATCTGTTTGGTCTAAAGCCTGCTTGGTATTCACCAATTTTAGGTTCTAGCTGTTCTTGCGATCGATCAAGTAAACACTGCGAGAGAATTTTGCTTGTGACTGGCAGGATAGAGATTCCTCGCTAATTATTAACATTTGTCCTATCCCCTTTTGTATGCAAGGTATGTATTAGGGCAGTTTTCCAGTCCTCAGATATTTTCTCAGTTTGCCAAATATGTCCTATTAGTTGAGTGATCTCTTTTATAGTGTTAGAGCCAGCTGATTTTAGTAATTCTGCGATTATACCGTCTTCCCCGGATGCTTTATTGTTTTTAACTCTCTTAATTTGTTTAGTTATTTCGATTTCGTCAGGTGCTTCAGAGTTAGGTTTGGTGTTATTAATTTGCTGTGGCTGGAATTTATTTGCTGGTTCTGGACAGGTCAATAGTTTTTCAAAATAATTAGCAAGTACCTTACAATTTTCCTGGTTGTTAAGGCCAAACTGCCATTTTCATTTTTGAAGCAAAGACTTTGAGGTTGTTAATCAGTTAGGCGAATTTTCGTGGTTTCTTTTAGTCTGTTGAATTAATTTAGATGTTTCTTTTCCCATAGTTAGAAAGGTGTTGTGCTTTTTTTCAGTTTTGTTACTATAGCAGTTTTCGAATGCCTCATGCCTAGACTTAACTGCTGTTTCACAATCCGTGTTCCACCAAGGATGTTTTTGTTTCTTTTGACACGGAATTAAATTTTGTTCTTTTTTGATGAACTTTTCTTTTAGGCTTCGCCAATTGTTGGAATGTTTTTTGTCAAGTTCACTTGTTAGAACTTGAGGTTATTTTAGCAGTATCAAATTTTGGGATAACATTTTTTCTTTTAAAGAGTTTATTCGCGTTAGATAATGGTCAGAATCAATATTAGTCCCTTTTCTAACTTGGACGTTTAAAATTTCTTTGGTAGTTACGGTATGAAATTGTTACATGATCGATTTGAAATTCCTGAATAAATGTATTGGTTGCCCACCAGGTTTTTTGTTGAGAAGGGTTCTTTTTAAAATGTGTTGACATTATTTCAAGGTTAAAATTTTTGCATGTTTCAACAAGTCGTTGGCCATTTTGGTTTGTTCATTTATGCGCGGGAAATCCACCCACCGTTTTCTTATATTTTTTTCTCTTTACCTAATTGAGTATTAAAATCACCCATTAAAATTTTAGAATGGTTTGATGGAATTTTCGAGATGATGGTTTCTAATGTTTCCCAAGCTTTAACTTCACCAGGTTTTTTATGGTTAACTAGTCACATTAATTAAAGTGTATGCTTTATTTACACATTTAAGAGAAATTGTCATTAATCTATTATTAATGGGTTTTAGCTCTGTTATTAAGTTTAAAATAATTTTGGAGACTGCAAAAGCAGCTCCCAGATGTAGCACATTATTAATTATTCTTTTAGCAATTTTGCTTTTAAAAAGACGATAACTGCAAAAGTATATGGTGTTATTGTCCGTCATTTGTGTTTCTTGAAGTGCCAAAATTTGAACCTTCTGTTCTTTGATTGTATCTCCCAAGTTTATCTAGTTGAAAAAGTGTTTGTACGTTAAATGTAGCAAAAAATGTATTTGTTTTGGTTTTACGTTGGCCAGAGGACTCCGACTTCATCTGCTGAATCACATTGCATTTTAACCTGGCCACCCCAGAATCCGAATGACCAGTTGCACCAGTGATACCGGCGGAGGATTGACCTCCTGGGGTAATATTGTAATTATCAAAATGCTCCATCATGATTGTACCTGGAATCATGTGGGGTTGAGAAGTCTCACTGAGTGAACTCAGAATGTTAAGACTGGAAGGGTTAGTTCCAGAATATGAATTTCAGCCGCACCACTGGTGAGCAGACGCTGACCACTTCACCGCTTGCTAGAAGACAGATGCAAAGTGGATCTGGTTTTTGTTTTCTCCATTAGGTTCTTACGCTCTCTCTGCCTTTGGGAGTTGGGATACCTCTTCCGCCTTCGAGACCGTTGTTCGGGCTTCACCTGAAACCCAAGGTAGGGGCCTTCACAGGGTGCTGTCATCTGGAGCCAGATAGGCACAGGTATTTTTATGAGGTGTTACTCCTGCCCCTCCTCCTTCCTCATCACTTTCGAGATAAGGCCCTGGGCTTGGGACCGACAGTGGCGGAGTTGTAAAACATTTTATTGAATAAAGCCATTTTTTTCCTGATTGAGACGGTATTTTATACTATACTGTCATAGCGTGACCTAGTAATTCCTTTTGCATTTTTCTCTAGTTTTAGCATTTTTGTTTCCACTATGTATTTTTTGTCTTGTAGCTTAATACCATTTTATGCACTACCATGCTTTACAAATAGCCACCTTTTAGATAGAGACAAGAATTCACATGTTTACAGTATATTGTCATTACTATTTACTCATCATGCTCATTCACTGTTTCAGAACAAGTTCATACCATGTAAAGTAAAATAAAAAGAAATAAACATATACACATTTTTAAGCATCGAGGATATGCAACACGTCAATGGAAAATGAAGAAAACTAGTGCAACAAAGGTCATTCTTTGTTATATACCAACTAATTTTTCTTTTGCACGTTTCACAGGAAACAAAAAAGTATAAACTGAAGGGCAACATCTATATACTAGAAACTAATTTATATGCTGTCACTAATCAACTCTTTTTCAGCATGCTACATAAGTATTATAGCAATACCAAGAATGATATGTTAACGATTTTTCTATGTATCTTGGATATAAGTCTCAATTTGATTACGGTAATATTTTATGAAATGATAATAATGAAGATACAATGATGTTCTGCCAGTGATAATGATGATTATATGTGAATGATAAGGTAAAGGAAAGTGATGACACTATAATAATGAAAAATGTTTTATGACAATTTGAAGTTAGCGAGAACACAATAATGGATTAATGGAGGTACAGATACAATTTTTAATGACTGTAGAAGAACGTAACATTACTTGGTGCACATGTACATTACTCCCTGTATCACAAAGAAAAGGTCTGCTTTTGAATGGCAGACTAGCCATCCATGTTCTGCTCGATAAACTGCATTTTTCAGAACTAATGATGCTTTTACATGATACGAGATACTGACCTTTAGCAGCTGTTGATATTACTTTTGTTTGCATTAACTATGTCATTAACAATTCCAGCATAATAATTTCCTCATGCTTTATAGATATATCGAGCCATTTCTCATCACCAATTTCTTTTCCTTTTGTATGCTTTGCAGTCTACGCTTATACTACATGCTTCTAGTTGTTAAGTCATTCTGAGTTGTTTAACATTTCCATGTCTACGCTTAGAATAATCCTGTGATCACACATTTTTATCTTGCTTTATTCTGACTGAACAATTTGACGACTATGGACGATAATAATTTTCTTTTGCAGCAAAAGTGCACTTTCTTTTGCCTTATTCCCCCTTTTCCAGTAGTTCTGGTGTTCCTTATATCTACTGTCAGTATTTCTCTGTACGAGATACATTACTTATGTGTAGTGAATATTTGCAACAAATACCATCTTCAAATCTCATGTACTATAGAGATATTCCGCTATACTTATCTTTCTTATGAGCTCTGACATCTATGACCACAGTAGCGACGTCTACAAAGCATATAGGCAAACATATTTCTGGTAGCTACTGCACTTCAGTATTTTTGTACAGTACCGCCAGTTGCAAAATGACTGTGTGGACGATGTGGCCTATTTTACACCATTTTAGTTCTACATGACGATGCTTTGCTGAATGTATTTACGTGTTTTGACGACGCCATTTTGGTTTTATCAAATGAGGGCATGGGGTAGAACAGGTACGTTTTATCTTATTTCATTTGTACATTTCCAGTTTGTATGAGAGTATATCTTGATATGAAATACTACATTGTTTTGATAGATTGACTGCTCACCAGTTGTATATTTTTTATATTGTAGATCTGAAGAAGGTCATTACTGACTAAAACTGGTCATTGTCGAAGGACTTCATGTCATGATCAAAGACTGGAATAAAAATCATTTGACAGCATATAGACTGATCAATTATGAACTATGTATTTTGTCATTTATTACTGTCAATCTTCATGCACTATTTTCTAGAATTGTTGCCTGTATACATTAAGTTTACAAGTTTACTTACTAGCACAGCCACTGAAATTCTACATGTAACCATTACTGTTCTACTGACAGTCACTACCAGTAAGCGTATTTATCACTAGTTTACTACTAGAATAGCTCAACTATGAGCCTAAAACATATTCGATATACCATACTGTTAGATAATGAACTGTTGTTGTCGTTGTGGTCTTCAGTCCTGAGACTGGTTTGATGCAGCTCTCCATGCTACTCTATCCTGTGCAAGTTTCTTCATCTCCCAGTACCTACTGCAGCCTACATCCTTCTGAATCTGCTTAGTGTATTCATCACTTGGTCCCCCTCTACGATTTTTACCCTCCACGCTGCCCTCCAATACTAAATTGATGATCCCTCAATGTCTCAGAACAAGTCCTACCAACCGATCCCTTCTTCTAGTCAAGTTGTGCCACAAGCTCCTCTTCTCCCCAATTCTATTCAATTCCTCATCATTAGTTCTGTGATCTACCCAACTAATCTTCAGCATTCTTCTGTAGCACCACATTTCGAAAGCTTCTATTCTCTTCTTGTCTAAACTATTTATCGACCATGTTTCACTTCCATACACGGCTACACTCCATACAAATACTTTCAGAAACGACTTCCTGACATTTAAATCTATACTCGATGTTCACAAATTTCTCTTCTTCAGAACCACTTTCCCTGCCATTGCCAGACTACATTTTATATCTTCTCTACTTCTACCATCATCAGTTATTTTGCTCCCCAAATAGCAAAACTCATTTACTACTTTAAGTGTCTCATTTCCTAATCTAATTCCCTGAGCATCACCCGACATAATTAGACTACATTCCATTATCCTAGTTTTGCTTTTGTTGATGTTCATATTATACCCTCCCTTCAAGACACTGTCCATTCCGTTCAACTGCTCTTCCAAGTCCCTTGCTGTCTCTGACAGAATTACAATGTCATCGGCGAACCTCAAAGTTTTTATTTCTTCTCCATGGATTTTAATTCCTACTCCGAACTTTTCTTTTGTTTCCTTTATTGCTTGCTCAATATACAGATTGAATAACATCGGGGATAGGCTACAACCCTGTCTCACTCCCTTCCCAACCACTGCTTCCCTTTCATACCCCTCGACTCTTATAACTGCCATCTGGTTTCTGTACAAATTGTAAATAGCCTTTCGCTCCCTGTATTTTACCCCTGCCACCTTCAGAATTTGAAAGAGAGTATTCCAAACAACATTGTCAAAACAGGGTATTTCGCCTGTCTCATACATCTTGCTCACCAGATGGTAGTTTTGTCAGGACTGGCTCTCCCAAGGCCATCAGTAGTTCTAATGGAATGTTGACTACTCCCGGGGCCTTGCTTCGACTCAGGTCTTTCAGTGCTCTGTCAAACTCTTCACGCAGTATCATATCTTCCATTTCATCTTCATCTACATCCTCTTCCATTTCCATAATATTGTCCTCAAGTGCATCGCCCTTGTATAGACCCTCTATATACTTCTTCCACTTTTCTGCTTTCCCTTCTTTGCTTAGAACTGGGTTTCCATCTGAGCTCTTGATATTCATACAAGTCGTTCTCTTTTCTCCAAAGCTCTCTTTAATTTTCCTATACGCAGTATCTATCTTACCCCTAGTGAGATAAGCCTCTACATCCTTACATTTGTCCTCTAGCCATCCCTGCTTAGCCATTTTGCACTTCCTGTCGATCTCATTTTTGAGACGTTTGTATTCCTTTTTGCCTGCTTCATTTACTGCATTTTTATATTTTCTCCTTTCATCAATTAAATTCAATATATCTTCTGTTACCCAGAGATTTCTACTGGCCCTCATCTTTTTACCTACTTGTTCCTCTGCTGCATTCACTACTTCATCCCTCAAAGCTACCCATTCTACTTCTACTGTATTTCTTTCCCCCATTCCTGTCAACTGTTCCCTTATGCTGTCCCTGAAACTCTGTACAACCTCTGGTTTAGTCAGTTTATCCAAGTCCCATCTCCTTAAATTCCCACTTTTTTGCAGCTTCTTCAGTTTTAATCTACAGTTCATAACCAGTAGATTGTGGTCAGAGTCCACTTCTGCCCCTGGAAATGTCTTACAATTTAAAACCTGGTTCCTAAATCTCTGTCTTACCATTATATAATCTATCTGATACCTTTTAGTATCTCCATGTATACAACCTTCTTTCATTAATCTTAAACCAAGTGTTAGCTATGATTAAGTTATGCTCTGCGAAAAATTCTACCAGACGGCTTCCTCTTTCATTTCTTAGCCCCATTCCATGTTCACCTACTATGTTTCCTTCTCTCCCTTTTCCTACGCTTGAATTCCAGTCACCCATGACTATTAAATTTTCGTCTCCCTTCACTATTTCAATAAGTTCTTTTATCTCCTCATACATTTCATCAATTTCTTCGTCATCTGCAGAGCTAGTTGGCATATAAACTTGTACTACTGTAGTAGGCGTGGGCTTCGTGTCTATCTTGGCCACAATAATGCGTTCACTATGCTGTTTGTAGTAGCTCACCCGCACTCCTGTTTTTTTATTCATTATTAAACCTACTCCTGCATTACCCCTATTTGATTTTGTATTTATAACCCTGTATTCACTTGACCAAAAGTCTTGTTCCTCCTGCCACCAAACTTCACTATTTCCCACTATATCTCACTTTAACCTATCCATTTCCCTTTTTAAATTTTCTGATCTACCTGCCCGATTAAGGGATCTGACATTCCACGCTCCGATCCGTAGAACGCCAGTTTTCTTTCTCCTGATAACAACGTCCTCCTTAGTAGTCCCCGCCCGGAGGTCCAAATGGGGGGCTATTTTACCTCCAGAATATTTTACCCAAGAGGACGCCATCATCATTTAATCATACAGTAGAGCTGCATGCCCTCGGGAGAAATTACGGCTGTGGTTTCCCCTTGCTTTCAGATAATGAACTATTGTAAGTAGGCTGTTTGGGTTTTTTTATTGGTAACGCCACCTCTGTATGAAAATTACTGGCTGTGCTGTGGGCAGTCTGTGTCTGCTTTGCATTGTTGTAATACTCGCCATTGTAGTGTTAGGCAGCTGGCTGTGAACAGCGCGTAGCGTTGCGCAGTTGGAGGTGAGCCGCCAGCAGTGGTGGATGTGGGGAGAGAGATGGCGGAGTTTTGAAATTTGTCATGAACTGCTATATTTATATATGATGATATCAAGGTAAATACATTGTTTGTTCTCTATTAATATCTTTCATTTGCTAACTATCCCTATCAGTAGTTAGTGCCTTCAATAGTTTGAATCTTTTATTTAGCTGACAGTAGTGGCGCTCGCTGTATTGCAGTAGCTTGAGCAGCGAAGATTTTTGTGAGGTAAGTGATTTGTGAAAGGTATAGTTTAATGTTAGTCAGGGCCATTCTTTTGTAGGGAATTTTGAAAGTCAGATTGCGTTGCGCTAACAAAATATTGTGTGTCAGTTTAAGCACAGTCCTGTATAATTGTTCAAAGGGGACGTTTCATATGTCGACCCTTAGCCGAGGATACCTCACTGGAATCTTCTGATCTTTTGTTGTAGTTTGTTTAATTAGTGTAGATTTTGTTTATTGCTAGCGCGTAATTGTAGAGAAAATCTCCTTTGTAGTTGCAGTCTTTCATTGTTGTACAGTAAAACAGTTGTGGCATGCATGTAGATTTGCACCAAGTGTTTCGCAGCTGCAATTAACTAGATATTATTTTCAGTGTTATGTTAATGTGTTCTCTTATTTTTGCTCTTCAAATTGTGTTTTTCTGTGTTGTCGTGTGAAATACTGTGACAATAATGGCGTGTGAAAAACGTAATACTAGGCTCCAAAGTAAACTGAGAAATGACAGTGAAAATGAAAGCAGTGTGTTAGCGCCACCGAGTAATGAGTTAACTGATGTTCAAAGTAGTAATTTGGTAATTGTGCATAGGGAAATGGAGCGGGCGGCAAACAATGGCGTGGACAGTGAAACAATTAGTGAAGAGGGAAGCATTATCGATCGATCGGTCGGCAATAGCTCGCCTCAGGAAGCCGAAATGACACGACACGATCTCGCAAATACTGTAGATTCAGGTTTTGGATCCTCACCGTTTTCTCAAATAAATCAAGACACATTTTCTGCTTGTCAAAATGTGAATGTTTCCGGTGTAAATTCACTGCCGAAAAGCACTGAGGAACATGTTTCAGACACCAATGCATTGTTGTTACAATTAATACAACAAATGGGACAAACACAGCAAAAGCTTCAAAAGTTAGACACAATGGAACAAAATCAGAGACAAACACAGCAAAAGCTTCAAAAGTTAGACACAATGGAACAAAATCTTAAAAAGTTAGACTCATTGGAGCAAACTCTTGAACGAACACGTGAGGATTTAGCTGCTGAGTTACATCACATTGAATCGAAATGTCAAAAAGTCTGTAATGACGTAAAAACACAAATTTGTGAGCATTTTCAACCTATTTTTTCGCGGCATGAAAATGCATTACAGAATCACGAAGCAGCCATAAAAGAACTGCAAACCATTGTTCATGAAAATCATGAGACCTTGTGGGCTAAAACTGACTCAGTTGCATCTACCGATTCGGTTACGCAACTTGCAAGAACTCAGGAAAACTTAAAGGACACAGTAGATACCCTGAAAATTGGTTCAGAAAGACACATGGAGGAAATAAGTACACTATCGGAGAAAGTAGCCGAACTTTCGGATCAGGTCACTAACTTATCTACAAAGGTAGATGATCTGAATGACACAAGACCCGTAGCCTTCACTGACACAGAAGAGTATGAACAAATAAGAAAATTCAAACAAAATCAAAATCAAATCAATACACAGTACAAAAGAGAAATCCGGGAAGTACAAGATCAGTTGGCACAAGTAGTACAAGAATTACGTATTTCAGAGGACACTCGCGCCCCAATACGGGAAGATGGACATAGAAATACGGAACAGCCACAAAATAATAACGCAGGGCATTTCGGAAGTTATGAAAGAAATTGGCAATGTGCACCGAATTTTGAGATGGAACGGCCGACACGACCTAACAATGACCGATATGCGACTCGCCGACATGACGATTTTGACTATAAGCTGTTCATTACTACACGTAAATTCAAAACATTTAAGAATTCTGGCAACGACATTCATCCACAAGCATGGCTCCATCAATTCTCTCATTGCTTTCCTCTCAACTGGTCGTTGGAACACAGATTAGAATTTATGTGTGGCTACTTAGAGAATGAACCAGCTGTAAGAATGCGATCGGTCATTCACGATTGCCACAGTGAAGGAGAATTTTACCATGCTTTCCTCTCAGCATATTGGTCTCAAGCCACACAAGACCGCGTAAAACATGGCATCATAATGATGAAATATTTCGAACAATCTGAATTCTCCAGTCTTGTGAAATATTTTGAAGACATGTTGCACAAGAATCAGTACCTGACAAACCCATACAGCCCCTCAGAACTCATCCGCATTTGCTTAATCAAATTACCTGAACATTTACGACATATTATTTTGGCAGGACGTTGCAAAGACGACATTGAAGCTTTTCAGGGACTGTTACAAGAACTGGAAAGTGACACTGACAATCGCGGAACGCGAAAACAAGGACACAACAATTACAGGTCACATCCGTCACAATTCCGTGACGACAGAAACAATAACCGGACACGACTGGTCTATTCTTACAACGCAAATCGTGACCAAAATAGACACCACCCGTACGACAACCGTTGGCAGAGTAATAATAGTTACAGAGAAAGATCGCATTTCCGTAGTAATGACTATCACAGAGACAATCAGAGAAACAGACAATATGGGAACCAAAACAAGTATTATCAAGGGAGGCAGAATAACTCCAGACGCAACAGTTCGGCGCAGAGTTACGATTCAGGGTGAAATTCTCCACCACATGACCGACAAACAAGAAACTATGTAAACTACCGACAAAACGACAGACGTGAATTTCATCAGAACTGGCGGGATTCTAACAGAGCTGGGCCCTTTCGGCAAGGCGAATTTGTAGAAGTTAGGTCTCCTAATCCCAATAACAACGCGCGCCAACAAAGAGACAGACAATGACTCGCGCCGCAGGCACCCACGTGCGCCGGCTGGCTCAGAGAAAAATAACATAGACGCTAACCTTGAGAAAAATTCCAGTATTCTTTGCCGACGTATACCGCATGACAATTGCATTCAAGTTCAAACTCTGAGTACAATGAAGAGTAAAGGTTTACACCAGGTTTCACATGTAAAACCATTTATTGAAAGATAATCTGCTTTTTAACTTAGTCTTTGTCATAAAATTTTTCGCTTCACATTACTAATATGCTTTGTCAGACTTAGAATCTGTTAACATACAACAATGTTTGAAGTTAAATATCCAATCAAGAACCAAGAGAACTTATTTAAACAGAAATGACGAATGCATTGTTATAGTGAACAGACGTCACAGTGTTATTGTGTGTGTACATTCTTGCTTGTTTGTCGCACGATTACGTAACGACTATAAGGCTCACATACTTAGAACATTTACCAGTACTGCTAATGAGATTTTAATGCAACATTTTGGTTTATTTGAAAATAAATTCTGAATTTAAAGTGCTTTCTGAGAGATACCAGATGACACAGAGGTTAGTTTATGTGACAGCTACACGATTTTTATCACGACACTACTAATGAGTGACAATTTACAATGTTGCTTTTGCGGTGTATCTGTTTTATATCTGCACAGTTTTCTGAATTCTTCTGGAAAGAAAAACATGTTTTAGTAGTAACTTTTGTGGTATAGCAACAATGAGACAGCCTTTTTCGTGGCACAACAATACGTTACTGTACAGTACTTTCTTCATCACGCCAATAAGCATAATAACTATGATATCTATACGCAAAGCATTTCACTTTTGTTTATCATGAGGTAAGTACATTGACTTCTGCAGAACTTAGCTTTCGGAGGACGATAACTACGACACTTCCACAGAGATTATGTTACAAGACGCACAGTTTAGCGCTACAGTACACGTATTTGAGTGATCAATTTTATACTTAAAACATTTATTTTTAAAGATTTTTGAATTACAAAGAAAGTTTTCCGTGATATATTTCATTCCATTGGTGTAATCTGTAACACCTGAGGGTATAATTACATTAATCCTCAGGGGGGTACATGCTTACTTTGTGTACCATGTGTTTGGCAAGCACAAGGAGCCCTAGCTAATATGGTATTTGCTTATACAACTTTACACGTTGGTACCATATTTCTCTAACACAGAATTACACAGCTATCTGATCATTTAACAGAGAAAGAAACTTTTTTTACTACATCAGTGACAGGTGTTTACATAATTACACAGTTGGATAACTTCACACTTATGAAACTGTATTTTGTCTGTACTTTGTGAACTGTTCATATTTTAATAGAACCATTGTGATACTATGAGAGCTTTGAATGATGTATTTGGTAAAGGGATTATGATTTTTAAAGTACGTTTGAGGCAGATGACACTTTTGACATGAGCAGAGAATTTTTTTAATTATTGGAGGAAGCTACGACGATTTTGAGATTTGACTGAGGTGTTATGATGTTATTTTTATGACGACGATGTGTATTATGCTGCTGAGGTATGTTTACGATTAATAGGCTGAGGCTATATGAGTTATTTGATTATGCTTCATATTTATAATGACGAAATATTGACGAGTGTCCATGGATACGTATATGTGTAATAAGGTAAGGAGTAATGAATAGTGGGTAGGGACTCTTGACTTGTGAAAAAGGATGTTGGAAACCAAGAATCGTACTTTAAGAGTTATGAAATGTGTGTGTATATGCGTGACTGTATCACAATACTGACGAATATTTTATTTGGACACTTATATTTTTAGGATTTTCTTTCTACAGATTTGCAACGCTAATTCTTGACCTGTGAAATATTTTTATGTGAGACTGTCACTGTAGCGGAAACTGGTGTTGTAAATATATCCGTAAGAAAGTTAAGTGACCACCTGCACGTAATGCGTCGTGGGCACCCAGCTGTGTCGGACGCCTGGAGAGAGGGCCATTGGCGCGTGCCTTTCAGAGCACAGGAAGGAAAAAAAAAAGGGAGGCCATTATCCTGGCCATTGTCATTCCTTTAGAGAAAGCATCGCAAATCCGACACGCTAATTACTTGGAAACATATCGTACTTTCTGATATTTACTGAAATGCCTAATGAAATGACAAGAAATAGTTTGTCTACACACCTGACTATGACTACTGTCTTTCTAGATGAGAGATTTTTTTACTACTTATGAAATGCCACATGACTATTGAACGATGTTCTTACGCTTTGCTTTGTACATAGTTGCTTATTTCATTTGATATCTAGTTTCTAGCTACACTGCAGCATTGATTAAAATAAAATTTTATAGATGTACTAATATAAATATTTTCTGTCTACAGATCGAGTATATAATAATTTTTTTCAAAAAAATGTGGGAGCACAAAGCGACATTTACCTTCACAGGAACTGCATTCATAATTTTCTTTTCAAGTACTTGGTAATTTCTTTTGTAGAATAAATTGTGATGCATCACTCTAGTGTTAAGATGTGACATAGGTATTAGACATGGCCATTTTTAGTGTAATATTTTTTTCTGCTTGAGCTATGTCATGTTTTGATATAAGTTATTACATTTGCTGCTGCTAGCTTTGCCAATCTGTATTTTTTGTCATTGCTGCTTGTGTTAATTGTTTTATGCTGCTGCATTGCCTCGTCCCTTAGTTTAGCATCTGAGCTCAGTAGATTTAAGTTAGCTTAAGATGGGGTAGGCTATATGAGAGAACGAGATGTGATGAATTGGAAGAAATGCATTGAGAAGCTATAAGAAAATGGTTTGGCCAAAAAAAAGTATTTTGAAAGAGGATATGAGCAAAAAAGTAGGGTTTAGGGACAACAGGTTTACGTAGGATTTTCTTGGAAATAAATAATGAGGTAAGAAATATGTGAACATATAAATACAGAAAGCATGCTTTGATAGGATTTTTTTGGTGGAAACAAATTTTGAAATAAGACGAAAGATCTATGGAATGAAGTTTTAGGTTGGACTGCAGTACCAAATGTTACACTGAAAACAAACCCTGCCGTTTCCCTTTTGTGTTATCCCACTATATGTTTGTGTACCCTTGTGTATTTGTTTTCTTCCTGTCTCTGTGTACTGTTTCATAGAACTTTTTTCTCTTCTAATACTAAGTTACATTCACTATGATGAGGAATACTGTTATCCTCAAATACAATTGGCATTAATAATATGTTATTTTCTTTGTAAAGATGTTAGACATTATTAATTCCATTCTGTTTAATGCTCATGTGTGAAGTTGATGTTTCAAAAGTTATTGTGATCTTTTATGTATGTACTCATGTCATAATTCCACTGATGTATATGTTAGTTCGATTCTTTTGTAAAGCCTGTACTACAAATGTTATCTATATTGCTATGTTCTTTAATGATGTATTTTGTACCTTTGTAATTGTATTCTTATGTTATAATATTGTAATTGACACCAGTTCATCAAATTAAGTAACTTGTCAGTTCCATTTCACTGGACACGTTTCTGTTGGTCATAGTATATGGACAATATGTGAGAAGTACGGACTGTTAGTGTTTGCACATGTGTTGATAATTCAGCAAGGGACTGGATAACGGCATTGCTGGTTCTAAGGACTATTCCAAAAACTTTGTGAGTGCACAAGTGGTGGTTATGGACTTGCTCTATTATCCAGAAGACTCTTTGATGGTGATTGTGCACCTGCACAGTCACAACAGATGGCTGCTGGCCATCTCTACAAGGACTACAGTGGGTCTGCACCTCTGGTGGTCCACCAACACCATACTCTCTACCAGGACTACAGTGGGCCTGCACCTCTGGTGGCCCACCAATACCATACTCTCTACCAGGACTACAGTGGGCCTGTCCACAATTTCTACAAGGACTGCAGTGGGTCTGCACCTCTGGTGGCCCACCAATACTCTCTACCAGGACTGCAGTGGGTCTGCTCTGCGATGACCTACCTACCAATATTCTTCCAAACTACGACTGACTCTGCTGTGGGTTTGCTCTGTTGTGGCCCATTATCTGTCAGCATGTCAAGAGTCAGCACTGTCTTTCCGTTGGAAGGACAACACTACTTCTTCAAGACTGCATGGAAATCCACTACTTCCGTGTGCATTTTCTTTTACTGCTCAGACTTTGAGAAAAACACTGCAATTTTACTGTGACGAATGATGAGGACTGTCTTTATGGACTGTGAGAAATTTTTAGCTTTTGACCAACATTGTATCAATAAGTGTGTGCATTTGATTTCTTTGTTATTGTAATAATGAAAAATTTTTTTCAAATCTGTATTGGCCACTGCCCAATCCAATTTGTAAAAATTTTTTTGTGGGGAGCATGGGGCTATGTAAGTAGGCTGTTTGGGTTTTTTTATTGGTAACGCCACCTCTGTATGAAAATTACTGGCTGTGCTGTGGGCAGTCTGTGTCTGCTTTGCATTGTTGTAATACTCGCCATTGTAGTGTTAGGCAGCTGGCTGTGAACAGCGCGTAGCGTTGCGCAGTTGGAGGTGAGCCGCCAGCAGTGGTGGATGTGGGGAGAGAGATGGCGGAGTTTTGAAATTTGTCATGAACTGCTATATTTATATATGATGATATCAAGGTAAATACATTGTTTGTTCTCTATTAATATCTTTCATTTGCTAACTATCCCTATCAGTAGTTAGTGCCTTCCATAGTTTGAATCTTTTATTTAGCTGGCAGTAGTGGCGCTCGCTGTATTGCAGTAGCTTGAGCAGCGAAGATTTTTGTGAGGTAAGTGATTTGTGAAAGGTATAGTTTAATGTTAGTCAGGGCCATTCTTTTGTAGGGAATTTTGAAAGTCAGATTGCGTTGCGCTAACAAAATATTGTGTGTCAGTTTAAGCACAGTCCTGTATAATTGTTCAAAGGGGACGTTTCACTATGAACACATTTTCTCACTGACATATTGATGGCGCTGCCATAAATAATGCAGTTGTCATCTGCATAAGCTCAAGATTTTGTATTAATATCTACTACTGACGTACTTTGCAGTCTTGAAAGCATTTAATGCCTCTTTCAGTCCCATTTTCTCTTTATGCTATAGTCTATCTCTACCTTAAGCACTGTGATGGTCATGAGACGTTCAGTTGTTTACTTGTCTGCAACAATATAAATATTAGCAAGCTTACTGATGTCGACGATAATCCAGTACAAATGAGAGAGCTATAATGACATCATTCATCGCACTCACCACTGTACTAGGCAGCACTTTATATATAGTTAGCTGAGTTGCCACTGGGTACATATCTACTGCTGCCACCAATGAGTCTGGTCAATGCCAGATCTCACTTCTTTCACAAACCGAGTGATGTTCAAAAAAATAATCAAGACAATGTGACTTAAAAATATACTATTCTGATATAAAGAAATATGAATCCATATCTATGTATCCTCGATTTGCAGACCATTCAGACTGTAACTGTACCTCATCCATGACTTTATCCTTGCCTCTTTCATTCTTTCCTATAGCTGCACTATGCTTTGCGTAACAATGCCTACGATTAGTCATAACTATGGAAATGAGCGTTATAAGTGGACACTTGATCTCACATACTAGTGCACATGAGCACTATATTTCTTAACAAGTTGTAAATAGTTAGTAGTGTTTTTCTATAACTTTATATTGTGTAACTAAGGTTGTTTTAATTCCCATGTACTTTTTAAAGAGCGAGTTGCTCATACTATTGTATTTTTCTCAGATATTAGACTATATTTTAGAGTTTCATAGTGCACATGAGCACTATCATACCTGATTATTTGTACACTCATGATTCCTAACCACAGATGTTAGACTGTTAAAGAAAATGCTTCACAAATTAACCATGGTACTTTTATGCTATTCAAAGTGCCAGATGCTCACAAAGATTTGTATTTCCTTACTAATTATCTCTTTTGTGATACATTCCTGAATTTTTATCAGCCTATACTTCTGTAATGTTAACAATCCGTTGCGTTATTATGGCCAGTTGCCATAACAATCCTGCTTAATTCTTCGAAAGGAGGCAGCATGTTTACGAACGGTATATACACAGGTTAATTAATTCAAGTTTTGTAATAAAATATTGTCTTGGACCAGAGATGGTCAAATGTAGTATTGACTGTGTAGTAGCGTCGCTGGTCAAGAGCGATCGCTGATTGAAGGTGTTATGGGTAATGTGTTAGAACAACTTTATAGCGAGAGATGTATAGAGGACTCGCAAGTGTAAAGACGTGTTATATCTGATGTGTGCTGGATATATCTTTACTCGCTACAGGCAGTAATGATTTTTTGATTTGCAAGATACTATGATGTTTGCTAACTGTAAAAGGAATCTCAACAGAAGTTGGAAATAATTAAGGTTTTGTTACCAATGCAATGCACGTATTCATAAGTGATGAGTGAGACAATATATAGCACTCAGATCCAATGATTTTATGAAACTAATCGTTAATGTATAATCAGTTTATTGAATGTGTTAATTGTCAGCATTATTAATTTTCACAGATTCAAAATACAAGTTTTAAAGTTAGTTCCATATTGTTACTTAACACAAGTCAATACGATTTCCCAGATCCATGTCCTTCATGATTAACTATTTTTCTCAAGAAGTTATTGCCTCTGTCATGTTCGATTTAATTAAAATGTATGCTAAGCAACAGCTTTGCGTAATAGCTGTTTGCTAACTGTGTAATTTAAAGTTCTACTAGAGAGCAGCGCGAAGAGCGTTACCATTGCTCAGATATAGGTAATAAATTTTATTATTATAGTGATAGCATTCTTAAGCACATGGGCCATTTTCAAATTGATCAAGTTTTGTTTTATTACTAGCCAATTTCAGGTCGATAGTGTTGCATCGGATTCAGTTTTTGTGTTACGTAAATTCCTGCAATTCTGGTTTGGTTTAAAGTTATTGACAGTTCACATTATCGCAGCTAAATTAAATTTACAGTCTCGCACTCGGTAAAGTGCAGTACAGCGCAAAGCGCGTAAGCGACGAGAAAAAATACACGTTCACATGTCATTCCACATTCTAACACTTGTGTTTCAGACTACTGTCAGTTACGTAATTACAATCATATTACAAACTTGCATCTTCCACTTTGAAATTCGAGAACTTCGGAAGTAACTGCTCCAGGGCCCCACTAACGTGAAAGGAGCTAACTTATGCTGTAGTGACAGTAACTAACACAGCGAGATCTTATGGACAGTAATACAACGTGATATAATCTACAGATGGCAATCATGCCGAAAAAGACTTATTGTAATAACAATATAATCGGACAAAGCAGCTTCCTGGTCTCATAGCATAATATATAGTGTCCTTATATGGCAAAAATAGTTGCTAGTTCACAAAATGCACATATTCAGCCATATTTGCAAAAATATCAAATCGAATTTAAGATTGACTTATACAAAGAAACCAAGGTTACGCTTGAATCATGTATGTGGAATTATATTTGTGTTTCAGCCGTATACAGCCAAATTGGAAAATGTCTCAAAACATTTGTGAGGCTCAAAAAGGGCTCTCCAAATTCATTTATATTTTTTCTTTATTTTCGTTGGCGTATTGACTACTTAGGACCACAATACAACTTCATTATGTCGTCTTTATTCCGAAGTTTCTCTGGTTTCCAATACTTCTTTATATGGTCGTTATGCTGCTGGTTTCGTCCTTCCCTCTATACTCTTCCGCATTTTGTATTTCTTCTCTCGACTGAAAGCCCTTCCAAACTTAGTATTCTGTTTTGAAGCACATCCTCTTATAACATGAGGGTTTCCGGGGAGTTGAGTCTCACACAGCTTTTCCGAGATTCTTCAATTCTCGTTGTTGTAGTATTGTTCCAGAGATAATGAAATATTTATTTCAATGATTTTTTTTGTCCTTTCTGCACTGGAGTCATGGTCTCTTAGATCCTTTTCGTCTTACTCCAGTTTATCGCTAATAATCACCCAAATGATCTTGGAATGACTCTCGATAGGATGCTATGTTTCAGGAAGCATGTAACAAAAACTTCCTGGAAATGAAGCACACGAAACAGCCTTATCCAGAAACTCTGTAGTACTAATTGCGGAGTCAGCCGATACGCTTAGAACTTCGGCGTTCAATTTAGTATTTTCTACTGCTGAATATTGTTGCTACGGTGTGGTTGAACAATCTTCACGTAAATAAACACTCACCTCAATACAACAAAGAGATTCCGGATGCGTAAGGACTTCTCAGTCATACTGGCTTCCAACATAGCCACATAGCTTCTCCTCTGTTAAAAAGACAAGAAGCCCTTGCTTAAAGAACATTCCGAAATAATGAATGATCTTCAGCTTCCCATCCATGAAGATATTCCCAGGTTGAGAACAAACCTAGTTCGTTCCAGAATTCTACACCTGCGACTGTCCCAGTAGCATGCTGATAGCAACTTCACCATTGATAGTAAATGGACTGGGGGTGCTCCACCTGAAGAGTGGGAAACACAAGAGTTTAATTGTATTTCGGCCATGCAAGTAAATTATTTTTAAAATATCGTTAGTAAATGGAAATGTCGTGTGGCTAGGGCCTCCCGTCGGGTAGACCGTTCGCCTGGTGCAGGTCTTTCGATTTGACGCCACTTCGGCGACCTGCGCGTCGATGGGGATGAAATGATGATGATTAGGACAACACAACACCCAGTCCCTGAGCGGAGAAAATTTCCGACCCAGCCGGGAATCGAACCCGGGCCCTTAGGATTGACAGTCTGTCACGCTGACCACTCAGCTACCAGGGCGGACATATCGTTAGTAAAATCAATATTCATAAGACTGCAATACTGACTGCGTAAGGTACCAATAATTATATTATTTCCAAATACTAGCATTAACACGTGACACAATGTTGGTTAGGGTGGGAGAGGGGTTGGGAGGGGTTACAGCTTCTGAAACGAATTTATGATCTTCGTCACATAATCTACCAACTACCCACATACTTTTTACATTCATCTATAACAGTAAAATGAAGACATATACGTCACATATGATTAAATATGCCATGAAAATGCCTTCTCTGATTTGCAACTAGCTCCCACAATTAGACTAGAAATTGCTTCATTATTCACTTCACAACTAATTAGTTTGTTTATCAATCGCATCGTCAATAATGACGCAATTAACATGACACAGCAGCAACTATATACTGACTACCACATTGCTGTAGGACCTCCACAACATTATTGTGGTTAGACACAAAGCATCATCAGCCTGAAATCTTCCAATTTTATGCCAATTCAGAAGTAAGGAGTCAAACAATCAAGGGATTTACAAGCACTAAGCCTAAATATAGAGGGCATGTTTTAATTTGATTGATTTTAAATTGTGATGCAGGGCGTGAAGCAAATACTGATAAGGAGAGGAATTATGTAGAGGAGCATGTTTTGTATCAAGTGTCTTCCTTCAATATGGATAGTTAGTTTTATTTTCCGTGAAGCTGTTTTAAGTAACACTCGTAACGCACTGAGAATTGCTTCATCCGTCTGAAAAACACAGGTTTTTGGAAATAGCCAATTGTCTCGACGACTCGTTACTTTGTGGTTTTACTTGCGAAGGCTAAATTTCATTTATATTTTGATACTTTGACAGTGAAAGCGTTCTAATGGTCTCAGAAAGATTGGGAACTACTGTGCGATAGATACCCAAGGACTTTGAACTCCCTCGGCTTGAGTGGAAGAATAAAAATCGCATCCTAACAGGGCACGGACTGTACGTATACAACCTGCACAAATGGGATAAGCAGCTCACCCCAAGCTGTCACTATGGAGCACCGAGCTGTACAATACGCCACATTGTCGAGGAGTATAAACTGAGAGCTTACCTGGAAGACTCAAAGTACTTTTTCACGTCCTCGGTATCAAGCCTTGACTGGACAAGGAAACTGAACGTTAGAATATAACACCTGTTTTAATGTATTTTCTGTGCTTATATCTACGTATTTTTATGTGTTGTTGACTGTTTGCATGTGTAGTGCTCCATACTAAATGAAATCGCTTCACGGGTATTCCCGAAACATAATTAAAAATACATGCGATGGCCGGGAATCGAACCCGGATCAACTGCTTGGAAGGCAACTATGCTGACCATTACACCACCATCGCACGCTGAAGAGCACAGCATCCGCAGTCGCTTCGACGAGCGGAGCAACGCTTCTCCTTTCACCGTGACGTCAAAAACAGGCGGCGAGATGCGGCTTCTGCCAGCGAAGCGGAACTGTTTGCAGCCGTTTGCTTTCCATCAGGTTGCAACTGCGGCTTATGTTTTCTAGCCACGAGACATCCAAAATAATACATTGGGAATGAAATTTATGCTATTACTTTACACTGTTTCAGAAGGTATCTCACACGGCTTAAGACGTTGGCCAGTGCAACTTCGTTATATTTCGATGATAAATGAATACTGTAGTATTTAAATTTATTTAGTGCCAGGATTTACAAGACCCATATCGCACGACAGACTCCACGGAGTTTTTGTACCCTCTGCCCCCCCCCCCCCCCCCCCCCGCCCTTGCTTCTGTCGGAACTTCCAGGTCCACATAGGAACCTTTCAATTGCCAAGAATTCTTCCGGGTTGTATGGCCATGATCCATGGAACTCTTCTATCCCTGACGTTTCGTCCAAAGCTACGTTGGACATCTTCGGAGGTGCTCCTGGTTGTGCTGAGTCTTGCCGACTGACGAGTCGGATAGTTGGATGTCGAAGAACGGCCTAAATACCGTGGAAAATGGGCGTGGTCTGGATTTCACGTGATAGCAGAGATAAACCTTGTCAAGGATAAAATATAACTATCGATCATATTACGTCAAAGATAAAAACTTCTCATCGATTCTGTAGCGCCATTGTCCGTGCATCGCTGAACTTCATGGTTTCTTCTTTTCTGTTAAAATTATCCCCGTGTTTATATATTTCTATGGATTCTCTACATAGCCGTCATAGTACATAAAACTTCAGCTTCCGAAAATTTCACTACGTGATCACCTGACGGAGGAGCATGTTTCGCCACTGCTGACTGTTTTCCCTAGTAGGCAAAGACTTATGTTCCTTCACACTTCTCTTTCTAGTTCCAATGTAGACCCTACCATATGTACACGGAATCTTGTATACACCACTTGCAGACAGAGGGGGATGTTCATCCTTAACGGAACGAAGTGCTTGGCCTATTTTCTTACAAGGGAACCTCCCCATCGCACCCCCTCAGATTTAGTTATAAATTGACACAGTGGATAGGCCTTGAAAAACTGAACACAGATCAATCGAGAAAACAGGAAGAAGTTGTGTGGAACTATGAAAAAAATAAGCAAAATATACAAACTGAGTAGTCCAAGTGTAAGATATGCAACATCAAGAACTATTCAAGCTGAGGAGCGCCGTGGTCCCGTGGTTAGGGTGAATAACTGCGGAACGAGAGGTCCTTGGTTCGAGTCCTCCCTCGAATAAAAATTTTACTTACTTTATTTTCGCAAAGTTACGATCTGACCGTTCATTCATTGACGTCTCTGTTCACTGTAAAAAGTTTAGTGTCTGTGTTTTGCGAGCGCACCGCAAAACCGTGCGGTTAGTAGACGAAAGGACGTGCCTCTCCAATAGGAACCGAAAACATTTGATCGCAAATTCATAGGTCAACCGATTCCTCCACAGGAAAACACGTCTGAAATATTCTATACGACACTGGTGACGGCATATGCGTCACATTACAGGAATATGTTGTCGACCCACCTAACTTGCACACTTGGCGAATGGGTAAAAAGATTCTTCTACCTTGCCCGATTTAGGTTTTCTTGTGGATGAGATAATCACTCCCAAAAAAGTGATGAAAACATAAGAGTTTGTCACATAAACGGCAACAAATGAATGCAACAGTTTCACAGTCGCACAGTTTTCCCTGTGCTCTGTCAAAACATACGTTTTTAACGTTTTCAAGTTTTTCCGTGTGTGTAGACCGTCAAATCCTGCATGTGTCCAAGCAAATCTAAACATGTCCTGGAATTTTGGAGAGCGAAGTTGATCATGTCTGAGTGCATGAACTTTGATAATTGTCTGAAAATAAAAAATTAAAACTTTTCATTCAAGGGAGGATTGAACCAGGGACCTTCCGTTCTTTTTTTTTAACGTATATAGACTTTTATTTACAAAATAACAAATTCGTTTTACAAAATACTGTTTACATTTTACTTGTAGAGACGAGACAATCCATTCTTTATTTTTATTTTTCTGTTACTGTACTGTCCAGGTAATTATTTCATTTGGTACTTTTTTTTAATTTTTTTAATATTTTTCGAAAGTCTGTCAGTCAGAGGTTTTTTTTAGTTGTTTCTTGCACCGTTTATTGTTGTAGTTTAGCAATTTAGCTTTTCTGAGCCTTTGTACGCTACATTTATACGTATGGCAGAGTGAATATGGAGTAAGCATTGATTGTACGATCTAGTTATTTACAGAGAATAGTTAGTATATAAGAAAACAAAGTTATTTTATGGAATTTTACTTATTACTAGTTATGGTATTATTATTGTTATTATTTTTGTAGACGTTTTGAGTTGAGGATGTGCTCTATTCATTTTAAAATAATGTTGTGTTATTACTATCCTCTTTTTAAATCTTGTGTTAGAAAACAAGGGGGAGGCATTTTACGTTGGGTCTTGAAAAACGAGACCTTAGTGGGACATGCACTAGGCATGAAATCAGTTTGATAGAAATATTAACGAGTGTATCAGTTGTCAGCTCTTGTTTGATGGGTAAAGTGGTATCCAAAGGGGAAACGCTCATGAAAAACTATCTTAACATATTAAACAATCCATGACAAAAGAAAAAGGACATTACTATTTTAGCGAATTATTAAACCAATTTTTTTTCGATTGAGCAAAGAGCAATTCACTAGGAAGCATTATATAGTGCAATTTTAGAGCTAGTTTACTATCGGTGGTGCGTGAGAGTGAGGAAGACTGAGAGGAGGAAACTATTCGTGGTGGAGAGACAGACATATATAAGCATGTAAATCACTAGTTTGTTGTACTGATAGGCCTGTAATAGTTTTGTGGTACTCACAGTTTCGCACACCTCTCGATTGCACACGATGGAAGGTAGAAAAACAAAAAAAAAACACAAAAGACAAAGGGACACTCGGAGCTACGGTTATATTGACACTATATTGTAAACTTTTACGCGTTCGATCACTTTTCAATGTCACTTTTTTTTTCTTTTTTTAATAAAAAGCACTTTAGCACTGTAACACACGCATCACTGTTGGTGCTTTTGGGATGTGGGAGGACATCTGCGACTGCGGCACCGTGGCTGCTCACGGTAACCACGGGACTACGGTGCTCCTCAGTGTACACGTTTCTTGATCTGACTTATCTTGCACACAGACTACTCAGTTTGTATATTTTGCTTATTTTTTTCATAGTTCCATACAACTTCTTCCTGTTTTCTCGATTGATCTGTGTTCAGTTTTTCATGGCCTATCCCTGTGCCAACTTATAACTAAATCTGAGGGGGGTGCGATGGGGAGGTTCCCTTGTTAGTTGGTCTGAAAATCGGTCGAACGTTACATTTGCTTAAAATCTTGCCGATTTGATCCGTTACTTTTTTGATGAAGTGAAGAGAAACCGTGTTCTTCCATCGCTGTGTCCTGTCGTTGTCCTTAGGCCTCCCGTTATTCGGTCGCAAAACTCTATTTATTTCCTTACTAGAGAACCCATTCTTCTCAAAAGCCTGCTTTAGGTGTTTTAACTCGGCGTCCAGGTATTCCGGCGCACAAATCGTCTTAGCTCTCATCACTAGACTTTTAATTACACCTCTTTTCTGTTGTGGATGACGTTTGGAATCCTTATGCAAGTATCTGTCGGTATGTGTAACCTTCCGAAAGACTTTATATTTCAAGCTGCCATCAGTCTGTCTCATAACAAACACATCCAAGAAGGATATTGGATTTTCTCCATTTCCATGGCAAACTGGATTTTAGGACTTATACTATAACAAAAGAATTTCTCTAAAGCTTTTTTACCATGTGAGCAAACCACAAATGTATCATCCACGTATCGATACCATCGACGTGGTTTCTTATTCGCTTTTTCCAGAGCTCATTGTTCAAATTTATCCATGTAAAAATTGGCGATCGTTGGACTCGGTGGGTTACCCAAGGCCACACTATCAACCTGCTCATAGAACTCATCCTCTCACTGGAACCGATTAGAGGTGAGACAGTGTCTGAAAAGAGCAGTCCTATCTGCTGGGAAAACACCTGCTATGTAAACTATAACTTCGTTAAGTGGAATCATCGTAAATAAAGACACTGTGTCAAAACTGACAAGACTATCCTCAGAAGCCAAGGTTAGTCCCTTCAGTTTCTCAATGAAATGACACGAGTCTTTTACATAAGAATCTTATTTCAATTATTTGTAGACGCAAGGCACAAAAGGTGCTGGCAACACTATAGCTATAAAGATTTGCTATTTGCAAAGACTACCCAATGTGACCAACTACTGCTCTTCATTTGAGATACTTTTCGCAACACCATAGATTATTTCCCATAAGACTCTAAACTTATGAATAATTTGATTTTCCGACTTATTCTCACACTTCTTCATTTACGCGAAACTTTTATTGTCTTGTTTACGACATCTTCGTGTAACCATATGTTTACTGGCGTTGACATACTTGACGTTCAAATGTGTGTAAATTCCTTAGAGACCAATCCGTGGCATGACGCCTCAAACCATGCGGCCACTCCGCACGGTCACATATCTGATATAAATATTATTGAACATTTGCTTGGCTTAGAGAGGTGGTCTTAAAACAGAGGAAAAGAAAACACTTTTACCGAACTTGACATGGCCGCAAAGGCATCGGAATACGCAGTGTCACTCTTGTGCTTGGTGAGAAAATTTACGTTTCCCGTATCTACCCGACTCTCGGCAGTCTTGAATGGTCAAATATCTGCCTTAATGTTGACGCCATTGCGCCCTTGAATTTTTTTCATTGGGCGGCAACAAATTCTTGGGGACTGTCCTGCGAAATGGGTCTTGTAAATCCTGTCACTAAATAAATTTAAATATCACGGTGTTCATTAACCTTTGAAGTGTAATGAAGCTACACTGGCCGTCGTCTTAAGCTAATTATGTGACGTACACTATGTGATTAAAAGTATCCGGACACTTGGCTGAAAATGACTTACAAGTTTGTGACGCCCTCCATCGGTAATGCTGGAATTCAATATGGTGTAGGCCCATCCTTAGCCTTGATAACAGCTTCCACTCTCGCAGGCATACGTTCAATCGGGTGCTGGAGGGTTTCTTGGGGAATGCATTATGAACAGCTGCTCGATCGTGTTAAAAGATGAAATCGCGATCCCCGAATTGCTCTTCAACAGTGGGAAGCAAGAAGGTGCTTAAAACATCAATGTAATCCTGTGATAGTGCCACGCAAAACAACAACGGGTACAAGCCCCCTCCATGAAAAACACGACCACACCTTAACACCACCGCCTCCGAATTTTACTGTTGGCACTACACACGCTGGCAGATGACATTCACCGAGCATTCGCCATACCCACACCCTGCCAGCGGAACACCACATTGTGTACCGTGATTCGTCACTCCACACAACGTTTTTCCGCTTTTCAATCGTGCAATTTTTACGCTCCTTGCACCAAGCGAGGCACCGTTTGACATTTACCGGCGTGATGTATGGCTTAAGAACAGCCGCTCGACCATGAAATCCAAGTTTTCTCACCTCCCCCCTAACTTTCACAGGACTTGCAGTGGATCCTGAAGCAGTTTGGAATTCCTGTGTAATGGTCCAGAGAGATTTCTGCCTATTACACATTACGACCCTTTTCAACTGTCGGCGGTCTCTGTCAGTGAACAGACGAGGTCGGCCTGTACGCTTTTGTGCTGTACGTGTCCCTTCACGTTTCCACTTCACTATCACATCGGAAACAATGTACCCATGGATGTTTAGGAGTGTGGAAATCTCGCTTACAGACATATGACACAAGTGAACCCAATCACCTGACCACGTTCGAAGTCGGTGAGTTCCGCGGAGCCCCCCATTCTGCCCTCTCACGATGTCTAATGTCCACTGAAGTCAGTGATATGGAGTACCTGGCAGTAGGTGGCAGCACAATGCACCTAATATGGAAAATATATGTTTTTGGTGGTGTCCGGATACTTTTGATCACACAATCTACCTCCTGAAACAGAATAAAGTAATAGCATAATTTTCATCTCCATTATATTATTTTGTATGTCACGGGATTAACAAACAAAAGCTGCAGCTACAAACTGATGGAAAGAAAGCGGCTGCAAACATTTCCACTACACTGGCAGAAGCCGCATCACGCCGCCGTTAAAAACTTCTCACACTGGACGGTGGCACGGTTCGCCCCCACCCAGAGCGGTATCTGCCATTTAGTTATTCATTTTTATGAGTTTCAGTGTTATGTGACCATAGTGCATGCCATTACAAATCCATAAATTTCATGTACATTTACATTTATTTCCACACTCTGCAAGACACTATGAAGTGAATGAGAAAGGATACGTCCAATTGTACCAGGTGGATCGCCACATGCTAAAAAGGTCTCAGTCGGGAAATATCCAAAATGAAGTTAAGCACACTGACGTGTTGCTGAAGAGTAGGTGCATCATTTAATACTAGAAGTAACTCAGTCACTTATGTGATATAAGGTCATTAGCCAGTGACTGAAGCTCTTCTAGCACGTCAAAAGAGCCTACCTAGCAGAAAGAAGAGAAGCTTTCCTTTAACACACTGAGAGATTTCCAATAAAACAATGACATAATGCTGGTAAGGATATTAAATATTTAGATGCCAGATGTAACAGTCTAGTGCTGTATAAGTTGTATAAGGAGAAATATCCCCAGGTAAAGGACACTTCATGCATCATTTTTCAAGGAGAATTTCAGTTTGCATTTCGGACGGCATGAAATAGACTGCTTTTGCGTATATGGAGACCTGGAGGTCGAAATGAGAAGGCTGCACGTTAATGATGATGCAACGCGATGAGCCACTGGAGACGCAATGGTTCGCAAGTGACAGGCGCAAAAATGTTGTCCTTTTCTTACAGGCGTGTTTACGGATGAAACCTATGCACTTGCTATTAGTTTTACTACACGCAAAATGTCCACAGATTCCTGGTGAAAACGAAGGGCCCAACGAAGAATTCAGTTTCCCCCAGAAAGTTGAACACTGTTTTCCTGCCGGGGGACATTCGCTTCTCCCTTGTGACAGAGATATGACGAAAATCAAAAGAGGACTGGTTCTATACGATACACGAGCTAACAGAGCTCGAAATACACTACAGCAAAGGTAAAAAAATTATTATGGCAGAAATTTGTAATCATTGGTTATTACACTCGAGGGCAAAGAAAAACGACGCACAGTGAATGACTTACCCGAATGGAACGGTAATTGGTAAATGTGATGTATGTGAGCAGACAATCAAATTATTACAGTTTCAGAAAAAATGGGTTGATTTATTCAGGAGAAAGAGCTTCACAAATTGACCAAGTCTATAACGTATTCGCCGGTCATCGAGGCTCAGTTCGAAGCGGGACACGTCACCGTGGACGATTCTACCTCAGTCAATGAAATTCCAGGCCGAAGACGTCGCTGGAGACCCTCAGGACAGCGGTGGGAAACCAACCTGGCTGGCATGCGCCAGCAACCAGGAGTAATGGTCTGGGGTGCCATGTCTTTTCATAACAGGACCCCCTTGGCTTTCATCCGCGGCACTGTTATAGCGCAGCGGAACGTCGACGATATTCTACGCCCCTTCATGTTGCCCTTCAAGCCAGGCCATACTGGGCTTACATTAAAGCAGTTTCTACTGCTTGCCTTCGTGGTTGTCAAACCCAAACCCTACCTCGGGCAGCAAAGTCACCGGATGTCTCTCCAACTGAGAACGTTTGAGCATTATGGGCAGTTCAACCGTCTCGGGAGTTCGACGATCTAACGCATCAGCTAGACAAGATTTGGCATGATTTCCCCTCCAGGATATCAAACAACTCTATCAATTAATCTCAACCCAAATATTTGCTTGCATAAGGGCGAGAGATGGACCAACGTGTTGTCGATGCACAGTTTGAGAACTCTTCCTCCTGAATAAATCATTCAAATTTCCTGAAATTGTGACAATTTTTTGTACATGCACATCACATCTACCGATTTCCGTTCCGTTCCAACAGTTCATTCATGGAACGTCGTTGTTTTATTTTTTTTCTTGGACTTTATTAATGCCACTGTCGAAAACTTTTATTAAGGGGAAAAATACTTACTCAGGAATCCACAAACGTGCTAAAACGACCTCAGTCATCGAAGTTTAAACATTTTAATATCCACAATTATTTTTTCACAATTTAAAACAAACGCTTATAGTCACACCAGTGTTATCCATTACTGATATTCTTTTCGTGAGACAAGAAAGGGTGGTTTAAGTATAATTACTCTTCTTAGTTTTTTCGAAACTAGTTATGAATTGCTTCGGCCCTTTTAGCATGTCGTGGTTCAAGTATTAGAATGTCTCCCCGTTCCATTTATGTATAGAGTGTGGGAAGGATGACTTTTAAATACCTTTATGTGCGTTGTAACTTATCTCATCTTAGCGATCCTTACGGTAACGGTGCTTAGAGGGCTGTAATATATTCCCATATCCTTCACTTAATACTGCTTCTTGGAACTTTGGAAGTAGGCTTTCGCAGAATAGTTTACATCCGTCTTAGCCTACTTATATCCTAAATAAACAAAGCAAGTGCCCAAGTGTTGTTTACATAAGGGTCAGTTAGTTAGGCTATCGCAATTGGCTGGTTTGTTTATACCAGGGTTGTTAAAAAGTATCCGACCACTTTTATCTGCATCGGGGCGCGGGCTAAATGGCTCTGAGCACTATGCGACTTAACTGCTGAGGTCATCAGTCGCCTAGAACTTAGAACTAATTAAACCTAACTAACCTAAGGACATCACACACATCCATGCCCGAGGCAGGACTCGAACCTGCGACCGTAGCGGTCGCTCGGTTCCAGACTGTAGCGCCCAGAACCGCACGGCCACTCCGGCCGGCGGGCGCGGGCTCTCTCTATGTCTGTAAGTATAGTAGTGTGCATGCCTGATTTTTTCATGACTGCGAAAACAACGAGTCGCGCGTTGGCTGTTGATAACTGAACAAGTGGAAGTGGTAGTCGACGGATTTGATGATGTAGGCGAAATGACAGAAAAAGTTGGACAACGTTATTACGTTTGTTTCAAGTCTGGAGATTCTCAAGTTGAAACAATCCGCAAGATACGACAAGCGTCTGCGGACATAGTAATAGGTACCATACAGATAAAGGAGTAGTAAAACTGCTTCAAAGACGACCGTGCATCAGTGAAGAATGAAGCACTTTCAAGCAGGCCTTCAACATCCGGAAATGAGGATGTTATTGATCACGAATCACGATCAGAGAACTTGCAGACGACCTTAAAATTAGTATTGGACCCATTAATTCCATTTTAACGGAACATTTGACCTGCGGAAGATCTCAGCAAAATTTGTGCCGAAGTTTCTAACAACTGAGCAAAGCAACTTCATTTGGAGATCCCTCTCGACATGCTGGATATTGTGAATAGTAAGCACAACCTACTTAACACAACGATCACTGGTGATAAGTCCTGGGTCTATGGGTAACAAAGTTCCAGTCACCTAAATGGAAGCATCTGTCATCCTCGAGACTCAATAAAACGAGGCTAGTCTGCAGCAACGTGAAAGTCATGTCTATCGCCTTTTTTTACTCCTATAGTGTGGTCCATCACTAGCACGCCCCAGAAGGCACTAACGTCAATAAGTAGAACTACCAAGAAGTCCTGCTTCGCCTTCCGAAGCAGTGAGACGGAAACAGCAGGACTAGCAGGCAGCAGGCAGTTGGCATCTTCACCACGATAAGAGTTTTTTGGTTTGTCAGCCTCAGTGTCCTCCTGACATAGTACCAAGTGAGTTCTCGCTTTACCCTAAACTGAAAACGACTCAGAGGGACTACAGAAAAGGGAGGCGACATTCAGAATTCGACGGAGAAACAGTGCACCATGCCAAAAGAGGCTTTCCAGCGATGCTGTCAGCAATGACAGCACCGTTGGAAGAGGTGCGTAGAAGCTGAAGGCGACTATTTTGGAGCAGGTGCCTAGTGTCAAACAATTTTATCTGAATAGAGATTTTGAAAATTTCTCGGGTATTCAACCAGGTAGCGTTGTCCAAGAGGCGCTAAAAACTTATCTTCGAAGGTGCGCTGGAGAAGCTCAATAGTCTTCCTTTTCACTCTGTTGGTAAGATCGTCTTCGATTCTCCGGTCGGTTTCCAATAGGTTGGCTTCTAATAGGTCGGACGATTTTTGTTTGTATACATTATACGGTAGTAGGACTTTGCAATTCCCTTTATCTGCTGGGAGGACGACAGTCCCGGCATCTTCTCGGAACCGCTTCAGTGCTTTCCTCTCTTCCTTGGAGATGTTTGGCTTCGGGGGAGCCGCCCTGGTGAGTACACGGCATGTTTCCCGTCGTATTTCCTCTGCGTGGAAGTGCAAGAGCAGCCTGTTCCACAGCGCTGATGAATTGTTCTGCTGGTAATGTTGTCGGTGTTGGTGCGAAATTCAGCCCAAGTATGGATAAGGTAGCATCATCAATTACTGTCCCTGTACAGATAATGACAGTTCTCTGTGGTTCTTCTTGCGGTGGTTTGGCTGCAAGGCGTTCGTATTTTGCAGTTTGTCTGCAGGTGGCCGATTGCCAAGCACTATTGGCTTGAGACCAGCAAACTGCATCTACCCACTCCCATGAGTCAGGGGAGAGGCAAGGTGCAAATGGAGTGAGAAGAGATCTCTAGAGGTCTCATCGAGTCTGCGTCGAGTGTACTGGATCCTCTCCCTGACCAGGGCCAGGCTCTTCTGGTGATCTGGGTGGCGGCTGTGGTTCTGATATGATGAGTGACCTTCGCAAAAGACGGTATGATTAGGTCCTCTTGGCATCTCAGTAGAAAGACAAGGAAAGCCAAAAGGCGCTCCTTCCTGTTCCGAAGCTTGTCCAGCTTCTTGATTTTGCTGTGCATCTCCTCCCTGTAGAGGTATTTGATGTGTGGTCTGAGGTTTTCCCGGCGTAGAGAACTTTGAAAATTTCTCGTGTATTCAGCCAGGTAGCGTAGTCCAAGAGATTGATTTTATAAAGAAAAGTCTTAATTATTGTTGTATATGAGAAGAGATCTGTGCCCCTGTTTGGCTTGAACTGGCACAGACCGCTACTTACATACGTAACTGACATATTTACGTTACGCAATCAGGCCCAATGTACCGCCCGCTGCTTTGAGGTACAGCCTCCACTTCAGCCTGCCTTCAACTCCTTTCTGCCATCCTTCTAGCAATTCCACTCTCTGAAGGTCTTTGGATACGCAGTCACTCCATCGAGTTCTAAGTCTTCCTACGGGCCTTCTGCCGGTTGGTTTGGTGTTGAGTAGTGTTGCCCTGCATTCGAGCAACATGCCCTGCCCACCGGAGTCCTCGTGACTTCATTATAGCCACCATGTTCGGCTCTTTGTAAATACCATACAACTTAGTATTGTGACAAATCCTCCTTTTTTCAATCTCATTATCGTAGACTGGTCCAAAAATCTTCCGAAGGACTTTCCTTTCAAATATCATCAGTCTGTTCAGATCTTGTTTGGTTGTACTCCAGGTGACACATCCATATAGTACTACTGGCTGTGGGAGTGTTTTGTAGATGTTTATTTTGAAATGTCTTGAAAGACTTCTGGTTTTGAGGAGAACATTAAGGCCGTAGTAACAGCCATTACCTGCCTGTACTCTTGCCTGTATTTCCATTTTACTGGATGATTTATCTCTGAATACTGCGCCCAGATATTTGAACTCCCTGACTTGACGATAAGAACATTCAGTTGTCTATAAGGGTGGAACTGACAGATGGATAATTTGATTTTCTTCGCGATTGATATGAATTAGAGAACTTATAACGATTTTTGGGTGTCCTGGAAACTTTGGACATAAAAACGCCCGATGTTTCACTAGACACCGACGATGTAAAGCCTTACGAATAATTTCATTTAAGGAGCTGATCGCCCCGCATTTGACCCACTGCAGAGGTGATTACGTGAGTCACCATAACTGCTCTTATATGACGACGCAAGTAAATGTATGTGAAGGAAGTAAAGGTCGTATCATACAAAGACGTGGGTAGTCTTATTTCGTCCGCTGGCGGTCCGAATGGGCACGATTCCAAAGTCGCCCTCACATAAGAAAGAAGGACGTGAAACGCATTGGCCTAGAACGAACAAATTGGGTGGCGCCTCAAAAAGAATCGGCGAAGAGGATCTCATCATTCTAACATCAGTTCTCCACCCATTGCCATCAAAGTGCTGTTGACGAGCTTGTTTAGCAGCGTCGTCTGCCAGTCTTTACAGCTGCTGCCCAAATAACCCGCTATTCGTAAGAGTGACACGTTATCTCGTTGCCTCTGTAAGAAGAGAACAGGGTAGAAGCGGTACAAAGTGCGAGTGAGGATGTTGTCATCGCATCGCATCTCCTATGAAGCATTCACGAACAGCTCTTTCCAGCCTGAATAGACAAAAGGATGTAGCTCCATACGCCTGCGAGACCAGTAACACACAGCTTGATAAGCTCTCCGGACAATAAACTTGTTACCCCAAGAGAAATCATTACAAGCGTCATTTAATACGGTGTAATTCCGGTCCTGGACTTGATAGCAGCCTGGATTTGGTTACGAAGCGAGCCCATAAGGTTTTGCAGATACGTTACATCCAGGTTAAAACTCTTGCTGACGATTTGATCGTGCATTTCTGCCCAATTACTGTGATGATATCGAATTATTTTTATTCCAGTCTTTGATCACAATATCAATTCTTTAGACGATGACCGGTTTCAGTCCGTAATGACCATCCTCCGATCTACAGTATAGAAATATATACACCTAGTGAGCAGTGTGTCTTTCAACATAATACAGAAATGGCATCGTCAAAACATATAAATATAATCAGCACAGCATCGTCACACAGATCTAAAATAAGGTGTAGAATAGGCCACATCGTCCACACAGTGATTATTGCAACTGGCTACTGAAGTACAGTAGCTACCAGAAACCTGTTTGGCTACATCCTCCCTAGATGTCGCTACTGTTGGCTTAGATGTAGTCATCATTTACGCAAAAAACATAATCTGATAAAAACAAATTATGTAAAATACATGTAGCAGACTTTTAAAATTGATAACTATCATAGGAACCAATTGTGATACATTAAAAGACGAATACAGTTACCCATACAAAATTATTAAAAGGAAATATATGAATAGAATAGGACCGATCCTTTTTAGGGTAAATTTACGGTCAACAATTAATATACGTAATACATTGCCTGTAGCAACCTATAAATTGCCTATGAAAGATAAAATGTCTATATGACAGCTGAGAAAAGGACAGATCAATGATCAGCGCCCTCTGTTGGGTCGGCCGCCAGGATGTTATTTAGGCGCCTACCGATCTTAAGAACTTAACCACTAGAGGGCTTTACATACAACGTGATATGTCTCCCACAGAAAACTTTTAAACAACATATTAAAAATCAATAAATAAAATTATATAGTCTGGTTATACATTTAATGTGTAGGTAGGACACAATCGGTTACAGGATTAGTGCGATTAGTGTATGGAAGTAAGGCAAATGCCTACTGTTCTTGACATAAATCATCAAGTAAGGCTAGGTATTAATACGAGAGGCATTATCAAACATAGTCAAGTAGGCGTTGGGCACAAAATCGCTTTGCGTGTTGAGTACCCTAGTGGGCTCATGCTTTTTCGCTTTGTAAATCTTCAACAAGTCAAGAGCGTGACACTTTTGTGCCTTGTGTAGAATACGCATACAACTCTCGATATTGCCTACAGTGTGGCCGGTTTCTGCCAAGTGCATTCCCATTGCAGTTTTGTTATGTGCCTGCAAATGTTCCCTGAATCTAATTTTAAAAGCACGGCCAGTTTGACCGATGTAAAATTCGTCGCAACTACTACAAACGGTTTTGTAAACCCCAGAACCGTCAAATTTATCAGAATCTTTACTCAAACTATGTTTTACACGGAGTTTCGGAGTGTTGTTAACATGAAAACCACATCTAAACTTAGATTTATTCAAACACTTTTCTATTTGTTGGGACATTTTTCCGTAAAACTTCATTGGAATACTTTTCAGGTTTTCTTTATTCTTTCTTTTTTCTAGATTGTATGAGTGCATAAGATCTTTAGCTGAGAAACCATTGGCTATTGCAATTTGCCTTAATATACTTACGTTCTTGGAGTATTTCATTGCCGGCCAATTGTAATCTAAAAAGTCGGTGGATCATAGAGGTGAAAAAGGCCCTTTTATATCGTGGCACATGGCATGAACTGGCTCCGATAATAGTATCTGTACATGTAGGCTTTCTGAAAATCGAAAATGTATGTCTGTTATCAACCTTCTTAATGATAATGTCTACATCACTGTTTGTATAAGCGACCACGTCGCAGTTGGTGAGACCGTGATGCTATAGTGTTCACGTCATGCGATTTTGCAAGCCAGTAGAGATGGACATTGTTCAGAAAACCAGTCATATGTTCTTCCAGCCCGACGAACTTTGCTGTTGACATCTTTATGCACCTGTGAGAGTAATGGCATCTTGCAAGGTGACCAACTCCCAATACTGATTGCATGCTGTTCCTGTCGCAGTGTTCAATCTCAGGTTGCGATGAAACTTCCTTCACCGCGTGCAGAAATTCTATCCGGTTTGGAAGCAATACTATGGCAAAAAACGTGAAACGCGTCTCCGGTCCCCTTCAGTTAGAATCTTTTTCCGATCGCAATTCTGACGTCGTGTCTTGTGAACTAATATGTTACACCACTGCTTGTAGAAGCGTTGAACAATCCTCCGAGAAACACCAACAAATCCAGCAATTTCACACACAATATGGTAAAGGGCGCGGCTAAGCATTGTTGTCCCTTTTAGTCTCTCTGTCACGTCCTTACATTAGCCATGTTTACGTACAACGTCCGTTTGAAACATGAATGTCTCACTAATTGTTACTGCCTAATGCTCACGTAAAGGCAGTTCGCGCGTGGTTGAGCGCGCGATTCTATCGCTTAACGATTCATCTGTGAGTGCGTACAGGAACGCATATTTTTTTCCGGTGAGCTTACAACCGGCCGAAGTGCGGTACACCGTTTTGTGATATTCTGTAGAATATTATAAAGAGGCTTCGTAAATAGCAACTTCTTGAACGCTTCCGGCATTTACTATAGTCCTTCATCGCAGAGTGTCTTTACGTTATGGAAACGAAGGACGGTTGCAGCTTAATTTTCTGTCGACAAAGGGATTTTTAGAGACGGGTCTCTAGCTGGTATTGAAAACTGATGTGGGAGGAAACCTTCCACACCCTTTCCAGAGGACCCAACTGTGCTATGGCCTTAAGCTGTTTAGTGTATAAACAGAAATCCTAAACATGGACGTTAGTATGAGAATTTCGTAGCTCACCATCCACCTAGGACCCACAGTACGACTGTTGGGTGAATGACCAACGAAGTTACCGTAACCTGGGGTGCTTACATGTACGTCTTAAACAACAAACGCTGTTGACGATGCACAGTCGTACGAAATATTTCGAAATTTATTTCCTGACTTCGGAATCCTTTATATGAGCTATATATGCTATGCTATATATGCTATGCTATATTATGTATGCATCTAAAATGAAATTCCCCTCCCCCTGTGAACAAACACGTGCTTCAGATTCCCTAGAGAAAACCCTCCCGATCGCTTGCCTGTTACAAAATGGTTCAAAAGGCTCTGAGCACTATGGAACTTAATTTCTGAGGTCATCAGTCCCCTAGAACTTAGAACTACTTAAACCTAACTAACCTAAGGACATCACACACATCCATGACCGAGGCAGGATTCGAACCTGCGACCGTAGCGATCTCGCGGTTCCAGACTGTAGCGCTAGAACCGCTCGGCCACCCTAGCCGGTTTGCCTGTTACAGTAATCGGCTAGTGTAGATAGGTAGGATTTTGAAGAACATGAAATCAGATGTGTATTCCGTCCGCCAGCTAAAATTAGAGCATTTCTTGACTCCGTTAAGGACAATTTACGTTTGAGGAAGCCGGCGTTAACAAAATAGCATGGTAGTGCGGTAAAATATACATTGCCCAAACTATTCCTACCGTCGAAGACAGATGTGTTGAACATCATCGCCATACGCGATTATTACAACCTGACAAATTTGCGGTTACTGTCTTACAGGGGGACGTAGGATGCTGTACAATGAGACACAAGTGATTGCAAACGCATCACGCTACTAGGATTGTGTTTTAAAAGAATCTGTCGAAATCAAGCAGACAATATCATTAACCGTGTCATGTTGGATTTAGCGAAAGGTACATGTAAAATTGTGGTTGAGAGAGAGAGAGAGAAAGAAAAATATTTGACATATGACGAAATCTTTGCGAATCTTAATATTTGCGAAGAGTCACAAAAAAATAGTAAAATAAACCTAACATGGTTATTGATATGAGTTGACATGGGGTTTTGGTTTGGCGCAATATTTAATAACCACGTTCGTTGTGGCGAATGATGTTTGTGACATGTTGGCACGCTTTTTTGATATGCAGAATAAAATCAAGGATTCACAGAAAATCTCAAATACGACGGTTGGAACTTAAATAGTGGCAACTATTTACTCACAAGCGATACAAAAGAGTTACATGTTTGCACCTGTTACTGTCCTTCAAAGTAGTCACCAGCGTTGTGTAGAACCCGTTGCCAGCGATGTTGAAGGCGTAGTATACCGTTAGCAGGCCCTGTTCTGTTGATGGTGCGAATGGAGCGGTCTACTGCCTGCCGAATCTCTGGAACAGTTCTGAAATGAATGCCACGAATCCAGAAATGAAACGCCAATCCAACGTATGGTGTCATTGTGGGTCGCCGCGAAAGTCGAAAGTGCGTCAGAGCCCCAGTATGGTGAAAGTTACGGTGATTCTCGTGTACGACTGTGATGGTGTTATAGTAACGCCTTACGTTCCTCCACGGCAGACCGTCAATGCACAGTATTACTGTTCGTTTTTGGAGCATCAGCTGCGACCAACTTCGCGAAAGAAGCGGCGACACTTTCTGCGCAACCCACCCATCATTTTGCACGACAATGCGCGGGCACATACAGCGCAAGCTGTGGCTGCTCTGTTCGGTCGATGGGACTGGGAAGTACTGCACCATCCACTATACTCTCCGGAGTATTTGATTATTTGATTTAATTCCAAAGGTGAAGGAACTACTTCGTGGCATTCGCTTCAGAACTGTTCCGGAGATTCGACAGGCAGTAGAACACTCCATTCTCACTATCAACAGAATAGGCTCTGCTAACGGTATACTACGCCTTCCACATCGCTGGCAACGGGTTCTACACAACACTGGTGACTACTTTGAAGGACAGTAACAGGTGCAAACATGTAACTCTTTTGTATCGGTTGTGAATAAATAGTTGCCACTATTTAAGTTCCAACCCTCGTATGTTGTACTATTTCACACTGTGTATGCACTGCACACTTTTATATACATTACACAATCTGCTAACATGAGTTTCTTAGAAGTAGATACCTTAGGGGTTGCGAAGCAACTCAAATCGCTTGATACGGGCAAGTCTTCAGGTCCAGATTGTATACCGATTAGGGTCCTTTCAGATTACGCTGATACAATAGCTCCCTACTTAGCAATCATATACAACCGCTCGCTCACCGAAAGATCTGTACCTACAGATTGGAAAATTGCGCAGGTCGCACCAGTGTTTAAGAAGGGTAGTAGGAGTAATCCATCGAACTACAGACCTATATCATTGACGTCGGTTTGCAGTAGGGTTTTGGAGCAAAATGGTTCAAATGGCTCTGAGTACTATGGGACTCAACTGCTGTGGTCATTAGTCCCCTAGAACTTAGAACTACTTAAACCTAACTAACCTAAGGACATCACACACACCCATGCCCGAGGCAGGATTCGAACCTGCGACCGTAGCAGCAGCGCGGCTCCGGACTGGAGCGCCTAGAACCGCACGGCCACCGCGGCCGGCGGTTTTGGAGCATATACTGTATTTAAACATTATGAATCACCTCGAAGGGAACGATCTATTGATACGTAATCAGCATAGTTTCAGAAAACATCGTTCTTGTGCAGCGCAGCTAGCTCTTTATTCGCACGAAGTAATGGCCGCTATCGACAGGGGATCTCAAGTTGATTCCGTATTTCTAGATTTCCGGAAAGCTTTTGACACCGTTCCTCACAAGCGACTTCTAATCAAGCTGCGGACCTACGGGGTGTCGTCTCAGTTGTGCGACTGGATTCGTGATTTCCTGTCAGGAAGGTCGCAGTTCGTAGTAACAGACGGCAAATCATGGAGTAAAACTGAAGTGATGTCAGGTGTTCCCCAGGGAAGCGTCCTGGGACCTCTGCTGTTCCTGATCTATATAAATGACCTGGGTGACAATCTGAGCAGATGATGCTGTAATTTACCGTCTAGTAAGATCATCCGAAGACCAGTATCAGTTGCAAAGCGATTTAGAAAAGATTGCTGTATGGTGTGGCAGGTGGCAGTTGACGCTAAATAACGAAAAGTGTGAGGTGATCCACATGAGTTCCAAAAGAAATACGCTGGAATTCGATTACTCGATAAATAGTACAATTCTTAAGGCTGTCAATTCAACTAAGTACCTGGGTGTTAAAATTACGAACAACTTCAGTTGGAAAGACCACATAGATAATATTGTGGGGAAGGCGAGCCAAAGATTGCGTTTCATTGGCAGGACACTTTGAAGATGCAACAAGTCCACTAAAGAGACAGCTTACACTACACTCGTTCGTCCTCTGTTAGAATATTGCTGCGCAGTGTGGGATCCTTACCAGGTGGGATTGACGGAGGACATCGAAAGGGTGCAAAAAAGGGCAGCTCGTTTTATATTATCACGTAATAGGGGAGAGAGTGTGGCAGATATGATACGCGAGTTGGGATGGAGGTCATTAAAGCAAAGACGTTTTTCGTCGCGGCGGGATCTATTTACGAAATTTCAGTCACCAACTTTCTCTTCCGAATGCGAAAATATTTTGTTGAGCCCAACCTACATATGTAGGAATGATCATCAAAATAAAATAAGAGAAATCAGAGCTCGAACAGAAAGGTTTAGGTGTTCGTTTTTCCCGCGCGCTGTTCGGGAGTGGAATGGTAGGGAGATAGTATGATTGTGGTTCGATGAACCCTCTGCCAAGCACTTAAATGTGAATTGCAGAGTAATCATGTAGATGATGTAGATGGAACACTGCGTTAAGTTGCATTCGTATTATCTTTGACTAACATGCACTTTTCGGAGTGTTGAAGGGTGGGACTCGGCGTTAATCCGTCGCGCAGCTCCGATACAGGGCCAGCGTATCTCCCCGTCCGGGAAGCAGTCGCGTTAACACGCACGGCTGTCCAAACGGGTAATCGGCTGGAACTTACGCAGCGTGCACTATACCTGTTGTAGATATCTGGAAAGTTTGAAGGTAGCGGCGTTGGGCCACGCATTGACAGTCACGTTGTTCGTGTTCCCTAGACCGTGGCCTTTTCGCGGTAGCGGAAAATCCACCTCCTGCCGGTGGTGTATTGTGCGGGCTACCTATTACAGCGTCTGCACTCGCTAGAACCGTAAAGCCGGCGTACAATGCCGGCTCGAACATCAGCAAGCACTCTAGCCCTACCTATCCGCTGGTATCTTCACATTCACATAATGGTCATTTCACCTCGTCTCCACTTCTCGCCAATAGTTCCGTTACGAAAACTAGAGGCAGCAATTAAATTGCCTTTCGTATAGAAGATGAGGATTCATATTGGACCCTGCATTCGACGTCAGGCTGGGTTCGTTCTCCAAAATCAGGAACCCAACGGAAGCTTGTTTCGAACCCTCAGGGCAAAGCAGGTAAGCCAACTCAAATTTTTCTTTACATGAAATATCACGAAAACTTCTGGTATATGATCCTTGCGTATGCATTGAGAGGCATCCACATGCCTTGCTCATACCGTGGCATCAAGCAGTCAGGCCTGCAAGATAAGTGGACTGCCAAGCGAGTGGATTTGTTGTTACTTCTCGTGCAACATCAGTGACAGATTATGCGCTCTAGTACTCACAAATAAGCTACAAATTATTCTCCTGTTTGAATATTACGCAACGGAAACGGATAACGCACTTCTGACTATTAGTAATTTACACAACTCTTGATTGTTCACTATGCTCTGGCAATACCACATTTTACTTCTTACCCAACGGCTTTGACCAACACGTGGCCATCGCGCTGAATATGAATGGCGCACACATTATAAATTCTGGGTATCATGACTACACACTATTCGAAGAACAAGGCCATCAATCTTTTTCTTTTCACTATCTTTTTTATTCCGATAAATTCTATTATTCTTTTATTACATTTTATACAATAATTACACATGAGAAACTCCGCCCAGCGGGCATGGCTTTACATTGGTCTCGTAATGATCTAACGCTACAGTGCACTTTCTGGATAGGATGGTGGATCTTTTGCTATATCTCACACTTCGACTCTCACACCCATTATCACGAAAATTTCCTCCAGACAGAGCGGTACAAAAAGGAACATGCATAACCCACTGCCTCTGAACCTATCTAGCTACTCTCCCTTGCAAACCACACTTATTTAAATTACATGAAATACATCACACTGGCAACGTACAATACATCACGAGGAACAGTCACAACGTTAGAATCACTTCACTTTCAGCTTTCCCACTTCAATTAGTATTCATCCCAGTTTCACACGACACTGCCCCACTTCATAACTTTTCTTTCCTACTATGAACTCTGGAGGACATATGCACGTCTTCCTGTGCAATGCAAGCCAAGTGACGTTGCTGGATAGACGGCTGACTCACCTTGCTTCTCTCTCAGAGTATTAGAGTTTGATTCAAGCGTAACACGGAAACATAACACGCAAAGTAATATTAAGAACATATTCGTCACACACGCGATTCCTCAACTGATACCATGGACGAGTACTTCTCTTTATCCTTTGTCTCATACAAAGATTGAGACTGACACAGTACTCACCACGTGGAAGTACTCGTCTCTAATTTCAAGTCCTGCACAAACCATTTCCTAAATATTTCCAACTTACAGTACACACGCCAGTAATTCAGCTTAACACTAGCACTCGCAAGTATTTTAACTTATTGCTACACATGGTTTCATTGTGACCGCTGGTCACTTCCGAAGATTACTATGATCCCCTTAATATTACCTGCCTGTCATTTAATTCTTCCCCCAAAAGTTCCTGAAATAGAGAAATAATTATTCCAAACTACTCTTAAGTATTTCACATGCGTACCATTCTCTCCACTCTTTTGTCTTTTCGGAGCACACCTAAGACAGGTGCCGGCCGAAGTGGCCGTGCGGTTAAAGGCGCTGCAGTCTGGAACCGCAAGACCGCTACGGTCGCAGGTTCGAATCCTGCCTCGGGCGTGGATGTTTGTGATGTCCTTAGGTTAGTTAGGTTTAACTAGTTCTAAGTTCTAGGGGACTAATGACCACAGCAGTTGAGTCCCATAGTGCTCAGAGCCATTTTTGAACCTAAGACAGGTCTTACCAACAAAAGATCCAGAGCCAGAGTGCTGAAACATGGCCGTTCTTCAGGTCATCTCGCACCTTCGCCGAGGTGGGGGAGCACCATGCTACCGTATTGGTCAGCCACATTTCAGGCGCTCAAAGCTCAGGTAAATTTCATCTCTTTGGTTCCACCAAAGGTGACCAAAGGACCGTCTCAAAGATGATCATATATTGCACATTCACTATCTGCAGTTAGCATACGACCATGCATTCATTCATTTCACAGATCTCACCAAATTGGATGTAGGGATTTATTTTGTGGAAGTGCACATGTGATCAATTAAATAAATACATTGTCATTCTTTCCTACACTGGTATCCGGCTATGGTGTATTAAGTGAAATTGAGTTGTTATTACAAAAAAATATGTTGTTCTGACAAGAATAACGAATAATGTTGTACCTATTTTCAATGTCGGGCGGTACTGTACCCTTTCAGCATAAACGGTCATTTGTTGAGTATAAAGAATGTCAATACAATTCAGAAATATCGAAAACCTCGAATTTAATCTTTGTTCCTTGCATAGCCGATTTGGATACTTGGTAACTACTAATCCTTTGGAACATACACTACACAGCTTGGACCACAACTGCTACCTGTTCTTCATTCTTATCTACCCACAGCTACGTAATTCGTTATACATAAACCAACCTGACTAAAAGAAAACAAAATTCTCAACATGTACACTCAACGAAAGCAATAAACAGTTACCTAACAAAAACAAAACAGGTTTTTCACAAAAACAGACCAAAATTAATTTATTTAATTTTAAAAATGAAATATACCTAACACTAGGCCAGACACCTCCTCTAGAGAAAACCATTAATGGCTAATTTCCTGTGTTCTTGATTAAATAACGCACAAGTTCTGCTCTTGAGTTGAATCTTTCTTATGAATGGCAGTTTGAGTCCTCCTTTTTATAACTTCCTGTAGGGGAAAATGAACATCTCTGAAGTCTGCTGTCTCTGATGTGACACTTTCCTTTACCATAACATAATACATCTTGTAACAAATTATTATACCTAGTTATGACAAAAGTCAAATTGTACTTTATATCACTGCTAATGTTTGGCATTGCCTCTGTAATTTCATGTTCCATATTTTTTCAAACAATGTAAGAAGTGAAATCTCCTTCTTGTGACCCTTTTGTCTTCCGCCTGCCGTCATGTAAGCAAGTCATTTTCCTTGCTCTGTGTAATCTGGGGTAATAGCGTTATTTAATGACAAATATATATTTCTTTACTAATAAAGTTACTAATCATGGATAAAGAACTCTTATGTTTCAGCTATTTAATTACTTTGGAAGCGGCTGGCTTGGTGACATGTCGACTGTGAGCCATCGTATGCGCTTTTGTTTTTTCAACCTGTGGAATGCAAATCATTTGTTGCATTATACCTTATATTGCTATTATTACGCTATGCTGTCACCAAGGTTATTCGCTCGCCTGACACCAAAAGCAATAGAAAATTGCAGGTAACGGAGCTGTCTTTGGCCAAGTAGGCGTTATAATACTATTTAGCACTGAAATTCTATTTATTCATGTTCTTTAACGTGCTCCTTCTGTGACCGGTTTGCTATAACCCACTTCTGAACAATTATCTTTCGGAAGATTTCATATTGATTCTTTTGATGGGATTCATCTACATGTACACATACATTGTAAGCCACCTAAGGTGCACTGCGGAGGATACCTTATACAACTGCCAGTCATCTCCATTCTTGTTCCACTCTCAAAAAGATCGAGCCCAGAACACTTGTCTGTACGCCTCCGTAAAAGCTGTAATTTTGCTTGGCTTATTTTCCTGGTCCTTACGTGAAATGTGCATTGGCGGCAGTAGAATAGTTCTGTAGTCAAATTCAAATGCCGGTTCTTTAAATTTTCTCCATAGTTAGTCGCACTGTTAATCAAGGTAGACAAGTAACTGTCATTCACCCAACATGTTTGAACAGGTGTTACTGCCCACATAAGTTCTATCGCAGCACTTTCTCCCTCACCAGGACGTCCCTCCATTCTATTGCAGGGAGAGTCCTTCCAAGAACATTTACTTTAATGCCACATACTGTTCACCATCCTTCAAGATGCGATGTTCGTGTTTGATCGCTTCTGTATTCGGAAAGCTACGCCTCCTCTCACTCTTGGAAATGGTATCGGTAGACCAGTATTATTCGCGCACTGCATGAAGACATTTGGTACTGTGATTTACGTGGGCTGGATCAAATAATACAAATTAAAGGTACTAGACCGGCCTTTACGACTTTGTCTCATTACCAGCCTATCCAGCCTTCGTTAGAAGACAGTACTAAGTTCAGCATGTCATCTCCTTTTGTATACGAAAGCAGACAAGACACTAGCAATTAACGACACACGAAACAAAACTCACTACGATAAAGATAACATAAAGCAGTAGCAATAAAGCAGGTATGCATAACCTTTTATGCTATGCTGAGATTGGTAGCTACGAGACACAAGTGAATATCGGTCCAAAGGCCTGTTTTGAAACATTTAATGATGCTGGTACTCCCATCAACCATTGGGACAAATGTCGTTTGGAGTTCTGTATCAACAAGTAAGAAGGGCCTTCTGTACAACCTGATTAACCTAGTTGTATGCCACACAGTTTTGAGGCTAAACACTAACATGTTATCAGACAGACATTTCCATGCTGTCCAACGCAACTATATAAGAAAAAAGAGAAAGCTGAAGAATGGGCTACCGCAGGGGTCTGTTCTCGCTCCAGGCCCGCCTAATATTGCTGCAGCAATAGTACGGTGATGACCTAGCTTTAGCTGCCAAACATGAAATCTTGAAGTCAGCCACACTATTTTAATTGTGTAGTAGGTATACGTTGAAAAATACATTTATGCTCTTCCTCTAAGCTCAGCTCAAACATTCCTGAAAAACCGTAACCGTTTCCCAGAGTAATAAATATTAAAGACAGAATTTCTAGTAAACAAAAATGAAGAGACGCATACACTCACCCGCTTTGTGCTTCTTTGGCATACAGAGAAAAACATCACAACCATTCTTTTTTTGTTTTAGTACACACAATCTAAGAAGAATGAAAACTGTTATAAAAAGAGTAAGCTCTTTACTGCGCAAAGAAGTTTCGAAAATTGTATTAGAGTGATAAAACACTGCTGCCAGATTAACGGTAGTTAAGACTTGACTTAATGTTTTGTGACCACTAGCGTTTAGGTAATGTATCAATAAGGAACATTCTGGAACAATCTGTTAAATGTGCGTTGTTATGTGATACGAATCCAGAAAGATAAGATTTGCGACATTAGCTGCCAAGAAACATCCGGCATACTCCTGATCTCTGACATGGCGGCGAAAGCACAAGCAGCGTATCCATCTATAACTCACAGCATCTACCATCCCCGGCGGGCGATGGTGGTGTAATGGTCAGCATAGTTGCCTTCCAAGCAGTTGATCCGGGTTCGATTCCCGGCCATCGCATGTATTTTAATTACGCTGTCTTTAATTTATAAAATCGGATACATGGAGACAATGAGACTCGTCTCTGTAGCTGCATCGTACAAGTAGATGATCCGGGTACGATTCCCGGCCATCGCAGGTATTTTAATTACACTTTCCTCAACAAACAAAAAAAATCACGTACGTGAAGACGATGAGACTCTCGTCTGTGTAGCTCGATCGAATACACACTAGAGACGTTTGAAAATTGTTTTGGGAAGTATTATGTTACCCAAAAATAATGATTATTTACTCGTTCACAAAGATTAAAATCAGTTGCTGAAAAATTCTTCAATTAAATTCATCAGCATCTTTTGTCTGCTAAGAAATATTAATACAAATCTTTTTATACATTGACGTATAGTCGTGAAGTAAATGTGTTAAGTACTTCATTGATGATCCATAGCTTCTTACATACTTAAGTTGAATTCATTTTTAAACTACGCGTACCTGTCTATGGTTAAATCGATTACGAAGCTTACATGCAATTTACAAGCTCTGCATTAACAATTTCTGTTTAGAACTCAAATACAAAGCTTCACAGTTGCCTCCACATATGTTACCGAGTGAGGTAGCGCACTGATTAGCACACTGGACTTGCATTCGGAAAGACGACGGTTCAAACCCGCGTCCGGCCATCGTGATTTAGGTATTTCGTGATTTCTCTAAATCGCTTATGGCAAATGCCGGGTGGTTTCTTTGAAAACGGCACGCCCAATTTCCCTCTTTTCCTTGCCTGATCCGAGATTTGTGCTCCGTCTCTAATGACAGCTTTGTCGACGGGGACATTAAACACTACTCTCATCCTTCAACATGTTTTTATTGTATGGCTGTATTTAATTTCTAAATTTTTCGCTTTTTAACTGCTTTTTGTATTTAAGATTGAATAACAAGTACACTGCTTTTGTCGAAACAACTGACTAGTGTCTGCAGGGGACATTAATTCTTAAAGGCCCCACACACAATCGATGGACCTCTAGGTTCCGTCGCATGTGCGATCGATCGCATCGTAGGGCAAATCGCAGCTATCGGTCACTGATCGCTGGTGCATGGACAACCCAAACAATATGATGGCTCGCATGTATTTCGATCTTCCAGTAAGGCTGCCTGGCTCGTAAGCGGGTGTGTGGATATATAGCTGCGAACCTTTTCTCTATTTGCCAAGCGTGTGTGCAGTTTTGTTTCGTTTCTCTTTGCCCACGTTGTGTAAGAAATTTGCATTACAATTTATAGTTATCCAGGGATCACAAACTAATCTGAAAAGTGAAGTGGAAGCCAAAGTTGGCATTTACATTAAGAAAAAATATACCCTCCGATTTTGCAGTGATAAAAATTCTGAAACATATACTACAATGTAGAATTGATGGAGACTTCATAGTGATAGTGGTGATACCATGGGCTCCGTCTTACGATTTTGAGCTATTTACGAATAATTATATGCATTATTAAAGTTTCTGAAGTCCCTTGTCAACTAAAATAATCTAATTCTCCGTCATTCAATCCATAAAAAGAGTTACAGTAATCGGTAGTGCTGCTATTGACAACATGCCTATAGAAACACCGAGTAGATTGTGTAATGTGTAAATACTTGCATTTAAATCATAAGACTAAAGAATAAAAAAAGAATTGAGGACTAGTAATCGTAAAACGAATTTTATTGGCACAGTTGGAATAGGTCTGTGTACACAACCTATTTGTCATCATTGAAAATGTAATATATTATGTAAACTACTCTACTGTTACCAAAAAAAGTGAATCAAAACAAGTTTAATAAATTATAACTCTCGTTTATTTAAAATTTATGTTTCGCAGATACGTATGGAGATGTGGGAAGTTAACAGCAGCTGCTGCTAAAATAGCAGTTCATTTTCCGTAGCAGAACTTCTCGACACAGTGACGTTCACAATACTGATAAAAATTGACTGGCAAATTGCTCGTATGTTGCGTATCGAGGCGAGCGAACGACTGCAGGTGATATCGCATGCGAAGGATCTCTCGCTCGTGTGTGGGACCTTTTAGGCAACAAACATTATAAGCAAAGATACAATCAACTTTTACAGAATGTTCTGCACCAAACTAGTTTTTTAACGTTGAAATTACACTTTGTTCAATGGGCAAATTATGCGCGTTGTGTACAGTGTATTTTACAACGTTAAAAAAGGTGTTTGGTGTACAACATAAATGAAGAGTGTTGAGCGTGACACTTTCTCAACCAATGTCAAGACCTAACAAACTTCAGCATCATGAAAATACAACATGAAATACTAAAATATTGTGTAGTTTAATTATTTATTTCACTTAATATTGTCCATTGTGTAAAGTGTAATTTCAACGTTGAAAAACAAGGTTGGTGCGTAACATTCTATGAAAGTTGATTGTATCTTTGCTTATAGAGTTTGTTGCCTAAGAATTAGTGCCCCTGGTAGACGTTAGTCAGTTGCTTCCTGAAGATGGCCCAATAAGAAAAAAATTAGTTAGAGCTAACAACGTTTGTTACCTAAGAACTTGTGTCCTTTGCAAAAGGTGGTCAGCTGTTTCCTGAAGATGGTCTAATAAGCCGAAAACTAGTTAGAAATAAACAAAAATTAGTAGAACGAAAACGTACTTGTTATTCAAACTTAAGTACGGAATTGTTCTACCAAGAAGCAACGGGAGAATTCATGAACAAACTTCACATATTATTAAAGCCCCATTAGAACAATTTGTGAAGTGTGAAAAATTTTCTGACGTTTATTAAATGTAATACATGGGAACCTTATGAACTGTTGCCCCTAGTTTCAAACAAAGAAATGACAGAGATAACACTTGTGGGAATTCCCTTTGGCGGACATGAATACCTGAACGATAGGTAGCGAACGAAGTTGCACGGCGGTAAGACACTTGGACTCGTATTCGGCACGAAGGTGATTCAGATCGCTGCCCAGATTAAGATTTTGCGTGGTTTCACTAAACCGCTTGAATCAGGGAACACAACTTTTCTTTTGAAAAGGACACAGACCATTAAAAAGCGATTGATCTAACGTATTTCAAAATTGTATGAAATGAAAAAACGAGGAGAAGACTCATAGCATGCCTAAGACGGTGAACCAAAAAAAGTGGTCAAGACTTCAGTGAGGTGACATGCATGTACTTCTAGTGAAGTCCTGATTTCTGTGATCGGAAGGATGTTTTACTCCAGCGAACAGCCCTCAGACGAAGTGGAAACGTGAAAACAGTTGCTAATATACTTCGTCCACGGCCAATGGGGCAATAGGAGCATTAGATCGAATGGGGCAGCATGACAGATGTCTTGAAATGTAGCCTTTCGGTCTGCTGTAAAGATTATTAGATGTAAAAAGGGGCTGTCAAAAATGTATAGAGAAGTCATGGCCGAGTTTTACGCTCTTTTATCTAAAAGGCGGTCGTACTTGACCAAAAGACTATTCCACAGCCTTAAATTTTACCTTAATCGACTCTGTAAAATTTTATGCCTTACGTCAGTAAACCAGAAATTACAGAGTGATACGTAACGCACAGATGCTACCTTTTACCAGTAACATCGTGATGTCAGATGGAAAGGAACTAGTAAAACGATGAGCTGTAAATTCACTGTGAAAGGAAATGAACAATTAGTCATGCAAAATATCAGAAAACAACAGTAAATACTGCAATTAGAGTACGATATCTGGATATTCTCAAAGATCAACATTAAACAAAATATTTAAGTTTGCACATTAGCAATCGTGCAGCACACAGATCTCAGCACGTCTGATTCTGATGTCACAGTTAAATAAACGGATTGTGTCAATGGTAAAATAATATAAAAACTGCTACGTTAATGTCCATCTTATTCTGCCGGTGATTTATTCGAAGATATACCTTATTGACTTTTATAGGGAAGAAAAAAATCATTTTGAGAGCAAATCATGTACGAGTTGTCATTAAGAATCAATGTTTCTTAATTAAGACGTAAGTTAAAATGTTCCCATTGCTTTTCGTATGTAGAAAATTTGTCGTACAGCTGTAAGGCCAACTAGATTCCTTCGCGTCTGACAATGGTGGTTCACCTCCTGCCTCGCCTTTCGCTGTGTCATCGCAGCGCCGTGTGTAGGAACGTGGCCGACTGTAGGGACGTAGGGGGTGAAAGGGGTGGGGCGAGGGGGGGGGGGAGGGAGGTGAACCGTATCATCGAGTCACCGGTTGGTTTTTGCTGGCGGCAATATCTAAATTAAATGGTTCCAAATACGAGGATAATCCCAAAAGTAAGGTCTCCTATTTTTTTTATAATTACAGAACTCTTTGTGGCAGTTGGTCACCCTGTTATGAAGAGTGCTTCACGCGCTGTGTGTAAACAAGGGCACGCCGCACTGAGACGCTCAGTCTTGGCTTGGCAGCCGTTGAGAATGGAGCTCCCGTTGGATGTTACCGCCAAGTGCGAATTGCGCGCAGTCATTCGGTTTTTGAACGCAAAGGGCACTGCGCCGATTGAAATCCATCGCCAATTGACGGAAGTGTATGGTGAGTCGTGCATGGATGTCAAAAATGATCGTAAGTGGTGTAGAGAGTTTGTAGCTGGTCGGACCGAAATTCACGTCGAACACAGGAGCGGGAGACCGTCAATTTCTGAGGAGACAGTTTGGAAGGTTGAGCAAAGCATGCGTGAACATCGGCGGATCACCCTGGATGATCTCTGCACGTTGGTTCCTGAGGTTTCCCGAAGCACCGGTCACAGAATTTTAACGGAAGCATTGAACTACCGGAAGGTGTGCGCAAGAGGGGTGCCACGCATGCTGAATGAGGACCACATGCGGCAACGAGTTGATGCTTCCCGCGCATTTCTTCAACCCCTTGCAGCCGAACAGGACAACTTTCTGGACTCAATTGTCACGGGTGACGAAACCTGGGCATACCACTTTACACCTGAGACCAAGCAACAATCACGCCAGTGGCGGCATTCTTTTTCGCCAAAGTCTCGGAGCTGGCGGCGAGCTTATATGACATGGGCATACAAATACTGCCACAGCGTCTACAAAAATGCATCGACAGAAATGGTGATTATGTCGAAAAATAGCTAAATGTTCAAGCTGTAAACTGATGTAAACCATTGTAGAAATAAACGGGTCTATGTACTTATAAAAAAATAGGAGGCCTTACTTATGGAATTACCCTCCTATTAAACAAGTCAAAGAATGTTTTGAATAAATTACGAAGTGTGAGAATAAGGCGTAAGTACAAATTATTAATAAAATCGTGTCTCTTACTGAAAATTATCTACGATACTGTGAAATAGACAACAAATAAAGCATTGGAATTAGTCACATTGGGTGCATCATTGAAAACAGCAAATCCTACTACCAGCGTGTTGCCACCTCAGTTTCTACCATGCACCTACGCAACTTTTGAAACGTACCTATATCATCTTGAAAACTCCTACACAAATTAAAACCTTCGAAATAAATAAAAATGACAACATAGGATGACTTAACAGTCCCTATACAGCAATCTTAAACACCTATAGCAGCATCGTCGAGAAAAACATTTTGTACTAAATAAATAAAGAATATGTGAAATACGCAATTAAGTGACATTTGCCATCCGATAGTCTTTTGAATCCGCACATTGTAATTAAGCGGGGCTTACACGTGGAAAAAAACGTGGCATCCTTCCCTCAGTCGCTCTCGTCTGCTTCTGCCATTAATACCATTTCCACTGCTCTCCTTTTTGCCATGGTCCTCTATATTAGTTTTTTCTTCTGTCTGTAACTGCTTTTAAGTTTTCCCTAACTCCATTTTCATTCTGCGTTGAAGCTATAATCAGAAGAATGATGCTGTAAAGGCATCAGAATCGCAGTTTCATTCCTTTGTTTGGCGAGGAAATTTACGATTTGTTTTCTGCGTCCACGTGTCGCTAGTCAGTGTTGAAAGATCATCTGTTCTGAGGCTGAAGCAATTCAGTAAAATAAGGTCGGAAAGTAGGACAGATGCAGACGCCATTATTAATTATAACATGGGCGAGATCTGTGATGCGCTGGTTGAAACAAGCGAGGACAAAAATAACGGAAAGAATGGTTGCACAAGAGGCTGGCAGTTTGGCAATCATTATTCATGATTTTACGTTCCTCTGTGCAATGGTGTTAGACTGTGATATATTACTCCATATTAACGTAGTCAGCAAAAACCAAAAAGTAGTACCACAGATACTTCGAAAGCTACTGGCTTACTCGAAAATACATCCAAGTATTTCACAAACTACAAAGAGGACCTGAAATTCCAAGATTACCCAATACACGCTAAGGAACTGGGAATCCAGCTCGATATAGAAAACTGGACTGCAAGTGATACAACACGGAGACGGAAGAAGAAACATTTCCAGTACGAGGCAGAAGATCAGAAAATTGAAGATCCAGAAATGCAGCACAAAACAGAATTTTACTATAAGGTACTGGATGTTACAACATTGTTCTCTGAGAGGCTTCAGCAGTAAAAAGTCACAATGAGCTTTTTGATTTCTATACTTTTTTTACATCAGTGAAGTTAAAGACATGTCCCCTGGCGTTCTAAGTGACAAGTGTTCCAAACTATGCGACAGTTTTAGCCATGGACAAGTTATGGACAACAGTCTCGTCAATTTTAAAGATTGACTTACATTGAGCTCAACATTGGTATAGCTTGGAACTCATACAGAGTGTATGCCTTTGTGTGCAACGTAGCTGTAGCTTTACAAATTCTGCTAACAGAACCGGTGACAGTGGTATTTGGAGAAGTTTTTCGAAGCTTAAACTGATTAAAACATCCCGGAGCTCAACAGTGAGCCATGAAGAACTCTCTGGACTGGCAACGATATTGACTGTACAAGACTTAACTGAATGTTTGGATTTCAACGAAGTCATATCGAAGTTCACTGATGCCAACGAAAGAAAAAATTTGGAATATAAAGTGAGTGTGTAAATATACGTTTATCATTAATTCAGAGTTTTGGTTTATTTATGTACGTTATGCACTTTCATTCATTTACTACACAAAAATTTGATCTAAGATATTCCTACATGTATGTTTCACATACTATTATCTGTTTAGAAGGCCCCCGGAGGAGACGACATTCGATCAGAACTACTGATATTCTTGAGGGAGGCAGTCGTGAGTTAAATTTTCCACCTGGTATGCAAGATGTACGGGACAAGCGAAATATCGTCATGCTTAAAGAAGAATGTAATAGTTCAAATTCCGAAGAAAGCAGGTGCTGATAGATGTGAAAAATAGATATCTATCAGTTTAAATAAGTCATTGTTGCAAAACGCTAACACGATTTATGTACAGAAGAATGGAAAAACCGGTAGAAGCCGATCTCGGGAAAGATCAGCTTGGGTTCCGGAGAAATATAGGAACTTGTGTAGCAATATTGACACTATGACTCATCTCAGAAGACAGATTGAGGAAAAGAAAACCTACGTTTATAGGTTTTGTGGGGTTGGAAAAAGCTTTTGACAATCTCGATTGGAGTACACTCTCTGAAATTCTGGTGTTAGCATGGGTAAAATACAGAGAGCGAAAGGTTATACATAACTTGTACAGAAACCAGATGGTAGTTATGAGAGCCGAGGGCACCTTCATGCAGGGGTTGAGAAGGGAGTAAGACTAGCTTATAGCCTACCCCGATGTTATTCAGTCGGTAGATAGAGCAAGCACTAAAGGAAATCGAAAAAAGTTTGGAGAAGGAATTAAAATTCAGGGAGAAGAAACAAAAACTTCGAGGTTTGTCGATGACACTGAAATTCTGGCAGAAACAACAGCAAAGGAGTTGGAAGAGCAGTTGAACAGAATGAACAGTGTTTTGAAAGGAAGATATAAGATGAACATCAACAAAAGCAAAACAAGGGTAATGGAATATAGCTGAATTAACTTGGGCGACGCAGAGGAAATCAGATTAAGACTTGGGCAGCAACATAACTGATTGTGGCCAAAGTAGGTAGGATATAAAATGTAAATCGGCAACGGCAAGAACAGCGTTTCTGAAGAAGAGAAATTTGTTAACGCCAAACACAGATTTAAGGGTTTGAAATTCTTTTCTGTATTATTCATTTTCATGGAATGAAGCTAATAAAAATCAGCTGCACGTCAGAATATATACTATACAAACTACCACAGGGTACACGACGAGAATACTCCGTACCGTTACCAGTCTTTCCCCTTCCTCTTCCACTCGCAGATGGTGCGAGAGAAAAACGACTGTCAACATGCATCCGTACGAGCCCTGATTTCTCTTACCCTATTTTCGCTGTCCTGACGCGAGATGTACGTTGGTGGCAGCAGAAACGATGAGCCGCCTGTCGCATTTGTCAGTTCTATAAACTTTCTCAATAGTGTTCAGTGAAGAGAACGCCTTTTCCCGTACAGGTAATCCCATTTGAGGTCACAGAACGTTTCCTTGTTGATAGAGACTACAGCTAACAAGTCTAGCAGCACGCTCCTGAAGTGCTTCGATGTTTTCCGTTAATCCGACCTGTTGGAGATCCCAAACACCCTAGTAGTATACAAGAATGCACCGCACTGACCATCATAGGTAAGCTACACTTTCCTGGTCTTTCGCAATAAACGTCTATGTACATACGCACTTTCACGAAACCTGTCTATTCCGTGCGTCGGTCCCGTGAGAACTCTATTCGCATCTACTGCCAGGTTGTTACCCTCCACGTGGCGCTCATGGTGCCTCTCCTTCCTTCTCTCTGCTCAGGGAACGATAAAAAAGGGAACAGCTTTTAGTTACATACGCTGCGAGTGACATAACTATATTTTACTTAACATAATTTCTTTTGGAGTAATAACGCAAGATGTACACTCCTGGAAATTGAAATAAGAACACCGTGAATTCATTGTCCCAGGAAGGGGAAACTTTATTGACACATTCCTGGGGTCAGATACATCACATGATCACACTGACAGAACCACAGGCACATAGACACAGGCAACAGAGCATGCACAATGTCGGCACTAGTACAGTGTATATCCACCTTTCGCAGCAATGCAGGCTGCTATTCTCCCATGGAGACGATCGTAGAGATGCTGGATGTAGTCCTGTGGAACGGCTTGCCATGCCTTTTCCACCTGGCGCCTCAGTTGGACCATCGTTCGTGCTGGACGTGCAGACCGCGTGAGACGACGCTTCATCCAGTCCCAAACACGCTCAATGGGGGACAGATCCGGAGATCTTGCTGGCCAGGGTAGTTGACTTACACCTTCTAGAGCACGTTGGGTGGCACGGGATACATGCGGACGTGCATTGTCCTGTTGGAACAGCAAGTTCCCTTGCCGGTCTAGGAATGGTAGAACGATGGGTTCGATGACGGTTTGGATGTACCGTGCACTATTCAGTGTCCCCTCGACGATCACCAGTGGTGTACAGCCAGTGTAGGAGATCGCTCCCCACACCATGATGCCGTGTGTTGGCCCTGTGTGCCTCGGTCGTATGCAGTCCCGATTGTGGCGCTCACCTGCACGGCGCCAAACACGCATACGACCATTATTGGCACCAAGGCAGAAGCGACTCTCATCGCTGAAGACGACACGTCTCCATTCGTCCCTCCATTCACGCCTGTCGCGACACCACTGGAGGCGGGCTGCACGATGTTGGGGCGTGAGCGGAAGACGGCCTAACGGTGTGCGGGACCGTATCCCAGCTTCATGGAGACGGTTGCGAATGGTCCTCGCCGATACCCCAGGAGCAACAGTGTCCCTAATTTGCTGGGAAGTGGCGGTGCGGTCCCCTACGGCACTGCGTAGGATCCTACGGTCTTGGCGTGCATCCGTGCGTCGCTGCGGTCCGGTCCCAGGTCGACGGGCACGTGCACCTTCCGCCGACCACTGGCGACAACATCGATGTACTGTGGAGACCTCACGCCCCACGTGTTGAGCAATTCGGCGGTACGTCCACCCGGCCTCCCGCATGCCCATCATACGCCCTCGCTCAAAGTCCGTCAACTGCACATACGGTTCACGTCCACGCTGTCGCGGCATGCTACCAGTGTTAAAGACTGCCATGGAGCTCCGTATGCCACGGCAAACTGGCTGACACTGACGGCGGCGGTGCACAAATGCTGCGCAGCTAGCGCCATTCGACGGCCAACACCGCGGTTCCTGGTGTGTCCGCTGTGCCGTGCGTGTGATCATTGCTTGTACAGCCCTCTCGCAGTGTCCGGAGCAAGTATGGTGGGTCTGACACACCGGTGTCAATGTGTTCTTTTTTCCATTTCCAGGAGTGTATTACACTCTAAACGGTTCACTTCTGCCTCATTGACTGGTACCCCATACCTGGCTCTGGTCAGAAAGACGTACGTGAAGTGTGATTATGTGAACATAAGACGTCATGGCTTAACGAGTGAAATAGGTTGACTAAATCTCCAAATGCATGAAGGGGTAGGAGGCCATCAGTTAAAATTTTCCCGCGGGGTGGAAAAATCTCTGCATTATCTAACACAGTGTCGCGCGAACATTATTAGCAGGTATATAAACTTCAGATAGATTCGAATACAAAAAAGACGTATCACTTTGAAAGACAAAACATTCCTTCTCACATATATTCACCATGGTTTGGATTTGAAGTTCTAACACTAGCTGTAGAAATAAGTTACGGAAAATCCGATTCCACTGTTATATACACGTCTGCTCTTTTCACTTTTCAGACTTGTTTAGGCATATTTGTGCCATCATCAATAAATACTTTCATTCATGTCTATAAAACTGAAACAGATTTTAAGTAAAATGATGGGAACTAAAATCAGTGCTAAAAACGTTTTACATATATTGCGATTACTTAATTAACTTTCTAAACTGTTGGCTATTGTGGGACCCTCTTTACCTAACTATACGCAACTAAATAATGTTTTTGTGAGATTAGTTGGTGAGTTAGCAATCTGCTTTGTCTTTAAACGTAATATTACAGTGTGAAAAAAAATGGATAAGGTACTTTGCTGACTCACCAACCAACCTCACAACTACATTATTTGGTCGCAAATGGCTAACTGTATAACAATGTAAGGAAGATCCTGTATGACCTAACAGTCTAGAAAGTAAGGTAGTAATCACAATCGACACAAAACGTTTTAAGTATAATTTTCATTCCGGTAATTGTTATGGAAACATGTTTGTATTTTATAGACCTGAATAAGAGTACCTCTGATGATGAAACAAATGTGCCAGAACATCACTACATGCCACTGTATGGCATTCGTATCCAAGCTACTGCTTGTCACCTCTAAAGCGGGTAATACATTTTCAAAACGTATCTCTGAAGCGCTCAGTGTCCTTTGCTGGAATGGATTGATAGAAGGTGAAAGTTATCGGAACCTATTAACGTAACAAAAGATCTGAGACAAGGCTGCAGTATGTTGTCCACGTTTGTTCAATTTATACGCAGAACTGGCTTCTCAAAAATAAAAGAACAGCTGTGCAGGAATGAGAATCATTGATAATGATTTATAAGTGTTTTCGTTAAGTTTTGCTGATTATCAAGCCATTCTTGCACAAGATCAATACTACGAGGGTGGTATGAGAAGTTCCTGGAATCACCACGAGAGGTCAGCGCTAGCGCAACGAGTTGTTAACGTGATATTCATTGGACTGTTGCCTGTGAACACGTGCCACGGCAATCCTCTTGGAAGAGAGTTGTGGCGGTGGCCTGGCACTGTTATTGTTCCCGCTTAGTGATTTGCGAAGATGGAAAAAATCGGGATTTCAGCAGTGATTAAGTACTTCGTAAATAAAGGTATGAAAGCAGAGGATGTTCATGCCGATTTCCAGAATACACTGAGGGACTCTGCTACTTCATATTCAACTGTTGCCTGGTGGATAAATGAATTTGATCGGGAGAGCTTAGATGGTTCAAATGGCTCTGAGCACTATGGGACTCAACTGCTGAGGTCATTAGTCCCCTAGAACTTAGAACTACTTAAACCTAACTAACCTAAGGACATCACACACATCCATGCCCGAGGCAGGATTCGAACCTGCGACCGTAGCAGTCGCACGGTTCCGGACTGCGCGCCTAGAACCGCGAGACCACCGCGGCCGGCAGGAGAGCTTAGATGATGATCCGCGCAGTGGTGGGCCAATATGTTTCACTAATCAAGAAATCAATGCAAAAGTGCACAAAAGCAGTTGAAATTGCTCACACTTGCCAGATGTCATCTGAAAGGATAGATCACATTTTAACTGAAGAATTAGAAATGAAAAAATTACCTGCAAGATGCGTGCCGCCACTCTTGACGAGCTCCCGCACACATGTCCCGTTGCCATGGCAAAATTAAACGAATTAAAGTACGAATCGTTGCCACGCCCGCCTTATTCACCTGATAAGGCTCCGTCAGACTTCCATCTCTGTCCAAAACTGGAAATTTTTCTTCGTGGACGAAGATTCACTTCAAACGAAGAATTGATAGCCGGAGTTGATAATTATTTCGCAATCCTGGAGGAAACTCATTTTCGAGATGGGACCAGGGCACTGGAACATCTTTGGACCAAGTGCATTAATCTACAAGGAGACTACATCGATATATAAAAAAAGTTTCCGTGATGTAAGTACTTTCTTTCTATTCCGTTTCGAGAACTTTTGATACCACACTCGTATCTTGATTTCACGGTACAACATTTACACTGAAGAGCCAAAGAAACTGATACACCTGGCTGATATCGTGTAGGACCCCTTCAGTACGCAGAAGTGCCACAATACGACGTGGCGTTGATTCGACTAGTGTCTGAAGTAGCGATGGAGGGAATTGACACCATGAATGCTGCAGGGCTGTCCATTAACCCGTAAGAGTACGAGGAGGTGCAGTTCTCTTCTGAACAGCACGTTGAAAGTCATCCCAGATATGAAAAATAATGTTAATGTCTCAAAAAGACAATTATTTGTCAAAATACACTAAATATAAACAAGTGTAACCCCTTCAACACACCATCTAAAAAACGCTAGAAAGTTGCTGCTTTCTTCAGTGTGGTCTTTTTTCTGGAATCACCTCCAGCTGATTGTAGCCACCCCTCAAGTCCGTTGATGATAAGTACCGACACTGCTCAAGACTGTTGATTGTTTCTGTGATGTTTGGAATGTGGTAAGCTTGTCTGATCGTCTTACTGTTCAAATGGCGATAGTTTCAGAAAAATCGATACTTCGTGGAACCATCCGTAGACTTTTTGGGTATGCTTACAATTCCAGCCCTCTAAAGGCTACTACCTTCTTCTGTTATCCCATCGGCTAGCTGCTGACTGATGAATTCCTCTAAAATCGGGTACAGGTACCATGATATACTGTACAACTTTTGGTGCAACCACGCTTCGTTCCCCATAGGAAACCTGTGTTGTGACATGGACTTAAAGGCAATGGTCTCAAGGAAAAAATAAATCTTGAAACTCCACTGTGCTCTCTCTGTTCCTTTCAAATGTTTAACCTTCTCATGCAACGTAGTCTTAGAGGCACTCGGCACATGACACATCATCCCGCAAAAGCTTTAATGTCATTGATCACGCTTTAACTGGATTGCCTACTACGACACACGATACTCAACACATGACACATATCATACAAATTAAGCTTTAATGTCATTGCTCATGGTTTAACTGGATTGCTAGACACTTATTGTGACAGATCAACTTTGATGACAGCTTCCTCCAGCTGGAATGTCTTCCCATTAAGTTCCACCATATGTCATCCAAGGTCAATTATGGCATGATATTGATGGAGAAAGTCCAATCCTAGGATAATGTTGTTACTCTCACTTACATGAGATGTGGTTTCTACACACTGTCTCAACTTAGTTGCCTCCAATTGAAAATTCACAATTACCAACCCCAGTGGCCATATATCATCCACCACATCATGCAAACTATAACCTACTAGGTCCAACTGTCTCCTACCTCCTAAGGCTCTCGAGGCCACTGACACATCCGCTGCTGCGTCCAACAGAAACTTATACTTTCTTTCGTCTAATTTACTCACTGAGGAACATTCCACCTCTGCATTCGTATTTCCTGCATTCGTGTCGACTGGGCTGGCATCTCTGCTCTGCACATGCCCCATACCCCCACAATTAAAATATTTTACGTTAGCAGTGAACACACTTTGTCTATCTTTCGCCACTGTTGCAACATCAGTTTCTTCAAATTCCATTGTCAGCCTCACTACTGTATAGAGATCGTTAGGCACACCAGTGTGCATCCTCCTAGATATTTCCAACGCCAGACATCTCAGGGATTCATCGGGTGCCCTTTGCTCGGCTTCCTGTAAAACGACCTTGTTAACCTTGTTTTAGCCGTGAAACTAAGGACTTAGCTTCTCCTGCATGGCGCAATCATGCTACTTCTAACTGCTGCTTGTCTGAGCATCACTCTATTTTCGAAGATGACACGAGTCCTCCATAAATGCTAACACATTCTCGGATACTCTACAGGATAAATGAGTAGCAAAATTCGCAACAGCTGGATCTAATCCTAGACTTAGTGCTTTTAATGATCTCAGCTCCTTATTCCTCGCTGTCACATTATTTGCAAACGTATTTTGTGCGCTTAATCATGCTATTTCACTAACTTGCAATTGCACAACTAGAATGAGATTTCCACTCTGCAGCGGAGTGTGCGCTGATATGAAACTTCCTGGCATATTAAAACTGTGAGCCGGACCGAGACTCGAACTCGGGTTTTTGCCTATCGTGAGCAAGTGCTCTACCATCTGAGCTACCCAAGCACGACTCACGACCCGTCTTCAGAGCTTCAATTCTGCCAGTACTTCGTCTCGTTCCTTCCAAACTTCACAGAAGCTCTTCTGCGAACCTTACAGAACCAACACTCCTGGAAGATAGAATACTGCGGTGACATGCCTTAGCCACAGTAGGTCAAGGCTCTGACGTGAGCAACACGTTCCTTCTTGCTGCGTCAATTCTCTGATGTCTAATGCCCGTGCACAGGAGACCAAGGAATGGATCCCATCTTCCACAGTGACGATGGTGATTGCTATGAGTGGGGAACGACCCACCGCCTCCAGGGCAGGAGTCTAGCAGTAGCTGGCATAGATGGCAAGCCCACTACACTGCAGCACCAAGTCCTTCAGCGTAGACTTAGAGCGAGAGGCTGCTGTCCCTTCCCAGCTTTGAACCCATGACTGCACCTGGTGGCTCCCAGTCATCTCGTAGTCTAACACAGCCCTCGCATTATGGTACCAATTGTGGGCTCCAAATGCCTCTGTCTCAAAATTCAGTTATTTATGCTTTGGGGCGTATTTATTGCTCTATTGGCTAGCCTCCACTCACTTAGCTCAAAAGTCATAGCATACTTCTAGCCCTGGTGTGGTGACACCATCACGCTCACTCGTGTTATCACCATTGAGTGGTGCAAGTTTCACAAAGCATGGTTCACCCGTCTCGCAATAATACTGCATACTGCGTACAAGCGGCTGATTTTCCGTAAATATTTACTCACAGCTCTGAAAATTTTGGTTTCTACATGGTTTGGCTGTAATTTGAAGTTGCCTGTTTTCATGTTTATTATAGCCTATATTTTATCTGTTTCCAAGTTTTGTGAGAGCTTTGTTTAAGTTTTAGTTACCGTGCGTAGCGAGCTAAATGCCTGAAATTGCCACTGTGCATCTTCAGTCCCAGTAGCTGAGGCCAGCTCTTTAGCTGCATGTTGTAATAAATTATTTTAAGTGTCAATGTAGCACACGTTTAATTCTTGTGTATTGGTTGTCGTGCCTCATGGTGATAAACTTGCATGGATTTTATTTGTTCTGCCTAGTGCTGGCTCAATACAAAAAATATTACTCTGAATAGATATTTTTGTCGCTGATATCTACCAGTCCTAGCTCCTCGCTCCCCTATCTCTCACCATTACCACGTATTCCTTCTCCTTCGTTTTAGTTTTAAGTTCTGGAAAACTCCTCTAGAGTTACTGGGAGTAGTTTTGGTAGTATGGGATCTCCTTGGCAATCCTTTGAATTCATAATTACTCACATCTTCATGAAAACTAGTGGAAGGTTTAGCACTGGCGAATACACTGTTAAGCTAAAATATCTCTACTACCTACTTAAAAGTGTTTTGGCTCGGCTTTTGGGTGCAATACTGTAACGATTCTGCGTGGCGAGGATTCAGAAAGTGCTTGGAAGGTTTCCGGAGGTATGTGGCCCCATATTTATAAGACAAGTCGTGCAGTTTCCGTAAATTACGGGCCGTAGTTTGTAGGAGAGGAGCTGGTGTCCGATAGCATTCCATATTTTACACATCATGTTTAGATCAAACATTTTTGGCAACTAAGACAACAACGCGAGTTCACTGTAGTGCTCCTGAAACCACCATAACACGATTCTGGCCTTGTAACATGGACAGTTATCCTTCTGGGAGATGCCATCGCCATAAGGGAAGACATCAAACATGAAGAGATGTAGATGGTCCACAATAATGTTGAAGTAGTAGACTGCAGTTATGGTGCCTTCGATTATCACCAAAGGTAGCCTAGGTGAATTTCCCTCGTAGCATAACACCATTCTTAACTGAACTAGGTTCGTAGCCGTCCGCATGGTTAATGGCGTGTCCAGACGTGTCCACAGAAATAGTGTACCAAGAAAAGTGATTCATCCGACAAGGCAACGCTTTTCCATTTATCAACGGTGTGGAGTGCTCTAAAACGTGCCTGGACCAGTATTGCTCTCTGCCGTCGATTCTGTCGTGGATCGTCGCCAGCTTGCTTTACAAAACGGGCAAGCCTCCCACCCTCCAGAGAACGTGGTGTCGTGGGCCAACAGTAAGACATCATCATCATAGTAACCATCATGATCATCCAAACTCCACATTCCACGGACGTCCAACACCTTGTCACGTACTCCTGGTTTGGCCGTCCTTCAACCACTTGCCATACACGCTCACGACCGTAGCATGCTAATAGCTCGTCCTGAGGCGCTGGGTTATAACAATGTGGCCTTGCTCAAAGCTGCTTAAGTCAGTAGATTTCCCCATTTGCGGCCCATATCGTCACCAGAATGGTTCTCCATTCGTGTCTGCTCCGCTTATATTCCTCCCTTAGCGAGTCACTAAAAGCCAAAAGGTCACAGGTGCTATTAGCATTTTAATCTGTCATATATCACTTCCTTCGCCTCTGGCAACGTTTCTTAATGTGAAAAATGACAAATTGCACCATGGTCCGAACTCCACGTTAAACTGTAGGTTGAGCTGTTCTGTCCCGGTATAAGCCATGATGTACTCCACTGGCTGCATATTCTCTTACTTGGCATAACACAGAAAATTACGTGTTTTCCTAACATCAGTGTCCCACGTAATTGAGCACCCATCACTGGATAAATGTCGACGAGGTTAGTCAGTCCCCCGTGGATGTACGAGGGCTATACGTTTATTAACGCCCGATCGGTCACGGAGTGGAAAAGACAGTGAAGATCAAAAACAAAGTCGTCGACACCTTCCAACTACTTCTCTAAATAGTCACCACTCCGACTTAGACATTTGTCATAGTATTGTATCAACTTTCCTGTGCCCTCGTCATAGAAGCATAGAAGGCAGCCGCCTGTACTTTCTGCCAGTTCTCTATGCTCGCCTGCAGCTCGTTGTCTGCGCCAAAATGTTGTCTGCATAGCCAGCGGTTCAAGTAAGCAGGGATAAAACGCAGAGGGAGCCAAGTCTGGGCTGTATGGGGAGTGATGAAACACTATATATCGAAAACTCTGCAGGAGCTTCTTCATTGTCCCTGCAGTGTGTGGCCGAGAATTGTTATGAAGAAGGAAACGCATGACAATTACGTTGTAAGGGTTGCATGAAATCAGGCGAAATCCCTCAGAAAGCACTCATACTTGGCGGGAGACACTGATTTATAGGCATTTTATGTGCTCACTGTGCACTCAGAACTCCAAAGATCGATGTGACGTGATGAACAAGCCTGCTAGAGACACTGTCCAACACATCTGTCCAAAGCTTCATGGATTTTCACTGCAGTTTCCATTTCACGACAAATCTGACCTTAATAAAAGAAAAGCCCTCCTGAATAGTACCCGTATTCTTTATTCAGAAGCCGGCCAGTGTGGCCGAGCGGTTCTAGGCGCTTCAGTCTGGAACCGCGCGACCGCTACGGTCGCAGGTTCGAATCCTGCCTCGGGCATGGATGTGTGTGATGTCCTTAGGTTAGTTAGGTTTAAGTAGTTCTAAGTTCTAGGGGACTGATGACCTCAGATGTTAAGTCCCATAGTTCTCAGAGCCATTTGAACCATTTTGAACTTTATTCAGACGTATTAGAAAATAATTCATATCTTTCAATTAGCTCCTTTCATAGACAGGAATGACCGTGTTAACCGGAAGGACTACACCCCATATGATATTCTTTCGCATTTGTTTTATATTCTTCTCAACGGAAAATGGAATCCTATCTCTTCTTATAGGTAGAGGGATCGTTTGATCTGCCTAGTGCAGAAGGGACCGCTTCTAAAACTTAGTGTAAATCGACTGCAGCCCAAGAATTGCCTTAGCTGCTTCATTAAACGATCATAGGTCGCGCCGTAGAATTATATCATCCACAGATACTGCTTGAGTGTGCTGTGGCGAAATAATTAAGTATATTACTATATTACTTCAAAAGGTTTTCCTACGAAAATTTCATTTAGTACTTTCGGTGAGAATGTAAGATCTGTTACACTTGAAAGTTATTTTCTTCATTTAAATTCGAAGCCATATCGAATCTTAAACGATTCCTGAGAAATTACCAGAGATTCTATGACTTGAAGCAATATTTCCATAAGCCAGTTACGTGTAATAAGGATAGATGTCGCTACTTTTTCGCTGTACATTGCTTTGAAGCCGGCGCCGCCGTATTAGTAGCCCCTAAACATTAGCAGACTACTGTTTACAACCGCTTATTGTTCTTAATTTTTGTCGTATCCACGAAATAGTTGTTTTAAATAGAAAGAAATTACAGACATTGGCTGCAAGCGGGCATTAATTGAAATCAACGAGGAAAATTGAAAATTTGTGCCAGACCAGGATTCGAACCCAGGTTTTCTGCTTACCAGGAAGATGCTTTAGACACTAAGTCATGCGGACACAGTAGTCATCGCCCTTCCACGCACTAACCTAACACCCCCGCCGTCAGCCCATTCAACTTATCCACACACTACTGATGTAGTGCCCCTTGCCAATTATACAGTGCTTGCGTCAATAACAGTGTTAGGAAGACATTTTCAGACGCTTTTCTTGTCGTAAAGGCATACTTGATCCAGTAATACAAGGCATTTGGCCTCGTAAATGTGACTTGCTTTTTGTTACACATTTCGAATAACCAAGATGCGAAGTATGTGATATGAGGAGGCTGCATTCGTAATCCAGCATTTTCCTTAATTGGGATTGACGAAACTGACGTTCCATCTGTACCCTCTTCCCGAAAATGCTGAAAACATATTTTGGTCTGGACGGTTTGCAGTAATTACTTCTCACAGCAATCAGCCAGAGCGCTCTTCGAGTTGTACTGATAGGAAAACTAAAGTCAAATTACATAAATAAAACCACTAGAGTAAAATTAACCAGCTCAACTAAAATCCATGCATGTAAAAGAAAACATCGCCTGAGCAAGACCACTTACGAATGAAATAGGATTCCTTTTCACTTTAGATTGTAATAGGAACGACAAGTACAATTGTAAGTGTTGCAAGCTAACTTTTTATTTTATTTATTTATTTATTTATTTATTTTTTTAATGGAAACATTGCCACCGGAAACTAATGTTTCGGGCTTCTAAAGTGACGGACATCGGCTTCAAGTTTGTGACGTCATAATAACTCCCCCTTGTTGTACCTCCATAACGTAACCATAATGTTGTGATATTAAATCTTGAGTTACCACCAAAGTCAAATTTCGATTAAAGGAAAGAAGACATTGTTTCAAAGTTGGTCACTTTAAAAAAATTAAGGTTTCCCTCACTGTATGTTTCCAGAATTATGATTCAGTCGCTTTTTGTCACATTAGTTTGTCCTCATTTCCTGTCCCTAGATGAAATTTACAATGTACCTGTATGTTCCGATGTTCCTGATATTTTCCCAAAACAAACTGCTCTCTAGTAACTTCCAAAGGAGCGTCAACACGTTAACCAAAATCAAAGTTAAAGCCATTTCCTTTAAACACACGTCACTCGTAGGCTTTTCTCTGTTACCCGAGAATTAATAAAATCGTTTGCTACGAGGGTCAATATGCGTAGCCGACAAGAATTTAAATTAATACACTCCTATTGCCCTCCGTAGTGCTGCAACGCGACGTGGCATGGACTCAACAAGACGCTGGAAGTCCCAACAGGAATAGTGAAGCATGTTGCCACCATAGCCGCCCATAATTGCGAAAGTGTTGCCAGTGCAGGATTTTGTTCACGAACTGACATCTTGATTATGTCCCATGAATGTTCGATGGGATTCATGTCCGGCAATCAGGGTGATCATGCCATTGGCTCGAATTGTCCAGAATGTTCTTCAAACAAATGGGGAAAAATTGTGGAGCACTGACATGACGCATAGTCATCCATAAAAATTCCATCTTTGTTTGGGAACCTGAAGTCCGTAAATAGCTGCAAATGGTCTCCAAGTACCCGAACAGTCCAGAGCACCCAGTCCATGATGTAAACACAACTCACACCATTATGGAGCCACCAACAGCTTGCACAGTAACCCGTTGACAACTTGGATCCACGGCTTCGTGCGGTCTGTGTCACACTCGAACCCTACCATCAGCCTTTACCAATTGCAATTGGGACTCATCTGACTAGTCCATGATTTTCCAGTCATCTAGGGTCCAACCGATGTGGTCACGAGCCCAGGAGAGGCTGTGCAGACGACGTCGTGCTGTGAGCAAGGGCACCAATGTCGGTCGTCTGCTGCTATAGCCTGTTAACGACAAATTTCGCCCCACTGTTGTAACGGATACGTTAGTAGTACGACTCACCCTGATTCCTGACGTTATTTCACGCAGTGTTGCTTGTCTGTTAGCACTGACGACTCTTCGCAAATGCCACTGCTCATGGTAATTATGTGAACGTTGTCGGCCACTGCATTGTCCGTGGTGAAAGGAAGTGGCTGAAATGTGGTATTCCCGGCACACTTTGACACTGTGTATCTCGCGATACTGAATCCCCTTACGATTTCCGAAATTAAATGTCCCACGTGCTTAGCTCCAGCTACTAATCTTTGTTCAAAGTCTGTTACTTCCCGTCATGCGGCCGTAATCTGGTCGGAAACCTTTTCAAATAAATCACCTGAATATATATGACAGCTCCACCAATGCACTACCCCTTTATACCTTGTGTACGCGATACTACCGCCATCTGTATATGTACATATCGTTGTCCCATGACTTTCGTACCCTCAGTGTAATACACATTGATCATTACGTATTCAAGACCTCTTGTGAACTAACACACCATGCATAAATCAGTTTCAAACATCCATTCAATAAGAGTGCCAGAGAAGATTTGACAATGGAACTACGATCTTCTCGTCGCCATGAACCGTCGGCGAACTTTTGTCTAGTGACCCGCACGTGGAACCGTTGCTGTTGCACAGCTATGTTTAAAATACTGATTATTATTATTGATTGTTATAATTATTTTTTGATTGTTATAATTATCATTGTACTACTTTTATAATCTCTATTTTTTTTCTTTAACATTAATACTGCAGAACATGTTATATGTCCTTATTGTTCTGTAGAAACTGAAATTTGTTGAATCTGAGTATGCCTGGTTAGGTGTAAGAGAGGGCCTGAAGGCCCTAATCTTGCCAGGTAAAATAAATGCATAAATAAATAAATAAATAATACTTAAATAAGTTGAAAGAACACCTTGTTGCTCATGCGCTGTTAGCATATGTCTTTTTAAAACTGAGTCAAAAGCTTTCTCAGTACCTACGAATCCAAGAAGAAGCGTAAATTCACATTCACTGGTCCGTTGTATAATTTCGTAGTCATTCATGCTTTCGTCTGATCACAGACCCTCTCGCTCTTTCAAACGCTATAGTGTAGTGTGGAAAGACGACGCGCCTTCCTTGACTTGTTGATGAACCGCCTCTGCATTAAGAATGTCTGCTTCACAAAACAGTTGCTTAGATGGCCCCAGATAATAATTTTGAAGATTACTTAGTGTTGAGCAAACAGGCTTCATCAGTACTGCAATCCTCCCAGCAATCTTCAGCTGCATATGCCGGGCTGTAGCTTCATGTGTTTACATCCGCACACAAATTTTGTGAGACTGTATGCATTTGCAGAAGAAGGTGAAGGGCACTTTGAACATTTAAGCGTTTTTCTGACTTCGCAACTTCTTAAAATTTTCAGTCGTTGATAGCTAGAAAACAAAGAACATCTGTTTGCAGGCACTTGGTTTTCTTGCTTTGATGTGAAAAATCCGGTTACGAAGCTTATGAAGTCATTTCCTATGCATCCCGTACACTTGAAATACTCTGTCAAACAAGGAATGGTCAAACATACGGTTCAGCTGAACTCTTTTAATAGGGGACAGACGATAATATTGCAGTGGATAACACAGAATGAGTGAAAGACCTGTCCATTCGAGTTTCCAATGTCGACAATACACAATACAACGTGTTTCTTAATACTATTTGCTAATCGATGCATTTATAGTCTGTAATCCTACTGAAGAAAGTACATAATGAAAACTAAACGTTCTTAGATTGACATACAGTAGCTCGCTTGAAGAAGTGCGAAAAATTACTGTGATGGCCGGGAATCGAACCCGGTTCAACTGCTTGGAAGGCAACTATGCTGACCTTTACACCACCATCGCATGTTTTCAAGGTTCTTACGATGAACAAGTAGAGCGTTTCTCTGGCTTTCTCGGCGATGTCAAAGAAGCGAATGGAGGCCAGATCTTTTGTTCCGCGCAACAAGCTCTACGCTGTTTTCACGGCTCAAGGATATCGCTCAGTCAATTCACGGCGTCAACCTCCGGAAATAAAGCCCGCGTATGTTTCCTTCAATGCGGTAAGCGGTGTGGTCGTTTTAGTTTAAGGTGTTCCCATTCTCCTCCAAGAAGTTTATATACTGTTCGAGAGAAACGTTTGGTTTCACTATCCTATATACTATAACTGAATGTCTGCTTACTTATAATTCCTTCTAGCAGTTTCATTTTTCGCTTTTATTGGCAATATGTAGGGCTTTCATGTTCGTCTGAATGTACGCGAATGTATATCCACTAACATCAAAGAGAAAAACAAATGTTGACCTGATTACGCTATTCAATAGTAATGCATCTATATCTACCTTTTATCTTGTGTTAAAACTTCTTCTTAGTCCTATGTATTAGCAAGAGCGAGGATCACAGTTAAGCAGTATTTCTGATGTAAAGCAAGAAGAAAACAGACTCATCAAACAAGGATTTAGAAATGTAGGTTATGAGAGATTATTTATGAACAGGAAGATACAGCGGATTAAGGTAAGCAGCAAGTTCAGAATCACAAAATAAAGATGATACAGTCACAGACGAACGATGCCATTATTTACGAAAGGCATACATGCATATGTTGCAGATGGGAAGGAAATATAAGAAAAGAATATGTTAAATAAAATAAGACATGAATTTTAGGCAAACGATACTAGGGATACGACAGAGCATGTGTATAAGGATGTGAAGGAAACGAAACAGAAGGTCACGTTGGGTTGACACCCCGTTTCATCAGTTACGATGGTAGTTAAAGTGCTCAGTAATTGATCATAGAGAAAATTGTATAAACATTGAAAGGTTTCTTCAAATTTTTGTCCCGTTCAAGAGAATAAATGAGAAATATAGGTATTTAACAGTGAAGACAATTGCTTTCTGAATGTAATATCAGATGAGCTGGACGAAGAGAAGGGTAGGGAAATTGTGTTTTAATTGAAAGAATTAAAGCTAGAGGCAAAGCACTATAAAAGGCACTTGCATAATTATTCCTAAAATATCCTTGGAGGATGATAATTTCTCAAAACTGGAACGACGTAGAAATTAAACAACTGCGCACTGAAGGCGATAGTCAGAACATAAAAAACGGTTACAGATCTCTCTATGTCCTTTCCCTATCTTCAACAATATAGAAGAAAGTAGATGTAAATCAAGCAAAAAAGAACATGCTTGATTTAAAAATGGAATCTTAGTAAATGAAAGAAATAATGCGACGGAGTAACTAGTATGAATTTCCACTTTGTGTGGAATTCATGGATTCTAAGAAAACTTATGACTTAGTGTCATACCGATCTACAGAATCTACCTTTGACAAGTAAAGGATTTACTTACAGTGCGTTAGTTAACTCAACAGTGCATACATCAATGCTACAGCATAAATCACCAGAACAGTTTAAAAAATCGGAATTGAAATAAGAGTCAGGTCAGGAGATTCCATCCCATCAAATTACTTTCATGGGCCGTGGAGAAGATTTGCAAAAACAAATTTTCAGTATCGTCGCTCCACTATACAGCTGATGGAGATTTATATTTGCAATTTCGAATATACTTCCTATATATGTTTGATCACATTTGTGTTCTACACATTTTCCTGAAATTCTCCCAATAAATCGAAGTTGACCATTCGCCTTTCCTACTACCATCCTTAGGAGCTCATTTCATATCGTTTTGCAACTTTACTCACATATATATTTAATTGGCATGAATGTGTCAAGCTACACATTACTGACGCTGTATTTGAGCATTAAAGAATTGCTTTTCCTGCTCATCTGTACTAACTTACAGTTTTATAGATTTAGAGCAAGCTGTCATTCATTCTAAGTCATCTTGTGTCTTCCTACAGTCACTCAACGGCGACACCTCCCGATACAAGTGTCATCAGCAAACAGCTGCAGATTGCTACCGACCCTGTCAGCCAGATCATTTATGTATATAGTGAATAATAACGGTCCTGGGGCGCTGCCGACGATACCATTACTTGTGGTGAACATTGACCGTCGAGAATGATGTACTGCGTTCTGTCACTTAACAGCTCTTCGAGCCAGTCACATTTCTGAGAACCTATCCCTTACGCTTATACCATCGTTAAGCAGGGTACCGAGTCAAATGTTTTCCGGAAATCTAGGAATACGGAACCTGCTCGTTGTCCTCTTCCACTGACCACAGATTATCGTGCGAGGAAGGGGAAAGCTGAGTTTCGTATGAGACAATGCTTTCTGAATTCGTGCTGCTTTGTGGATAGAAGATTTTCCGTCTCAAAGAAATGTACGGAGAATATGTTCAAGAAATCGCAGCAAACCGATATTGAGGATCTGAAAACGAATACTGGAGGGCTGACAATTCGAGTCAGAATTTCAGTCGAAACAAAACTCACAGTGGAGAGGATTATTTTGTAGAAAGTAGCATCCTCCAACTACAACACAACCATAAATGAAGATCTCGACGTTTTGCAGATATTCGTAGTACTCCACAACCGTCCATAACGAACGAAAGATAATATCAGACGCCGCGCGGGGTAGCCGTGCGCTCTAGGGCGTCTTGTCACGTTTCGCGCGGCTTCCCCCGTCGAAGGTTCGAGTCCTCCCTCAGGCATGGGTGTGTGTGTTGGCCTTAGCATAAGTTAGTGTAAGTTAGATTAACTAGTATGTAAGTCTAAGGACCGATGATCTCAGCAGTTTAGTCCAATAGTCATTATCATAAATTTCCAACAAATAATATCAGAATGGAATGCTAGGTATTTATAAAAAGAACTTTAAGTAAAATAGAAGGTCCATAGATGATATTTGTGAGAATAACAAGAAGTTACTGAAAAGCAAACCACTTAAGAAGCACTAGGCTTTCGCTTTATTTGTGTTTGTTGTCTCCTTCGAGAGTGAGACTTAAATTCATGTACGATGGTTTTTGCGCAATTGAAACAGTTGCCCGTTTGTAGAATTCAGGCTGAAAATTTGATAATAATTTGGGACCATGGTGAAGCGCACCTATGTAGCAAGCCAGTCTTCTTGACTTTGTTAAATAACAACGCAGTACGAGGAAAACGATTCGAAGACAGGGTTACAAATGGTTCTAAGCACTATGGGACTTAACATTTGACGGCATCAGTCCACTAGTCTTAGAACTATTTAAACCTAACCTAAGAACATCAAACACATCCATGCCCGAGGCAGGGTTCGAACCTGCGACCATAGCAGCAGCGCGGTTTCGGACTGAAGCGCCTAGAACCTCTCGACCACAGCGGCCGGCAATAGGGTTACCTCATGCATCAACGCGAGTATCGCATTGCCTTTTAGAGTGCGTAAATAAATTTTTTGTATGACGCGGTACATGGCCAACTCTGTTTCCTGATCTACATTTGTATCTGTTTAGCTACAGTAAAGAAACAAAGGTGATGTATTAGATGTTCGAGTTACTTTCTTTTGTTTTACTTTTGTTGTTGGTAGTTGCCCAGCAACAGAGTGAGCAAAAGCATGTGATAACAGCCACCTTACTTTCGGCTGCCTAACGACGCAACTGCAGCGTACGGACTTAAGAACTTTATTCTGTAGCGCAGCTTGTTAGGTGAGTACACTTTCGAAATTTTTAAGTAGGAAATAGCTTCCCAGATAATCATCGGCCCTGAGGCATCACGTCGAAACATACCGTTATAGATAGGACTTTCTTGAAGAGAAGCAGCAGTACAACAGACATTTTATTACCCTAGCTGTAAGTCGAAAGAAGTAACGTGTGTATTATCCACCGTCCCACACGAGCAAGAGTTAGTTTTCACTTCCCGAACTTGCTAAGGAACGGTAATTTCGCGACGGCATTAGCGACTCTAGCGAGAGTCGTGGAAAACATAAATGTCTACCGACATTTCTAGTGGGTTTGAGCCCAGTTTGTACATCTGAACGTCAGTGAGTGACGCTAGGCTACATGATGTAGCCGTAGAAACAGGGAAGGCAGGAAAGGCTTAAAGCATCTAGAAACGGTTTTGCGTTCACACACCTAACAATGACTCAAATTTTTTGTGCGACTCGCTATGTGGCCAACGTCTGTTTCCTCATCTACTTTTGTGTCTGTTTAGCTATAGTAAAGAAACAAAGGTGATGTATTAGATGTCCGAGTTGCTTCTTTTGGTTTATGTTTGTTGTTGGTAGCTGCCCAGCCTCTCACTTATCAGTGTGTTCCGACGTTCCGCTTCCGTCAACACGTAGTATAGGCAAAATAGTGGAAGATCTAACTTTGAAGAAAAACATTATTAGTTGTATATTAATTTCCTTACTACTCCGTAGGAGCTCCATCTCAGAGATAGTTCAGGAGCTTTGACCTTCCAGACATAACCACTGCACAAGTCGCAGCAAGAAAAATAAAATCAATTTTTCCGTATTATTTTTTTTTAAATATTACATTTTCCTGAAGAAGGCAGTATAGCTTAGAACTAGAGAAACCTTCGTATAAGTTATGCCCCGAAACCAATATCTGTTGAGATATGGGTCGTTTTTCTTGCGCCAAATTGTTAACGCTATACACTTTACCTTCATAATAACAGGTGCAGCGTATCATCGATTTCTACGCGATGAATTTTCAGCGCTATTGTAGCATGACGACCACCTCATTTTCTACAGATCGTGCAAAAGCATCTCACCGCAGTACTGCTAATATCAAAGGACGAAAGTAGTGGTCTTTCGTTCTCTGAACTCTTAAGGGGAGATACCAGTAAAATTCCAACCCAGTCGTACAAAAAATCGCAGGAGGCTGAAAATTTTTTTCATAACTCATCTTGGCACGCTAAATTCAGTGGATAAATCCAACTGCCTAAACAATTTTTTCCATCTCTTTTGAATTTTTGAACTTTGAAGAAATCGTTATTTTTTCAAACCTATAGGAGGAGCTGTTGATTATCAAGGAATGTATTCAGAAAATAAGTTTGAACCAATTTGAAATTGACGGGGGAGTAGCATTTTTTTATTGTGACCATTTTGATTTTTTTCAAAAATTTGTAGTATAGTTTTTTATCACAAGATAGATGGAAACATTGATTTTAAATGACTACGTCTGTATATGTGCATAAATTGTATGGACATCTGTAAATGTGTGTGTATATGTGTTTAATATATAGGTGCATCCGAAATATGTTGTTGTTGTTGTTGTTGTTGTGGTCTTCAGTCCTGAGACTGGTTTGATGCAGCTCTCCATGCTACTCTATCTTGTGCAAGCTTTTTCATCTCCCAGTACCTACTGCAACCTACATCCTTCTGAATCTGCTTAGTGTATTCATCTCTTGGTCTCCCTCTACGATTTTTACCCTCCACGCTGCCCTCCAATACTAAATTGGTGATCCCTTGATGCCTCAAAACATGTCCTACCAACCGATCCCTTCTTCTGGTCAAGTTGTGCCACAAACTTCTCTTCTCCCCAATTCTACTCAATACTTCCTCATTAGTTATGTGATCTACCCATCTAATCTTCAGCATTCTTCTGTAGCACCACATTTCGAAAGCTTCTATTCTCTTCTTGTCCAAACTATTTATCGTCCATGTTTCACTTCCATACATGGCTACACTCCATACAAATACTTTCAGAAACGACTTCCTGACACTTAAATCTATACTCGATGTTAACAAATTTTTCTTCTTCAGAAACGCTTTCCTTCCCATTACCAGTCTACATTTTATATCCTCTCTACTTCGACCATCATCAGTTATTTTGCTCCCCAAATAGCAAAACACCTTCACTACTTTAAGTGTCTCATTTCCTGATCTAATACCCTCAGCATCACCCGACTTAATTCGACTACATTCCATATTATGAATACAAAATTTCGTTATTGATTTACGCTTTTCGTATATATCTAGAGTTTGAAAGGATATTATACTTCAATTTCTTCGAAAAAATCTAAATCGTCGAAACTAAAAATTACCACTCCTCTGTCAGTTTTACAAATTTTTGGCTCAAAACAGATCTGGGAACACATCCTGAGATAACTAACAACTCCACGTATGGGTTTGAAAAATTAACGAGTTTTTAAAAACTCAAAAATTAAAAAGTGATAAAAAATTTGTTAAAAAAATTGGATGTACCAACGGAATTCGACATATCAATGTAAGTTACGGAATAAATTTCCAGTCCCCTGCGATTTTTGTGGTACCGGGATGAAATTTCACTGGTGCCTCTCCTTTATAACTAGAATTGTTATTAAATGAGCTGGTCGAAATAAGGAGATGGCAGTACTTAATATACACTCCTGGAAATGGAAAAAAGAACACATTGACACCGGTGTGTCAGACCCACCATACTTGCTCCGGACACTGCGAGAGGGCTGTACAAGCAATGATCACACGCACGGCACAGCGGACACACCAGGAAACGCGGTGTTGGCCGTCGAATGGCGCTAGCTGCGCAGCATTTGTGCACCGCCGCCGTCAGTGTCAGCCAGTTTGCCGTGGCATACGGAGCTCCATCGCAGTCTTTAACACTTGTAGCATGCCGCGGCAGCGTGGACGTGAACCGTATGTGCAGTTGACGGACTTTGAGCGAGGGCGTATAGTGGGCATGCGGGAGGCCGGGTGGACGTACCGCCGAATTACTCAACACGTGGGGTGTGAGGTCTCCACAGTACATCGATGTTGTCGCCAGTGGTCGGCGGAAGGTGCACGTGCCCGTCGACCTGGGACCGGACCGCAGCGACGCACGGATGCACGCCAAGACCGTAGGATCCTACGCAGTGCCGTAGGGGACCGCACCGCCACTTCCCAGCAAATTAGGGACACTGTTGCTGCTGGGGTATAGGCGAGGACCATTCGCAACCGTCTCCATGAAGCTGGGATACGGTCCCGCACACCGTTAGGCCGTCTTCCGCTCACGCCCCAACATCGTGCAGCCCGCCTCCAGTGGTGTCGCGACAGGCGTGAATGGAGGGACGAATAGAGACGTGTCGTCTTCAGCGATGAGAGTCGCTTCTGCCTTGGTGCCAATGATGGTCGTATGCGTGTTTGGCACCGTGCAGGTGAGCGCCACAATCAGGACTGCATACGACCGAGGCACACAGGGCCAACACCCGGCATCATGGTGTGGGGAGCGATCTCCTACACTGGCCGTACACCACTGGTGATCGTCGAGGGGACACTGAATAGTGCACGGTACATCCAAAACGTCATCGAACCCATCGTTCTACCATTCCTAGACCGGCAAGGGAACTTGCTGTTCCAACAGGACAATGCACGTCCGCATGTATCCCGTGCCACCCAACGTGCTCTAGAAGGTGTAAGTCAACTACCCTGGCCAGCGAGATCTCCGGATCTGTCCCCCATTGAGCATGTTTGGGACTGGATGAAGCGTCGTCTCACGCGGTCTGCACGTCCAGCACGAACGCTGGTCCAACTGAGGCGGCAGGTGGAAATGGCATGGCAAGCCGTTCCACAGGACTACATCCAGCATCTCTACGATCGTCTCCATGGGAGAATAGCAGCCTGCATTGCTGCGAAAGGTGGATATACACTGTACTAGTGCCGACATTGTGCATGCTCTGTTGCCTGTGTCTATGTGCCTGTGGTTCTGTCAGTGTGCTCATGTGATGTATCTGACCCCAGGAATGTGTCAATAAAGTTTCCCCTTCCTGGGACAATGAATTCACGGTGTTCTTATTTCAATTTCCAGGAGTGTATAACGTAAAGCTGTTCTCAATACGAAAATTGATCTGATTGCTGTAGTCCTTTACTGTATGATACCTTAATTAGTGAAACAAATTCACCATTGCTAGTTGTCTGTTGGATTTCTGGGGAAGGACGAAGTTTGTTGTAACAAGACTGTAAACAAATCAGGGAATTCATAAACAAGAATAGAACCAATCGCAACAGAAATACTGCAGTGGTTATGAGAAATCTAAAACACCATTTTTAAATACACTCGGCTACGCGATGATTTCAGCTGGTCTCCTCAGGAGTACGATTCAAATATTCTACCTCCAGCACAACCACACTTTGTGAGGTAATTTTGAACTTTCTCCAAATGAATGATCTCTTTCTTGCCTAGGGATTTTTAACTTACCTCCAGACACATTTCAGTTTCAAACTGGAACAAGAATTTGAGAAAAAAGCTGTAGTGCGGTAAATGCAATGAAATATGGCACAATGTACTAACAATTTCCTACCCATGTTTCACCATAAACTTGTCCTTTCTTTGCAGTTATGAACATTACAAAAAAAAAAAAAAAAAAAAAAATGCGAGCGAAATTCAGACTTCCCTGGACGCAGGCCACAGTGTTGTTATCCAGCAGCTCAGCCCTACCTGGTCATAGAGTGTCACCTTGAAACTCATAAACTAATCTTCGCACTCTAGCATCAGCTGTTGAGCCGTGCTGCGGCTCGCGTTGGTGCCGTGTGTAGGTTTATGCCAGAGCGTATCGTTTAGTTGGCATGGTTGCGTTGTTTGCTTTCTTTTCGTGTTCACTGGCGCCTCTCGGTTTCGTAAATGTTGCCTGCCGCTAGTGGCATCAGCGGCGCTTATCGATAAGCAGTAACTGCTTCTCTATTTTGGGGCGACCTCTTGCTTCTTCCGTGTGGTGTGAGTGTGTTGTTCGGTTGGGGATGCTGGAGCAGCGAAGCCCGCACAGAGCAGAAACACGCCGCGACCGCTGGCGGCGTGTATGGACTGCCTGATCGAAGGGCAGTGGTCACGAGGGTGCTCGACGTCGTCGAAACCGAGTCCTACATGTTTAAGTTGATTTCATGGCAATTCGCTTAGAGAAACCTCCACCATTGTGAAATCTCGCGATTCCCCAGTGACTTGTGTTCGTGTTGCTGCTCGTAGTGTCGCCGAGGCGAAAAGCAGCCAGTGGAGTGACTGGGGAAGGCGGATCTGATTAGCCTTCCTAAGCTTCTAATTTCTATTTACTTTTCAGCTTCTTGTATTGTGAAGTTCAACCAGCGGTATTTTTCTGTCTTTTGGCCGCTAACGCCCCAGTTACCTGCCCGGAGGGTTAGTGTATGTAAGGGTAGTGTACATTTCCTCACCATCCGCCACTGTCCGGTGAGGCGAGTAACTTTGACAACTTCTTGACTGTAGGTTGGGTGGCGTTCTTCTACCTTAGTGGTAGTCATTCCTTCTTGTTCTGGGCGCTCTAAGCACAGTATTCTGCGGGCGGAGCCCAGACCGCCGGTTCCGGATTTGGCGTAATTTTACATCTTGCATTTGTTTTGTTGGATGTCAGGTAGACTCACAAAGATTATCATTAGTCTGTCGTTAGTCTGCCACTATTCCGAGTTAGCATCTTGCAATCTGAATGTAACTCTTGGCTGCCTTTCTCTTCGCTCGCGAAAGTGTTTTTGGTGTGACCTACTCAGAGACCGATTCCTGGAGCTCCGTCTGTCACTGGCCCTTGTGTTTTATTTTATTATTGTATTATTAAATTACCATCATTTGTCTCATCTGTTTGTTGATCTGTTGTTTGTTTTTCTTTTAAATCAACTTTTGCTATGCCATTCGCCATTTGACAGTATATTTGTTAATTTTTTGTAATTGCCATTTTGGCGTTAAACGCCTTCAGCCGTGATTGTGGTTACTTGCTTTAAAATTCTGATTGCGACCACATTGGCCTGCCTTCAAAATTATCGGCTCTCTGTATGTTATTTATCTGTTAAATTTTAAATAATTTCCATTTTTCGCGTTTAAGGCCTTCATCCGTGATTGTGGTTGCTTGCCTTAAAATTTTGATTGCGACCTCATTGGCTTGCTTTCAAACATTATTTATTGAAATAAATGAGTGAAATTGCAAAGCAAACAAATAGTAATTGATTCGGGCCCCGTCCACAATCGTATCCCAGTCCTGCCTTTCTTAATTATCAGGTTTCAGTTGTCTTTCAGGGGTTGCCACAACATGTTCTTTCACGGTATTTCTCGTAACATTCAACTAGACTGGTGTGCAAAACTTTAGGTCAAACGCATTTTTCGCATGATGTGTCGTTGTCAAGTAACATAGCACGATGGAATTTGGACTGCAGATAGAAAGAACTGCTACACAAGGTAAAAGAAATAAATACGGAATGAGGTGAACAGAAATGACACTTTTATTCGAAGACAATAATTACAGCCAAATTACTGCGATTTGTGCTGGTCCCTTGGACATTACAATAAGCGGGACTGGGTTGTTCTTAATAGGGCAGCCCATGCTCCCACGCCGGCCAGAAAGTTGGTAAGGAGTTCTTGTGGTAGGGCGTTCCATTCCTCGACCACTGCGGTCGACCACTGCTTGATGGTCTTTGGCGTATGTGGACATCCTACAATGCATCTCTCCAGCGCATCCCACACATACTTGATGGGACTTATGTCAGGGAAACGTAGGACACATCCTCTCGTTCTAAGACTCCACATAAACAGTTCGATGCGATCGCACATCGTCATCCATAAAAATGAAGTCAGGGCCTAATGCAGGCCCCGAAAAGACGCACATGGGCAAGGAGTAAAATGTGGCAGTGACGTTGATCGGTGACTGTACCATATTCAAAGCTTTGGAGGTCAGTACTCCCCTGCAACACTGTACGTCCCTACACCGTAATACTGGAGCGCCAAAACGATATTGTTCGTGTGTTCCTGGGTGCATTTAGTGTTCCCATTTCTCGCTATATGACAGTATGTCCAGATTCACTATACAGACTTAATGTGATCTAGAGCACGTGACCCCAGTCCCCATTGCTCCAGTCAATGTGCTCTTTAACACGGTACACTCATGAGCCACTATGACTGTGTCACTGCACTCCATCATGTGCGTCTATTCAGTGGTGCACTCAGCAGTCACTTAACTTTTATGGATGACACTGAGTAACTGCATGGAAGAGGGCTGTTGGAGGAGCTCTTCGAACGAGAGGATATTCGGCGGACGGACTGGCCTCCTTGTTCCTCCGACTTAAATCCCATGGAACAAGTGTGCGATGCGTTGGGGAGACGTATTGTGGCACGTTCACGCGCACCAACGACCATCCAACAGTTGACAACCGCCTTGGTGGTGGATTGCAACGCCCTATCACAACAACTCCTTGCCAAAAAAAAAAAATGGTTCATATGGCTCTGAGCACTATGGGACTTAACATCTGAGGTCCTTAGTCCCCTAGAACTTAGAACTACTTAAACCTAACTAACCTAAGGACATCACACACATCCATGCCCGAGGCAGGATTCGAAATGCGGCTAATACGAGACCACCTCGCAGGGCATGCACTGCTATCTATGATGATAACGTAAATTCTTAAGAAGTACAAAGTCCCGATTTCATGTAATTATTGTCTCTGAATGAAACTGTCATTTCTGTTCGACTCATTGCGTATATATTTCAGTTACCTTTTGTACTATACTCGAGCAGTTCTTTCTCTGTACCGACTAAGTGACATCGAGCTGTTGTGCCGATTTTCGGCACGATTGTGTTCCGGCCGCGAGTGTTAAGGTCGATATTGGCGTCGCCAGAGATATTGGAGCGCCGAGTTGGCGGCGCGTGGCCCTCTGGCGGCGAGGAGAGGAGGGTACCTTTCTACCATTACGATTCTGTAAGTTTTTATTTGGAAGTGACGTTGTTTGCTACTGTTATTGGTTGAAAATTTATTACTCGATTAATCAAAGGAATAGTTATTTAACCAGCCTTTCTATGAAGTATTTTAAGACTTGTTCTTCAATGAACGATTATTAATAAATTACGTAAATCAGTAACGTTGTGTAAGCAGTTATTGAAGGCACCCATCTCCACTAGTCAATCAACCATGGCCAGTTGGGAACGGGCATTGGTGCAACATTAGGGGACCATAGGGTGTTTGTTAAGTTGTGGCAACGCTAATCTTGTTGTTTGTTGTTCTTGTTGAAGTGTCTAGTCGCCCCCAAATTAAAAACTAATTCTGCGCACTGTGTTACTTGGCAGTTACACATCATGCGTAAGTTACTTAAGTTTTACGCATCACTGTAATCGAAAAAGGCTACCACTAAATGATAGAGTAACTTATGAAACAGGCGCAGAACCAAGGTGTTGGTCAGGTGTACAGTAAAAGCATTTATATTTTTACGTACATCACCTTCATCATCATCGTCTCCACCTGAAGCATAAGCCCTTTTTTTTGTTTTCCCTGTTACGATACCAATCGCTTCTTCAGTCTTCCTTGACTACTTCTCACAACTAGCTTAAATCTTCTTATCTGGAGAGATGATCTTTCTCCGCCCATTCTTTCGAGACGTTTACTCCGATTTCTTTTATTTTATTGTATTTTGTTGAGGATGTTCAGCTCTTCCCTAATTTCCAGATTTCTAAATGTGTTGGCTCTTTTGCATCCCCTTACTGCTCTTAGAACCTCATCTCCGTTGCACGTGAGCGACTCTCTTGACGTTTATTCATAAACTACGATTCATTTCCGTAAACAAACACTGCAGCTGCTATTATCTTACAAAATTTCAATCTTGTTTCTTTCCTCATTTTATTTTCTAGACATCCGTTTTATTATTGCACATGTGTCCCCAAATTTCGCTAATTTCCTCTTTGTGTCTTCGTCATACTCATACGGACATCACAAACTAAATAACTAAAATGTTTGAGCTGTTCTGTTGTGCTGTTGTTGATCACAATGTTTGTCCTTACAGGATGTTTCCTTCTGAGAGGCATTTTCTGAAACTGTCAAATGGTACTCTTCACAAACCTTACCAAATAAACGTGTTCCCCTTTGTAGGTTATCTTCATTATCTTATTATATTCTTCGTCTACGTATAAAAGGCAATTCAAGCGGGAATTACTGTTAATCTTAATTTCCCCATTAAAAATCTCCATCCGTTTCCGAATTGCGTAATCCAAATAAATGTCGAAAAGTGTCAGTGAAATGCTGCACCCATGTCTTACTCCTTTGTTTGTGGCTAAAGGCTGGGTCAGATTGTCATTTATATCTAAAATTACGGTCGTGCGTTTGTACAGACTTTTTAAACGTTTATTAGGTGCTATGAATATCCTCTTTTCCTCATGATTCTCCACCGTTTCTAACAACATTATCGAACGCCTTAATAAAATCAATGAACGCTAAATGGATTCCCCTATTATACTCTCTCTTTGTTTTTCGATTATTTGTTTTATGATCAATACTGGATCTTACATCTATCTGATTCTTCTATAGGTCTCGCTGCAATTGCAGTCTCCTTTTTTAAATACTGATATCACCTTTGCTTGTGACCATGCTTTTGGAATAGCTCCATTTCTCCAGCACATATCAAACAAATTTTAGCAATTCAGCGTTTATACCAACCATACCAGTAGCTGCTCCGTTGTTTGTTGAGTTGGTTCATTGAGATACTTAAGGAAAGCGTCTTGCTTTTTTCCCCCTATAACCTTATCTAATTCTAGTATTTAAACTTTTAACACTTTCTTCATTCTTATCTTTTTTATTTTTTCCTAAGGCTTTCTCAACTGCATCTTCTACATTTTTCCATTTCTTCTCTATTTATTCAGCTTCTTCTTTCGCCATTTCCTGTACATATCTGTTTGAGGTATCACCAAGACATGGTCAGAACCTATGTCATATCCCCTGTACATTCTTGTGTATCTTTCTTTGCTTTCTAATTTTTCATTAATGATGTTGTAATCAATAAGAGACTTAAATCTTCGGGCTGACCATGTATATTTAAGGATATCTTCTTTACAGAAGACTGTATTGATTATCTTCCGTTTTTTAAAGGAAACAAAATCTCTAAACAATTTTCCATTGTTATTTATAACATATTACCTATCTATCTTGTATGATCTAAATCGGATAGATTTATTCCCCACCCTTGCATTATATCTCCTGTTAATATTATTTGATGCTTACTGCTATACTTGTCCAAACCGATTGCAGTTTGTCATACAAATTTATAGACTTCTTTTGTTCCATTCATGACATCCATAAACTGCAATGATCGTCAGGTTTTCCTCTCTTATTTGACAGTTAAAACTTTTCTTGTTTCATTTACATAACTGAACCCTATAATTCTCTTTTCCCGTCTTTCCTGTGTGTAAATGGGAGCCGTTCTGCTTGCTCTCTCCTGCTTTCATATTCCGCTATATAACATCAAACATTCTCCTACATACTTGTTACCCTGCAGCTTTTTCTTTATGTTTTTTATGGATCTACGTCCACCTAGGCCTTTTTTAAAGTTTCTGCTAACCCTTCCTCTTTGTTTGCTAAACCTCTGACGTTCTCCAAGGCAGGTTGGCTTCCCTATGCCTGAGAGTCCTCCCTACCCTTTACTTGTAACTGGAGATGACAGGGCAGGGACATGGGAAGGGCAGGCTTAGGACGGGAAAAAGGGAACAATAGGCTGTAGTGGGACACAGTCTGGCTCCTCCCCTTCGGCCTGCCCCACTTGGGTGACCCTTCTGGCAGCTAAGCTACCGTCGACCTAGCCCTCCGGATCCGGGGCATGCAAACCTCCTCGCCTACACGGACAGTGCTACGTTAAGGCGGTATCCCCTAAGATTTCCAAATTTCTCAGATACATTTTGGACAATAAAGTAGCATAAACACAACAATTGTCGAAAATGACGAGAAATTGTAGAAAATTACAAGCAGTTTTTGAGTTCAGAATGAGATTTTCACTCTGCAGCGGAGTGTGCGCTGATATGAAACTTCCTGGCAGATTAAAACTGTGTGATCGGCCTAGACTCGAACTCGAGTTCGAGTCTCGGTCGGGCACACAGTTTTAATCTGCCAGGAAGTTTCAGTTTTTGAGTTCGTTGCCCACCTACACGAGGTCCCGACCTGACCGCCTGCAGAGGATATTCCAGGCAAGTAAAGGCGCACAGTCACAAGCTGTCCGTATTTGCCGTGAACAACGAACACCACAGTGTGTGTGAGGCCTCAGATTGGACCGGTAAACCGCAGAATACTGCGTAACCCAAGACAGAAAGGAAACGAACCTCACCCCCGCTAAGAAAAAATACAGGAAGACCGATTTTCGAAACATAGTCCACAAATAGTGATATTCTGCAGATCTGTGTTTATAATCGTAGTGTTAATCGAAATACTGATAATGGTGAACGACTACTTTAATTATATATTGCGTCAGTTTTTATATTGTCAAAATTGTGAGAGTTTCCTGGTACTGCAGTTGTTAAATCTGTAGCGTGACATGTACTATTGGCATTTTTGGAAGAATAATTCTCAAATGTTGTAGTTCTCTGAAATGGAATTTCTTGAGAGATATGCCAAAGCGATGTACTCGCTGAATGTAAACAAATTATTAGTGTATTTAAAATAATTTATTGTTATTATTGTTATAATCTTAGGCAGAAGCAGTATGTTAAAAGTGGTGGTGGTGGTGGCAAGTTAGAATTGGAACTTTCCGGACGGGAGGGAGACTAACAGGCTGTGACCCCTTCCCAGACCTGAACTGTGGCTCTGGGCGTGTTACGAGACAAATCTTGATTCGAAAGAGAGGTTCATAGTTTTCTAGTTCAAGTAGCCAGAGTGTACAAAAAGCTTCAGCTGCAAGGCGAAACCCGCGGCCAACCTGACGGCGTTTGCTACGTGACAGCGCAGGAGAGCGACCGCAGCTGCCTGCGGGCGTCACGTCTGGCGCCTCGTCTGTGACGTCACGGTGAAAGGAAGAATACCATTGTCTCTCTGTCTCCACGACTACTGAGAGCATAGCGCTACTGTGCGATGGTGGTGTAATGGTCAGCATAGTTGCCTTCCAAGCAGTTGATCCGGGTTCGATTCCCGGCCATCGCATGAATTTTTTATTTTATAGACTTGTAAATGATAATGAACCATATTCATAGTAAGAAAATACAGTCAGTTAGACTACCACTTTCAGATGATGTAGCGTACAATAACGGTGAGCCTCATTTTATAGTTATGGTTTTGGCAATGAACATGAATAAATACAGGGCTATGGGCAGCTCGGCTACAAATCTCGAAGAGAAGCAGCTACAGCACAAGATAGCCGAATTACTGAATTCGAAATACTAATTTTTCATGAATTATTTGTAATTAAACGCAGTCGTCTTACATATGTGAAACTGACTTCAGTCTGCCGCTAGTTAAATTTGTCACCTTCTCTAGCCAACGAGCCAAACGTATTAATCTGTCATTTTCTCACTTTCATGGAAAAGGTCTGTGCTGAACTATATCAGCAGATAAAACTAGAAACTGTGTAATCTTCCTTTCTGTAGTTCGTATAATGACATGGTCTGCCAAGGTTGTGCATCACTTAATTTCTTCATCACTACTGAAATCTTCGTCGTAATCTTCAGAAGTACTAAAGAATATCTTACCTGAAAACTTAGTTTTTTGATACTCTTTGCTGAACAATGTTTCGTAATTATTTTTATTCTCGGCCATAATGGCTATGTTTGTGAACCGTGACTGGGTGGGATAATTATTTATTTCTAATTTCTGCTACCAGTCAATTTTTTTTTTATTTTATGTTTAATCTAACATAATACAATGCGTTTCGAATATGTCCTGTTCACCTTCAGGCGTTTATACATACATACATACATACAGAGAAATGTTACTTAAAAATAAACAGTCTTAAGTAGATTAATCTAGAACTCTTGAAACGTCCCCTTAAAAAAATTATTGAATTACTGTGCTGATAAACCTCTTACATTATTTGCTTTTCAAACAGCTGAGCAAAAATGAACGTACTCAAACATTCACTAAAGTGACACACAATATTTTTAGCGCAACGCAATCTGACTTTCAGTAATCGCTACAAAGAATGTCCCTGACTAACATTAACCTATACCTTTCAGAAATCACTTACCTCACTACTGCAATTCAGCGAGCGCCACTACTGCCAGCTAAATAAAAGATTCAAACTACGGAAGGCACTAACTACTGATAGGCATAGTTAGCAAATGAAAGATTTTGATAGAGAACAAACAATGTATTCACCTTAATATTGTTGAAAAGTCATAATATACATAGCAGTTCATGACATCCAGTCTTACAAATTTCAAAACTCCGCCATTTCTCTCCCCAGCACTGCTGGCGGCTCACCTCCAACTGCGCAACGCTACGCGCTGTTAACAGCCAACTGCCCAACACTACAATGGCCAACAACAATGCAAACCAGCCACAGACTGCACACAGCGCAGCCAGTGATTTTCATACAGAGCGCTACGTGGCGTTACAAATATAAAAACCTAAACAGCCTACTTACACTCTTTGTCCATTGTTTGTTACTGTAGCGGCTGGTGTGGCATTTGGGGAGAAGGAGGGGACAGTGGATGGCTAGAAATCGAAATCAGTGGTGTCTTCTGCTGGTTTTCTTCCTTGTGGTTGACTATGTATGATTTCACAGCCTATATAGGATGCAGATAGATTTGCATCAGTTATGTGTAACGAAAATAGTGTGAAAGGCTTTTATATGACAGTTGATCACATACGATTTCGTCATCTTGCTGCTTCACTTGCGTCACTGGTGCAATGGCGGAGCTGTTGATTGACATTACACTATTGCATATTGTATTTTGTCACTGATTGCCGACGTAATTCATTGCACAAATTGCTTCGATATACATGTAAACATGATGCACACAACACAAGATGGCGGACTTAGCATGTGAGATTGCATCGATTATCGAGATTTTGTATCGATATTCTTGGTACTGACAGATTTGTGGTCAACTATTTACATTGACACATCTTGAATCTATTGAGTTAGAACTGGCTTAAGACTGTTGAAGAATTTTGAGTTTTTGGATTCGGTTATCTCATTAAGAATGTTATCTCCATGCTTTGTATTATGAATGAAAATTTCCATTTCTTCCATGATATCCATTCTTTTACAAAATAGCAAAAAGTAGTGCAGCACCCTGATGTGGCATAGACTCAAAAAGTCGTTGGAGGTCCCTTGCAGAAATATTGAGCCAGCTGCCTCTATAGCCATCCATCGTTGCGAAAGTGTTGCCAGTGCAGGATATTGAGGTCGACCTCATCTCTCGATTATGCCCCATAAATTTTCGATAGGAATCATTTCGAGCGATCTGGATGGCCAAATAGTTCACTCGAATTCTCCAGAGTGTTCTTCAAACCAATCACGAACAGTTGTGACCACTGACATGGCGCATTGTTACTCACAAAAAGTCCATTGTTGTTTGGGAACATGAGGTCTATGAGTGGCTGCAAGTGGTCATTTTCGGCTAATGATCGGTTCAGTTGGACAAGTGGATCCAGTTGATTTCATGTAAACACAGTCCACACCATTATGGAACCACTACTAGATTGCACAGTGCCTTGTTAACAGACAACTTGGGTCCACGGCTTCGTGGGATCTGCGCCACATTCGAACCCAACTATCATCTTTTACCCACTGAAATCGGAACTCATTTAGCAGGCAACATTTTTTCAGTCGTCTGCGTTCCAACTGAAATGGTCACGAGCCCAGAACAGGCGCTGCAGGCGATGTCGTGCTGTTAGCAAAGGCACTCTCGTCGGTCGTCTGCTTCCATAGCCCATTAACGTCAGATTTCGCAGCACTGTCCTAACGAGTACCTTCGTTGATTTCTACGGTCATTTTAAGTAGTGTTGCTTGTCTGTTAGCACTGACATCTCTACGCAAACGCCGCTGCTCTCTGTCGTTAATGAAGGCCACTTCATTGTCCGTGATCTGTGGTTATGCCTGAAGTGTGCCATTCTCGGCACATTATTGACACTGTGGATCTGGGAATATTGAATCCCCTAACGATTTCCGAAATGGAATGTTCCATGCTTCTAGCTCCAACTACCATTCCGCGTTCCAAGTCTGTTAATTCCCGTCGTGCGGCCATAATCGCGTCGGAAACCTTTTCACATGACTCACCTAAGTACAAATGACAGCTCCGCAAATGTACTGCACTATTATACTCATACCCTGTGTTGCGATACTACCGCCATCTGTATCTGGGCATACCGCCATCCCAAGACTTTTGATACGGCAGTGTACGCTGCACACCAATATTTTCCTACTGAAGACTCTGATCACTTACTGCCAGTTTGCAGTCAGACAATCCTCTAACATTTTCAGGTGACGTCAAATTAACAGGCGGAGTATAGTGCTTAAGCTGGGAATTTCGTCAGATTTTCATATATAAAAAAGGGATCTGACGTTAGACATTGTGAAATATTTGAATATCTCTCGGTGCGAAGAGAAGTTGCGTTCGGATACAATTATGTACACAGGTGTGATAAATTTATATCACGTCACGAACACAAAAAGTGGATGTTCATTTTCATTAAAAGGACCAATTACGTTTTAAAATGTTCAGAATTGCTCGTTTACAAGTTATTTACTTGAGGATCTTGAAAATAATACGTGTCACATGAGTCGATATCGCGGAAAGTTGGCGTTGCCCCCCCTCCCAATCACGCAACCTACCGCTAGTACCCAATATGCCAGTTTATGTGCTCAAGTTATATGCATGATTCTAGTTAGTAGTAGATTATTAGTTCGTTTTATTGTATAATAATCTGCCAGAGACAATTTTTTTTCTCATGCCTGCTCTATCTTTAAGGGAGTAGCCTCCTTGAACGCACGAAAAATAGGTAATTTCTCGTGATTTTTTTTAAGGAAAGTAAAAAATTGTACTGAAGCTGATGATATAGTTTTATTCCTTACACTTTTGTCTTTAAGGAATTACTTTTGCCTCCACATCGGACGCTCTCTGTAGCCGCTGCGAATCTTGCAGTCGGAACACTAGTCCGGCGGGAAATGCTCCTATTGACCCGTAACAAAATAATTTTGTATAAATCATTTGCAATACATTTTCTACCAGCATACACAGGATAATTGAAAAATATTAAGTTTTAATAAAATGGTGACGTATTGAAACAAGTGTCATTTTCTTTCACCCACAAAATCGAGACAAAATCGTGCACCAAATTCTGGCTTTTGAAGATATCACAAAACGGCTACGTATGCTGATAGAGAATTCAATTTAGAATACTGGCATAAAATTCCGATGGAAATTGTATGTACCATTCTCAAGTTATGTTTACCGACAATTTGAAAAACACTGTTTCGAGAGAAACGCGTTTAAAAATTTTTGAAAAATATCCGCTATGCATCAGATAGCTTCGTTCAACGAACCGTGGTAAATAAGAACAGAACATCAATACCGCCGAGGCTTACGTGTGGCCATGAGGTCTATAGAAAAGCGACGCATAATGGTCGTTACTTTCATAAAAATTTTAACTACCATCCCAACAAAACAGAGGTATCATAAAAACAGGTCTGTCAAAATTTATGAACCGTTTTATTTGCAAGACGAGGTTAACCACCTGCGGTCAATCTATAAGAAGAATGGTTATTCTAACAAGGACATAGATCAAGCTTTTCGCCGTAGGCAGAGAATCAGGATCGGTAAAGAACAATGGCCGCGCAACGGGAATGTTTTTCTTCCGTTTATTAGTAAGATTACACATCGCATTGGGAAAATGTTAGAGGAGTAAGGAGTCAAATCCATTCTCAGATACATCAGGAAGATAAAAGAATATATAAGAACGGCAGAAGCTACACGAGATCCTTTGGCTACATTGGGTGTATACAAAATTCTTTGTAGTTGTGCACTAGTATACAGGGTGATTAAAAAGAAACTGCACACACTTCGTGCGTGTAATGCTTGAATCATAAGAGTAAATTGTTAAATAAAGTTTTGTCTGAAACTGTTTTATTTCCAAGTTATGATGCACAATGCCGTTTTTGATAGGCGTTAAATCGTGGCCAGTACAGGTTTTTGGCGTCTCGATTCGCCTGCATATCGATTGATGCTGCTTTGTTGACGGTGCCGCGACGGCCTTTGTGGCCGAGCGGTTCTAGGCGCTTCAGTCTGGAACCGCGCGACCGCTACCGTCGCAGGTTCGAATCCTGCCTCGGGTATGGATGTGTGTGATGTCCTTACGTTAGGTAGGTTTAAGTAGTTCTAAGTTCTAGGGGACTGATGACCTCAGATGTTAAGTCCCATAGTGCTCAGAGCCATTTGACGGTGCCGCTCCACATTTCAGACGGTAGGCAGAAGAGTATGCTGCTTATCCTGATGGGTGGACAGGTCGTTCAGGACCAGTTGGTTGGCCCGCCCGATCTCCAGATGTTACAATCTGGTCGTGTATCTTTGGGGCCCTCTCAGGGAGATCGTGCATGGCGTTGCAACTGAGAATGTAATACAACTGCAGTAGTGAAATGAAAATGGCTTTGCAACTGTGCAGAATGAGATGATCGGGACTCGCAGCATTCCGAGAATGGTAAGAATTCGAGCACTCCACTGCCTTCGTCTACATGGGCATCATTTTGAACACGTCCTGAGTAAACGTACATTACTAGTTGAGTTCAATTTCGGCTACCTTCGTGTCGTTGCTTTCTGAATGGCATTAATTTTGTGTTTGTGATTTACTTGTGATCCTTACTCCACTGCATCACTCTGAAATAAAGCAGTTGGAGACAAAAATTTATTTAACGTCTTATTTTTATGCATACATTGTACCCATGAAGTATGCACACTTACTTTTGAATCACCTTGCTTTTTGGTACAACGAAAAGAAGTTTTAATACCGATTTAGTTGAACATAAGAGAAAATGCCGCCTGGGACAATTGAATAAATCGGACAGAGTGGAACATGTGTACCAAGAGGACAGTCACGAAACAAAATTCATTGAGACGACCTACATATCGAAAAAATCGCACCATCATGTGAGCGTCTATAGAGAGGCCTATGAGATGTGTGAATGCCGTAAATTATGAAAAATAAGACAAAATACGGAAGTCGACTTTGCACCGACAGAATGATGACCAATTACTTTCATTCGAGAATGTTGGCACTGCCTGAGATAGTCACGTGATGGACTGTGATGCCCTGTATACTGCCTATACAGAGAGGTCCATTGGTGGTGACCGGGCCAAATATCTGACGAAATAAGCGTCAAACGAAAAAACTACAAAGAACGAAACGTGTCTAGCTTGAAGGGAGAAACCCGATGGCGCTATGGTTGGACCGCTAGATGGCGCTGCCATCGGTCAAACGGATATCAAATGCGTTTTTTAAAATAGGAATCCCCATTTTTTTATTACATATTCTTGTAGTACGCAAAGAAATATGAATGTTTTAGTTGGACCACTTTTTTCGCTTTGTGATATATGGCGCTGTAATAGTCACAAACATATGGCTCACAATTTTAGACGAACAGTTGGTAACCGGTATGTTTTTTAAATTAATATACAGAACGTAGGTACGTTTGAACATTTTATTTCGGTTGTTCCAATGTGATACATGTACCTTTGTGAACTTATCATTTCTGAAAACGCATGTTGTTACAGCGTGATTACCTGTAAATACCACATTAATGCAATAAATGCTCAAAATGATGTCCGTCAACGTCAATGCATTTGGTAATATGTGTAACGACATTCCTCTCAACAGCGAGTAGTTCGCCTTCTGTAATGTTCGCACATGCATTGACAATGCGCTGACGCATGTTGTCAGGCGTAGTCGGTGGATCACGATGACAAATATCCTTCAACTTCCCCCACAGAACAGGGAAGTCAGATCCGGTGAATGTGCGGGGCATGGTATGGTGCTTCGAAGACCAATCCACCTGTCATGAAATACGCTATTCAATACCGCTTCAACCGGACGCGAGCTATGTGCCGGACATCCATCATGTTGGAAGTACATCGCCATTCTGTCATGCAGTGAAACATCTTGTAGTAACATCGTAGAACATTACGTAGGAAATCAGCATACAATGCACCATTTAGATTGCCATCTATAAAATGGGGCCAATTATCCTTCCTCCCATAATGCCGCACCATACATTAACCCGCCAAGGTCGCTGATGTACCACTTGTCGCAGCCATCGTGGATTTTCCGCTGCCCAATAGTGCATATTATCTCGGTTACGTTATCGCTGTTGGTGAATGACGCTTCATTGCTAAATAGAACGCGCGCAAAAAATCTGTCATCGTCCCGTAATTTCTCTTGTGCCCAGTGGCAGAACTGTACACTACATTTAAAGTCGTCACCATGCAATTCAAATGGTTCAAATGGCTCTGAGCACTATGCGACTTAACTTCTGAGGTCATCAGTCTCCTAGAACTCAGAACTAACTAAACCTAACTAACCTAAGGACATCACACACATCGATGCCCGAGACAGGATTCGAACCTGCGACCGTAGCGGTCGCTCGGTGCCGCACTGTAGCGCCTAGAACCGATCGGCCACTCTGGCCGGCGCCATGCAATTCCTGGTGCATAGAAATATGGTACGGGTGCAATCGATGTTGATGTAGCATTCTCAACACCGACGTTTTTGCGATTCCCGATTCTCGCGCAATTTGTCTGCTACTGATGTGCGGATTAGCCGCGACAACAGCTAAAACACCTACTTGGGCATCATCATTTGTTGCAAGTCGTGGCTGACGTTTCACATGTGGCTGAACACTTCCCGCTTCCTTAAATAACGTAACTATCGTCCAGGATACCCACCAGCACAGATAGCACACGCCCGTTGGGCATTTTGATCACAATAGCCATACATCAATACGATATCGACCTTTTCCGCAATTGTTAAACGGTCCAATTTAACACGGGTAGTGTATCACGAAGCAAATACCGTCCGCACTGGCGGAATGTTTCGTGATACCACGTACTTATGTTTGTGACTATTACAGCGCCATCTATCACAAAGCGAAAACGTGGTCCAACTGAAACATTCATATTTATTTACGTACTACACGAATATGTAATAAAAATGGGGGTACCTATTTCAAAAAAAATGCAGTTGATATTCGTTTGACCTATGGTAGCGCCATCTAGCGGGCCAATCATAGCTCCATCTGGTTTCCCCCTTCAAGCTAGACGAGTTTCGTTCTTTGTAGCTTTTTCGTTTGATGCTTCTTTCGTGAGATATTTGGCCCGGTCACTATCAGTGGACCACCCTGTATATACGGCGCTCCCTAGTGCAGTGATTGCAGTTCGCCGCTTCGCCTCTGAAAAGGTCTCCCACCGCCGGAGATGAAAGGTTTGGGGAAAGTTTTACATGCCGACCAGCCTGTCAGGTCGGACGTTTTAAGTGAAGTTAGTACCGGCCGTGAAAATCTACGTTGCATGATCAGAATTATTTCGAGTCGTTTTGCTATTGGTGTCTGGGTTTAAAGAACGAAATTCGTCGATAGGGAATTACATAATAATTTGTAAATGTTAATAACAAGGAACAAGAGAATTAAACGGAGAAGACGATTGAATATCAGCACGACTTTTCAGATACAGCTGTTGTATTGACATCGCCAGAGGGAACCCTGCCCTGACAGCGTCTGCTGCCGGACTGTTCAGAGTGCGTGAGCTGAGCGGAAGGCTTCCACCACAGCTGCTCGCGGCTACCAGTAACACGGCCCAACTTGAGAACACGGCGCAGACCGCAGCTTTGATGTAGCCGGGCCGTGGGCAGAGTCTGTGCCAACCGGTGGAGTGCCGCTCCACCACAGCGCAGCGGAGTTGTCTGCAGGCTCCTGGACTACTCTGTGTCCGAAGTGTCAAAAAAAAAGGAGCAGTTGACACTTTATTGCAATTAGTGAGACATTCATTAAAACTTTCTCACCGTAGACAGCCGCAGTGACATACACTACTGGCCATTAAAGTTGCTACACCAAGAAGAAATGCAGATGATAAACTGGTATTCATTCGACAAATATATTATACTAGAACTGACATGTGATTACATTTTCACCCAGTTTGTGTGCATAGATCCTGAGGAATCTGTACCCAGACAACAACCTCTGGCCGTAATAACGGCCTTGATACGCCTGGGCATTGAGTCAGAGCTTGGATGGCGTGTACAGGTACAGCTGCCCTTGCAGCTTCAACACGATACCACAGTCCATCAAGAGTAGTGACTGGCCAGTTGCTCGGCTACCATTGATTAGACGTTTTCAATTGGTGAGAGATATGGAGAATGTGCTGGCCAGGGCAGCAGTCGAACATTTTCTGTATCCAGAAAGGCCAGTACATGACCTGCAACATGCGGTCGTGCATTATCATGCTGAAATGTAAGGTTTCGCAGGGATCGAATGAAGGGTAAAGCCACGGGTCGTAACACATCTGAAATGTAACGTCCACTGTTCAAAGTGCCGTCAGTGTGTACAAGAGGTGACCGAGACGTGTAGCCAATGGCACACCACGCCGGGTGTTACGCCAGTGTGGCGATGACGAATACACGCTTCCAATGTGCGTTCACCGCGATGTCGCCAAACACGGATGCGACCATCATGATGCTGTAAACAGAACGTGGATTCATCCGAAAAAATGACGTTTTGCCATTCGTGCACCCAGGTTCGTCGTTGAGTACACCATCGCAGGCGCTCCTGCCTGTGATGCAGCGCCAAGGGTAACCGCAGCCGTGGTCTCCGAGCTAATAGTCCAGGCTGCTGCAAACGTCGTCGAACTGTTCGTCCCCATATGTTGACTCAGGGATCGAGACGTGGCTGCACGATCCGTTACAGCCATTCGGATAAGATGCCTGTCATCTCGACTGCTAATGATACGAGGCCGTTGGGATCCAGCACGGCGTTCCGTATTACCCTCCTGAACCCACCGATTCCATATTCTGCTAACACTCATTGGATCTCGATCAACACGAGCAGCAATGTCGCGATACGATAAACCGCAATCGTGATAGGCTACAATCCGACCTTGATCAAAGTCGGAAACGTGATGGTACGCATTTCTCCTGCTTATACGAGGCATCACAACAACGGTTCACCAGGCAACGCCGGTCAACTGCTGTTTGTGTATGAGAAATCGGTTGGAAAATTCCCTCATGTCAGCACGCCAGCCTTGTGTGAATGCTCTGAAAAGCTAATCATTTGCATATCACAGCATCTTCTTCCTGTCGGTTAAATTTCGCGTATGTAGACGTCATCTTCGTGGTGTAGCAAATTTAATGGCCAGTAGTGTAAATGTTACTTCTCGTTTCCCCATTTATTACTAGTAGAACCACAGCGCTTTCCAAAAAAAATTCAACATCACAAAAACGACAAGAAAGAAACGTAACACTGGCACGTAGTGTGCTACATGCCTGGGCATGCACAAAGTACAGCGTGTCACAAAAATAATTATTTGTTTTCATGAAAACATTACACTGAGGTGACAAAACTCATGGAACAGCGATTACACTTGTACAGGTGGTGGTAGTATTGCATACACAAGGCATAAAAGGGAAGCAAATTGGCGGAGCTGTCATTCGTACCCAGGTGATTCAGGTGAAAAGGTTTCCGACATGATATGGCCGTATGACGGAAATTAACAGACTCTGAATGCAGAATTCTAGTTGGAGCTAGACGCTTGAAATGTTCCATTTCGGAAATCATTAGGGAATTCAATATCTTCAGGTCCACAGTGTCAATATTGTCCTGAGAATACCGCACTTCTCAGCACGGACAACGGAGTGGCCGCCGGCCTTCACTTAACGACCGAGAGCAGCGTCGTTTGTGTAGAGTTGTCAGTGCCAACGGACAAACAACACTGCTTAAAATAACGGCAGATATGAATGTGGCACGTACGACGAAGGTAGCCGTTAGGACAGTGCTGCGAAATTTGACGTTAACTTGATACGGAAGCAGATGACCGATTCCAGTGCCTTTGTTAACAGCACGGCATCGCCTGCACCGCCTTTCCTCAGCTCGTGAGTTGGATCCTAAACGACTGAGAAACTGTGGCTTGGTCAAATGAGTCCCGATTTCAGTTGGTAAGAGCTGATGATTGGGTTCGAGCGTGGTGCAGATCCCACGAATCCATAGATCCAAGTTGTCAAGAAGGCTCTATGCAACCTGGTGGTGGCTGTGTTTACACGGAATTGACTTAGTTCTCTGGTCCAACTGAACCGATCATTGACTGGAAATGGTTATGTTCGGCTACTTGGAGACAATTTACAGCCATTCATGGAATTCATGTCCCCAAATAAATGTGGGTTTTTTATGGATGAGAATGCACCATTTCACTGAGCCACAACTACTCGCAGTGGGTTTGAAGAGCATTCCGGACAATTTGAGGGAATGATTTGGTCAGCCGGATCTCCCAGTATGAATCCCATCTCATGGGACATTTATTGGATATAGTGAGAAGGTCAGCTCGTGTACAGAATCCTGCGTCGGCAACGCTTTCGCAGTTATGGTCGGCTATAGAGGCTGCTTGGCTCTGTATTTCTGCAAGGGACTTCTGACCAGTTGGGTCAAGATGGCTCTGAGCACTATGGGACTTAACTGCAGTGGTCATCAGTCCCCTAGAACTTAGAACTACTTAAACCTACTTAACCTAAGGACATCACACACATCCATGCCCGAGACAGGATTCGAACCTGCGACTGTAGCGGTCGCGCGGTTCCAGACTGTAGCGCCTAGAACCGCTTGGCCACTCCGGCCGGCTGACCAGTTGGTTCAAATGGTTCTGAGTACTATGGGACTTAACTACTGTGGTCATCAGTCCCCTAGAACTTAGAACTACTTATACCTAATCTAACCTAAGGACATCACACACATCCATGCCCGAGGCAGGATTCGAACCTGCCACCGTAGCGGTCGCGCGGTTCCAGACTGAAGCGCCTAGAACCGCTCGGCCACACCGGCCTGCTGACAACTTTTCCACCGTAGCCCGGAACATACTCCGTAGTTGATCAGCGTGATGCATAAACCAATCTCGCAGTTAAGGCACAGTATTGATTTTAGTCCTGTACATAAGGGACTTGATATAAGCTCACACGAACAAGTCTAAGGGGATAATATCTGGTCACCTCAGAGTCACCATACGCCGTGAACCTCGAACGATCCACAGTCGATGGCAAATGAGGTTGAGGTAATCTCGAACAGTGAAAGTAAAATGAGAAGGAGTCACATCTTACAAGTACAAAATGGAATTCAGAATTCCACCCGACTCCAATTGCGGTTTCAGGAAAAGCACAACCACGTCGAAAGGTAACTGGTACATTATATCGTTTTCTCTGCAAAGATAATCCATAGATCTTAATCTTGGACATCCCTAGCCATACTTTCAGTTTCGAAATTTGTCTCTCCCATTCTTGCACCTCATGTGAATTGCTGTTCGGTATTAGGTCCTAAAGTCTTTTTATTGTATGTCAATGATGTTTCACCAGTTTTGTCATGCGCAAATAGCACTATGCGCTGATGACCTCTAGCTGTGTCTAAGTTCGTAACCAGTAAACCTTTAGACAGCTACCGAGAATCTCAGCACCGACCTGTATATACTATGAAAAGGATCACTGTATATGGGTTAAGCCTAATTCCATCCAAAACCCAAGTGGTACTGGTTGGTCATACTAGGCTCATCACCACGAAATATCGGGATCCATAACATCTTTAATCCTAAAGGGGACAAAGATAAACTTCTTTCCCTCAGCAACGAGCCTAGGAGTAAGAATAGATGAAAATCTTAATTGCAATGAGCACACCACTCTAAAGTGCAAGAAAACATCAGCGTCTCTCCATGCTCTACAAAAATATAAAAACCTCTTCCCTCTTGACCAATTATCGATTACAACGATGTTATCCTGGAAGGTCTTTCTCAGGAAAGTTTACAGCACCTGGAACTTACTATGAATGCCTGTGTCCGTTATATTTCTAATGGTTCTAATGGTTCTGAGCACTATGAGACTTAACTTCTGAGGTCATCAGTCCCCTAGAACTTAGAACTACTTAAACCTAACTAACCTAAGGACATCACACACATCCATGCCCGAGGCAGGATTCGAACCTGCGACCGTAGCGGTGCGCGGTTCCAGACTGTAGCGACTAGAACCGCTCGGCCACCCCGGTCGGTCGTTATAACTCTATTGTGGGACTCTTTGATCATGTTTCACCAAAATATGCACATGTTTCCTGGCTGCGTGCAGACAAGTGCAGGGGTTTCCATACTCTGTCTTCTCTGCTGTCACTCTCCCTCATATCTCTCCTTGACCTTAACGCTCTTGTCTGAACAGCACGGCAGGATCACCAGTTCCCATCAGACCATAATCCTTTGTCCTGCTTCATCGTTCAGCCACTTTCTGGAAGTCCTTCTCAAATGATATTAGAGAACTGAATAATATCTTCGGCTTCAGAAGACGATTAATCCAATATGAACTGAAGCAACAGTGACTACCTTTGCCCCTTATGCACTCATTACCCCTGTACATCATTACCAGTTACATCTTCCACATTTCCCAGTATTCTTGGCTGGTATAGTGTCCTTCCATTTCCTTTTCGCAGAATTCGCTATATCAGAAAGCATCTAATTTTTACATGTATAAATTCTTTTTATATCTGCCATACTGCTACCACTAACCCCACTGCTGTTATTATTATTATTTCAATGTAATCCTATTTGTCGTATTAAAATGGTTATTTCAAAGGTAACTACCATGTAGATACAGTACTGTATGTCTGAAACCTTGTCCAATCAGATCAGATCAAGTAAATAAATAAATAAATAAATAAAATAAATGCTGCGTGGCTACATTGAACTACAATGATTTAGAATTCCTAGTATGTGCTCTTGTTGTCTAGAAATGTGTTTTAGTTATTAAACATGTTTCATGGCAGAAATTATCTAGTGGACATACTGTGCCAGATTACAGGCTTATGTCAAGGTCACTGATAAGGATTTCTGGGGTATCAGCATAAATACTATTGAAAGTCACCCTTCACTTACTTCCACACGGGTAGTCACCACATACCTTAGGCTATTGTGCTAGCTATATTCAGGGTCACCCAGGGGAACCCCCACCGTACCCACATTTCGTGTGAATATGTAGTAAATGAAACAATGGGAGAATGCCTGTATTCCCCTACTGCCAAAGTGAGGAAGTTAGATCCTGTAAAGGTAGATTTACGACTTGGTATTCCTATGTAGATTGTGCTGCCTGGTGAACTTGAGGCTATACAGCTACAATTTAAGGCTTGTAGTACATGTATGCTTTCAAAATATTGTGCTATGCAATGACTGTCAAAAATGTAAATACATAAAACAAAATAATTTCCTATAAAGCTGTACTTACTTAATCGATAGTCCTAAGAAACATTGATTGCACGCACACACACACACACACACACACACACGCAACAATGCTGCCACTACCTCCAGCCTCCCCCAACGCTGCCACCACGTCCCCACTCGTTGAAATGTACCACAGTGTTAGAAAGATATGGCCTCACTTACGGCCAGAGCAGCAGGCTGATAATCCGTCCACCTTCCAAACAATTGGACTATGCAGCTACAATGCTTCCAAAGCAGTAGTAAAGTATGAAATAACACACGACATGCCTCCCTCATAGCCCCCTCTGCCACATCACGAGGTAGTTTAAAAACAGCCAATCTAACATAACTAGTAAAATCGATTATTGGCAAACTCTTGAGCTTCGATGCAGAATTTAACTTTTCCCTAGCACGGCTAAATCTGCGCCGTCAAAAGCTTTCTCCGTGAGATTTATCACAAAACATTGAATTATAGTATTAGACCCCGAGCCACGGAAACGTTCAAACATCGCTAAATGCATGGCAGTTACAGAGTGAAATTCCCAGTCGGCCAGCGACCGCGAAGCACCGCCCAACCAGTCCCAATAAAAAGCCAAAATTTTTGAAGCAGTCATTAAACGAAGCCGAAACAACCCTTGGAAACAAAATCCAACCATCGACTAGTGTAATGGATCCTTTCACGAGCAATAGCAGGCCCAGCGCTATGCTTCAAGCGATTTGTGTCAGGAAACTAATACAGTGCACAACTTTGGCAAACCTTGGAACAATATTTTGATCACGACACCTCAACAAAAACGGCAACGCACATTGCTGTCGTACTCCACTGCTGTAAAGGTTGTCCAATCTCCGCAAGCCATGACACATTTCTTCCCCGTAAACTAAGCGGGAAGGGTTGGGGCGGGGGGTGAGGGGGGAGGAGAGAATTAGTGGTTTGTCAGAATTGAGTGATTGCAGTTGTGATCCACTGATATTGCAGTCCTAGGGCTTTTGCACATTAGAAATCACTTGCCAATCCTGTCACTGCTTCGAAATCTTATAAATCTCTGATGGGAAATTTGTCCAACTTCTCGGGGTAGTATATGATTTTAGATAACTGAATGATCTGTAACAATTCGGAGCTGAACAAACTATCAGGTCATTAATCTACAACATGAACAATGGCGGCGGTCCCCACACACTTCCTTTGCGATACATCTAAAGTCGATGCCACTTCACCCGAGAAAAGCTGCTGGATCCTCCCAACCAAGAAATCCTCAGCACAGTCACCAGACAGAAACTATTCTTAATGATATCCACGTTGCTCTACATCAAGGACGCAGCAACCAACTCTGACACAGTCATGAAATTTTCTTAACATTTCGGACTCATTGTATACGGCAAAACAATAAGATTTAGAATTGCTTCAAACAAAAGGAATAACGTCTTAATTATGTACTGAGCAAGGTAGTCAAAGCTTAAGAACTTAACTTTCTTTTGGAAAGAACGGACCTGATTCTCCATCATGCTATCCGTATTCAGATTATCCTTGATTCTCTACAGTAGCTTGAAGTGGATGACTGCATGGATCTTTTGATGCGAACACAGACAATCTGCTTCCCGTTCTTGTCCAAATTTGTGTTCTGTCTGTAAAGACCACGTCTTCGACGAAACGTTAAATATTTTTCCCTCACATTACCTTGCAACTCCTCAATAGCCGACTGTCAAATGACGGAGACCATCTGCGCGTGAACCAAACTCAGAGCGTGCTGCACGCAAGTCCTTCCAGCAGGGATCTGGTCTTGTAAGGTCACGGTGAAAGCCGGAGCGGCGCTGTGTTCCTCTCGATGAGTCAGCGGCGCTGTGTTCCTTTCGATGAGTCTGCAACGTGCTAGGTGTGTATCATCCAGCGATGGTGGTGTAATGGTCAGCATAGTTGCCTTCCAAGCAGTTGATCCGGGTTCGATTCCCGGCCATCGCAGGTATTTTTACTTCTTGCCTTTGGGACAGTATGTCTAACTTGGATTTTTCAGTATTATTTTAATTTATTTTACTGTTAGGTCATAGGCCATAGAAATACTCAAGTACGCGTTCATAAACGCATTACAGCTCAGTGCTGCCACGGTGACCCCATGATCTTGTATTGATTCGTAATTCATTGCAACTCTGACACCTTCAGGTAAGAGAGACACTTCGATTTTCATTATTTCTTATAAATTTAAATGGTCTTGATCGCAATGTAGTGCTATAACAACTTCATGATAACTCGTTTCTGCTAACCAGCAATCATCCTCAAATCATGTTTCATTCCCACCAGATAGATACGTTAACAGTCATGTTCTCACCAGCCTTTGGATACTGACAAGTTGTAGTTCTTCTCACTGTATTTAGGCACCAATTACACTGTAAGTGTGATGTGAGGATGGTTGTTCAACAACCGAAACCGGCTATTATCTAACTATTACATTATATTGCGATCAATACTATTAAAATTTATTATTCTTGATTATAAGGCTCGCTAAAAATGCAGCAGCCTTTGCTACAGTTACAGCTATCTTTTTTCTGACTTGACTGGGGAATCGTTTAAAGTAAACAGAACATGCAATTTTTTTTCTATTGCCGCCTTTTATCAAAAATTATAACGTTATTTTGCTAATCGAACTCTTGAAAATTCGTAGACTGTAAGTTCTAAACCATATAAGCTCTAGTGTTTGAAACTTTCAACGAATATGAAAACCTAAAGTAATGTAGTCCTCCATACTGAGGGAACTCTGTTTGATCCAATAGCTTCTGTATAGATATGTGAGACCTAGCGCAATATTACCGGCTAACAGTATTACCAACACAAAACTTATAACCAGCAAACTGCACAATTTTTGGTTTCTCACTTGCCTCCATTGTTTACTAGACTTTCAAGTGTTCGACTGTGTTACTTAAAATATATACTTTAATCTTTGTAAGAGAACAACCTTGCAAACGAAAAATCTATAGAAAGAGAAATAGATTATTATTAACCAATACATATCCTAGTCATAATATCTTTTTCCAACTTAAGATGATTTTCATTTCTTGAGAAGTTCTGAAATTTGTACATTGTACATTGATTCACAGTACAGGTACCATCTTTCTTTTTTAACAAATTACATAATATTACTTGAATCTGATTGTGAAATAATACACCCTTCCGAGCGCCAGCTTTAATATGCAATGAATATTAAAGAATTAGTAATGTATTTTAAAATATACAAAGTGACTGATCTTAAAGGTTTTAAACCATAACATTGAAATCAATACTTATTTGTATAACAACAAACTTTTTGATATCAACTTCATAAAGGCTATAATATCTGTTGGATTCATCAGGGTTGCAAAAATACCTAATGTTTTGTGTAAAGATATCAAGAAATATCCTCAACTATGTGGATACCTCCCACCCACAGCTTTATATTGGACACATAAGAATGAGAGATGTTCTGTATCTCTCAATGTTGCATAATCACCATCAGAGAATGGAGTTTCCTCTATGTTCATCCCAAACATGTGTGATGGAAAACACCCACGACCAATCCTAATTCTGCAACTCAATGTGATTTTTATTTCTTGAGATGTCCTGAAAACGGGTGTTAGTCAGGATGGTAGGTTGTATCTCCGCATAAATCGTACCCTGCCGACTTTTGACGCTTTCCACTGTTAGTGCCATTCCTGCAGTGTTCCTGCAATGAGTATACAACTTTTGATGGCTTGCAGGTATAAAATGTTTGCATGTAAGCGTCAAATTGAGATATGTCACATTTTTAGAAGTCTCCTATGACAGCAGATCAGTATCCTTATTTTAAGTTATTCCTCAGTGGCTTTTGACTCATGGAGTTGATATTATTTTGTTGCTTGTTGCAGTTTCTACAGTTATAAACACCTCTAATGCACGCATAATGAGGAATTTCTATTTCTTACTTTTATTGTTTAATTCCGCAGAAATGTTGGAACACGAGAGGCAATACTGACCTTACGACTTATCTTAGAAGAAAGATTAAGGAAAGGCAAACCTACGTTCCTAGCATTTGTAGACATAGAGAAAGCTTTTGACAATGTTGACTGGAATACTCTCTTTCAAATTCTAAAGATGGCAGGGGTAAACTACAGGGAGCGAAAGGCTATTTACAATTTGTGCAGAAACCAGATGCCAGTTATAAGAGTCGATGGACATGAAAGGGAAGCAGTGGCTGGGAAGGGAGTGAGACAGGGCTGTAGCCTCTCCCCGATGTTATTCAATTTGTATATTGAGCAAGCAGTAAAGGAAACAAAAGAAAAATTTGGAGTAGGTATTAAAATCCAGGGAGAAGGAATAAAAACTTTGAGGTTCGCCGATGACATTGTAATTCTGTCAGAGACAGCAAGGGACTTGGAAGAGCAATTGAACGGAATGGACAGTGTCTTAAAAGGAGGATATAAAATGAACATCAACAAAAGCAAAACGAGGGTAATGGAATGTAGTTGAATTAAGTCGGGTGGTGCTGAGGGAATTAGATTAGGAAATGAGGCACTTAAAGTAGTAAAGGAGTTTTGCTATTTGGGGAGCAAAATAACTGATGATGGTCGAAGTAGAGAGGATACAAAATGTAGACTGGCAATGGCAAGGAAAGCGTTTCTGAAGAAGAGAAATTTTTTAACATCGAGTATAGATTTAAGTGTCAGTAAGTCGTTTCTGAAAGTATTTGTATGGAGTGTAGCCATGTATGGAAGTGAAACATGGACGATAAATAGTTTGGACAAGAAGAGAATAGAAGCTTTCGAAATGTGGTGCTACAGAAGAATGCTGAAGATTAGATGGGTAGATCACATAACTAATGAGGAGGTATTGAATAGGATTGGGGAGAAGAGAAGTTTGTGGCACAACTTGACTAGAAGAAGGAATCGGTTGGTAGGACATGTCCTGAGGCATCAAGGGATCACAAATTTTGCATTGGAGGGCAGTGTGGATGGTAAAAATCGTAGAGGGAGACCAAGAGATGAATACACTAAGCAGATTCAGAAGGATGTAGGCTGCAGTAGGTACCGGGAGATGAAGAAGCTTGCACAGGATAGATTAGCATGGAGAGCTGCATCAAACCAGTCTCAGGACTGAAGACCACAACAACAACAACAACAACAACCTTTATTCCTGGTCAGAGCTTTCCTCGCAGAAATAGAACCGACAAATACCAGCAAGCAAGTTGCGATGACTGTTTTAACGAACTTCATTGTGTCACAATACCTTCGTTTATAAATACATAAGATATTCGAAGAAATTGGAGTGATTTAGCAATTGACATCAACAAATGCTAACTGTAAAATTATTCCTTATTTCCAACTCTCGGTTTGAGTACGTCAGGGTAAATTGTATAATAATCTAGAGGCATCATTTGTGGTGTAACAGAGAATGTAAATGTAAGAGAGAGAACTTCGAATTAGTCAACTTACATTATGTGAATCGAAAATCGAGATGTTAGTTCCTTTCATATCTCGGTGTAGTCCTTAGTCAGATGATTCTGTACGTTAGGATGATACTTTGCTATACAGATTATCATTGTAATATATTGTTGATGGTTATTTATTAATTCTTTTTTGACCAAACATAATTACAAGTGATAATATTGCAAGTAACCTGAATGTTCAATAAATTACCATCGGGAATTGAATATTCATTAAATACTAATTGTCTTCATAAGTTTACAAGTTCCTCTAATAGCTTTTTTCACAGTGCATACCTCTATTAACAATGCTACACTGATAACTTCGATTCTCAATGCTTGAAGATAAAGGCCCATATTCAGGGGCATACAGCTTTCACGCAGCTCTTGTTAGCGTTGTGACGTAAAATTTTGTCATAATTTGGTGTAGTTAGGATAAATCCTCCGTAAATGATAAGAAAAATGCTGGCCCGTGCTCTCCAACGTACACTCTACGTCAGGGCTGGGTGCGTGAGCTGTCCACAGGGACTGTGGGCAAGTGTATTGTGGTGCGGACATGATGTGGCTGCAGCTCACGTTCTTACCTGTCAGGACTGATGACTGCCGTAATAGCAACCACCACCTCTACAGGGAGTTCGTGTCAGTAGTACGCGATCGACAGCTGAAGTGTTCAGTACGGGTATTGGTATACCTTATTGTAATACTACTGTACATTTTTTTGTAAGAACACATGGTCGTCGTAAGGTTGACCTTGATGAGGTAATTTGTGTACGGTGTAAAGGACTTGATGTGTGTGAAACTGTAAGTTTTGTTGCTGATATGACTGCATGTTTGCCTGCCGCTGTGATCGAACGGTTCTAGGTACTTCAGTCCGGAACCACGCAGCTGTTATGGTCGCCGGTTCGAATCCTGCCTCGGGCATGGATGTGTGTCATGTCCTTAGGTTAGTCAGGTTTAAGTAGTTCTAAGTCTAGGGGAGTGATGATCTCAGATGTTAAGTCCCTTAGTGCTTAGAGCCATTTGAACCATTTTTGACTGCATGTTTTCATAAATAAAGCGCGTGACTTAAGAAAAAAGCTACGCATTGATGTTGGCAAAAACTGAGAAGCAATTCTCGGTGTTGCACGTCTCAGGGGCGCTCTGGGATGCTTTCTGCGTGAGGCACCCCTGTGCATATCTGTGAGTCGCAGCTCGTTTGCATGAATGCATTTCAGTGCTCGAGCATGCAGTGCGGGACATTGCGGGTTGCCTATGTAGCATACTTCCACACCGAACAACAGCAACAGTTAACGAAGCGCTAACATCCGAAAAAGCATCGTCTTTATTAATGTTAAAATTCAATACTCTTCCTGTGAAAACACTACGTCCATCCACAGCTGAGGAAGGTCCAGTACCTTTCGACTTCAGTTTACGGTTGTTTAACGTAGTTCCTGTAGAGAGTAGGAAATAAATCATGATCAACTGCTTTACATACATTAGCGCTGTTGCATGTAAAGCAACTGATAATGTTTCATTCCCTACAGAAACCATATTTACTAATTATTAAGTCTAATTTGATGTTACTGGATCTTTCACACACATATGGATGGACCTTGTGTTTTCGTAGTAGTAGTACCGCAGCCTTGTTAGTCTGTTTAGGTGAATGGTAACGTACGTGCCTCCCATGCAGCGGGCTCGGGTTCGATTCCCGGTCTGGTTGGAGATTTTCTCCACTCGTGGACTGTGCGTTGTATTGTCCTAATCATTATTTCATTCTCATCACCGGCGCGCGAGTCGCCCAATGTCGACGTCGACTGAAGTAAGACTCGCATCGGCGGCCGAACTTCCTCTGCCGGGGCCTCCTAGCCAGCAATGCCATACGATCATTCCATGCCGTCAATGTAACATGTGCGTCGTATTTACGAAAGTGTAACCTTGAAGACCACTCTTGTTTACACAGAAGTGTTATCTAATGAAAAAGTAATAGCAGTTAGTTTACAAAAAGTCTGTCCTGAAGAAAAGCAAATGCCTTCACGCTAGTGTTCATGTTGCTATGGGTCATCTCGTGGTGATAGACGGTAAATCATCGAGTAGAACAGAAGTGATATCTGGCGTTCCGCAAGATAGTGTCATAGGCCCTCTGCTGTTCCTGATTTACATAAATGATCTAGGTGATAATCTGAGCAGCCCCCTTAGATTGTTTGCAGGTGACGCTGCAATTTACCGTCTAGTAAAATCATCGGACGATCAATTCCAATTAGAAAATGATCTAGAGAGAATTTCTGTATGGTGCGAAAAGTGGCAGTTGGCAGTAAACAAAGAAAAAAAGATGGTTCAAATGGCTCTGAGCACTATGGGACTTAACATCTGTGGTCATCAGTCCCCTAGAACTTAGAACTACTTAAACCTGACTAACCTAAGGACACCACACATGCCCGAGGCAGGATTCGAACATACGACCGTAGTGGTCGCGTCTAGAACCGCTCGACCACACCAGCCGGAGGCATTATACAAAGAAAAGTGCGAGGTCATCCACATGGGTACTAAAAGAAATAGGATATATTTTGGGTATACGATAAATCGCACAAATCTAAGGGCTGTCAATTCGACTAAATACCTAGGAGTTACACTTACGAGCAACTTAAATTGGAAAGACCACATCGATAATATTGTGGGGAAGGCGAAACAAAGACTGCGCTTTTTTGGCAGAACACTTAGAAGATGCGGCAAACCCACTAAAGAGACAGCCTACATTACACTTGTCCGTCCTCTGCTGGAATATTGCTGCGCACTGTGGGATCCTTACCAGGTGGGATTCTCGGAGGACATCGAAAAAGTGCAAAGAAGGGCAGCTCGTTTCGTGTTATCGGGCAATAGGGATGGAAGTGTCACTGATATGATACAAGAGTTGGGGTGGCAGTCACTGAAACAAAGGCAGTTTTCTTTGCGACGAGGTCTATTTATGAAATTTCAGTCACCAACTTTCTCTTCCGAATCCGAAAATATTTTGTTGACACCCACCTACGTAGGGAGAAATGATCATCATAATAAAATAAGAGAAATCAGAGCTCGAACGCCGCGCGGGATTAGCCGAGCCGTCTCAGGCGGTTGGTCCCGGCGGAGGTTCCAGTCCTCCCTCGGGCATGGGAGTGTGTGTTTCTCCTTAGGATAATTTAGGTTACGTAGTCTGTAAGCGTAGGGACTGACGACCTTAGCAGTAAAGTCCCATAAGATTTCGCAGACATTTGAACATTTTGAACTCGAACGGAAAGATTTAGGTGTTCTTTTTTCCCACGCGCCATTCGAGCGTGGAATGGTAGAGAAATAATATGAAAATGGTTCGATGAACCCTCTGCCAGGCACTTAGGTGGGAATTGCAGAATAATCATGTAGATGTAGATGTAGAAGAGAGAAGCGCGCTCACAGGGATACCACGACAGGGCTGCTGGCAGAGCCGCAAGACACAAGCATGGGACGTAGTGGAGCCTGCCGCATATGGCATCTACCTGAAAAATCGGGGCCGGCCGGGGTGGCCCAGCGATTCTAGGCGCTACAGTCTGGAACAGCGCGACTGCTACGGTCGCAGGTTCGAATCCTGCCTCGGGCATGGATGTGTGTGATGTCCTTAGGTTAGTTAGGTTTCAGTAGTTCTAAGTTCTAGGGGACTGATGACCTTAGAAGTTAAGTCCCATAGTGCTCAGAGCCATTTGAACCATTTTTTTGAAAAAGGCGGCTCTGCCGCCATAGCGGCCGCCGCGAGGTTCTGCAGGTAGGCCTGCTAGCCTGGCAGCGCTGCCAGTGATACACGCGGCGGTTTATGGCCGCTTCTGCACTAGGAACCTAGTTTTATCCGGCCACGTCAGCGCAGTGGACAATTCTGGCACCGAATCTTTTATCTGCAAGATTCAGATGAAATCAGCAACTTGGAACACTCCATCTCAGAACTATTCAAACCGTGAATTGGAAAAAAAAGTGTTGGGAATTACGAGGGTCATAAATAAAGCTTAGTTCGATGAATATGCCTCTACACATCACAGTCACGTTCAAATTACTTACAATAACGCACTTTTTCGACTCTGGCTGGCTGGAGATCATGAAAATTGCCGGCCAGGGTGGCCAAACGGTTAAAGGCGCTACAGTCTGGAACCGCGCGACCGCTACGTCGCAGGTTCGAATCCTGCCTCGGGCATTGATGTGTGTGATGTCCTTAGGTTAGTTAGGTTTAAGTAGTTCTAAGTTCTAGGGGCCTGATGACCTTAGAAGTTAAGTACCATAGTGCTCAGAGCCATTTGAACCATTTGAACCATCATGAAAATTATAGATCCTCTATTACTTCAGAGCCTGCCCTTGATGTTCCACTCCAACCACAAGACCTTTATACCACAGGCAAAGCACGATTGCTATCCGGGCTATGTAAGTTTTCCTCGAAACCTGCTTCCAGACGGAAATGGCACAGCTACATCACCTGCTGCAGAAAGTGATGCTAATGGGCCAGATACATCAGACACGGTAGAATTATTTTAAGAGAGAAGGTATGTAAACAAAGGAGACGAGTTTCCGACATCTTGTCTAAAAAATTTGTAAATCTAATTTCAGTTTATAAACGTGCTTTTCAAATAAAAACTGAAAGGAACTTCGATGTATACTTTACAGTTACTACAAAAACTGTAAATATCACTGCAGACAACAAATGATTTGCTGAATTTTTCCGTAGTGGATGCTGTCAACCTCCGTGACTGTTCCTTTATAGGGTGTAGAGAAATATCCGCTACCAGTCACAAAAAAAGGTTATTTATTTGTCACACGACCGGTTTCGGGCTTGCGCCCATCCTCAGGTGTTTATACATTCATGTACCTATTTGTACTGCAGGAGATCAATAAAGATGAAGCACCATTATTACAGTTACGCTGTGTTGACAGTTTTGCCACTTAGTTACACACTTACTATCAATTGCACGTCCATATTTCAGTTTTACCAAGTTTAGCTCAATATTTCACTATTACGAAGTGGCTGACATAGTGTGGCTCCTAAAATTAATTTTAATGTAGTTCGGTATTACTTTAGACAAAAGGCACTTTCAGTTGAATTTGATTGCTTGAATGGTCTTCATCATCTTGATGTTACGTTTTTTGAATGCATTGACAGTTCGTAATACCTGGCTAGGTAACATTAAATGTATTTTATCCAAAGTGGATTTTATCCATAGTGAAATATCCAGCTAAACTCGGTAAAACTGAAATATGGACGTGAATATGATAATACGTGTGTAACTAAGTGGCAAAACTGTCTCCACAGCGTAACAATAATAATGGTGCTTCATCTTTATTGATCTCCAGCAGTATAAACATGTACATGAATTTATAAGCACCTGAGGATGAGCGCAAGTCTGAAACCGGTCGTGTGACAAGTAAATAACCTTTTTTTGTGACTGGTGGCGGATATTTTTCTACACCCTATAAATAATTAGCTGCCGAGTACACAGGTCACGAAAATCTTGGTCACTGGTGAGGTCACTTTCCTTAAAACAGTGACCTCGGGAGATCTCCACCACTTTGTAAAATGAACAGAATTACATTCTTAGGACAATGGAAAATTTAGCAGTATAATTTCTTAAATCTTTATAAATCGTTTCAAATAACCCTTCGTCACGATCAGCAATGAAGGGATGTGCCCAGAACTTCTTTTTCTGCGTTCCCTTTTTAGTTCCAACTTGGGCACAAAGCTTGTAGCTCTTCTACTCTTCCACTGAGCGGAGACGGAAGGCGTTCCTCTGGTGCCTCCTGGTACCTTGTATTGCCAAATCTGAGAGCTGCCAGCAGAGCGGCCAGCAAACCTGCCGTGGTGTCCAAGTGCGGTAGGGCCCCTAAGTACCCGCGCAAGAGCAGAAGCTGTCAGTTGCAAGTTGCAAGTGAGTCCGAGTCTTGCTAGGGAGTTCGTCGTGTCTACATGTCGTCGAGTGTCTGCAGCAAAAACTGAACACTGAACACAATTATCGCGTGTGGACAGAGACCGCCTGTCTACAGAGTTAACTGACTACTGTTAGATTAGTGATCTTCCGACTTTAGTTCAGTGAATATTATTATTTAGTTTCAGTTCGTGAAACAGTCAACGAAGGACAGATAGACTAAACCAGCATTCTAGAATTGCTGAAACCAGCGTAACCAAAGTTGAGTAATATATTTCCCTATTCACTATGGCGTGTTACTTTTATTGTGTGTGTGTGTTGCCCTAGAACTCACGCATCCGTCATACCGGGACATCTACATTAATCTTTCTCAGCGGCAGCGAGATTTTCAGGAAAGTGGACGCCCTCAGTCCAAAACATACTGCTCTTTGTTTCATGAGCAACTGGTCACTTTTCATCGAGATGAAGACAGATACAGCTGAGTCAAAAGTAATTTGAGGTGAGAATGTTAGGTGCCTCACCCCGCATATCAAGGACATTTGCAGGTGCCACTGCGTTTTCTGAAGATGACCGCGTTAAAACAGCAGAGGGAAGTAACGCGTATCGGTTGAGAGGGCATCTTGCCAAGTTTCGATTCGTAATATCCGCAATGGGATGGGCACGAATCAATTGTATAACAGAGTTGAACTAATTTGGTGGAGATACAGATGGTCTAAATCATATTCGAAATATAATTGTAGGACTTTATCTACTTTTAGTACTTATCTTCTCTTTCTTTTTTTGTTATTATTATCGTCGTTATTATTATACGAAGTTGGTAAATCCTTACATAATACAACTATTGCAGACAACCAGGAACCATGTCACGTAAATTGATAGCCGCAATAAATGAAAAAAAAATTATCTTAGTATACAACACGTACTCGAGGGCTGAACTATTTCTCAACTGTGGGATGATCATGAAATATGAACAAAGCATCAAGATCTGTATCTAAAGTCCTGCTCTAATGAATACACCATCCAATAGGAATTCGTCGTTATTCGGCGTGACTTCAGCCACATTCTACAAAACAACAATCTAAAACATATCACAAATAGCGGGAATAAGGCACCGTACAACATTTAGGAGCAGTGCGTGGGGAAGGAAGGGGGCAGCTGTGGACGAGGGGGAGGGAGGGGGAGAGGTACTACTGCACGTCAGTGGCTCTTTCGGGGGCGTCGTGTCCGGCAATCTCCACCGCTGACGTCAGAATCCAGTTCAGACCGGCGTGGAAGGGGAGAGAGAAAGCGTTGGAAACAACCACGTTTGTCTTGATGCAGGATTCCGCTTTCATCTGTTTCCGTAGTGTAGTGGTTATCACGTGCGCCTCACACGCGCAAGGTCCCCGGTTCGATCCCGGGCGGAAACACTACTTTTTTTTTTAATAGTGCAAATAGTCTTGTGTTGCTAAGAATGAAAGAGACCCAGAAAGTAGCGCTGGTTAACAGCAAATAGCATAAGAGCTACCAGATGCTTCTCCCTCCTCCTCCTTCTTGTATTTTTCGCAGTTGATGTGCGATGTCTGAGTACAATATTTTGATTGTTTTATTTTAATTATTTATTTTTTACTTATTTATCAGGTTCCGTGCGACCATGTGAGCAGCTATTTGCTCATGAATATGTCGATGCATAGTTTACAATGATGGCAGGCATAGCGAAGAGCCGGCCGTTGTGGCCGAGCCGTTCCAGGTGCTTCAGTCCGGAACCACGCGGCTGCTGCAGTCGCAGGTTCGAATCCTGCCTCGGGCATAGATGTGTGTGATGTCCTTAGATTAGTTAGGTTTAAGTAATTCTAAGCCTCACTTACCTTACTTTGATAAAACTGACCCTAAAATACAATTGCGACGCGTCATTGACATCGTACTGAGGCAGTAAAAGTTAACAATCCACGCTAACATTAAACATTGATTTTTACTTTAGAGAAAGCACGAGATGGGAACATTAGTCTGCCCAGGGAAAATAAATTGGAAAATTCAGATAAACTTCTGGTTTATTAAGGTTATATTTGGCTAATTTCTTGAATCAGAAATATTAGGAAAATACAAAAATTTTCCATCTGTTTGGTGATTGAAAACGATTATTTACTAACACCAGATTGTAGATTAAATATTGGACGCGAACGTAACCAACACTGAATATTGAGCTCAGCCCAGTCGTTTCTCTGCTACGTGGTTCGTCGGAAAAACTAATCAGTCACATTACCACCACACGCAAGTCGAGCCCTAAGAAAAGGAAAGCAGTAACACGGTACCTCGGATCTCTGATCAGAATACATAGAGAGGAGCAACACGTGCTTATCAAAAATCAGTTCAAAAAACATATCTTGCTCTCTCAGTTACTTATTTATTTACTGAGATTTCCCTCTGTACAAAGTTTTTTCGCCAACATAACAAATACCCGGAAATTATAATATGTGTTAATAAGATCTTAATTCATCTCCTCAGGATGTTCTTCCAGGTGTTTCGATCTTGTATATCTTCTTCCACTGCACCAAGTCTTCTCATTTTTAATCATACATTTTGGAGCCAGCGCGTCCTCTTCTCTTCTTTCCCTCCGGTTCCCATTACAGGATCATCTTCGGAATTCCGACTTCCTTCAGTCTTCTTACGTGCCCGTACCATTGTAACTTCCTTCCATCCATCATGTCCTGTATTCTTTCTATTGTGTTGCATTAAACCGGGGACCTAGAAACGACAGAGTGGTTTCGTCCCGCTGCAGCCCTCAGTGGTTCACAACCCCACAGCCGTCCACCCATCCCACCGCCGCCCCACATCAAACCCAGGGTTATTGTGCTGTCCGGCCCCCAGTGAACCCACCCCCCTCTCCCTCCCCCCGGGAACGTCTCATACCAGACGAGCATAACCCCAAATGTTTGCGTGGTAGAGTAATTATGGTGTACGCGTACGTGGAAAAGGTGTGTGCGCAGCAATCGCCGACACAGTGTAACTGAGGCGGAATAAGGGGAACCAGCCCGCATTCGCCTAGGTAGATGGAAAACCGCCTTAAAAACCATCCACAGGCTGGCCGGCACACCAGGCCTCGACACTAATCCTCCATACGGATTCGTGCCGGGGACCGGCACTCCTTCCTGCTCGGGAAGCAGCGCGTTAGACCTTACGGCTAGCTGGGTGGGCTATTCTTTCTCTTACTTCCTTCTCTCTATTATTTCATCTCTTCTTGCTTTCTCTTTTCTAGAAATGGTTTCTGACCTTCTCCAGAAGCCCATTTCTACTGCTTGCAGTTTTTTTTGTTTAGTTTCAGATTAGTAGTCCAAGTCTCCACTCCATATCTAACTATGCTCTCTAGTATCGATTTACATATGCCTTTTCTTAGTTCGGTTTATTACATTTGTGCTCCATAAGATTGAATTGAGCACCCCAATGACCTTCCTTCACTCCTAATTCTTTTGTTAACTTCTATCTCGGATATTCCCTCCAACTCTAACACGGATCCCAAATAACAGAAAATATTGATCTCATTAATCTTCTTTCCCTTTATGTATGTCATCTGGATCATTAGTGAAGTATTCTGTTTTCTGGTAATTAATCTTCAATCCCCAATTTCTTTTTTCCATTGCTAATTTGTTACACATATAATTTGCATCCTCCCCGTCTTGTGTGTAACTACTTGATTATCAGCGAATAGGTGATGTAAATAAACTCCATCTTTAATTCCTAGGCCCAACACATTGCATTTCTACTCTCAATACCAATATCAATATCATTCATTCTTTCTCTTCAACTGGGTGGCAACAGAATTATCACACCGCGGCTTATGTGATACCAGTAACCTGTAAGCGGCCTCTTCCGGCTCAGCATTACCTGCTTGCAAGTCACAATTACTGCAGTTCACGCGGCGCAAAACTGGCCAGTAAAAAAACAACAGGCTGACTGCCTCAGTACAACTGCTCACAACTGACTCTTCACGACTGCCTCATTGCACCTGCCTCCCTAGCACTGCCCCTTTCCTTTCTTCAGATTCAACGTTGCACGACCACGTCTTAGGCGTTTATTGGCTGAGATAATCTCTCCAGTGGTGGATTTGCATATAGGTCCACTAGGCATGGGCCTGGGGGCGACAATTTAAGGGGGCGACATTTTTTGCTCTGTATTCATTTTAATCTTTCACCTTTTAAAATAACTGGTCTTACAGACGACAAAATTTTTTAAAATATTGTTAAACAATTTGCTCGTTTAAACAAGCCTTAAGAACGAAATTTGACAATACAAACTTGGAAATATTACATAGTTTACTTGGTGACTGAATGGAAATTTAACACTAGGTTTCTGTCTGGTATCATCTTCATGATTGTCCAAAATATTTTGAAGTAAGCTGTGAGGACGGCAATCTACAATACAATGTTTGAAACGTTATTATTCCGATAATGTTGTCGCTTGCTACTTAACCCTACCATATTTTCCCCGTGAAAAAACTGAGAACCCTGAAAAGCTGTGATAAACTAATCAGCAGTTTCATAAGTTCTGTAACATGTGTGGGCCTCAGTATGTAAAACCTGACTCTAATTAAATTTCTTGTAGAAATTACGGGAAAGTGTCAAGTCAACCCTTCATTACTGTAATTAATGTGAAAGCTCTGTGCCCTTCAATATCTGAGCTTCGATTTAATGACACCCATTTAACAAAATTTGATACTGGGAATGTTTTACATTTTTAAACATCTGTTTATATCAAAAGAACATAAGTAGAGTATCTAATATGTGATAAATACACTTCACAACCGTTTAAAAATTTAATTTGATTAGTTACTTAGTTACTTTTTTTGGCAAAAAAGAAGAAACCAACTTTCGTTTGCCTCATTTATTGTGCTGCAGCCTGCACCATATCGAAGTTCCCACCTGTGCAGTCGGGTAGTACGTGGCATTGCAAATTTTATGTTAAACTTCTCAACTAAGCATTTTTTCTTCGAGGAAAGATTATTTTTATTTTATGTTGGAACGAAAGGTGCATTTGCGTTTAGACATAAAAGCAGTATTCGTCCAAATGACAAACAATACATCAACTGCCAACAAGACTACTTAAACTTTGTAGTCTGTCTACTCTGCCCGCAGAAACCGCTAAAATGTTATAGAAACTGCAAAAATTATTTGCTTTTTAAATTAGAAAGACAGTGTCAAGAATATTCACAACACATTTGCGTCCCAGCTAAAATTCCGGCGTCGCGGGAAACAGAAGCCAAAAAAGGGACTGTCCCGTTTTCTTTACGAGACGAATTCCAACCGGCAGGTGTGCTTCTACTGTTCACTGAGAACAGAGGAACAGGCGACAGTGAAATTAAATTAGTCTGCAATGTCGTTCTTTCATAGCACAGTTACGACGAGTAATCCGAGTTGGTCAGTTCATCGCTCCGTGTTTAAAGGAAAAATCTTTGTGCTCGTGTGCCGCGTTTAAAGTAAAAAGCTTTGTGCTCATGTACAGAGTAGTGCCATTCGAACTTAATACAGCCTTTATTTCTTTCCTTTTAAAAATTTTTTCTTTTGTTTTGACTGTTGGTTGACAACTTTGTAAGTGCCTTAACATGAAAAACAATGAAAAAAGAAAAAGCGTAAAATTAAGTGGGGCGGCATTTCGGAAATTATCGAAGGAAAGACGAGGACGAAAAGCCAATGTTGAAAAAACGCTTGGCAGAGTAGATAAATTTTTCGCAAAAACCGTTGCTGCTTCGACTTCGAGTTCAAGTAGTACGGATGATATTTCTGGCACTGCAGCTATTGTAAAAGAAGTAAATACAGACGAAACAAAAGTTACAAATGAAGAAAAGCAAAATGTTCCTGATTTCGAGTTTTACGAAAAACTAAGTGTCGAATCTGACATTACAAAAAGAAATAACCTCGTTAGTGATGAGCCTGCTGAATGGTGTGTCAATGAATCAACAATCGACATTCTGTTACAACGTGGCATTAATCAAAATTGTAATGTGATTCTTCTAATTCCAGAAGATCAAAAGGCAATAAAACCAGATATTTGAACAAAAACCTATTTTACCGTAAACTTTTAAATGGTGAATCAACTTTGCGTGATTTTCTAGTATACTCATGTAGCACCGTTGCTGTCTGTTGTGCACCATGTAAATTGTTCGAAGGTATGGTCGCGATTGCTACTAATGGCATTGCAGATTGGAAAAATATTTCTAATATTTTATCTCATCATGAGAATTCACTTGAACACAAAAATTCTGAGTTATCACTCTTAACAAGAAAAAATGCACCTGGAACAATAGATAACCATTTCAAGTCATATGTTGAGACAGAAAAAATGTACTGGCGCTGTGTGTTGAAAAAGGTGTTTGCAGTAGACACGTTGAAAGATTCTATTCATTACGTAACGGCCAATTTATGATGTCTCTTGAACTTATTGCCGAGTATGATCCTTTTCTCGTAGAGCACATTGAACGATATGGAAATGCAGGACAGGGACATAAAAGTTATCTTTCTTCAACAATGTATGTTGAAATAATAGAACTTCTTTCTGAACGAATAAAATGAATTATCATAAGTGAAATAAAACAGGCCAAATATACCATTTAATCTCTTCTGCTTAATAGCCCTAATTTCATACAAGAAGTGCTGCCTTATGCAACTGATAATCTTTTTGGCTTTATTTTAATTTTATTGCACCCCAGTACTGCCCTAACAAATGGACTTAACGATCGTTGTAGAACTAATAACAGCATGACTCCATAAAAGCGGATTGCAGTAGAAGATGGAATTCTCGTTTCTATGTACACACCTTGTTACGAGTTAACAGGTGCAGAAACGCAGTTTGTCTTCTGAGCTGAGCGAGTGAGCGAGCTCAGGCCTACCTCCGTGACGTACGCGCCCCTCTCGGTGCGTGACTGTCGGTTGAGTGACAATGACGTCCTGTTTCTTGGACACAAATAAACAGAACAGTATTTAGTGACACATACATCGACTTTGCACTCTCGGTTCAAAAGAGGATGCGCAAATGACGACAGGTAGAGATTTCTGCGTCTGTAAAAACATCCACGCGCGAAGCGTACAACTACCACAGTCATACCCCAGCAAAAGATCTTGCCGATAACCAGAGAAAATTCTGGTCCTGTGTAAAATCGGTAAGCTGCTCGACGGCTTCTATCCAGTCACTCGTTGGCCAGTCTGCTGTGGCGGTAAGAGATGGCAGATGAAAAGCTGAAGTTTTAAATTTCGCCTTTAAGAAATCGTTCAAGCAGGAGAATCGTACAAACATACTGTCATTTGACCATCGCACAGTTTCCAAAATGGAGGATAGAGTAACAGGAACCCCTGGCGTAAGAAATATGAGTGGAATCTAAATTCCATTTTACAAAGAGTACTTAGGCATTGACCTCTTACTTAGCTAACATGTATCGCATATACCGCGAATCTCTCGCCAAGTGCAAAGTCCCAAGCGGGACTTAACTTCTGAGGTCATCAGTCCCCTAGAACTTAGAACTATTTAAACCTAACTAACCTAAGGACATCACACACTGCAAGCTCCCAACGACTGGTATTTAGATCGTAAATGTCGTTAATTCTCCCTGTCTGTGGCAGGCTGAGAAGGGAGTTTGCTTAATTTTATCAGCAGGGATTACTTTTATTCATTTTTATATAAGCCTGCTGTGGGGAAGGATCTTATGCAAACTTTTTCTCTCTCGGCAGCGTAACCTTCCCTGACCATTCTGCTCGCTTTAGAATTGATGTTTAGGCCCATCAAAGTTCAGCATACAATCTTATCGATTGAATGTAAAGTTGCAACGGATAACGCAATTGTAATTTTGGGGATGGTCAGAGAAAACTACATCCTGCACGAATCTAGTCTTGTGCCAATAATTTTAGTAAGGGGCAGCGTGATTGATATGATTCTCTTTTCTTATGTATGGTTTAAATGAGCAAGCCGAGAACGGAAATTACTTTGAAAAACAAAGTTAATTTTATTTTAAACAACATTAGACAAATTTACGAAGTTACTTCTTAACAGTCTTTTGAATACACAGTTCACTAATTCTGCTTTGAATTTTCATTTAACTATGGACAAAGATTATTTAACTATGTTTGAATTACAAGCCGTGTTGCCTTTGATTTGCATCGCCCTGTGGGGGGAAGGAAAATCTTGGAGAGCACGTGGTCACTACACGACTATGCTGATACATACACATGCACTAAGTTTTCACTGAAATGCAAATATCGTAACTATTTCTCTATGCAGATTTTCTATGTACAGTGGCTGGCATCGATCAGGACTCGTGGCTGGTATCTCCAGCGCGAAGTGCCTCAATACGAAATGATTCACCTTAGAAAAGCTACACTCGTCACTAAATTTTCAATAAGTTGTTAAACATCGACACACGCTAGCATAAATGTTCAGCAATCGCAAAAACTGGCTACAACTCCCTCTAGTAGCTTTCTCGGCGGTTGCAGTTTGAAACTATGCACCACGTGGCGGGTCGTAACGGAAATCTCGAACGGAGAAGATTATTCTTATATCGGATAAATTGAACAAAAATCAGTAAATGGTTCTTAATTAATCAATCGCGAAAAAGCCTCTGATAAATAAATTGTTAATATTAAACATATTTAAACATTCATATACCTTTGTCCTGATTTCGACGCAGCGTTCTGAAGGAACGTCTGGTCGCTTACCTGTCTTCCAAAACACTCCCCGTAACCGTTGCGCGGCTCTTTCTCCCGAGCAGCGCGAGGTGGTGGGGGAGGCTCATGACCAATCTCTGGTAAGAAAACGTTTTTTTTTTTTTTTAGACTTTCGCACCTCTGGTCGAACCATCCTGTTCCTGCTCTCTGCCTTCCACTGACTGTGTTAAAGTTGATAGAAGATTCTGAGACCCACTACATCTCTGGTTTGTCTGCTACCACACTCAAAGCATTCACACCCGACCACGTACTTTAAGGAGAGGTGGGGAAATGTAAATAGGGACACAGGACGTGCATATTGTAATGAGAATAAAAGACTTTGATCCGTAATTGTTTCTACATGCATGTAATTTGGGGCTGAGATAATTTCACTGTTCATTAATTATGTAAAGTAATTGAATTTACGCTGATAATGTCTATCAGCTGATAGCAACATAACACCGATTTTAACTATGTAACGAAACCTATTGTGACGTTACAACACATCCATGCCCGCGGCAGGATTCGAACCTGCGACCGTAGCGGTCGCGCGGTTCCAGACTGTAGCGCCTAGAACCCCTCGGCCACCCCGGCCGGTAGAAATGCTGATGATTCCTATTTATAAGAGAGATAAAATACCGGACCCGCAAAATTATAGGCCAACATCAGTGTTCTGCAGCATGCTTGAACATATTCTCAGTTCGAGTATAACAGACTTCAAGTGAAACAATATGTTTCCAGAGACTGTTTCAAGTCTTAAATCACCATACAGCATAAGAAATTTCCTTGAAGCGGAAACACAACTAGCTTTTCAATATTACGAAGTAAAGAGTGCCATCGACAGTGATTTCAAATTGATTCCATGTTTCTAGATTCCCAAAAGGCTTTTGACACCGTTCCCCACAAGAGACCTCTAACCAGATTTTGTGTCTACTAAGTATCGTCTAAGTTGCGGGGAAGCATTTGTGATCGGGAAAGTCACAGTACGTAATAATCGACCTATTGTTATCGAGTGAAACAGAAGTGACAGCCGGCGTTCCGTTCTTTCAATAACCTTGCGTTTTCAATAGACGTTCCCCATAGGCAGAAGTATCATGGGGTCATTGGTCAGTTGATAACACACATCCTGACTACAGTGAGTCTCAGTACAAATGAGTAATAGGCTGCCTGGCTATTGGCAATGAGTATACAGACAACTTTTATGGATGCCAAGAGAATTTTTATCTATCTCTGGAATTATCCTTGTGCAATTTTTACAGCTCATAATAATTCTGGATAATAATTACATACAACTGAAAAAGAACATTATTAAAATTCGTCCTATTCACAATATGCGCCCTCACTATGTACGTCTTCCTACACACATGTTCACCCTCAGGCGGCCAAGCCACACCCCTTCGTGTCAGTTCGTTTCGAAGTCTCCATTTTCGAACGACAGCCAATGAGAGTCCAGAAAAGGCAATGTTTTCTTATAAGGGCGTGCTGTAGACAGTCAATGAAAAACAGGATACGTATTTTTAGTCGTTATATGTGTTTGGGCAGGCATGCAGTGCATGATCACGACTCGAGGGGCATCAACTGAGTGTATCCCACATTCCACAATATTAAAAGTTTCCATAAACCGCATTACTTGGTCGGAATGACTGTCTCGCAATAAACCAACGTCGTGTTTCACATTTGAAAGTGTCACCATAGGGTCAATTAGTCAAAATTTTTACAAGGCTATGTGATTCTTTCGTATGTAGTAGGCACATCATGCAGCCACAGAACTTCCAAATGCTACCAGAACTTATGCTGATGGTTATGATGACGGAAAATGTTTAGCTATGCTGATACCGCTAGATGGTGGATAACTCATATTATTTCTCTGCAGTCTTTCACCATCGAGCGCCTGTTCACATTTTCACGGAGCAGTCAGACCCCAACGACATATGAAAGTTTCACAAGCAACTCTATGTTGTTAGGTAAGGTAGCACATTTATCGTCAATGTTGCACTCAGTTGTTTGTCACGAAACATTATCAAGCTTTTCTCATTCATGATCTCATTTCGCCTCATATACTCATTTCCGGCCATTGGTTCCTGACACCAAGTATATTTAATATGGAACACGCTAACGCATATACAGTTCTGAAGCAAAAGTTTTGGGAGACTTAGATGTGTGAGTGAAATGGATAGACAGACACAGTAGTAGTAGCAGTAATGGTAGTAACAGTTTTATTCATCTGTAGATCTTTTTTACAAGGATACTGGACATGTCTCAGTATTAGAATTTAAGAGCACGAAAAATGAAGTAATTCACATAAAAAGCAATTTACCGAGCTACAGGTGTAGTATGACGTTGATGGGACAGGTAATTGGTCATGTAGTAGAAATCATCCAGGAATTTGCCTGACGTAATTTAAGGGAACCACGGGAAGTATAAATCAGAACGTCTGCAGGAGACTGGAATTTGCACTCTCCAGAAAATAAGGCCACTCTTTTTAAAATAGTTCCACCTTATTCCGTTCACCCCTTCTGTACAATACTGTTTTACAAATAAGTTATTTAATATTTAAAGAGGGTAATGCTACAGTGTTAATTAATTTCTTACTCCCAATCACCCCACTTCTCACACTGTACACACATTGTTTCATAACACTACGCGCACTCTCAATTGATGTCAGATCCGTTTTGTGCACAGTAACTTCCCATTCGCTAGCCTGAAAAATTGATTCAGCGTCCCTCTATAATGAGCAAGATGCTGAGGTCAGAAAGAGAATGAGGTGTTGGTGTTATATACTACATAACTTTACGAGTAAGTTTTTCCAAAAAAGGCAAAAAGTGAAAGAAGAAAATAGTGCAAAAATGTTACATGGAATGTTAGATGTTTTATCATCGTTGTTATTACAATGTTACGTTTTTTTTTTACCAAATGTAATGTTACGTAAGTAATTCTTCAATCTATAGAATATATTGCTTATTAGGTACCTTTTTATTTCAAGTTTATTTCAGAAATTTCTTTAATCTCTTTTGATAAGTAATTGTACAGTTTCACTCCCTGGTACAAAACGCTGTTTTGAGTTTTATGTTAATTTCTTCTTGGTAAATGCGAGTTCAGTGTAGATCTTGTTCTATGGTCAATTGACGCAGATATTTGTATAGAAATTATCTATGATATTTTTGGTGTGTACAGCTGACTGATAAACGTACTCACACAGTATAATTACAATCCCGTGTGTAAGAATGCAGTCTCGTGGCGGTAACATTGAGTAAAAACTTCTCGGATTTAAAACCGTGTCATGTGATTAAAATTACACGAGCTTTCGGCCAAGCACTGCTTCGCCACTGTCACGAGATATGACTGCCAGTGGGCTGCTGGTACACCCCTTAGACACGCTAGGTGCCGGCTGTGACGTCACTGGTGCCCGCGGCATCGCCATATATGGGCAACCGTTGACTCAGCGTTCGACGTGACAGTTTCAGCCGCGCGATCGCTGGATCTCATGCCGTGCTAAGCTGCAGGCCACTGTCTCTATTTAGGGTGTTATCGGTGATTTTTATTTCAATGGCTTCTTTAATTACTCGTGTCATTAGTGCGAGCTACGATGCATGTTTCGTCAAATTTTATCCCGTGTCCGTTCTCTAAAGCATGCTCAGCTACAGCAGGTTTCTCAGGGTAGTGTAGGCTATAAAATCTCTCATGCTCCTTCCTGTGCTGTTCCACAGTGCGTACTATTTGTCCGACGTAAGACTGGCCACACGCGCAAGGCATCTTGTAGACTCCAGGTGGTTTGACACCTGCTGCTTGTTAAATCGGTCTCAGCATTTGATGCGTTTTTGTCGGAGGCCTGAAGATCGATATGATCTTGTGTCGTTTCAGCAGGCGGCTATTTTGCGCGACACGGGACCACAGAACGGAAAAAAATCAAGTTTATTTTCCTACTCCTGGTCGGCGGTCTTATTGTGAGTCTTTCTTGAAATCGCTTCATTTATTTCATGGACGTTATAGCTGTTGTTCCTGAAGACCTTGCTTAGGTGGCTCAGCTCACGGGACAGGTTATCAGCGTCTGATATCATTCTTGCACTATGTACCAGTGTTTGTAAAACTGCGCTTCTGTGCCGGTTGATGATGGCTGACAGCAGGCAGGTACAGATCGGTGTCGGTGGGTTTTCTGCAGGCGCTGTTGCCAAGGCATCCATTTCGTATGCGGCGAACGAGGACGTCGAGGAAGGGCAATGCATTGTCTTTCTCTATCTCCATGATAAACTGGATGTTGCTGTTAATGCCGCTGTGGTGTTCCAAGAACTCGTCAAGGTTCTCACGCCCATGAGGCCAAATGACGATCGTGTCGTCAACGTATCGCGTTAACGGCGCTGTGTCTAAGGCAATGCCCTCAAACTTCTCCATGAAGAGATTTGCAACATCTGAAGCTAACGAGCTATACATCGCAACGCCGTCCGCTTGATTGTAATACTGACCGTCGTACAGCAAATAAAAAGAGGTAAGAGTGTGCCTAAATAACTGGACTACTCCACTTACAAAGAACTGGAATACCATGTCCAAACAGTGTTTTTCGTAAACAACGCCACCACATCAAAACTCACCATAATCTCACCCTCACTCCCTCACTAAGTCGAAGATGTTAATTCGGGTGATAAAATCTGCTGAATTTTTAATATGATGTTCGCAGTGCCCCACATGTGGGACGACGAGATTGACTAAGTACATCGCCAGCTTGTATGCTGGTGCACCAGTGCTGGACAAGATGAGGTGGAATAGCGTCCCTTCCTTGTGGTTCTTAGGTATAGCTTTAGCGTTAGGTGGTCTAGGTGCCTGTTTGATAATATTCTTGAACAAACTGTCTTCCAACGAAGAAGGTTTGAAAAGTTCAGATGTCTGTCTTATTATTCTCAGTGTTGGGTCCCGTGGAAGCTTCCGATAAGTGTCTCCGTCCAGTAGAGCGCAGATTTTCGTATCATATTGTCAGCAGGAAGGACTAAAATGCTTTCATCACTACGTACTGTTCGCAGGCTATTACGCCCAGCCTTGGTCATTATGGGTGGTGGTAACTTTGCTGTTGTGCGAATACGGCTCGTTGCACGCCGTATTTCATCCGCTGTTTCAATTGAAACTGTGTCAGGTGTGCATGTCATCTTGGTCATTACTTATGTCGAGAGCAAGTCATGTTGATCCGCTATCTTTGGTTGTGCTGCTACACCGTCTCTCCCTTAGGATGCTCACAGAGAGAGCATTATTATAATGCGCGCAATCATTAAAACAAAGGCGTTTTTTCTTTGCGACGGGATCTTCTCATGAAATTTCAATCAACAGTTTTCTCCTCCGATTGCGAAAACATTCTGTTGGCACCCACCTACATAGGGAGAAATGATCATCACGATAAAATAAGAGAAATCAGGGCTCGCACAGAAAAATTTAAGTGCTTGTTTTTCCCGCGTGCCGTTCGAGAGTGGAACGGTAGAGAGACAGCTTGAAAGTGGTTCATTGAACCCTCTGCCAGGCACTTTATTGTGAATAGCAGAGTAATCACATAGATGTAGATGTAGAGACAGCGCCTGCGTAAAATATCTAGGCGTAACTATTCAGGGCTTCCTTAAGTGGAATGACCATATAAAATAGACAGTTGGAAAAGCAGACACCAGAGTCAGATTCATAGGAAAAATCTTAAGGACATGTAACTCATCCACGAAAGAAGTAGCTTATAAAACGCTTGTTGGCCTGATTCTAAAGTATTGTTCATCTATCTGGGATCCCTATCAGGTAGGACTGATAGAGGAGATAGAGAATATGCAACGAAGGGTGGTTGCTTTCGTCACGGGATCGTTTACGTGGCGAGAGAGCGTTACGGAGATGCTAAACAAACAGATGTAGATGAGATATACGGCCTCAAATTAACACAAATACACTGACTGAAAAAAATCACAAAACCAAGAAGGAATTGTGCGACATAAACGAAAGTTGGTAGGCTTATTTTTACATCTGGAAGATGATGTCTATTCTAATTCCACGCCAGTCGCGTAAGAGTTGGCGATGCAAATCAGGTGTGCCTTAAATACGCGTAGCAACGGTTGTGAACGTTAGTTACCTTTAACATTGGACGTGGTGAGCTGATGTTAGTCAACAATGCCTTTAAGGCGACAAAGACGTCATCTTCGACTACTCACTGAATTTGAACGAGGTCGTGTAACAGGGCTACGAGAAGGTGGATGTTCCTTCTGCGATATTGCAGGAACTTGACAAGAATGTAGCCACTGTATTCTACTGCTGGCAGCGGCGGTCACGAAAAAGTACGGTGGAAAGAAGAACGGGCTCTGGACGGCCACGTGGCACTGCCGAGAGGAGAGACCATCGTGTTCGGCGTATGACCCTGGCGCATCTCACTGCATCTGCACCAGTAATTTCAGCATCAGTTGAAACCGCAGTGGTACAACCAACTGTTACAAATCGGTTACTTCAAGGACAGCTCCGAGCCAGACGCCATGCATCGTGCATTCCACTGACCCCATTTGCGACTTCAGTGATGTCAAGCGAGAGTTCATTGGAGGGCGTGGTGGAAGACTGTCGTGTTTTCCGATGAAAGTTGCTTCTGCCTCGTTGCCAGTGATGGCCGTGTGTGGTTAGAAGCAGACCAGTCGATGCCCTGTAACCAGCCTCTCTGCGTTTTAGACACTGAACCTACACATGGAGCTATGGTCAGGGGTGAGCAGAAGCCCTTTCCTGGTTATCCCACGCACCCTGACCGCAAAATTGTGAATCGATCTATTGTGTTGCCATTCATGAACAGCATTCCAGGGGGTGCTTTCCAACAGGATAAACGCTCGTCCACACACCGTTGTGGTAACCCAACATGCTCTAAAGAGTGTCGGCATATTGCCTTGACCTGCTCGATCACCAGATCTGTCTCCAATCGAGCACATATGGGACATCATCGGACGATAATTCGAGCGTCATCCACAAACAGCATTAATCGTACTTGTATTGACCGTCCAAGTGTAACAGGCATGTAAATCCATCCCACAACTGATCACTTAAATATGTTACCTAGTTAAATGTATTCCCGAAATTTCATTACTCTGCGTTAATTACTTTTTGGTGTTACATTTTTTTGCGCTGGTATATTTTCGAAAGGGAACAACACTGCAACAGTCCCTACAAGTCAACAAGTTTCTTAGCAACTGCGAAGATCTTTATTGCAAAAATATTGTAAGAAAAACGGTGGATTACTTCAAAGTATTGAACGTCTCAGTGAGTTTGAATCTGCACTTTCTGGGTACACAAGTATACTATTTGCTATAAAATGCAGATGATGTAAGTGAGTAACAGAGAACTTCATGATTACTTTGTGAAGAAACCTTATGTGATTCAAAGAATGGGTAAGTATTTCTCAACTCGGCACTTCAAATAAAATAAGAATCACCTATCCAAACGAAGACAACATTTCCAAAGAAAAAACTGATAGACTTGTTCAACTGAACTGAACACACAAGTATCACTGGGACAAATGGCCATTGCGGATACACTTGTGCTAAAATACTCAGTAACTGAATAACTTCTTGAGGAATTTAGCAAAGCATAACCTCGCATTCTTTCCCTGATAAGTCACAGTCGAGACCGACCGACCGCCGTCTCATCCTCTCATAATGACGTCACTGGAAGCGAGGTGGCCGGGCGTAGTGTGAGCACACCGCTCTCCCGGCCGTTACCGACCTCCTTGACCTGGGAGCCGCTATTTCTCATTCAAGTACCTCCTCAGCTGGCATCAATAGGATGAGTGAGTTTTCCGACTGCAGTGTTTCCGACACTGTTGTATGTGCTGCAGGCATCGTGGCACTCCTAGACAAGCATGGGTCTTCCGACTAGAGCCTCCCCCACTGCTGATTTACACCAATCGTCTTTGTCGCCGTCAGTTAGGCAGTGGCCTCCACGACAGTCTTCGTTTCCGAATATCTTCGTAGACCTATGCTATTTGAGTTCTATACACTGTGAGCAACGGAAACAATTACAACAGCGAAAGGGGAACCGTGTCCTCAAGGATGGTCATCGTTACCTGGTGGATAGAAATTATGATGCGAATACGAACTGGTTTTGAGTGAATTCCGAGCGGAGCTATCAGCCTCCTTAGCTAAGTAGGAACGTGTTTACCTAGCGAACAGTGGATCCGAGCTCGATTGCTGGGCGGGTTGGAGATTTTCTCCGCACATGGACTGGGTATTGTGTTGTCATCCATTCACCATCACCGACACGCAAGTCACCCAATGTGGCGTCACCTGAAATAAGACTTGCAACCCGGCGGCTGAACTTCACTGCGTGGGGTCTTCCGGCCAAAATGCCACACGATCATTTCATTTTTCTTAACGGTGTTAAGTCTGAAGACCCTTTAAAAATTGCAAGTGGCAGAAACATCTAACGAATGAGGTGAATATTAAGGAATGCTAACTGCGGAAGAAGAGTCCAAAAATGTTCAAATGTGTGTGAAATCTTATGGGACTTAGCTGCTAAGGTCACCAGTCCCTAAGCTTACACACTACTTAACCTAAATTATCCTAAGGACAAACACACACACCCATGCCCGAGGGAGGACTCGAACCTCAGCCGGGACCAGCCGCACACGGAAGAAGAGTCGACAAAGAAAAGACAGTGTCTGTTTTCCACATTTTTAAAGAGGAATCACGAGATTTGAAACATAAAGGCTTCGAATTCGTCGCAAAGATGCCAAAGCGTGAGAGCGGGAAGACTGGATTGTGTAAAGCAAGAAAGGAAACTACTGGGACTACCCACAACCCCAGAATTAAATCGGAGGCTCACTTGAGCAGAGACGTTGAAATTAACTGAAGTTAATAGTTTTTTGAAAGTGGATGATGCGTCTGACAAAATTATTCTGGTGTTTGGTTTTGACGAAGCGGAGAAAATCCTGTGTGAAAACGGAACTGTTCTTATGAACGGGACATTTGTCAATTCTTCGAAATAGTTTATACAGGTATACACCAGTCGTGTTGACAATCAGAAGTACAGAAGAAGAGACAGAGGTATTTTCTGTTTTATATGAGTTGCTCCCAGGAAATGTCAAAACACATATGAAAGACGATTTTATGAATTGAAAATAAGGTTCCCAAGTGGTCACCGAAAACTACAGTGCTAGACTTTGAAACGGATACAGTTAAAACTACTAAAATAATGTTGTCCGAAACAACGGTTCGGGCTTCAGTTTTCACTTGCACCTATGTCTATGGAATAAAATACCAAGAATTGACAATAACGGAATAAGACATGGATTGAGAAGAAGTCCGTTTTGCCATATGGGCGCTGCAGTGGCACATCTTGTTTGGTTGGACGGTTTGGGGGAAGGGACCAAAGAGCGAGGTCATCGGTCCCATCAGGTTGGCGAAGGATGGGGGAGGAAGTCGGATATGCCCTTTCAACGGAACCATCCCGGAATTTGTCTGAAGCGATTTGGGGAAATCACGGAAAACCTAAATCAGGATGTCCGGAGGTGGGTTTGACTCGTCGCCCTCCCGAATGCGAGTCCAGCAGTGTGGTGAGCTCTGCGCCACCTCGTTCGATGGCACATCTTCCACCGAAAAGTGTTGAACGATCGTGGATGGTAATAATGGAGGAAGTGCCCACTGGGAAAACGTCATGAAATTCGAAGACCATATGCTCTCTCAGTGAATGGAAAATTCTAGTACACCAGTTTAAGTAGGCAATGTTTCTCATCAAAGGACCACGAACGCTGTCGTGGTAATTAAACTCCTCAATAAATCAAGAACATCTGAACAGATACTTCCTGATAAATAAGCTGAAGCAGGAAGCAGTATTTGATATTAAGATTGCATTGAACTGCCTTTTCAGAAAATAATAAAAAGATAGATAGATATCGACATGAGGTTAAGACATTTTAAGAATATATACCGACTCGGGGAATTTAAGATGATGTTGAACATCTCTGCCTTTCTTTAAAATCGATCCGGCTGTTCGCTCCATGGATCCTCAACAGGGAAACCTAGCCCAGGCGCCCACGGCGCTGGAGTCGAGAATGGCTCCACATCCCTGTCGATGTCTTTCAGAAACGCATTAACTCTCTTTCTGCACGTCTCGCAGAGATCTGCGTTGCAGTAGGTGATTATTCAGGCTTCTGACGTGTGCGCACATTAATGTGACCGGACGGCGTAGTTCCGCTGTTGCCGAAAACTTTCGTGAGTGTTCCAGGACTACAATGCGGACACGGAACCGATAAAGTGCAGCTCTCTGTACTAAATGTGAGCTGTTTCTATCGGGCTGTTGCAAACACACATTTCTGTATTCTTCAATGAATAATGTTTCTCGAAACTTCGTGAGTTGGCGTTCGAGTCTGCCCGTGCTGGTTTCTCAGTATGTTCGTCACGGTCTCCTGTCAGTCAAACAAATCAGTGGCCGTTCGTGCTGCTCTTCTCCACACATGTTCGATATCTCCCGGTGGTGCTACACCTATGTGTACATGGATACTCTGCAAATCACACTGAAGTGTCCGGCAGAGGGTTCATCGAACCACCTTCACAATATTTCTCTATTATTCTAATCACGGACAGAACACCTATATCTTTCAGTGCAAGATCTGATTTCCCTTATTATGATGATCGTTTCTCCCTATGTATGTCGACGTCCACAAAATGTTTTCACATTCCCTCGAGAAAGTTGGTGACTGAAATTTCGTGATGGATTCCACCGCAACGAAAAACGCCTTTCTTTTAATGACGTCCACCTCAAATATTGTATCTTGTCAGTGACACTGTCTCTCCTATTTCGCGATAGTACAAAACATGCTGCTCTTCTTTGAACTTTCTCCATATACCCCGTTAACCCTATCTGATAAGGATCCCAGACCGCGCAGCAGTACAACAAACGAGGACGGACAAGAGTAATGTAGGCAGTCTACATTTTCTAAGTGCTCTGCCAATAAAACGCAGTCTTCGATTTGCCTTCCCCACAACATTTTCTACGTCTTCTGTCCAGTTTAAGTTGTTAGTAATTGCAGTTCCTAGGTATTTAGTTGAACTTACGGCCCTTAGATTTGACTGATTTATCGTGTAACCTACATTTAACTTATCCCTTTTAACAGTCATGTGGATGACCTCACACTTTTCGTTATTTAGTGCAATGTTGTGAGGATCACTCGATCAATCTTCTAACATGAAACGCACTTTGTTAGCAGTCTTCTTTGTAGACAGATCGCGTTCTTCCAGTATCCTGTCAATGAACCAGTCTGCCCCTTGCTTCAGTTTTGAGCCTATGTGATTATTCCACTCCATATCACCACAAACTGCCACATACAGATATCCATATTAGTAACGCCGCGAGAATTATCCAGCCCATATATAGCCAGTATCCGCCTACATACCTGATTGGTCAGCACAGCTGATTATCATGCAGAAGATCCATTTTCGAAAGTCAGACATTTTTTCTTGGTGGGAGGACTATAACAGGGTGCATTGAGCCTTGTGATACCGACTGACTTCACCACTTGACCAGTAGTAGCGGCTCAAGGTCATAAAAATCGACAACGTCTGGAAGAGTAGTGTGACCGCACCCGGCGACGTCATTGGCAGAGGACGACACGCCGGTCGGTCGGTACCCATTGACCCTTCAGGGCATGCTCATGAGTATATATTTTATACACAACCAGTATTTGGGAATGAGAGCACTTAGCGACTTCCAACGAACTTCACACACGTAACTTCAAACCTTTTCAAAACATTTTCTCGCTCACACCCCCGACAAACTATTGAAAGGAAAAACGCTTATCGCTTACCACAATTTCGCAGCCCATGTGATAAAACTTCAGAATAAGAATTTGACGTTTTCATTTACTATATTTTTGCTTCTCATTCTGTTGGCAACGCATTTTGCACATAATTTCCGCGTATACGACTGAATACACCTGCAAAATTATATCATAGTACGACACATAGTTGAGGAGATATGATATCGTAAACACTGAGACGCGTGAAAAACTACCTTTTCTCAGAACACTCGCCCAACTTCGCAATTTCTAACATGTTTTATGCAAGATAATTCTATTCTTTAAAGAATAAGGCGTTTTCGAGGACAGATTACCGGTTTGCGTGAGATGAGTGACTGCATTTGTGATTCATTGATAATGGAGTCCTAGGACTTCGGCACATTTGAAGTAATATGCCAGTCTTTGCACTGCTTTGAAATATTATCATTATCTGATTGGAAATTTGTGGAGCTGTTGACGGATAATGTAACAATTAAATATCTGAATTATCTGTAACAATTCTGAGTTTAACAAACCATCATTCATACACACCCTGTCCCTACCAAGAAATCCTCAGAGCAGTCACCAGACACAAATTGTTCTGATCTACGTTGACTTATATCAAAAACTGAGCGAACGAGCCTGACAAAGTTACGAAATTTTCTTGATATTTAAAACTCACAGCAAATTGCGAAGCAATAAGATTTAGGATTGTTGAAACCAAGGGCAAAAACGTCTTAGTGCCTAGCAAAGTAGCTCAAAGTTTAAGACACTGAACTTTCATTGCCGGCCGGAGTGGCCGAGCGGTTAAAGGCGCTACAGTCTGGAACCGCACGACCGCTACGGTCGCAGGTTCGAATCCTGCCTCGGGCGTGGGTGTGTGTGATGTCCTTAGGTTAGTTAGGTTTAAGTAGTTCTAAGTTCTAGGGGACTTATGACCACAGCAGTTGAGTCCCATAGTGCTCAGAGCCATTTTTTTGAACTTTCATTGGGAAAGGACAGAATTAATTCAATGTCATGCTATTCTCAATCAGATTATCTTTGGTTCTGTATCTGAAAAGCCTGTCTTCAAGTGTCTTCCTAAGTATCTGACTGCAAATAATATACTGTGGAAGTCACAGTTTGCGTACCTTAAGGCTTCTGGTATAGAAAAGGCTATTTACACATACAGTGAGAACGTATTTAATTCATTAGATAAGAAATAAGAGGCCACTGGCATTTTCTGTGGCCTGTTGAAAGCCTTTGACTGTGTGAATCATAGATTTCTCTTCAGTAAATTAGAATATTACGGTGTCACCGGCAGTGCTGCAAAATGGTTTGAGTCTTACTTTTTTTAACAGGAAACAACTGGTGTCGTTGCGAAATACCTGTGCAGTAAGCAATCAGTCGTCATCTGATTGGGAATTAATTACATGAGGTGTTCCTCAAGGTTCCATCTTGGATACGTTGCTTTTTCTTGTGTACATTAATGATCTCTCGTCTTTTACATTGCCAGATGCTAAGTTTGCGGATAGTACAAACATGTCAATAAATAGAAAGCCAAGTACATATTTAGAAATGGCTGCTAATCAAATGTTTGCTGCCATTAATAAATGGTTCAAAGCCAATTCACTGTCACTATGCTTTGAAAAGACGCGCTATAAACATTTCAGAAACTGTAAGAGATTTCCTTCCAGCATGAGTAAAACATATGATGAAGTGCAGATCGAAGGAGTTGACAGTGTTAATTTCTGGTATTACAACTTAATAATAAATTCAGTTGGGAAAGACACATCACAGAATTGCTGAAGCGCCTAAACAAGTCTGTACTTCCAGCGTGAATGATGTCAGATATAGGAAGTATAAGCATAAAAAGAACTTTTATACTTTTCTTACTATTCTTCTCTTATGTCTATGGTACGGAAACTGAATCTAATCTAACCCGAAGTGGCATGCCATGGATGACTAAATGGTTCTTTTCATAAGGGCACAGACGATCTACTTCCCGTTCTTGTACGAGCTTGTGCTGTGTCGATATAGACCACGTCCTCAACGGGAAGTTAAAATATTTTCTTACTCATTACCCTGAAACTCCTCGATAGCCGACTCTTGTCTAATGACGGGGATTATCTGCGCTTCAATAGAACTCAGAGCGTGCTGCATGCAACACTTCTGGCTGGGATCTGGTTCTCTGACGTCACGGAGAAAGCCAGAGAAGCGCTGTGCTCGTCTGGCTGAGTCAGCTTTATGATGTAGACAGATCCCGGGGCGATGGTGGTGTAATGGTCAGCATAGTTGCCTTCCAAGCAGTTGATCCAGGTTCGATTCCCGGCCATCGCAGTTATTTTGCATTCCGTTTGCATTTGCAACACTTGAATCGTTCAGTACTGTCTTAACTTATTTTACTCTTAGGTCATAGATCATAGAAAAAGTCTATCAATTATGCATTCGTATATGCATTGCAACTCGCTACTGCCACAACGACCCACATGAACTTGTATTGATTCTTAATTCTCTAGGAGACTGACGTCGTCAGGTGCAGGAGACCCTGTGATATTTTTTGTTTTGTATATATTTCAGTTGTCTTGATCGCATCACAGGGTAGTAACCTGATGATAACCGGTTTCTATTAACTAACAATCATCCATAAATCTTGGTTATATTCCCGCTGGTTTTACACAGTAACCGTCACGCTCTGACCAGCCTCTGGATACTGACAAGTTGCAGTTGTTAACGTCGTATGTAGGCACCAATTACAGTGTAAGTATGATATGACGATGGTTGCCATTCAAGCGAAACCGGTTATCATCTAGCCGTTATTACGTTACATTACAATCAAGTTCATTTAAATACCTTATTCTTAATTCTAACGCTGGTTAAAAATGCGTCACCCAGTTTCGACTTTCTCTTTCCAGACTTTTTTGGGGCACAGGGGCGCCGACTTAAAAAATATTGGGGGGGGGGGGGAGGTGGCACATCCCGGAAAATTTTCTAAATTTTAGGTGAAAAATAGTGAGTTTTAAAGTTTTTTATGCAATTTAGAGTCATATGATCAACATTAGAACCCCGAAAACTGGACTCTCGATAACTCCACATTGCGGGAAACTCGACAAGCCTGACACATTTTTTGGCTTTGAAAAAGAAACAAAACATAAACACGCAAGGTATTTTCGTAAAAAGCTAATTTAATTTGCAGTAATAATCATGCTTATAGACGATTACAGAGCAGTGAATATATAGCTCTGAAAAGACAAATTATATTTAGATAAATCCTAAACTATCATTAAAAAAATGAAACAAAAATATTGCTATCGCACAGTAATAGCATTTTGATTAATAAGTGAAATAGCTAATTTAACCTTACTTTGAATAAGTCTCAGGGTTCATTAAGTAAAACAATATCCCAAAGTTAATGCTTTAATAAAGTTAACACAGTATGCCTAATACTATCAGTCAAAAAGTATGTAAATATCGGGTTTTAATTGGGTCTTACACCCTAAAAGTATTTAAGTATTTGAAAATAACTAATACAGTACTATAGTAATAAAGTATCAAACTAGTACTAATATTTCGAAACTGAAAATTTAACATTATGTATGTATTTAATTCTCTATTTTATAAATATTTTTAATATTGCTCTAAATGTCATTATTAGGGCTAGAGTCTCTTTAGAAAGGTGCAAATGTCGACTGTCTGACTGTATTCTGAATATGAAGTCGTTGATGACTGGTCGGATATCTAATTCATCTAAAACATCTCGATGGACATGAAGAAGAGTCAAGTTCTTCAAGTCTGTCCCAGTGTTGATCGGAGATATGGCTTTAGTCGTCTAAGGGTGTTAAATCACCGTTCCGCTGTTGCTGTCGTGATTGGAACTGGTTGGAGAAGCTTAATGCACTTCACTACTTCACATAACATTTCTCCAACTGTGGGCTCTTGTGTAATGTACTTTCTTGCATCATGCATGTTTTTAAGACCAGTTGTTTTTTATTAGCGATATCGGCTAACATATTCAAGTGTAAGCGCAGTCTCTCAATGTATAGGTCATTTTTGAAAAACTCAGTTGATTTTTCCAAATTTGTTTCATCTCCGTTTACTGAAAGCAAGCACTCTTCTTCAACTGCAGTGACCTGTGTGATTCCAGTGGAAGCAAACCGCTCACGAATGCAAGATTTCGCCGATTCACAAACCTGAATGTAAATAGTTTTGTAGTATTCCTTTGGGGTTTTGAAAGTGTTCGGTGAGCTGGCTTCGTTGTTTTCGTATTTCTTTGGTATACTTCGATTCCGAGGAAGCGAAGTATCATCAACTTGTGAGGGTTTTTCTTTCAAACACAATTCCCAAAAGTGTTCAAAACTATAATGCCTTACATTCAATATACAAATCAAAAGCTCATATTTTTTTCCCAGATCAGCAACACTTAGATGAGGGCACTGAATTTTTTCATTGACATCCTCTACTGGGTTCATTGCATGGCAATAAACACGTAAAAAGAAATAAGTCTTGAATTGTAATACTGACTCAAGGTAGCCTGCACATTTGTAACATATTCTGTTCTGTCCTCTGCAGAAAATGTTTCAAAAAAACTCTAGAAGTTCTTCAAAGATTTTCAATATTCTCAAGATACTAGAAGTTCGCATAGTCAATCGAGTCGGCCAAAGGGGTCGTAGATCAGCTTGGTTGTTGAAGCTCTCACAGCATATGCTTCTGAAAAGTCCCATCCTTTTGTTGGATTCCCTTACGGTTTTTATTAAGTCCTTGTCTAAAACCATAGTACCCCTCATAGACGTAAGATGGCGGATACTGTCTACAACTGCCAAGTCTAAACTGTGAGCAGTGCAGTGCACATAACGTGCTTTTGTTTGTATATCCATCATAGCACTGTCCTCTGAAGTTATCCATTGACAAATCAAAACGAGCAGAAAGGTCTTTTAAAATACTAAACAGATATAGTGATTCAGGGGGTCTCGTATAAGCCAATAAAGTCTTCGTTGATGATTAAGGAATCGTCGACAGTGCGAATACAAAATGACACTTGTCCATTAATCGAAGAATCACTTGTTTCGTCAACCATAATACAAAAATGTGCAGTCTTCTTGATTGAAGCCAATACCTTTCTCAACACAGACTTTCCTAGTAGATCAATGATCTCGTTTTGAATATCGTGGGACGTCCCCTTGTACCCCAAACGTCCTAACCAATCTTTAAACTCAGGTATGTCATTCTTTCAGAGTTCTAACAATTGAAAAAAAATTGAGTTTACATCTTCATGCTCTTTGATTGCTAGTCCTCGTCGGCATATAAATTGCACGGTAGTAAAAATTGTCTCAAGAGCTACAAGGGCTTTCTTCATATCACTATCTAACTGTTCATTCAGTTGGGAGGCCACATTTCGATTAGTGATAGAAATTAGTTTCAGAATACCTTCTTTATGTGTAAACTCATTTTCATGAAGACGGAATTTTTCCAAAACCTGTTTCCAATTAGAAAACCCTACAGACGTAAATACGTCTTCTTTTTTTGAAGAAAATTGTAATAAATTTTTAGCATCTGCCTCTTTGAAAGGTTTCGCAAAAAACTTTTTCAGTAGATGCTTCATATTCTAGCCATGTATGTTTGATCAACCAAAACTTCTGAAATGATCTTCCCATATCGGATTGTCCAGGTTTCGGCTCTGAACGGTTCTTGCCTGAAGACGATGAAGCAATTGGCGACACAATAATTGTTGGAGGCTGACTTGCAGCATCATCAGTTTGCAAGCGCTCCTTTTTGGTAACAAATTTATCTATTGCAACCTAATTCACAATACATTAAGAGACTAAAGGAAACGAATAAAATATAGTCATATAAAATAGTTCACTAGACACTAAAATCGGAACCGTAAGCACGTCTGCAGCATGCACTGAACGAAATTATCCATACTGAATGACTGCCACAGTATGGTGGACTTTACATAGCTGCGGCATCGTAATGTCTCGAAGCGTCAAGGCGAAGCGAGGCAGAGGGTTCCAGGCGCTTCTGCTCCAGTCCTTTTGATGTCGCCGCGGCCTCAGCGCTGGCCGACCAGCGCCAGACTTTACCGGAAGGTTCGTGCACCAAGAAAAAATTCTAATTGTGCCCGCAGCACCATAACACTATCGTTATTCACACCGCTCGTTTTCAGTTAACTTGCTTACTACCATAATAATTATTTAACTCATCACTGAATGTATTTTAAAAGGTAACTATCATCAAACAAGGAAAATAAAAAATTCCAACATAATTTTGTGATTTTCAAAGTATAATGTAACCAATTTAACCAATATAACCAATTTATTTGCTCGGGCCCCCTCAGGTCCCATGGAATCGGCGCCTGTGCTGGGGCATCACATAAAGCAAACAAGACATGAAAATTTGGTTTAATGCCACCTTTCAACAATAACATGATTTTTCTAGCCAAAATTTTCAAAATTCATGGATTTCAAGGTCAAAATCCTGTGAGGACAATTTTTGAAACTTGTATCGAATTTGGAAAAAAAGTGATTTAGTCCCCCATAGTGGGTGCACAACGCTTGATCAGATAACTTTCTATAGAAATGTAAGACCTGCTATAATAGTCTAAAATTATTACTGACACTTAACTTTTAATCATCTAACTAAACATCTTTTGGTTTCTCACATGTCTTCTGCTGTCTGCTACACTTTCAAGTATTCGGTTGAGTTAGTAAAATACATACATACTACAATCTGAATTAGAAAACAACATGGAAAAAGAGAAATTTATAGAAGGAGGCAGAGATAACAGCTACAACATACATATAACTTTTTTTAAAAAAAAATATGTTATTAGCACTTCCCAAATAGAATTTTTGGTTTATCCTATTTGTATGTTGACACTAGCCCATTACAATTACCGTCTTTCTTTTTTAAAGAAATTGCATAACATCATTTGAATGTAACTGTGAAATACTCAATGAGTATTAAGGAACTAGTAATACATTGGCAAATTTACAAAGTCACAGATCTCAAGGGTTTTAAACGGTAACATGAAAATAAACCCTTGCTTGAATAACAAAAACCTTTTCCATATCAACGTACAAATGCTACAATACCTTTTGGATTGATCAGGGTTGCAAAAAGACTTTTGTGTAAACATGTCATGAAATATTCTCAACCGTGTCGATACGCAACTCCCCCGTCCATATTGGATGCATAGCCTATTCTCATTCTGCAGCTCAAGCCGATTTTTGTTTCTCAAGTCAGGTTTTAGTCGGGATTCAATATTTGTATAAATCTTACCATAATGACTTGATACATTCCACTGTTCTTGCCGTTCCTGTATTGTTTCTGCAATGAATACACAACTTTCGAAGTCATGCAGATACGAAATTATTTTACATGGAAGCTTCAACCAAACTGGCACATGTCTCATTTGTAAGTGCCTCCTATAACAGCTCATCAGCATTCTCATTATCAGTCAGTCCTCAGTGGCCTTTGACCCAAGGAGTTTACAATGTTTTTTTGCTTGTTCCAGTTTCTACAGTTATAAGCACCTCATAACGAGGGATCTTAATCACTTATGCCTATCCCTGCTCAGAGCTTTCATTGCAGAAACGGTATCGATCAAGACCAACGTGCATGTTGATGTGTTCGTTTTAACGAACTTCAATGTGTCAATACTTTCGCTTTAAAATACAAAGGGTTCTCGAGAAAACTGGAGTGATTTAGTAGCTGACATCAACAAACTCTAACTGGAAATTCTTACTAGGTTTCTAGCTCTTGATCTGAATACGTCAGAGTAAATTTGGAAGTAATCCAGTCACATAATTTGCTGCGTAACATACAATTTGAATGTAATAGACAGAACTTGGCATTTGTCAACTTAAATACGAATAGAAAATCGAGGTGTTTGTTCCTTTCACATTCCAGGGCAGACCTCAGTCGGATGATTAAACACGTTAGATGGCACATCACTTTATAGGTCCTTAGTATAGTATATTGCTGACTGTTTTTGTTAATTCTTCTTCGACTACGCAGAGTTACAAATGAAGGTATTTCTTAGTAAAATGGATGTTCTATAAACGACAATCAGAAAGTAATACTTATTAAATAAACTTTATCTTCACAAGCTAACAGGTTCTCTGATACCTTTATTAACAATGCATTGGTAAGTTTGATTCTTAATGCACATACTGAGGGACATATAACTCTCTTATGCATCTCTTGTCATAGTTTGGCATAGATAGAACAAATGTCTGTAAATGAGAAGCAAAATGCTGGACTGCACTGTACTCTCTATACAGATAGAATAACGTTAAGTGGCGATTCACAGCTCATAATGATATGCACCTGGGCCAGATTTCAAACGTTGGTCCCAAGGGATCGACTGTTGTGTTTTCGACTGTTGTGGTTTTACTAGCGTAGGTATGGATTTCAGAGCTATATGAGAACGAGATTTTTTTTTAGTCTCGTATCCGAAAATAGCGTAACTGACGGTTTATCTGGTGATGCCGGTAACCCACTGTTTAAAACCAAATTATTAACAGCCTTCATTTCACTGTATTAGAAGACTGCTGAATATTATGTGGATACGTAGCTAATGAAGTATTGAATCGAATTTAGGACAAAAATAATTCAAGGGGCAACTTGATTAAAAGAAGGAAATGTTTTGTGCGGCACGTTATGAAGCATAGAGGAATCGTCAGTTTACTAATGGACCATAGGTTTGACGGGTACAAATTGTAGGGGGAGACCTTGTCCAGACGACAGTAAGCAGATACATGGTGGTGTAGGTTGTAATAGTTACGCAGATATGATAAAGCTCGTGCAAGATGGAGTAACGTGGGAAGCTGTATCAAACAAGTCTTCAGACATCTATGACAACTGGCATCTGACTTCTCTATTAGAAATATAAAAATACTTGTTTCAGTGTTTCTCGAAAATCAGCCTCTAACCGAGTGCAACACGGAATGGAAATTTTTTAGAAAATATTTCGTTACCGGAACATTAAAAATATTTTAAAGCTAAAGTCATGGAAATTGGAATTTTACTTCTCAGTTAGATACAAAGAAATATTTACCTATACCATCTACGAATGTTTTGAGAATTTCGACGTTTTGACTTAAATATCTATTAAAAGTTGTGCAAATATCTTTTCATTGCCACTCTGACTTAACAGAGAAATGAAATAAATCCTTACCGTAAATATCGATAAGTGACATCGGTTGATGGTAGAATTCTCTATTTTGATTGTTCTTCTGTTTTGTTCGTAGTACATGTGATTGTATTTTACTAACAACGCGACTTGACTCCAAGTAGCTTGCGCAGTTTTTTATATAAGTAATTCGTTAAGTCTGAGACGTTATTGTGCTCAAGAACAGAATTTGATAGGAACTACCATTATATTTCAAATTAATAATACATATCCACTCAGATTTCTTTCTTTTTTTCTTTTTGAGTTTGCTGTGATCTTGAAATGGTAAACGTACTCGTATTTCATTAGAATATGCAACGTACAAGATGTGCAACTTTGCTTCCGCCGTTTTTTCCCCAACATTTGAAGCTTTAATGGAACAAATTGGTTACACATGCATCATTCAAAGTATTTTCCATCGCTGGCCACTACTTTCTCCCATCTTTCAGGCATTGTACGAATCCTGGGTCGAAAAAATTGTTCATATTTTGAATCGATCCACGAACTGATCCAATTTGTGACTTCTTCATGAGAACGACATAGTTGGTCAGCCAGGCCAGGCGCCATTGATCTAAACAAGTGATACTCAGAGGGAGCAATGTCTGGAGAATACGGCGGGTGGGGTAGGACTTCCATTTTAAATGTTTCCAAGTAAGTTTTGACCGCTTTTGCAACGTGGAGTCGAGCGTCGTCGTGCTGCAAAATCATTTTATCGTGCCTCTCGCTGTATTGCGGCCGTTTGTCTTTTAATGCTCTGATCAAACGCATTAATTGCGTTCGATAACGAGCACCGGTGATTGTTTCACTTGGTTTTAACACCTCATATTACACAACGCCTAGCTGGTCCCATCAAATGCAGAGCATGATCTTGGAGCCGTGAATATTCGGTTTGGCCGTCGACTTGGAAGCATGGCCGGGATGTTGTTGTTGTTGTGGTCTTCAGTCCTGAGACTGGTTTGATGCAGCTCTCCATGCTACCTTATCTTGTGCAAGTTTCTTCATCTCCCAAAACCTACTGCAACCTACATCCTTCTGAATCTGCTTAGTGTATTCATCTCTTGGTCTCCCTCTACGATTTTTACCCTCCACGCTGCCCTCCAATACTAAACTAGTGATCCCTTGATGCCTCAGAACATGTCCTACCAACCGACCCCTTCTTCTGGTCAAGTTGTGCCACAAACTTCTCTCCTCCCCAATCCTGTTCAATACTTCCTCATTAGTTATGTGATCTACCCATCTAACCTTCAGCATTCTTCTGTAGCACCACATTTCGAAAGCTTGTGTCCTCTTCTTGTCCAAACTATTTATCGTCCATGTTTCACTTCCATACATGGCTACACTCCATACAAATACTTTCAGAAACGACTTCCTGACACTTAAATCTATACTCGACGTTAACAAATTCCTCTTCTTCAGAAACGATTTCCTTGCCATTGCCAGTCTACATTTTACATCGTCTCTATTTCGACCATCATCAGTTATTTTGCTCCCCAAATAGCAAAACTCCTTTACTACTTTAAGTGTCTAATTTCCTAAACTAATTCCCTCAACATCACCCGACTTAATTCGACTACATTCCATTATCCTTGTTTTGCTTTTGTTGATGTTCATCTTATATCCTCCTTTCAAGACACTATCCATTCCGTTTAACCGCTCTTCCAAGTCCTTTGCTGCCTCTGACAGAATTGCAATGTCGTCGGCGAACCTTAAAGTTTTTATTTCTTCTCCATGGATTTTAATACATACTCCGAATTTTTCTTTTATTTCCTTTACTGCTTGCTCAGTATACAGATTGAACAACATCGGGGAGAGGCTACAACCCTGTTTCACTCCCTTCTCAACCACTGCTCCCCTTTCATGTCCATCGACTCTTATAACTGCCATCTGGTTTCTGTACAAATTGTAAATAGCTTTTCGCTCGCTGTATTTTACCCCTGCCACCTTCAGAAATTGAAAGAGAGTATTCCAGTCAACATTGTCAAAAGCTTTCTCTAAGTCTACAAATGCTAGGAACGTAGGTTTGTCTTAATCTAGCTTCTAAGATAAGGGTCGGAATATCCTTATGATTTTTTTCGTTTAGGGTTATCGTAATGAACCCACTTTTCGTCCCCGGTCACAATGCGATGCAGAAATCCTTTCCGCTTTTGCCTCTGAAGCAAGTGTTCACAAACACACAAACGCCGTTCAACGTCTCTTGGTTTCACCTCACACGGGACCCAAGTTCCTTGTTTCTGAATCATGCCTTGAGACATTATGAAATGGCTTGCTGTGTCACTCCCACTAATCGTGCCAATTCTTCTTGAGTTTGACGCGAATCTTCACTGAAAAATGCCTCCAATATTGCATCTTCGAAAACATTCTCTCTTCCACCACTATTCCGGTCTAAGACGTTAAAATCACCTTTCTCGAAGCGTTGAAACCACTCACGACACCTTTTTTCACTAACAGCGTCCTTACCATACGTACTTAAGAGAATTCGATGAGACTCAGCCGCTGGTTTCTTCATACTGAAACAAAACAGTAACACCTCCCGTAAATTACGATAATTAGGCTCCTAAACTGTCATTTTCAATCAGGAACTACTTTATGATGCAGGCACAAATCGACTATTGTTTGAATGAGGTTATGCTGACCGAGGTCCAAGCTAACTGCCTGACGTCTGCGACCTGTTTCTTTCGACCACTACTTACCGTTGTCGCCATCTATCGGCAAACGGCGGAAGCAACGTTGTAAACATTGTAATTTTTGTATATTATTGATTTGAATGCCACCCTTTTGATTCAACGAACTGAAATTACGAAGTGCCTTGAAAAAGCAAGTAACAGATTATTGTGCCAAGCCAAGAAATACTTACTGAACACCACATTACACTTCAAAGCGACGCAGATGCAGGCCACGATTTTTCATCACAAGTACCTAGTCTCCGTAAACAACGATCGGTAAGTTCTACCAATCGTTCCTCTACAAAATCCGCTCGTTGATCACGGAGCCATGTGCGAACCGCTGTTTGAACGTCCCCGTCTTTCGAAACACTCTCTCTTCCCAGATTCCGAAGAGAAGGAAATAGCGTGGAACAAGATCTGGACTTCCCGTCCAGCATCAGCCACGTCTGTGGGGCCGTAGTCAAACTGTTGTCACCATGTCCCTATTCGACTTGACGCGACAATGCATTTGGCACATATGCCGCCAGAATTTCTCGATGAATTTGCCACAAGAATAACAATGTCCTAAGTACTCTAACTTTGGAATGCGTTTCCAGTTGCTGCGCTATTTCAATCGCACTACAACAGGACAGTGACTACGGGAAACGTGGAAAATGTACTCTTTTCTGACGATGCACCACTCTTACTCCGCAATTGTCTTGGTGCCGGGCGACCTGTGTAACTTACGTTTCGAAATCCCTACGTTCACCCACCTTATGACCAATCATAGGCTATTCGATGAGTTATCCACAAAAAACATTGTTACAGATATTTTACTGACGTTAGTCACTGTAACTTACAAATAGAAAAAAAATCGGAACATATGAGTATTTCAATTCCCACGACAACACAAAATCTCTACGTTCAGTGCTTGTGTACACCATGATTTCTAGTTAGATGTCCAACAGAGTTACAACACTGAATTTGTGTTGTGGACATCGGCTATTGTGCCGTGAAGAAGTGAGGTGCCTCACCTCGTAGATACAAAGTTACTCGTAAGTACCTCTGGGGTATCTGAAGATGATTTCGTGAAAACTGCGGGCGGTACAGAAAAATAATGCATATCGGTGGACGGGACATATCCGCAAGTTTCGATTTATAATATGCGTCATAGGACCAGGCACTTATCTATTGTGTAATAGAGTTTAGGTCAGAATAAATTTTGAGTGCTGATAGAGATACATGTAAATCAGAAAAAGATACTCATCGGAATGCAAAAAGGTTGTTCTAAGAGACTGATTGAAAAGTGGAGTACCAGATACCACATTCTTCACCTTTTTTGTGCTACAATAAGTGCATTTTCCGCTGATTCCCTTCATTCCCGTGTGACAGCAGGCCATGTTACCCGTATGAAAAGAACGATATGGTTCAGTAAAATCTAGATAGTTTACTTACGTGAAATTGAAATGATGTGTACACATTTTGCACTTCAGTCCGCATTCTACGTTCACAAGAATCTTGCATATGCTTCAGCACTACAACATAGGGCTCCCAGAACCATTATAATGATAACGGAGGGGTTTTACAACATGTTTTTCAGTGCTCCGTCACTTTATAAACCATATTTTCGCAACACACTGGATTTTACGTGCAGATTTCACGTGTACAAGTGGGGTAACTTGAACCTCTGTATCTCGGAAACGGATAAAGATACGAAGAAAATTTTCGAGGATGTTCGAGATCAGCATCTTAGGAATGTATCGTAAAATTTACATCCATTGGCTGTGCACAGTCGTCTTCGAATGCGCATTTTCCAGAATTTCTTAGAAACAGAGTAGGTACTAGGCGCAAATAGATCACACATATTGGAAAAAGAACCAATCGATTTACTCCATTTGATTAAGCTGGAGAAAGTGTGTAACATTCAACATTGGACCTTGTACCGTAGGATAATTATAGTAAGACAATCCTTCTGTCGGGTATAGAAATAGTCCCTAGCCGAAGGGCTATCGAAAACAGTTGACCCTTCCTTTCCACCACCAATAGAACCCGATGTATGATCCCCGGAAAAATCCCGTGTTTATGCACGGCGTATTGGAACATTTTAGGTAATGAATGCTGCCGCACCGATTATGTTCGAGGTCCAATTGTTGGATTTTATCTTTTTATGCTTATTTTATGCTTATTATTATTATTATTCTAAGACTCAGAAAATATGATAAGTTTCTGAACATAATACCGTACACTCTTACATAATACAATTATAACGTGCTTATACGCGCCATTGCAGGCAACCAGAAAACAGGTAACGTGAATTGATAGCTGAAATACATGAAAAGAGAATGTATCTTAATATACAAGAAGTACTCAAGGATTGAGCTAGTTCTCAACTTTAAGATGTTGATGTTATACGTAACTAAAGTCGCACTCTGTAGGCCTAATGCCTACACTATCCATGAGGAATTCTTTATTTGGCGTGAAACCAGCTTCGTCCTGTTTGTTGTTGTGGTCTTCAGTCCTGAGACTGGTTTGATGCAGCTCTCCATGCTACTCTATCCTGTGCAAGCTTCTTCATCTCCCAGTACCTACTGCAACCTACATCCTTCTGAATCTGCTTAGTGTATTCGTCTCTTGGTCTCCCTCTACGATTTTTACCCTCCACGCTGCCCTCCAATGCTAAATTTGTGATCCCTTGATGCCTCAAAACATGTCCTACCAACCGATCCCTTCTTCTAGTCAAGTTGTGCCACAAACTTCTCTTCTCACCAATCCTATTCAATACCTCCTCATTAGTTACGTGATCTACCCACCTTATCTTCAGCATTCTTCTGTAGCACCACATTTCGAAAGTTTCTATTTTCTTCTTGTCCAAACTATTTATTGCCCACGTTTCACTTCCATACAGGGCTACACTCCATACAAATACTTTCAGAAACGACTTCCTGACACTTAAATCTATACTCGATGTTAACAAATTTCTCTTCTTCAGAAACGATTTCCTTGCCATTGCCAGTCTACATTTTATATCCTCTCTACTTCGACCATCATCAGTTATTTTACTCCCTAAATAGCAAAACTCCTTTACTACTTTAAGTGTCTCATTTCCTAATCTAATTCCCTCAGCATCACCCTATTTAATTTGACTACATTCCATTATCCTTGTCCTACAAAACAAAAATGTAAAACATCGTCACAAACAGTGCGGATAAGGCACCATAAAACACTGACCAGCAGTGTGTGTATTTCTGGATGGGGCGGGGAGGAAAGGGTGGGGCAAGCTACCATTCAACGTCTGTGGCTGTTTCCGAGGCGACGTCTCCGGCAAGCTCTACCACTGACGTCAGAATCCGGTTCAGGCACATGTGGAAGGGGAGAGAAAGCGTTGGAAAGAAGTCACCTTTACCTTGTCGCATGGACTGGCTTTCAACTGTTTCCGTAGTGTAGTGGTTATCACGTGCGCCTCACACGCGCAAGGTCCCCGGTTCGATCCCGGGCGGAAACAGTATTATTTTTTTAAATATTAGGAATAGTTGCGCGTTATTAAGAATAAAAGAGCTCCACAAGGCAATTTAGATTAGCAGGAAACTGCGTAAAAGTTACTAGACGCTTGTTTTTTCTTCTCCGCTTGCGTTTCCGCAGTTGATGTGCGATTCATGAGAGTAATATTTTCACAATTTTATTTCAATGATTGGTTTTTTTATTTATTTATCAGCTTCCGTGGAACCATGCGAGCGTAAGCTACTTACTGATGGAGCGAGTCGATGCGTTGTTTACAGAACACTGATTAGAAAATCTATAAACAAAGAACCTAAAAAAGTATGAAATTGTGAGGAAATGTTTTAATAAATGACACATAACTGCCAAGAAATCCTGTACAGAATAGGAGACAGAAGGGAACTTTCAACATGTATTTGAATGCTTGGGGTTTATCACACAATTTTTTTCAGTTCTGCTGGAAAATGCAACCTGCTGAATACTGCACAGCTTTTGTACAGCGCTTAAGGAACTGTTATTTGCGCGTGTATCGTATTTACGTTTGTTTCTCACTGACTAAATGTTGCAGTCGGGTTTTGATGGGCTGATGCTGCCAACATCAAGTCCCATGTTAGAATCTCACATGTTCAAGGATGACAGATTTAGAATTCCGATGCACCTGAACTGAGAACTACACGAAGTTGGCGAGCTGACATATCAGATCAATATGACCGCTTTCCTCTGTCCTAAGAATATTCTCGATGAGTGCACGCGGTCTTCCCAGAATATGAAACCGTACCAGGTAAGAGAGTAAAGCAAGTAAAATAAACCAAACCTTCATGTTTCAGTGTCAGAAACAGTGGAGATTAGTTTCTTAGTGACGATACGACCATTCAGTTTCTGCACGACATCTTGAACGTGACATTTCCAGCAAACTCTTCAGTGTGCCGCCAGTGCAAGGAATTTAAACTCGGTTGATATCTCTGTTTGACCGCCTTGAGACAGTAATTTTTGCATTCCCTAGTGTTCTTTATCAGAAAGTCGGCAGTCCGTGGTCTTGTGATTAGCACTGCTGACTCACGAATCTCTAGTTTTGATTTCCGACCAGGTCGGGTATTTTCTCCGTTCGGCACAGGATTTGTGTATGTTTTCCTTATCAGCTTTTCGTTATCACCTACACTCAAGTCGCCGAAATGACGTAAACTAAACCGACTTCCACAATGCGGACCAAATCCCCCAAAAGGGAACTCCCGGCCAAAAATGCCATACGCACATTTACTTTTTTTATGAGGAACTGTTGCAGAATCAAAACAAACAAATGTTTTGTAACATGTTGCGGCCATTTCTAATGCACTCAAAAACTGATATTAGTGCCGGCCGGAGTGGCCGAGCGGTTCTACGCGCTGCAGTCTGGAACCGCGCGATCGCTACGGTTACAGGTTCGAATCCTGCCTCGGGCATGGATGTGTGTGATGTCCTTAGGTTAGTTTCGTTTAAGTCGTTCTAAGTTTAGGGTAGGGGACTGCTGGCCTCAGTAGTTAAGTCCTATAGTGCTCAGAGTCATTTGAACTGATATTAGTCTTGCCCCATTCTTTATTAATTCTGTTCTGCCTTACCTGTTCCGGCCCTACTCCATTCTCATGGGGTCTACAAGACAAATAAATGAAAAGCTATCAGTAAAAATACATTAATACAATTAAATAAAGTGTACATCATAAAAATGGAAGAAGCAAATGCTTATGTTTCACTATTTATCTTCAGCTGTTCATCATCTGTTGTATTCCTACCATAATACGCATCTTTTATTTTATATTTTGTTATACACGAATCCTTGTCTCTGCAAGATTATTACACAACTAAATACGCATCCCGGCTTTTTGCTTGTACTTTTACAGTTATGTTTTATCCTATGGTCTATATTTCCAGTATAGTGATTATAATTTTGCATACACCGATGAGCCAAAACATTATGACCACCTATTTAATAGCGTGTTGTACACCTTTGGAACGCGATATAGCACCGATTCTGCATGTCATGGATTCAATAAGTCCTTGGTATGCTTCTGCAGGTATCTAGCACTAGATGTCTACGCGCAGGTCACGCTATTCCTGTATATTACGAGCCGGTGGTTTGTGGATCTGGAGTTGGCGCCGGATAGCGTCCCACAAGTACTCCACACCAGGCCAGTTTGGTGCAAAAGGCATCAACATCAGTTCAGTATAACACTCTTTTAACCACTGTAGCACTTAGCTGGACTTGTGAGACGAACAGTTATCCTACTGGAGGATGCCGTCACCGTCGGGGAAGACTTTAAGCATGAAGGGATGCAATAATTTTAACATAGTCCCAAGCAGTCATAATGCTTTCGGTTACTACTGCAAGTTTCGTAGAAGCTGAGGTGAAAGTCCCCCATAGCATCCGACCAGGCGACAAGTTTCCATTGATATACGGTCCAGTCTCGATGATCTTCTGTTCATTACATTCGTAATTGACGATGTCGCTGGCAACACGGGTATACTTAGGGGCCATCTGGTGCGGAGTCTCATGTTCAACAATGTCCGCAGAACGGTTGTATTTGAAACACTTTTGTCTGTGCCAGCATTGTACTCGGTCGTCAAATCTGCCACAGATTGCCGCATATATCGCTTTACGGAATGGACAAGCCTCGCATCTCTAAAGCCTGTAATGAGGCGTTGACGTCCAATAACGTGTCTTCTACTAGTGGGATTCACCGTCCTGCAACCACTTTCCACAGATGCTCACGGCAGTAGCACGTGAACAGCAACCAGCTTCGCCATTTCCCCGATGCTCATTCCCAGGCTATGGACAGTAACAGTCTGCCCCTTGTCAAAGTCGCTCATGCCAGCCGATGTCTTTATCTGTGGCTGGTATCGTCGCTAGAATGATTCCCCATATTTTTTTTCCTTTATTGGATATCTTCAAATAAGAAACAGGGTCAACAACATCAGAAATAGAGTCCGTCTTGATGCAAAACACCCTGTTATTTGTTTACTTGTTTATTTCCCAAATTAGTTTCGGCGACAAATATCACCATCATAAGTGTTTTTTTAATCTAAAGCATGAAGACAATAGCATAGTTATACAAACACAGTAAGACATTATTACAATTTTACTGTTCGTTTTTTGAAATATAGTTTTCTATGAATTCTTTCATACTACCTTATTTATTGTATGTTATGGCATGTTTCTAAGAATTATTGTCGCTGTTTGCGACATATTTTCTGTGCTTTTTTCTGTTGATGTAAAAGATACAATACAAAATTTTCATTTAATCTACTTTATATTAATGAATGGTCTCAATGCTTCTGTATTTCAAAATGTAAAAAAAAAAAAATTTAAAAAACTTCTTAACCGCCATATAGTGCTGCCATCTGGCGGTCTCCTTTACCTAATACTTTGACGTGTACAGTTAGTTTGTACTTAAATGTCATTACATAACATAGACCACGTATTTTGTATCCATGATAGTTTAGGTCTTACGTAAGGATGGATTACATATATTTTGGTCAGTTGTTCTTTGTTTTTTTACGTTGTGTATTTCACGTAGTTTTATCAATGTTTTCACTAAGTGTTTGCATTTTATGTAACTGTAACAATGTATTTTTATTGACACCTCTTCATGTATTTCCCATGTAGTGTTTTTGCGAATGCCGTAAGGCCGAAATGCGTAAGGCGGTGTGAAAGTAATAAATACAGTGGTAAAGACCAAAATCAGTTTTTGAGAAACTGGTGCATTGCGTTTTGTTGCACGTAAGCATTAATCTGTTTTGTGAAAGTCACGTGCTGATGTTATCTTCGTATACGGAGCACGCAGTAAAGGAAACCAAGAAAAAATATGGAAAAAGAATTGAACTTCAGGCACAAGAAAACAAAGTTTTAGCTTATTCCAATGACATTGTTGCTCTGTCAGAGACGCGAAGGACTTGGAATATCAGTTAAACGGGTTTGAAAAACGGATTGTAAAATAAACATCAACAAATCTAAAACAAGGGTAAGGGAAAGTAGTCGAATTAAATCCGGCTGTGCTGAGGGAATTAGATTACGAAATGAGCTACTAAAATCAGTGAATGAGTTTTGCTATTTGTACAGATACATTTACAACTTACATCTTATATGGGCTGTTCCACTATTATAGGTACCAAGGAAAGGGGCGAGTAGAGGTTAATGAAATAAGTAGTCAATCCTTCAGAAACACATATCCGGAAACCAATGGTTTCCCCGATATGAAACATTACGGCTGAGTACGTGAACACCTTATAAGAGAGGCCCCTTGGATCTAAACTGCTGATACCCACTTGAGGACAAACAGACTACAACAAGTGATCCACACGGCCACCGTTCGTGTGAAGGCACGCTTCAGCATATATGGCGTCTCTTAAAAGGAGATATCTATATCGACGATGAGCATCCGGCTAAATCCAAGCACGGTTCGACACACACCAGTACATGTATGGTGCAACGGTGCAATCTGTCAGTATTTTACAGATGACCTGGCGAGGCTACATTAACAAACCTCTATAGGCTACTAACGGCCAGCTCCTATCTATGTATACAGAAATGAAAATTAAAGCAGCGATACAGTCACTCATACACTGACTGACAACGTCACACCGCCCGAAAACAGGAAGATAATAAATCAGTAGGCGCGGCTGTTTCGTACGGCAGTGTGACTTTCCTGAAATTTATAAAATTGGACCTAACATATAAATCGAACTGAGGCAGTAAAGGATAATAATGTGTACTAACATGAAGCAGATTATAGTTATTATTTCAGTAGAAGCAGCATGAGATAGGGGAGTTAGTCTGACCAAAGTAAAGAAATTAGAAAATTCAAAAAAAAATCCTAGTTTATTCAGATAATTACTATAATAAACCCTCGTATAAATTAATACAACACGTAGTATCTGGTTGCAATAATGACTGTGTGGACGATGTGGCCTATTCTACAACTTGTTTTTAGATCTATATGACGATGTTGCGCTGATTATATTTATATGTTTTGATGATGCCATTATGGCCTTATCACTTTAGGACATGGTGTAAAAAAGATCTGAGGATGGTAATTACGTACTGAAACCGGTCTTCGTCTAAAGAATTGATATTGTGATCAAAGAATGTAATAAAAAAACATTTTGCGTAGTATCTACTGCACAATGCAGTTACATTTGGCTGGATTCACGAATCAGAAAAATTGAGAAAAAACAGAAATATTTCCCATCTGTTTGGTGAATGAAATCATCGATTTACTAACTTCCGATCGCGGGTTAAATATTGGACGGAAAGTAACCAATGCTGAATAATGGACTCAACCTAATCATCATTCTGCCACGTGGTTCGTCAGGAAACCTAATCGGTTACACTGCCTTTAGATACACGCCAAGCCGTGAGAAAAGGAAAGCAGTAACGCCTTACCTCGAATCACTAAGTAGAATGCGTACAGGGGAGCAACATGTCCTTGTAAAAAGCAGTTTGAAAAACTGATATTGCAGCCACCCTCAGTATCAACACCAATATGCACTCCTTTTCATCTGAGCGACACAGAATTATCGACCACAGCTTCTTTGATACAAACAACTTCCAAACGGCCACTTCCGGCTCAGCACTGCCTTCTCGCGCCAACTCACATTCACTTGCAGTTCACGCGCACATATGCTCAGCACCGATTAACTCATAACAACATGCACTGCACTATATGGCAAGTCGACTTGTTAGTCGACCAAAATATGATAGCACCTGGGGTTGTGGGCGCTTCGGTAGACTTACCGTGAGTCGGCGCCTAAACGGGGTTGCAGAGTGAAGATAAGACGGTACAACTACAATTGTCGACTAATTATAAAATCAGGTGTAAGTGACAAAAATTAAAAAAATTCTTTTTATTGTCGAAATATGGGCTACGTGCCTAACCTTCGTCAGTAAAAATCGGGCTATCTAGTGGCATCCACTAGAATGTGCCAGGTGCTAAGCGCCACCTGTTCTGAAAAAAAAAATCGAGTCTATGTGCCCGTGCTGTTGTTTTTAGTTTGAGGTTCGATTGTGTTCAAGTTGCAGTGATTAGTCCTGTCTGTTGTGTTTACTGTTGTGGTTTATGTGATGGATGAAACAATAAATCGTCTGAAAAGGGGTGAAGGTGGTGTTCCCCAAAAAAATAAGAAGCTAAGAGCCGAGGGAAAACTATGTGAGAACAATAAGAAATTTACTGTACCTTAAAAATACCTCCACATGATGAGGTAAGTGTAGATGATAACTTTAACGCCTTAGGACTAAGGCTTTTTTGAAGAACTTCGCTTGATTATGACTTTTCTGTGGCGTTTTAAGCTAAACTATATTTAGATTATGCAGCCCACGTTACGTTATGTTTGTATTGGTTCCTGGACTATAGTACACCTACTAACTGTGCAGAGTAGCAAACAAACAGGTCATTCGTGGCAGTCACAAATTATTTAATGCCTCTAATTCCTGTGTTTATTAGTTGTATGTTTCATGACGGTGCCGCAATCAATGTAGAGACATTGCATTGGAACACAAAGTAAGCATATTCAATCAGTTCTGCGAACTAGGTGATAATGTTAAGCCTAACTCTTATTTGATGGGAAGCGTAAGTGTATGCAATGTTAGAAGTAGACGTCACGGTTCTTACGAAGAACCCGAGGAGAGTCGCAGACATGCTAGTGTTTTTTATACAGTTACTGATAACGAAGTCGGACATTTTCAAGTTCACAAAAAAACCTTTCTGGAAATACACAAAATTACCAGGCGAAGAGTGGAAACCTTATCAAAAGCAAAAATAGTGGTAATGTTACCTACATTGAACGTAGGGGAAATAAAAATACCGCTGATGTAAAACTCATTGTTGAACATATCAAAAGTTTCCCCAAGGATGAAAGCCATTACACAGGGGCTAAAATCTCTCTTCTATTTTTAAGCCAAGATTTAAATTACAGCAGGATGTATGAGGCTTTTGTTACGCTCTATCCAAACACAAACATTAGGTATTTGTACTAAAAAAAAGTATTGAAGGAACACTTTCCCAAACTGAGAATTCACTGCCCAAGGAAAGGTACCTGTAACACATGTGATCTGCTTAAAAGTAAAATGTTGACTGACTCAACCAATACAGCTGTACATCGTACTTCACTAGAATTTCATCACAGACGCGCTGAAAAAGCTAGAGATGAGATGGAGCGTGAACACGTATATTCTACCACTCCCACAAGTGATACATGCACAGTTCCATAGATTTACAACAGATTTTCTCTTTTCCAACATTATCACATTGCCAAATGTATTATTTAAGTCAACTTCCTTGTTACAATTTGGGATTGCATGTTGTTGTTGTTGTGGTCTTCAGTCTTGAGACTGGTTTGATGCAGCTCTCCATGCTACTCTATCCTGTGCAAGCTTCTTCATCTCCCAGTACCTACTGCAGCCTACAGCCTTCTGAATCTGCTTAGTGTATTCATCTCTTGGTCTCCCTCTACGATTTTTACCCTCCACGATGCCCTCCAATACTAAACTGGTGATCCCTTGATGCCTCAGAACATGTCCTACCAACCGATCCCTTCTTCTAGTCAAGTTGTGCCACAAACTCCTCTTCTCCCCAATCCTATTCAATACTTCCTCATTAGTTATGTGATCTACCCATCTAATCTTCAGCATTCTTCTGTAGCACCACATTTCGAAAGCTTCTATTCTCTTCTTGTCCAAACTATTTATCGTCCACATTTCACTTCCATACATGGCTACAGTCCATACAAATACTTTCAGAAACGACTTCCTGACACTTAAACCTATACTCGATGTTAACAAATTTCTCTTCTTCAGAAATGCTTTCCTTGCCATTGCCAGTTTACATTTTATATCCTCTTTACTTCGACCATCATCAGTTATTTTGCTCCCCAAATAGCAAAGCTCGTTTACTACTTTAAGTGTCTCATTTCCTAATCTAATTCCCTCAGCATCACCCGACTTAATTCGACTACATTCCATTATCTTCGTTTTGCTTTTGTTGATGTTCATCTTATATCCTCCTTTCAAGACAATATCCATTCCATTCAACTGCTCTTCCAAGTCCTTTGCTGTCTCTGACAGAATTACGATGTCATCAGCGAACCTCAAAGTTTTTATTTCTTCTCCATGGATTTTAATACCTACTCCAAATTTTTCTTTTGTTTCCTTCACTGCTTGCTCAATATAGAGATTGAATAACATCGGCGACGGGCTACAAACCTGTCTCACTCCCTTCCCAACCACTGCTTCCCTTTCATGTCCCTCGACTCTCACAACTGGCATCTGGTTTTTATACAAACTGTAAATAGCTTTTCGCTCCCTGTGTTTTACCCCTGCCACCTTCAGAATTTGAAAGAAACTATTCCAGTCAACATTGTCAAAAGCTTTCTCTAAGTCTACAAATGCTAGAAAAGTAGGTTTGCCTTTCCTTAATCTAGCTTCTAAGATAAGTCGTAGGGTAAGTATTGCCTCACGTGTTCCAATATTTCTACGGAATCCAAACTGATCTTCCCCGAGGTCGGCTTCTACTAGTTTTGCCATTCGTCTGTAAGGAATTCGTGTTAGTATTTTGCAGCCGTGACTTATTAAACTGATGGTTCGGTAATTTTCACATCTGTCAACACCTGCTTTCTTTGGGATTGGAATTATTATATTTTTCTTGAAGTCTGAGGGTATTTCGCCTGTCTCATACATCTTGCTCACCAGATGGTAGAGTTTTGTCAGGACTGGCTCTCCCAAGGCCGTCAGTAGCTCTAATGGAATGTTGTCTACTCCCGGAGCTTTGTTTCGACTCAGGTCTTTCAGTGCTCTGTCAAACTCTTCACGTAGTATCATATTTCCCATTTCATCTTCATCTACATCCTCTTCCATTTCCATAATATTGTCCTCAAGAACATCGCCCTTGTATAGACCCTCTATATACTCCTTCCACCTTTCTGCTTTCCCTTCTTTGCTTAGAACTGGGTTTCCATCTGAGCTCTTGATATTCATACAAGTGGTTCTTTTTCCTCCGAAGGTCTCTTTAATTTTCCTGTAGGCAGTATCTATCTTACCCCTAGTGAGATAACCCTCTACATCCTTACATTTGTCCTCTAGTCATCCCTGCTTAGCCATTTTGCACTTCCTGTCGATCTCATTTTTGAGACGTTTGTATTCCTTTTTGCCTGCTTCATTTACTGCATTTTTATATTTTCTCCTTTCATCAATTAAATTCAATATTTCTTCTGTTACCCAAGGATTTCTACTAGCCCACGTCTTTTTACCTACTTGATCCTCTGCTGCCTTCACTACTTCATCCCTCAAAGCTACCCATTCTTCTTCTACTGTATTTCTTTCTCCCATTCTTGTCAATTGTTCCCTTATGCTCTCCCTGGAACTCTGTACAACCTCTGGTTTAGTCGGTTTATCCAGGTCCCATCTCCTTAAATTTCCATCTTTTTTCAGTTTCGTCAGTTTTAATCTGCAGTTCATAACCAATAGATTGTGGTCAGAGTCCACATCTGCCCCTGGAAATGTCTTACAATTTAAAACCTGGTTCCTAAATCTCTGTCTTACCGTTATATAGTTTATCTGATACCTTTTAGTATCTCCAGGCTTCTTTCATGTATACAGTCTTCTTTTATGGTTCTTGAACCAAGTGTTAGCTATGATTAAGTTTTGCTCTGTGCAAAATTCTACCAGGCAGCTTCCTCTTTCGTTTCTTACCCCCAATCCATATTCACCTACTATGTTTCCTTCTCTCCCTTTTCCTACTGACGAATTCCAGTCACCCATGACTATTAAATTTTCATCTCCCTTCACTATCTGAGTAATTTCTTTTATTTCATCATACATTTGTTCAATTTCTCCGTCATCTGCCGAGCTAGTAGGCATATAAACTTGTACTACTGTGGTAGGCGTGGGCTTCGTATCTATCTTGGCCACAATAATGCGTTCACTATGCTGTTTCTAGTAGTTTACCCGCATTCCTATTTTCCTAAAAATGGTTCAAATGGCTCTGAGCACTATGGGACTTAACTTCTGTGGTCATCAGTCCCCTAGAACTTAGAACTACTTAAACGTAACTAACCTAAGGACATCACACACATCCATGCCCGAGGCAGGATTCGAACCTGCGACCGTAGCAGTCGCGCGGTTCCGGACTGAGCGCCTTAACCGCGAGACCACCGCGGCTGGCTCCTATTTTCCTATTCATTATTAAACCTACTCCTGCATTACCCCTATTTGATTTTGTATTTATAATCCTGTATTCACCTGACCAAAAGTCTTGTTCCTCCTGCCACCGAACTTCACTAATTCCCACTATATCCAACTTTAACCTATCCGTTTCCATTTTTAAATTTTCTAACCTACCTGCCCGATTAAGGGATCTGACATTCCACGCTCAGATCCGTAGAGCGCCAGTTTTCTTTCTCCTGATAACGACATCCTCTTGAGTAGTCCCCCCCCCCCCCCGGAGATCCGAATTGGGGACTATTTTACCTCCGGAATGTTTTACCCAAGAGGACGCCATCATCATTTAACCACACAGTAAGGCTGCATGCCCTCGGGAAAAATTACGGCTGTAGTTTCCCCTTGCTTTCAGCCATTCTCAGTACCAGAACAGCAAGGCCGTTTTGGTTAGTGTTACAAGGCCAGATCAGTCAATCATCCAGACTGTTGCCCCTGCAACTACTGAAAAGGCTGCTGCCCCTTTTCAGGAACCACACGTTTGTCTGGCCTCTCAACAGAAACCCCTCCGTTGTGGTTGCACCTACGGTACGGCTATCTGTATCGCTGAGGCACGCAAGCCTCCCCACCAACGGCAAGGTCCATGGTTCATGGGGGGTGGGATCGCATATGGCAGATAATAACAGAGGTTTTATGTTTCTTTGGCACGAGGGTATGAGTGGCAGGGGAGGCAGCGAAATAGCGAGCTGTGTGTTAAGACGGATTAAAAGTAAAATCACCCAGAAAAAAAGTTAACATTGTGGTCTGACAACAGCTGCGGTCAAAAAAAATGATGTTGTTCCTATGGATATACTTGGTCTGTAATTTTTTTTTTTTTGATGAAGTTCATCACAAGTATGTCGCAAACGAATGTATTCAGAGAAGTTGTGAAGATTGAAACATAAAAGGCTTAGATCTACCCCAGTTTGAACTAACAGCCAGATTAAAAACTGAGAAGAAGGAAGACTTAAAAAAGATGGTAAAAAACAAACTGTTTTACCATAATCTGACTAAGTAAACACAACAGCTGTTTATAGACTGTAACATTGTAATTTTTGTTTATAAAATAGTGGCAAATTAATACAAAATATAACTTTTTAAACCTTGTAAAAGACATTTATTTTGAAATAAAACTTGAAAGAACACAGTAACGTGCTTGATTTTGTCTTTCTTCGTTAACTAATTTGTTTGCTAACACAGCACTTCTGTAGGCCTAACTGACATTTCATAATAATATAGTTATTATAGAAAAACTGTAAACAGTAGTTTCCAGATTTTTATAATACTTAAATTATTATTATTATCATTCACACACCCCTTTATTTACAGATATAAGTGATAGACTAGCCCAATTTTTTTGTTAGAGAGGTTGGCACACAGCCCTGTTCTTGTTTTGAGCCTTTAACAATTTTTTGTTGTTGTTAAATGTTTTACAGTACCTTTGCTCTAAAAATGTTTGTAGATTAACTGTCTTCATTTGTTTAGGCTTTAAAAAAATTAAGATATCAAAAAGGAATGCTTTCTGGAGGTTTTTTGCGATTTCCTCAAAACAGTAGTTGCGGCACTTACCACGGATTTTGTGTTTACTCGACACGAATCTTCATGATTAGAGTTATGAAGTGGATGGTCTCTCACACAAAGAGTGGCTGCCAAATTATTCATCTGCTGTATCTGCTTCACTGTAATCCTTTCGCATTTCACCCGCCGTGTCAGTTAGTATATTATTGATGTCGTCATGTGCTGCATATTTATCTTCACTTATCAGAACAACATTGGTTATTATAATCTTTATTACTTCTTCGATTAACACATCTCTGCGCCAATATTCATTTCCAATTTCTTTTACATAATCGTTGGTTATTTGTTTTATGTTATTTAAATTAATCGAATAAATTTTTCCTGCAGTTTTTCGTTTCACTGTATTCCAGGTTAGCTCTATAGGTATCACAATGGAGCTTCAGAACGGTAAATTCCTTAATCTTCAAAACATCACCCGCTTTAAAAAACAGGGTTTGGCTTATAACAGAATACAATTTATAGAAGCTCGTTTCTCGTTAAGATCGATTAAAAATTAATTTTCTTCTGAACGAACCATTCCATTATCCCTTCTTGGTGCGTGCAGTAGTGAGGGATTTATTTGTCTGAACAGTATGAAATGGTGCATTGTATAGAACAACAATAATACAAGCTGGGATGTTATGAATCAATTTCCCTTCTAAGCATTTGCGATATTTATTCACATTCATAACATGGTGATAAACTTGCGATATAAATTTTGAATCATAAATTAACTCTGCTCTCTCTATGAAACTCATTGCTCCTCTAACCAGACAACAATATTTCTGATTGCTCCCAAGTATTCCATACGCTTTGAATGTTCAGATTGGATGTTTCTCTTTTGTTTGCATTTTTAAACGAAATCTCATTTCTTTCAGCTTCCTCTTTCCCACTAAAAATTTGTCTCAACGTTGGTATTTCCTAGTTCTGCTCATAACACTCCAAAAATTTCCTCGAAAAGTTTCTCTGTCGAAGTCATCTAGAGAAACCACTTTTCAAGAAACGCCATTGTTTTTATAGGTGTTTTAACTTTTTCTCCAGTTTCTACCGCTTTCCTGTTCTTTCAAAAGGTGTATCACTGTTATTTTTGACTTTCCTACCACTTTTGCCACCTGCAAGATTGTTTTCTGAAGAGGTATAATTATTTGATTCTGCTTTCTTCTTCCTTGAACAACTGCAAAACTTCGAATTTAAGCTCTTTTTCACTTGACTGTCCACTTTCGTGACATCTTCCTCTGTTTTTCACTATCTGGGGTATGTATGACAACCCTGTACTACTGACTAGATTTCACGAGGGCACGCTGAACCACTAGATAGCATATGACAACAGACCCGAAAGCATTCACAGCGCGATGTGTTTTCCTTAGCCAGTGCTGCACTTGTTTACTATAACGTCATCTCATGTTTCCGATAACGGCCAGTGACATTACCAATAATCAATATGCAAAAGTACGCAATAGAAATGAAGGTTGGTTGTACCAACAGACACCTTTCTAGCACGTTTCCTATTCGATGGCTGTGCAGATTCAAACCCCCAGGCGTGTTTCGAAGGCACTGACAATCATCCCCAGTAAGTTCCCATAGTTCAACGACAAAGTCCCAAATGGTCTTGCCATGTTAGATGCGTCGGTCTCCGTCCGATCACAAAAATGCGTTCCCAGAGTTCAACGACACTATCCCCAACAGTCTTGCCACGTCTGAAGCATCAGTTCGCGTCCGATCACCAAAATGCGTTTCCAGAGTTCGACACTATCCCCAACAGTTTCGCCACGTCGGAATCATCATTTGGCGTCCGATCACCAAAATGCGTTGCCAGAGTCAACGACATAGTCCCAACGGTCTTGCCACGTTGTATGCACCGGTTCCCATCCGATCGCCAAAGTTAAGCAACGTTTGGCCCTGTTACTACTTGAATGGGTGACAGTCTGGGGAAAATCGGATGCCATAGGCTGAAATGATACGCAAGTCGCCGAATTGGCGTCTAATTGAAAGACTGCGTCGTTATCGCAGACTAAATCTCAGTCACACAGTGTACGATAAGCGTCCGCACTAGGTTTGCTCACGGAAATAACACACATACGGTAACACGTTAATGAACAGATGCAATTGCGCTGATCAAATTATTCAACAATTTTTGTATCCAGTCAGCTCAAGTAATCTCTCACCTTCGTTCTGCGTCAATTATGTCTTCGAGAGGTAATAGTAAAACGTTAACTGGTAGTAGATCATTTACACTGTCTACTCGTGGACACAGTATCTGCCACCTTTCCGGAGAAATTTTCATGAAAATCCTAACCTCTACGAATCAGAGACACAAACTCTTCTGATATTATTAATGAGCAATACTTATGTCCATCTCGTAAAAATACTCGTAATCTAGATTCAGTCTTTCTTCCGTTGTTATGTTTGCTGAAGATCGCATACTCTATACTACATCAGTAAAGAGCGCAACCATCTTTACCTCCACGAGTGCAGCCAACACAGTACTGTCTTCGCCTTCACGTAATGTTAAATTATTTAAAGAGTATTCTGTCGTGATTACGACAATATTTTATGTGACTATAACTCTCAGTCAGAATATTATCACTTCACAAAGATCAATGGCTAACATGAATTTTCAGTTTTGGTAAACAGTACTTTTCAAAGTTATGACACATCGTGTTAATTTCCTGTAACCAAAATATCACTCAATCCTTCAGATTAAATCCTCGTTTCAGCTAGATCGGTTATTACTTTCTTCAAAGTAAATACATACTACGAAAATAAAATTCACAACTCAAGGCTACACATTTTCAGCATCAAATCCGGCTCGATATTTTATTTCACTATAGTAGCAACCTAACACAGATAGCCAGTTACATCGAACATTCACATTGACAAGCAGTGTTAGTGGCTGGATACTAACATAAACTGACTTCATTTTACAAGCAGTACATTTTTCATTTCGGTAACAACAACATAATTTCATATTTTCAGTACTATAAACAGAGAAAGGCGTCAATGACGACGGCTGCTTCTCAGGCTGCGTGGCTGTCGGTTGAGTGACAATATCGTCTTTTTTTTTTTTTTGACCATGAAACAAACACAAACAAACCACACAGCATTTTGTGACAGAAGACACCTTATTCTACAAACTATTAACATCACTTCCCATACATCAAGTTTGCACTCTCTGTTCGAAACAGAACACGTAAATGACACCAGGCAAAAGTTAGAGATGCGTCCGTCTGTAGAAAGTTACGACAGTCATACATTTGCAGAAGATTTTGCCAAGACTCCGAGAAAATTCTGGTCCTATGTAGAATCTGTAAGTGGCTCGAAGACTTCTATCCAGTCACTCGTTGAGCAGTCTGGTGTACGGTGAAAGAAAGAGAAAGGAAAGCTGAAGTTTTAAATTTCACTTTCAAGAAATCGTTCACCCCGGAAAACTGTACAAAATTACCATCGTTTTCCCATCGCACAGATCCCCGTGTGGAGGACATAGTAATAGGCGTCCCTGGCGTAGAGAAACAACTGAAAGAGTTGAAACAAAACAAGTCGCCAGGTCTGGATGGAATTCCCATTCGATTTTACAGTGAGTACCTTACGGCACTGGCCGCTTACTTAGTTTGCATATATCGCGAATATTTCGCCCAGTGCTAAGTTCCAAGAGACTGGAAAAGACCGTAGGTGACTCCTGTATGTAAAAAGAGTAAAAGAAGCGGGTCCGAAAAATAGGCCAACAGACCTATCCTCACTTCAGAATTCTTTAACATATTCTCAGATCGAATATAATAAAGTTGCCTGAGATGGAAAAACTTCTGCCCACAAATCAGCCCGGTTTTAGGCAGCATCGCTCTTGCAAAACTCAGCTTGCCCTTTTCTCACGTGATATCTTACGAATTATGGATGAAGGGCAGCAAGCAGACTCCATATTCGTAGTTTCCGAAGAGCATTCGACTAGGTGCCTACAACAGATTGTCAACGAAGGCAGAAACACACGGAATAGATTCCCAGGTATGTGAGTGGCTCGAAAACTTCTTAAGTTAAAGAACCCTACACGTTGCCCTGATGGCGTGTGTTCGTCAGAGACAAGCTTTTCGTCAGGAGTGCCTCAGGAAAGTGTGACAGGGCCACTACTATTCACAACACACATAAAAGATCTAACGCTCAGGGTGAGCAGCAATCTGTGGCTCTTTGCTGATGATGTTATTGTGTACAGGAAGGTGGTGTACTTGAGTGACTGCAGAACGGTGCAAGATGACTTGGTCAAAATTTCTAATTGGTTTTATGAATGGCAGCTAGCTATAAATGTAGAAGAATGTAATGTACAGGGTGTTTCAGAAGAGATGGTCAATAATTCACACATGGAAAGTACAGGCCAAAAGTAGCTAAAAAGATCCAATCAACATGGGTCGATAAATCAACCCTTGTCGAGATATAACACATTTTCTGTTGCGGCTCATCAGTGTCTAGGAACATGTGGAATCTCTAAACATTAAAGGAGGTGTTCAAATGATGTCCATGCGCCTGACTGTAACATCGAACTCGTCTCTGAAACGAGTTGCGAATCCTCTCAGGCAGTTCTGGGGAATTCTATAAATGCTGGAAGGCTGCTTCAACCCACAAGCGTAATTCCTCAAGAGAGTTGACCTCGGTAGCGTAGACCAGGCTTCTGACATGATCCCAGACACGGAAGTCCATGGGATTTAAAGTCGGAGACGTTGGAGGCCACAGCACAGGCCTCCTCCACCTACCCAATGTTGACCATACGTCGGGGTTAGAAGCCGCCGCACTCGTAAATGAAAACGTGCTGAACAAACGTCGTGCATGAACTACATGTTCAGGCGTTGACTCAGTGGGACATCGTCATGTACATCTGGAAGTACAGTCCGCAGTATCCGCATATACTGCTGTCCGGTTAGTCTCTACTGCTGTGGTAGGAAGTGTGGTCCAGTTATGCGGTCTCAGAGCAATTCTGCCCAGATATTCAACGAATAACGCAGCTGACTGGTACATTTAGCCATCTCGAGAGCTTACAAATCTCGTAGATAGTTTGAAGTGGGACACACTGGCAGATAGACGACGCGCTAAACGGGACGGCCACGCGGGATCTGCCGAGCGGCCTCAGGCGCTGCAGTCATGGATTGTGCGGCTGGTCCCGGCGGAGGTTCGAGTCCTCCCTCGGGCATGGGTGTGTGTGTGTTTGTCCTTAGGATAATTTAGGTTAAGTAGTGTGTAAGCTTAGGGACTAATGACCTTAGCAGAAGTCCCATAAGATTTCACACACATTTGAACATTTTTTGCAACGGGAGGGGCTGCTCACTAAATTCCGATATCCGATCCTCGCCGAGGATGTAGAGCATATATTACTGCCACCAACTTTCAAATCGCGCAATGATCACCATTCAAAGACAAGGGAAATTAGAGCTCGTACTGAAGCGTTCAGACAGTCGTTTTTCCCTCGCGCGGTCCGCGAGTGGAACACAGGAGTGGAAATATGACTTTGGCGCGAATTGTGCCCTCCACCACAACCGCTTGGTGGCCAGCGGAGTCTGTATCTAGATATGTAGCTGATGTTGTGGTACATCGGTTGCATTAGGATTGACACCGGCCAAAATGTGACATGGTAGTTAAAATTACCGTCACGGGTAAATACAGCCTCATCCATGAATAGAACACTGCTTACAAACTGGTGATTCAGGATAGACTGTTGTTGCAGCCATTGGTATAAATTCTCTCTACGAGGGAAGTCTACATTTTTGAGGGCTTGCACTCGCTGAAGATGATACGGATAGAGTACTTGCCGATGTAAAATCCACCACATACTGCTATGACTCAGGACACGCTCTTGAGCAGCAATCCTCCTTGTTGAAGAACTCGGACTTTCGCGAAAATTGCGTAACACGCTTTCCTCAACATCGGGTGTTCTGGACCTGGGTCGACTTTCTCGTACATAGTGTACGAAACTCCTAGTTTCTCTAAGGCGCTGGTCTAACCGGCTAAATGTACGCCTGTCGGGCTACCTGCGGACAGGTAAAGCTTCTTCATACAATTGTGCAGCCTGAAGTGCATACCATTCTCTTTACCATACACGAAGTGCGTGTCAACGTACTCTTCGTTAGTGTAATCTTTGTCCATGATGCCTTCACGTTCGTAACTGATTATGAGGCCTTTGGCACAGTACACAGAGGGGGAAAGGGAAGTAGTTGCGCATGTGTAAACAAACAGATAGTCGATCCCAAACCTTGAGACACCAACGTAAACACCGCGGTATCCAGGGGCGTTTACAATTGGTTTCCAAATCGAATTAATGCGGTTGATTTGCGGACCCATATTTATTGGAGCTTAATAGCTACATTTGGCCTGTACTTTCCACGTGTGAATTATTGACCATCACTTTTGAAACATCGTGTCTGTTCTTTTGGACATGTCCGAAAGGACAGACACCATTTTGATCCTGCAGCTACTACGAACCAAAACACAAAGGAATTAATGACTTAAGCTGGCAGTGGGCATTGGTTTCAATCAATGGGGAAACGTTGAGAATTAGTGCCAGATCGAGAATCGAACCCTGGTTTCCTGCTTTTACGCAAATTCTCTGACCACTGCGCCAGCCGGGCACAGTGGTCGTCGGAACTTCTCGGAATATCCTAGCACGCCTCCTATCAGACGCAAATTCTCAGTTTATCCACACACAACAGATGTAGTGCCCCTGCCCGTTATCCTCATTACACGCGGCGTTTCGCCGATTCCCGTACGAGTTCGAGCGTGGAGTGCATCATCATGGAAGTGATCGTTAGTTGTCCTCGCCTTAATTAATTATGAGGTGTCTGTTCTTTGGCTCCGTCAGGAGGCGCGCTAGGGTAGTTCGTGAAGCTGCGATGACTACTGTGTCCGGATGGCGCAGCAGTCAGCGCATCTACCTAGGAAGCAAGAGGCTCGGGTTCGAACCCTATTCCGGCATAAATTTCCAACTTTCCCCACTGATTTAGACCAATGCCTACTGGCAGCTAACGTCTGTAATTCCCCTGAGCCTATAAAAATGTAAGTTAATGGAAATGAGTAAGAAAAACAATCCCGTAATTTTCGGAAACAGCATTAGTAGTCACGTCAGGCCTATCGCTGCAAAGCTATATGGAGCTGAACGATCGTATGAGGTCGTTATAGGGGAAGGCGAATGCTCGACCTCCGTTTCCTGAAAAAGATATAGGAAATTATAAGCCATCTGCGAAGGACGCTGTGGGCAGAACACTTGTGCGATACTTTGTTGAGTAATGCTCTCTTGTGTTTGGAACTCCCACCAAGTAGTATTAAGGGATGACATCCAATCAATTCACAGGCGTGTTGCTGTTTATTACCAGCAAGTTCGATAAATAAAGAAACGCTCTATGAAAAGAGCACTCCATCTTCAGGCCACAAGTGGCCCACCGCGACCATCCGACCGCCGTGTCATCCTCAGGTGAGCATGCAGATAGGAGAGGGGTGTGGTCAGCCCACCACTTATCCAGTCGTTATGATGATTTTCTTTGACCGGAACCGCTGCTATCCGGTCGAGAAGCTCCTCAATTGGCATCACGAGGCTGAGTGCACCCCGAAAAACGGCAACAGCGCAAGGCAGCTGGATGGTCACCCATCCAAGTGCCGGCCACGGCCGACAGAGCTTAACTTCGGTGATCTCACGGGAACCGGTGTATCCAGTGCGGCAAAGCCGTTGCCCAAACGCTCTATGAACTTAAATGAAAATCCCCTCGTTCTTTCCGAAAATAACTATTGAGAACGTTTAGAGACCTGATATTTTAGACAGACTCCAAAACTGTCCTGCAGCCCCCAACATCGAGTGCGTGCTGTAAAGTAACGCCTTCTAATATTTTGTGTGAACACTCCAAAAGTTTTTTTAAAAATAAAACAAACTTTATTAACATTCTACATCTAGCATGCCAACAAGTTGGCAGCTATCTGCCGCTAGAGGGCTCCGAATTGCAGCGAGTAACATGGTATCGTGTAACGTAACTATGTTGGTGCTTGAGAAACAGCGTGCTGTAATCGAGTCTCGAATGCGAAGAGTTCGCCTACATGGGGAGCCCTTCTCCTTCAGCATGACAATGTCAGACCACACACGAGCACTGCGACATTTACAACGATCCGGCGCCTTGGGTTCACTGTCATCGATCATCCTCCACACAGACCCGACTTGGTCCCGTCCGATTTTCGTCTATTTCCAGAACTTAAAAAGCACTTTCGAGGACTTCACTTTGATAGTGATATAATGCCGCAAGCAGAGTTAAGGTCGTGGCTCCGTCAACAGAGCAAAATATTCCGCAGTGACTGTGTCAACCAAACTGGTCTCTCGTTCGGAGAAATGTGTTCGTCGGCGAAATATGTATGTTGAGAAACAGATAAGGAGACATGAACAATCCAAGTGTAGATCCTTAATAACGTATGCTATGTTTAAAAAACTGTAAGAGTGTTCACATAAAATAATCGGAGACTTTACTTTCCATCACGCTCTCTTAACTTACAAAGATGTTATAAGTAGCTGGTCGTTGTGGCCGAGCGGTTCTAGGCGCTTCAGTCCGCTACCGCGCTGTTGCTGCGGTCGCTGGTTCGATTCCTGCCTCGGGCATGGATGTGTGTGATGTCCTTAGGTTTAAGCAGTTCTAAGTCTAGGGGACTGATGACCTTAGATGTTAAGCCCCATAGTGCTTAGAGCCCTTTGAACCATATTATAAGCAGCTTCATTAGTATGATATATAGACACAAACCAATTGGCTAATAATGCCACAAAACTGTTCATTTTAAGGATATTTAGTTGGGAAAGCATCGTATTTGAATTAAACATAGGTTAAATTTGCTTGGATGATACTTCCCTTTTGTTTCATTATTTTTGCACAAGAGTTCAAACGTATATGGGTATAGATACAACACAATATATTTTATCCTGAAGTACTGGTTTTTGCAGGGAAATGAATCTCAGCCTTTAATTCTCTTTTTTTTTTAAAGGAAACAGAGTTGTTTATAGTGATATTACTAAACAGTGGTGAATAAATTGATGATACCAGTCCTTCCTTTCTCTTTATCTCGCCGATACATATAATCATAAATTGGGTGGTAAAATTTCATTCAATTAAATAACCTTAAATGCTACTGAAGAGGCTTTCAAATCCGAATTTGCTCTATAAGATACTTTTTAGTGTCAGTTTTCCCACTTTTTCACCGGTGGTGGTGAGGGGGGTGAGGGAAGGGGGATTTTTACATCACACATCCACAGATTTGCATCGCATATCCTAAACATGGCCCTGATTATACGGTAAAAATAGCAAGAGAAGGTAAATGTTAGACTATTTTGCACCTATAACTAAGGACGAGGAGGCGACGCAGAACAGAAAGAAATTGAGAACACGACTAAAGCAAAACGTTCGCTAAACAAAACACGCAATAAGCGTTACGTGAGCAAAACCTGCGATACCGTATTGACGTCTTTTCGGATGTCTGGCGTCGTGTTTGCCAGACGTAATTAATGTGTTGTTCTGCCTGCGTAGCGCTGATTGAATGAGTGCTTGGTCTCTTACACTGAAAGCGGGCAGTTTTAGTTAACGTGTTTACAACTGCGTTAATTGTGTAATGGCCCGCGGCCGAGAGCTGATAATTTTAATTGCTTCCGTCATTTAACCCGCATGGCTAAATATCAGCCGACAATGTGAACAGAGAAATGCCAGACTTAAGGAAACATTCAGTCTTGGATACAGACGCTTCTGTCCAAATAAACATGAATTCCGAAGGCTGTTGTTCTCTTTTATCACGTGATCCAAATTCTACCTCCAAAACATTCACAGCTTTAACTTCTCTTGACTAATCTGTCAGCGTCGAGTCACCTTGGCCTTCCAACAAGAATCGTTATTATACAGATGCCAATAACTACACCCATTTTCAGTCCTTCCACACATTTCTGAAATTTTGAGAAGGTCACTGAAGTTGTCATCGAGCTGTGTGGCAATGGGATACTTTGCCAGTCACAGTTTGGGTTTCAAACAGGCCACTCGACTGAGACTGCTAATTATACATTTACTGCGCACATTACAAAATATCACAATTTGTGATCTTCTGTGACTTACTGGGAAAATTAAGTATTTATGGAATACACAGTTTAGCATGCGCTTGGTTTAGTTTGTGGCGACTACCGCACACGTCGATCGCACCAACCACAGAGATTATTCTCCACAGTTCGCACGAGAGTCACAGAGAAGAGAGCCGTCGACTGTGATTCTCATACCTACCTTTTTACTCTTTGTTGTTGATTCTCTTTTATGTATTCTCTTACTTGACAACCAGTTATATGTGAAAGAGATAAAAAGAAACTTGAGTTCAGACTCCGTTAGTTTCCGAATTCTAACTGTGTTTGCGCGGGTACACACCTTCTTATGCAACATTGGTGACCCCGACTGCAAAACAAATAGCAGATAGGCATATGGACACGCCAGCAGTATCATGACTAGCGATTCGCTTACCACCCTTTTGGCCACACAACCCAACGCTGTGGTTCGCACAGGTGGAAGCGAGTTTCACGTACGAGGGAATAACTGCAGAAACAACTAAGTTTTCCCTCGTAGTAAGCCAACTCGATCATCGTTCCGCAACTGAAGTTCAGGATATCGTAACAGCTCCTCCGACAGAGAACGCATGTGAACGGTTAAAGACTGAAGTGATACGACGCTTAGCCGTTTCTCAAGAAGATAGAATCCGGCAAGTATTGACGCAAGAAGAAATCGGTGACCGGAAATCTTCGTAGATCCTGCGCCATCTCCCCAGCAAGGTGGACCCCGGCACGATTCCGGACAGCCTTCTGCGTACCCTGTGGAGTTCCCGCCTGCCACCGAAGGTAAAAGCAGTCATTGCCACGCAGAACGAGACGTCACTGGACGCGGTAGCAGAACTCGCCGACCGCATACTGGAAGCGATCACGCCGAACACACAGGTCAGTGTTGTAGACATACCTGTCAGCGTAGCAGCTGCATCTACTACGGTGTGTCGGGCGGATTACGATGCACTAACCGCCAAGGTCGATCTCCTATGCACACAGCTCTCGAAACTAATGTCGAATGGCATCATTGTCAATCAGAGAAGCCGTAGCCGACGACGACATGGAAGTCGTTCTGCATCGCGATCTACAACCGAGAACAGACAGACCATTTGTTGGTATCATAGTCGGTATGGAGAGCAAGCACGTAAATGCATTAGCCCATGCTCTTTCTCTAAATCGGAGCGGAAAATGGCTGTAGACGCTACCTCCTACCTTCCTGCATCTCGACGCCTTTTTATAACAGACCGTGCGTCAGGCAGGAAATTTTTAATCGACACCGGTTCAGACCTCACTATACTACCAAGACAGTCCTTGCATTGTTGCCGGCCGCGCACTGTATTTAACTTATCCACCGCCAACAATTCGCAGATTTCAACATACGGATTACAACAAGAGAATCTGAACTTGGGACTCCGTAGAGATTTTAAGTGGAATTTCACGGTAGCAGACGTCACGAAGCAATACTAGGAGCTGATTTCTTATCACACTTCAGACTTTTGCCAGACTTGGCCAATGCTCGCCTGATAGTCTCACCAACCTATCAACGGCTTGTTATTATCGTGACACAGATTGTACCAGTATTAAGTTAATTCAAATGGCAGACGCAGAGCACCGCGCAATCCTAGCGAATTTTCCTGAATTAACGAAACCGCCAGGAGCACCGCAGAAAGTCTTGCGT